>NC_060141.1:471366606-471991606 GCF_021461385.2 Schistocerca piceifrons | reverse complement strand
AGAACAACTGTGAGCCAGATGTCTTGTAGTGTGCATTCCACTGACCCCGAACCATCGTGATTTGTGACTTTAGTGGTGTCAAGTGACAGCTCATATGAGGGCAAGGTGGAGATGTGTTTCCTGGTGAAAACTGGTTCTGAATTAGTGCCAGTGTGTTCCTTAGAAGGAGGCCAGTTGATTGCCTGCAACCAACCCGTCTGCATGATAGACACATTGGCCATAAACCAGGAGTTATGGTCTGGGATGTGATTTCCAATCACAGCAGGAGCACTTGTGTGATTATCCCATGGAACCTGATTGTAAGTTTTTACATCAGTCTGGTGATCTAACCTGTAGTGCTGCCATTCATGAACAGCATTCCAGGGGTCTTTTCAAACAGGACAATATTCACCCAGACACCTCTGTATAATCCTACAAAATTTTCCAAAATTTCATTATCCTACATTAATTATTTTTTGGTGTTGTGACTTTTTTCCCATCAGTGTAGATTTATGACAGCACACAGTCATTTTTGTATTGATAACATTCCAGTATTTCACAATTTACAGTGAAAACGATAGTTCAAATTAATTTAAATGTGACAACATATTCAGCAGGAATATGTAACAGATTTAAAATAAATTGGTGTGTGAAACACAAAGCTATTCTGTGATAAATTTTGTAAAATAATTTCCTATAACAATTAATTTACAAATATGTCAGTTTTCATCAGAAACACACTGGCATTCTACAACACAATGGTACTAACTACTATCACAAATGTTTATCATATTACACAAATGATGATATCATATTGAACTGGTGCACATGAATAGATACAATTACTGTAGGGATATAAGGGAGGGGGAGTGACTATGTAAGAAAACACTCAGGTGATATACATCAATACATACAGCATTGCACAGCTCTGTAAATGCTGTGCTTTGGTAGTATTTAAAAAATATGACACAGTTTCCAACAGTATACAAATTCCCAATAGGGGTCAACTTTGTAAGGCTGGTAAACATATTAATAATAAAACTTACAGTCAGTAGAGCAAGCAGTAAAGGAAACAAAAGAAAAATATGGAATAGGAATTAAAACCCATGGAGAAAAAATAAAAACTTTGAGGTTGCTGATGACATTGTAATTCTGTCAGAGACGGCGAAGGATCTGGAAGAGCAGTAAAATGGAATGGTGGAATGGAGTGTCTTGAAAGGAGGATATAAGATGAACATCAACAAAAGAGAAATGGGGATAATGGAATGTAGCTGAATTAAATCAGGTGATGCTGAGGGAATTAGATTAGGGAATGAGACACTTAAAGTTGTAGATGAGTTTTGCTATTTGGGGAGCAAAATAACTGATTATGGTTGAAGTGGAGAGGATATAAAATGTAGACCAGCAATGGCAAGGAAAGCTTTTCTGAAATTTGTTAGTATAGAGTATAGATTTATGTTCCAGGAAGTCTTTTCTGAAAGTATTTGTATGGTGTGTAGCCACGTATGGAAGTGAAACATGGACAATAAATAGTTTAGATAAGGGGAGAATAGAAGCTTTTGAAATGTGGTGCTACAGAAGAATGCTGATGGTTAGGTGGGTAAATCACATAACTAATGAGGAGGTACTGAATAGAATTGGGGGGAAGAGAGGAATTTGTGGCACAATTTGACTAGAAGAAGGGATTGGTTGGTAGGACATGTTCTGAGGCATTAAGGGATCATCAATTTAGTACTGAAGGGCAGCATGGAGGGTAAAAATCATATAGGGCAACCAAGATATAAATGCATTAAGTAGATTCAGAAGGATTTAGGTTTCAGTAGTTACTTGGAGATGAAGAAGCTTGTACAGGATAGAGAATCATGGAGAGCTGTGTAACTGAAGACCACAGCAACAACAATAGTTAGTAGAAACAACAGGGAATTCACTGAATGATGTGTTTTAAATATTAATTTCTTCTTGGATGGTACTGCTCAAGGGCAGTAGAAGATTTCTAACTTTAGTTTTTCATCCTGCAGTAATATTCCCAACAAATATAGAGACACATAACATTGTACTAGGTGAAAGTATATAATTTAGCATTAAATTAATCCCCCTTGCATGGATGGATTTATATCTCAGGGTTAAGAAATGGTGGATCACATTGAAAAGTGAGACTATGGGGGAAAAAACTAAATTGGAAAGAGGGAATCATTACATTTTGTATCCTACAAGGTTCAGTACCTGTCCCATTCCTATTCTCTACCAAAACAAAATGACCGATATAAAACAGTGACATTTTCTGAGGGTATAAGTATGCTGTAATGAGGCCCAAATATATTAACCCCTTGACCATGCTGTTTGTTGTACTGAAGAGTGCCCAGTGGCAGGATATTGTCAGGTGCTGGAACGCTGCTTAGGTGGGGAGTTTTGACACCTAGAACTGTTCCCTTGCATGTAATTCTTTCCACACCTCTAGTGGTTATTATAGCAGCACACATTTGACATGCTTATGTGCAATTGTTGTGAGGTCAAGTAATTATCTAACAACTGAATAGCTAACAATTTGAAGGTTTTCACAGTAGTAATGTTGCTGCTGAAATAAAAATTATTTATTATTCATTTTTATATTCTGAGGAAGGGTTTTAGTGGTAGAGCTAAAGGAAACACAGTTTCTTGAAGAATATTTATCAGAAATTACTCTTTGTATGGTATAGCTCAAAGCGTGGTATTACACGCAATTCAACATCACACTCTTCACAATACACATGCATTTCTCCTCTTATTTTATTCCCGTTGTCATCCAGTTTGCTGCAACACACTCGGAATTTTCATTTTGGCGCCTTGAATTCATCAGCTGGGATGTGTTTGGGAAAGTGCCAGCCTACCAAATGTGTTGGGGCTGGAACTTGGCAGGGCCATCCAACCTTACTGTGCTGAGAGGATGAAACAACATGTGCACTGTATTTTTCCAGTAAACTTTCGATTAAACGGATTTGAAAATCAATTTATCCCAGTTTTCCACCAAGTTTATTAAATATAAGGTAGGAATTTAGAGTTGTCACTTGTATGAAATGGCAAAACTGCTTCATATAATATTTAAGCAGGCGGTTTCTTGTGGCAGTATAATTTGTCATGTACTAGTCAGCCAAATCAACACTGCCCATTCTGTCATTGTATTTCAGAATAACTTCAGGTTTTGTTTTTACTGTTCTCCTCTTCTCAGTTTGTTTCAGTTCATTACTATAGACACTCGATAGTGTACACATCTTTTTTATCTTTCCATCACATCGCCATCAACTTTCCTCTATAAAAGGTCTTAACTTGACCCTTTTCGAGTTTTCCCTCCCTCAAAGATGCTAGCATTTCTTTTCTGTTCACCATAAGTGTTCCAATATAGTCAGTGCTTTTAGATACAAGAAAATCTAACAGCTGGGGACTTGAATAGGATCGATCAGTAAAAACCATATATCCCATGTCCAAAATACCCTTTGAGTAACAACAAAACAACTTTCGATGCTAAAGGATATTCCATATATTGTGGCTCTAACACTGTGTCTTTTCCAGTGCAAATGATAAAGTGACACAAATATCCACTTTTTGCTTCACAAAGACAAAATGACTTAATTCCAAAACGAGCACGTTTCAATGGAATATAGTGCTTTATAGAAAGCCGACCTTTCAACAGTAGGAGGGATTCATCAATTGACAATTCTTGTTCTGGAGTATAAGCCTCTTCAATTTTTTTTTTTGTAAATGGTCAATGGCAGGTTTCAGTTTGAACAGTTTGGGAGGAATTCGACAGTCTTGCGAATACAAAGTATTGTCATTGAAATGAAGGAACTTCAAGACAAGACTAAATCTGCTTTCAGACATAATTTTTCAGAAAATTGGAGTTTCAGCAACTTCTTTTCTCGAATAATATGTTTCGAATTCTGGTTTTTGCACAATTCCTTGGAGAAATAGCTATGCAAACAGTGAACAGAGCTCTCCATTATTTGGAGGTACCCACTTGTGCACATGAGATCATTGTTTCAATTTGTCTGCATATGAACTTTTAAATTGTTCAGCATATTTGTTTGTTTACCTTGATATAATTGTTAACAAGCTGTCATCAAAACAGAAGGTAAAAATGTTCAGTGGATCTGGAGGATTGTTGTAACTAATTTTTACTCCTATAGTGCCTGTGAAACGAAACTTACTCTTGTCAGCTCTACATTTAACTGAGCAAAATCTTGAAGAACTAGTGTCAGCAGTCAACACTTCTTTTGCAACGTTCTCTTCCACACTTTACATTTCTGTATCACTGTTGCTGAAATTGTCATCACTGTCATCACCACCACTTGAAAAACTGTCACTAGACCATTTATTATCACTTTGGTTTAATAATACTTCAATGTCTTCATCACGCAAAGATGAAGAAGGTGTGCACTTTGACATGTTTGCACTTGGAAGATTCTACTGTCTCACTAAACAGGTGGCAGAACTCAATTCGACAAGCATGCCTGGCAAGAGAGCATGGCTGGACACACGCAGTTTGTTGAGCATGATGACAGTGCAGCAATGGCTCCCAGGCCCAGTTCGTCGAGCACAGTCAAGCGATTAATATCAGGCACAACCATGAGAAAGCGAAACAGGCTAACAACATATTCATAGCAAACTGATGAACTTCAATCTTACAAAACTCCATAATATGCAGTTTAGGTAAGGAAAACTGAGTTGAGGTTACCAGAAGTAGAGATAAATTGGCAGACCATAAATGGAACTCAATGCATGGATAAACTGATCAGAAAACTCACTTTGCCAACTTCCAGACATCACTAGTATGAATTTATGGTGAACTTTACAATCAACAACCAAATTAATGGAAGTAAAAACAGTTTTCATATTAGAAACACATTTTTCTGTAGGGCTTAGAATTGAGTTTTGCACTTTGGTGCAAAATCTTTAACAGGTTGCTGGTAAATATTAGTAGAAAACTGCAAATTCTCAACATTCAAAAACAAAGTGAAATTATATCTCTAATAATGAGTGCATGAATAAATAAAGATTGGTTGAAGATATTGATGAATGCAGTCTGTGTGATTTGAGGGACTCCTATAAGATGATACCAAATTTATGTTCTAGCCAATCCAGTATATTTCTTAGCAAAACTGCATAAAATTGATTTAGTTTTATTTCCACCAAAAATGCAACTCATGAGGCCTATGGTAGATGATGTAGGCATTTGGATTTCAGTGATATAATGAATACCATATGGTAGTGTAAATTTTTATGTCAGACAGGCTACATATACCACTTAACTTCATCATACATTATATAAAAGGTGTTTCAGACTATGGTAGCCTAAGAAATCAGTGACAGAAGACATGCTCTGGATAATGGACAGTGAATTACATTCACTGAGACACCTGTTATTAAAAGAACAATTGGTTTCTGGGACAGATTTATAAAAGTAAATGACTGAGCTAAAATTTTCTGACAACACTCACCATAAATACAGTTGCCTACAGCTAAGCACTGCTTGAAACTCACTGTTGAAAATGTGGAGTGAGTGTGGAAGGTGTGTGAAAAAACATGTATATGGTGCTGGAGTGAGCACTTTTGATGTCACAGAAGGTAATGTGGCTACACAAGGATGACACAGCACTTCCACTACAGTCACCAATTGATGATGGTCAAGGAACACCCAGCCACAAGCTCATGGAGATTTAACCAATTGACATGGAAGGAAGATAACTATAATTTTATCAGTACATATCATCACGAAATCTCACATTCATACTCAAGCCCAATTGTAGTACATTAAGATGTGAGTATCACAATAGGCAACCAGCAAAACACTATCAGAGAAAGGGTGTGTTATAGATACTGCCATTGTGTGAGGCATAACTGTACTGATGATCAAGATAGAGAAATGTATAAAGTGAAGGAGTTGGATAATGTTATTGTTCTGAGTCAAAGACATTTTTCTGTCAATGTTAATTGTAGATAAGAGGTATTCTTTTATTTGGGAAGGCACCATGACTACTATAACATTCATCAGAAGAATTTAGGATGCAGAGTCATTCTTCAGTATAAGTGCTTTCACAAGAAAGAAACAATTGACCTAGTACTTTTTAGTCTGAGATAGTGCTGGTAAAGTGAGAGAAACTATTACTGTCTGAATTCAGAAACGTAATTGGAAGGGTGAGGTGAATATGGTTCTATTTTGTGCAAGCCTTATTAGGATTTTAATAAGCAACAATTTGGTGGTTATGTATGACTCCAAAAGAAGGTGGAGTGTTCATTGATTAAGAACTATAGTGTGAGGGGTTATACACAAAGAAACAGTCTTCGTCATGGTAGTGTATGATATGTTGTTGTTGTGGTCTTCAGTCCTGAGACTGGTTTGATGCTGCTCTCCATGCTACTCTATCCTGTGCAAGCTTCTTCATCTCCCAGTACTTACTGCAGCCTACATCCTTCTGAATCTGCTTAGTTTACTCATCTCTTGGTCTCCCTCTACGATTTTTACCCTCCATGTTGCCTTCCAGTACTAAATTGGTGATCCCTTGATGCCTTAGAACATGTCCTACCAACCAATCCCTTCTTCTAGTCAAGTTGTGCCACAAACTCCTCTTCTCCCCAATTCTATTCAATACCTCCTCATTAGTTATGTGATCTACCCATCTAATCTTCAGCATTCTTCTGTAGCACCACATTTCAAAAGCTTCTTTTCTCTTCTTGTCTAAACTATTTATCGTCCACGTTTCACTTCCATACATGGCTACACTCCATACAAATACTTTCAGAAACGACTTCCTGACACTTAAATCATTACTCAATGTTAACGAATTTCTCTTCTTCAGAAACGCTTTCCTTGCCATTGCCAGTCTACATTTTATATCCCCTCTACTTCAACCATTGTCAGTTATTTTGCTCCCCAAATAGCAAAACTCCTTAACTACTTTAAGTGTCTCATTTCCTAATCTAATTCCTTCAGCATCACCTGACTTAATTCGACTTCATTCCATTATCCTCGTTTTGCTTTTGTTGATGTCCATCTTATACCCTCCTTTCAAGACACTGTCCATTCTGTTCAACTGCTCTTCCAAGTCCTTTGCTGTCTCTGACAGAATTACAATGTCATCGGCGAACCTCAAAGTTTTTATTTCTTCTCCATGGATTTTAATACCTACTCCAAACTTTTGTTTTGTTTCCTTTACTGCTTGCTCAATATACAGATTGAATAGCATTGGGGAGAGGCTACAACACTGTCTCACTACCTTCCCAACCACTGCTTCCCTTTCATGTCCCTCGACTCTTATAACTGCCATCTGGTTTCTGTACAGATTGTAAATAGCCTTTTGCTCCCTGTATTTTACCCCTGCCACCTTCAGAATTTGAAAGAGAGTATTCCAGTCAACATTGTCAAAAGCTTTCTCTAAGTCTACAAATGCTAGAAACGTAGGTTTGCCTTTCTTTAATCTTTCTTCTAAGGTAAGTCACAGGGTCAGTATTGCATCACATGTTCCAACATTTCTACGGAATTCAAACTGATCTTCCCCGAGGTCGGCTTCTACCAGGTTTTCCATTCGTCTGTAAAGAATTTGCGTTAGTATTTTGCAGCTGTGACTTATTAAACTGATAGTTCGGTAATTTTCACATCTGTCAACACCTGCTTTCTTTGTGATTGGAATTATTATATTCTTCTTGAAGTCTGAGGGTATTTCGCCTGTCTCATACATCTGGCTCACCAGATGGTAGAGTTTTGTCAGGACTGGCTCTCCCAAGGCTGTCAGTAGTTCTAATGGAATGTTGTCTACTCCCGGGGCCTGGTTTCAACTTAAGTCTTTCAGTACTCTGTGAAACTCTTCATGCTGTATCATATCTCCCATTTCATCTTCATTTACATCCTCTTCCATTTCCATGATATTGTCCTCAAGAACATCGCCCCTGTGTATGATAGACAGGTGTAAATTCTGTTATAATTTGAGGGGTAACATGCAGGCCCCTTTTCAAACAACTACAAATACTCATTGTATAAATTTAAAGGCCTTCTGTGTACAAGAGCACATATGAAAAATCTACATACAAATGAGGACTGCCACAATTATAATACAAGAAGTCATAGGAGTTTGTATGTAGAAAGGGTAAGGACAACATAAACCCAAAAGCATATAAGTTATTTTGGAATAAAACTTTACAATGCTCTGCCAGTGTACATGAAGGAAATAATAGATGAAGTAAAATTTAAGAATGAGCTAAAAATTATCGTTTGAGCAAAAATTTCTATGACATAGATAAGTACTCTGATTGTGTGTAAATTTATTGCCAAAAATTTTAATTTATTACTCTAAATTCATACTTTTAAAAATGTCTTTAAAGTGATATTACATTATTATGTTTCTGGTACTTGTACTTGTATGATAACTTTGTTGCGACAATTCCAACATCGTGTAAATGATTTACGGGAGGATAATAAAATGATATGAAATTGCAAATGGTTATAGACAGGTGGAAAAATGTTCAAGTATGTGTGAATCGCTAAGGGACCAAACTGCTTAGGTCATTGGTCCCTAGACTTACACACTACTTAAACTAACTTAAACTAACTTATGCTAATAACAACACACACACACCCATGCCCGAGGGAGGACTTGAACCTCTGATGGGAGACAGGTGGAAATCCTGGATATAATCGTTGTACTGGCTCATCAGTATCATGAGTTTAGAGTCATGATACTTTGAATCAACAGAACGGTTTTATCATATGAAATTCAGTGGAAAGCATGCACTCTCAGATTTAGTTAGTTGGTAGGAAATATGTTAATAAAGAAGGGACAACTTTGTTAGACTATCCTACATAGTGTATTATTCTTGTACTAGATGTTCATATATGATATGATGTCATTTGGAGGATAAGGGCTGAGAAGCCTATACATCAAACCTTTCTCTTGACCATGTACCAGTACACTACTGTAGAAATAATCAACATGGCTTTGTATACAGCAAAGTGGATTGGAGTGGTTGAACTGCTACAAGATTTATTACCAGAAGTAAGGATTACTGGTAATATGCTAAGAAACAAGAGGAATTAAAAATCAGTGATTGAAGGAAATTAGTATCCTTTCTCTACCCACAAAAATTACTAGAAGAGTATCAAGTGTTTTCTCTAAAGCAGTGCTGAAAAGAAGTTAAGAAAAGAAAACATATTCTCTATAAATATGAATTATATATTTATAAGAAAATAAATTCTGCAAAAAGACAGTGCAAGGAGGGGGAAGCTGTAAGATGGTCCAAAAAAATTTCTAGAGCTTGCACTGGGTCTATGAATCACACTGTCTCACATAAATAATGAGGATCAGTACACTACCTGCACATGATTTATTGTATTGTAATATTTTGTTGGTAATTGTATTTTTCTATATGTGAATGTGTGGGAGGAAGGACATGTCATTTGAAATATCAGCAACATGCAGAAAAGTAAATTCAACACTTGATTCCACGGTTAACGGGCACTGGCCTCAGAATAAAGAGAGAGAACTCATCACTTAAATTTATCATTATATTTATTAGAATTTGTACAATCACATTTCAGTACAATAAAAGCACTATTTATTTTTTGGGAATGGGGTTTTAGTTAGTTGATGTCAGGAGCTCATCTGGAGAAATCTAAAATATAGCAATGAAAGATATTTCAGACATGTAGTTTCAGTGAGTGAATTCAATGGTGGCAGGTTACAATTTATGCCAGACCAGTAGTTGAAAAGGGATTTCTTACTTTATGTGAGCAGTTGACTCAACCACCTCGGCTATCCAAACATGTCCCCCCTCCGATCCAAATCTCCATATGCTACCTGCCACATAGTAGTGCCTCCTATCCATTAATCCACTTGCTCCCAGACTAACTATATTCCCACAAGGATTTGGATATTGTTGTGCATTCATCACATTGAAACACTATAACACAATCTGATGAACGCACATATTATAGGAATGGTGTCTGTCCTGTCAGACAAGGGTTCAGGATTTTGAAATGGTTTAATGTGATTCATTAATAGATGGACTGTTAATGATCAGTTGATTCAAAACTCTGCAGTCACTGAATTACCACATAATCAGAAAACTTTATTTCGCAACAAAAAAGGTGATAAGTGAAATTGCTTTCCACACTTGGCTTGAACACTACAGTTGAAGGACTATGTGCTCTCTTTGTTGCCCTCCAGAAATTATGTATTTATATATAACTTATGGAGAGCAATGTAGAGAGACAGGAAGAGAGAGATGGGGTGACCCAAAACATACACTGACAGTGCTTAGTATGTTGTGCGGGAAGGTAAAATTGATCAGTTTTCAAGAAAAAACCCATATCTGGAAACACATTGCTTGGGTGCTGGATACTGTTGAAGTCTGAGAACAAACAGTTGTGGTAAATTGTTCCAATTCATTTTACTGAGTGAGATGCACAGTGACTAGCACAGTGGACTTGCATTCGGGAGGACAATGGCTCATTCAGGTTTAGGTTTTCTGCAAGTGCCCTAAATCGCTTCAGGCAAATGCTGGGATGGTTCCTTTGAAAGGGCACAGCCATTTTCTTTCCTTGTCCCTCCCTAATCTGAGCTTGTTCTCCATCTCTAATGAGCTCGTTGTCTGTGGGATGGTAAACATTAATCTCATTCCTCCTCCTCCTATTCATTTTGGTGTCTGAATACAGAAGATATGCAACCCTTTAGCAATCTTTGTACTCGGGATGGATGACCTGAACCTGTTAACATTTCTGCACACTTGCTACATTCCACCACACATCCCTTGTACAGATCCTTCTGCATACCTTGTGTGATCTGCCAGTGCAGTAACACTTTCGACAGCAGAGTGACATTTACCAGTACACTACTGTGGAAATAATCACCATGGTGTTGTATACAGCAAAGTAGATTGGAGTGGTTGAACTGCTACAAGATTTATTACCAGAAGTAAGAACTACTGGTGATATGCTAACAAACAAGAGGAATTAAAATTGTTCCAATATATGAAGCCTTGTAGTACAAAATTTTGAGTCATGTTTTGATGGAAATGGTTCAGAGATTTCACAGTTGTGAAAGAAAGCAGTTCATTTTTCTTGTCAATGCACAAAATTTGATGAATACCACCCATTTTCTTTCTAATGTACTTGAAAACTAGCTAAATTTATGTGTGCCTATATTCTCCAGGAGACAATGTTTATAAAACAAACTCTCTTTTTGTATGCTGATGAAAAGTATAGAAAGACTTCCATCAAAAGATGTTAGAAATGCTTAATGAGGATAAAGACATTTTTTTAGGTAATTATAAACTAGTGTCAAACTACAATGTCTGTGGAACAAAGTTTTTGTTGCTTGAAGCATATAAAAATGCACCTGAGGGATGCTATTTCAAAATAGACACATTTTCTGTAGCGAATATTTAAATTCATAAAGTACTTCTAGTACATTTACTAAACACACAGCCATTCTATGAAGACATCACCAACAAGTTTGCAGCCTTACATGACCATATGACTGATCTGGTATACAAGAAGTAGGTAAGTTCAATTATTAAGATAAGCTTGTGTAAATCAAGGTATATTTTTCTTTTCTGCTGGCTTTACTGAACTTATCCAGCCACAATCTTCCACTAATCTGCAGTTTCTTTTCTAAGAAGGTTTTGCTAGTGGACTAAAAAGATCATTTATAAGAAACACTCTAAATAACTGAATGGAATTTCAACCATCTGCAGTGACGGCTAAAATGGTGAATCATTTCATAATGTGGTGAAACTTACACCCAGAAGACTTATATTGAACTACAACAAATCAATCATCCATTATTTAATACTGCTTTCACTAAACTATTCAATACTAATTCAGTTTTGTGAGTGCAGTGCACATTGACAATTATTCTTATTGGAGAATTATTCAGGAAGTCCACTTCATAAATCAACTATATTTTTTCACATATTCTGTAGTGGAACGAAAGATGCCAATTGCAAGACCTACAGGTAAGTGTGCAATAATTTCATCTTTTATCATATAGATCTACAGTAGAACCCTGTTAATCTGAACCTCCCAAATCAAAAATTTTGGATAATCAAAACAAAACCTGGGACAGAAGAAACAATAAATAAAATGCTTAATTTTAGTGTAAAGAAAGGTACTGTAGAACTGAACAACTCATGGTTGAAGCACACTCTATCAGGACAAAATGTTTATTGCACTGCTGACTACAGTACTGGATCACATGTCTACGAACCTGGGACAGAAGAAACAATAAATAAAATGCTTATTTTTAGTGTAAAGAAAGGTACTGTAGAACTGAACAACTCATGGTTGAAGCACACTCTATCGGGACAAAATGTTTATTGCACTGCTGACTACAGTACTGGGATCACATGTCTACGAAGCAGTACTATAATTTTCACTTACAGTAACTTGCAAAATCAGTGATCTCCTTTTACAATAAAGAACTCAACTTGTTGATGTGAAGGTGTGCCAGCATCACATGAAAATCATGTCATTTGGTAAAGCAACAGTGTGCTGTTTTACATAGTGTAATGCCAATTCAAGAGCATCTGCAGCATTAGAGGGCGACACAGTATGTTTAGGGGTTCCCTGTCCTTCACTATTTTCATCTTCAAAGTTGCCACCAGTTTGATTCTGGACTTTAGAGACAATGGCTTCATCATTGACTTCTTGATAATCATTATCATTGACTGATATCCATTCTTGAAGGCAATTTTTCCCTGCATCATTGCATCCTGGAATTTCTCAAAAAAGCTGAAGGATATCATTAATGTCCGATGCTGTAATGATTGAGGTTTCTTCAGAAGCAAAATTTGGCTTCAGTTTCTTCTCTTCCACGATTTTTGTATTAAGTTTTGTTCACATTGTCTCAAGCTAGCAAGTAGATGACATACTTTATTATTATGTTTTTATTTTTCAAATAAAAATTGTAGGAGCATTTTTCCATTGTTCAACTTTTTTCTGTAATTCAACTGTAGATTTTGTAAAGCCTTCATTCCTTGGTTGCAAGATAGAGGTTACATCTGGTGGGAGAAAAATGGTTTGTCATCTCCATTGACAGTTGCATTTCAGAAGGATGAGACAGAGCATTTTCAATCAAAGGTAGAGCTTGTGGTAGCCATCCATTTTCTGTGTTGAATCTTCTAACAAAGGAAACAAATTAACAAACATGGAGAATGTTCATAGGCATGTCTTTTATAGCTCATGATTTCACAGACTTTCTGATCACCATGAATGGTAATTTGTTTGTACAGTGTTGCTACAGGTTAAAACAGAACCGCTGTTTATTTGTTTTAAAGCCTAGTGCAAATGACTCTTCTTTCAGAGCAAGGCTTTTTGTACTGAGTGCTTTCAAATTCAGTCTGGTTTTGTCACCAAGCTGTGATGAGTAATTTTTGATGCTATCAAGTCTGGAAACCCATCTAAGAATGTGTCTGTTGTGGCAAAATCAGCTGATAATTTTCCTCTTCTTCTCATTGATTCCCTGTTTCTTCCTCTAATGTTCCAACCAACCTTTGCTGGCAGTAAACATAAAATTACCATTGATAAGTTTGTTCTGTTGTAATGCATTTTCTTGGATCAATGTACCACTAATGAGAACAAAATCTTGTATTTAATGAGTAAACCACAAGAAAGCCATTTCATCAATTATATCATATGATGACATGATGGAGTTGGGGCTAAAGTTTTTTCACTAGTGGAATTGCAGAAGCTCTCAATTTTCCTGCAATATTTTTTCCAATCACTGATAGTGTCTTTCCCGACACCAAACTCAACAGCCAATTTCATAGCACTTTGCCCACTGTCAAGCTGCTTAAGCACATCCAGTTTTTCTTTTGCTGTATGGGAACTATGTTTCCATTTGCTTGACATTGTACTGTATGGTATAGCACTTGTGTTATACGTATAGTATTAGTTTATGAACCAGAAGCATGAACACAGTAACCCAAGTAAGTCAACCCAATTTTTTTCAGTGTATTGCATGGGCACTTTTCAGTCACGTTAATGTAACATCCTATCAAAAGCCTAAATAACACCTTGTGTAGCCTGGACCACTGATGTGCAGGAAGAGAGTCAGTGAGATCCTTGAAGGTACCAGCAGGATGAGGAGCCATGCCAACTCCAGTTCCATGGCCAGTTACACTAAGTTTCTCGGTTGAGGATTGATGGCATGAACAACCCAATCAAGGTGTTCCCACAGATTCTTGACAGGGTTTAAATCTGGGGAGTTTAGTGGCCAGGGGAGTATGGTAAACTCATCCTGATGGTCTTTGATCAAGCACATATACTATGAGCTGTGTGACACATCACATTGTCCTGCTGGTAGATGCCATTATGCCAAGACAAACAAAATGCATGTAGGGGTGGACATGCTCCCCAATGATAGATGCATACATGTGTTGGTCCAATGTGCTTTCCAGAACGATGAGATCACCCAGAGAATGGTGTAAATCATTCCCCACGCCATAATGCTTCCCCCTCCAACCTGTACACTTTGAAAATTGCTGTAGTGTGTTTGCTTTCAGACATTTCACATGTCCAATGGATCATAATATGTGATTCATCTGAAAAAGCCACCTGTCATTTCTCAGTGGATGTCCAGTTGCAGTACTGATGCACAAATTGCAGCCTTCATTACTGCTGAAGAGCAGTTGGCTTGGGTACGTGAACTACAAGCCTGCTGTAGAGCCCCATAACCAGCAATGTTCATTGACTGGTCATTGAGGAGTCACTGTTGATAGCTTCTTGGTTCATCTAGGCAGTCAGGTGCTCAATAGCTGCACATTCTGTTTACCCATACACATCTCTGCAGCTGACATTCACTGCTGTCATCTATGACTCAAGGTGCATTATGGTCGCCTCGATGCCAGTTTTCTGTAGCACCATTCTGCCATTAGTTGTTGGTGGGTGCACATGTTGAAGATAACGTCATTGAGGTTCGTACAAATGAGGAAAGTGAAAAAGATAGTTATATTGGAGTTCCTGATGATTAGACTGAGATTAATGTTGAGATAAATGAGGAAGAGGTAGTGGAGTATACTGATGAAGATGAAGTTCCGTGTGAAAATAGCATCACTGGTGAATGCATATCTGATAAACCGTTTGTAGCGGTTCCACCTGCTTTTGTTTCTTTGTTTGTTTATTGTCCTCAGAGTTGACATACTGCATTGCTACACTGGCTCAAAAATGGGGTTTGTAATTTGGACACTGACTATGGTAAATAATGTAGCCGCCAGATGCACAGTTACAATTCATAGTCTTTTACTTCTGCTGTTCACAACCCCCCCAATAATACACAGTGATATGGCCAGTGCACTATTGTTTAACCTTCAATAAGACTCACCTCTACATACACCTACAATAGTTTCTTGCTGAGCATCTACAAGCAGTAAAAACCTAACCATAAAGTTCACAGTTCTTGAAGAATAATCAGGTATGTATGGTTTATACATATGGCCTAATTGTTTAATACTTATTACATTGTTAAGTTGAAGCAATGTTGTTTTTCTAAAGAGCACAAGTTACTTGTCTGAAATTTGGCTGTGGACTGATTGTCTTGTGACCAAAAACCAGGCCCTTAAATATCATCACAATAACAGGTTCTAAAACTACACATTGTTTTAAGTTAAATTTACAGAAATTACAATTAAAACTTAACTCATTAAATTAACTGAATACATTAAAAAAATGCCATCTTTTTAACAGTTTCTTCTTCTGCAAGAGTTAGGACAAATTATTTGTTTAAATCATGAAATTAACAAATATAGTTACACAAACAATACTTTTGACAAAACTGTTAGCTACTTTGGAATCAATTAAGGGCTGGCTTTGCTACCATGTTTTTGAAGAGAGCTAAATAGATACTTTAAGATTACTAGCATTTCATCTTCCAAATATTTGTAATTATTACAGAATTTAAATTTGTTTATACATCAACAGTAGAATTTAAGTTATGGAACAATTACTGATTTCACCCCATAATGAAAGATACTAACTAGGAATACTCAAAATAAATTACAGAATCAATTACATACATAAAACTAGGCACAAAATTAGATCAGGTGTTATAGTGTTCAGATCTAAGGGCCAATCGTTCTCTTTTATGAAAAATGCAGATTACACTCACTTATGTTAATGACAACTAGTTAAAAGTGAAAAAATGAATTTTAAGGAGGCAGATGGCAAGACAAGAGGGGAAGACAAATTATCCCAGCTTGCTTTGTCATGTCACCCCCTCATTGCATTGATCAGATAGATATTGCAAATAGCTAACTGGACAATTCAATGACCACAAGTGTCTCCAGAAATTGGGTTTAAAATCTACACACACAAAAAAAATATTACATAAGAAATCTTATCAATGACTACAGGACATACGTTTTTTCTAATTTATACTTATGTGAACTGGCCATATGAAAATCCCCATACAAAATTTTTACATACATTGTATTGTATATTTACTTAAAATATCCACAAGTTATACTTTTAACAAAAAATTAGGCCTCTTCATTATAAGTGATGTCCTTTTTGGGTAAGCTAAGATTACATTTAAAGCTACATATCATCTGATACAAGTCTTGTCTTGCAAACAAAGTAAATACTCTTGGGTTGCAAAAGTTTCAAAAGCATTTTCACACTTTTATTGATCTTTAACACTTTCTCACCCAGCTGTCCATGACTTCAACAGATCCAAGTGGCAGTTAGCAAGGAAATGCCCTGCTGTCAGTTCCCTTGGAGGTGGTTCTCCTCTGCCACAGTACACGAATAAATGAGACAAAATACCCAACTTTAGTACACTTATACTTCTAAATTAAGTCTATGAAAGAGAGTGTTTAACACTAATAGCAAATGATAGTCATTACATCATAAATAAATATATAGTTCTCATAACCTTACCATAATTAACACTAAATTTGACTATTGCATGAAAGGTGGTGCCTAGGAAAAACTTTGAAGTCAAGTGCACATTACACTAACAAAACATTACTCAAAGTCATACCTGTATGAAACTAGTTAAACTTGAAAGACTTTTGTTTGTTTCCCACTTGCAAAATATCACCTTAGTGTCCAAAATATGTACATTACCTTTAGTAAAAACTCAAGGTGTGCAGTAGCATAGCTTTAATATTTATTACATTATGAAAAAAAAAATTAGTCACCGTTAAAAAACTCAATTACTTCTCAAATCAAAATTAAGGGGGTGGAAGTTGTGCTAAATCATTGCCCAGTTTCTTTATTCAACCAGAAAAGTAAATCCTCACAAAATCACTAAATGTTACCAAATAGTTGACCTGTCAGGATATTCACACCAGTTTAGCACTACAGTTATCAGTTAATCAGAAAAATTATTGTTCTTCTTTCCAGTATTACCACTTTAAGCTCATAATTCCTCAGAACACAAACAGAAGTTTTCAGATAACTTATAGATCCAAAGATGCAGCATTATATGGCTTGAAACTTCCTGGCAGATTAAAACTGTATGCCGGACTGAGACTTGTTAATATTGCTCTTTCTGTTACACTCTCAGTCTGTTGCCTAGTTCACAATTAGATCAATACAGTTACCCCACATTTGTTTGTACACAATTATCTTTTCCATTACTTATTCTTGGCTGTCAACTCCATTATTTTACTTACATTTCCCACTTAGTTAACTAGTGAATTACATTCTCAAAACATGTCCCTACTGCAGAGACAGGCTCCTTAACCTTTAAGACCCTAACACTATTCATTACTTTATTATTTCATTATTGCTTCATTATCCAATAAACAAACACCTACTCTGCTTATTTGATGCAAAATTGACTCTACAGAAAAACACTTCACAATAACAGATCCTTAATCTAAGGCAAACTTAACTCTCATTACTGATCAGACAAAATTATCACATAGAAAAACTATTATTTGCTTGACATTCTAGCCTAAAGGGCGATATACATACCAATCTGGCTAATACATTCCACACACATAACTCCAGGCAACTATGTGTAAAGCTGGAATTCCTTAATGTTAGAAAAGGCTGTATCATGACACAGATAGCTGTTTACTTGGTGCGCAGTTTGGTACTGTATGTCAGTATCTATAAATGTGTGTGTGAAGACAGTCTGTTGGTTGTTTGTGTTTATTATCATCTCATTATACATATAGACTTTCTCACAGCTGCATGTTCTCCACTACACAGGACTCTGTCCAACTCCCCTTGAAGCAGGAGTATGCCCTGATGCACTCCTCAGCTATTCCTACGGTGTTGCCAGCAACTGTTCGACCACACCTGGAAATGAACTGTTATGCTCATATCATGTCAACAACTTTTATTTGTCTGAGTGATTTGACCCCTGCACTCACACAGTACTGCTAGCCAATGACCAACGTCATCCCTTTTGTGCTGGTTTCATCACATCTGTGGGTACCATATCATGCACAACTGCAGCCACTGCTTTTTTAAAGCTCCAACAACCTTGGGCAATGTGTCACATCATTACAACCCAACACCCATCTTGCTCAACTGAGATTTCATGGAAAAAGCCTTATCTGCTGTGCTTCAGTCTGTGATTCGAACCTGACTCATGCAGAATACTATGATGCAGTATGTCTCACCAGGCAAGTTTCCAATATTATCTCAACTTCGGAGAGACAATCCCAGAACTTGGTTTGCAATTGTGGGCAACCTCTTGGACTTTCATTGGATAATGAACGAAGTCACCAGATTCATCTGTCTGGTGTGCGACCACCATGATTACATAGACCTCGTAAGTGACTTACTCCTGGGACCTCTGATACACTGCAAGTGTACCAAGGCTAAGTCAACTATTATCAAATGGCTGCCACACTCTCAGACTGAGATGACACATCATATAATCGGTGAAGAGCAGTGAGATTGCCTTCACAGCTCCTGCATCATGGGCATTGGTAGTCAGGAGGTTATGCCAGACATCGCTCTGTGGACTCTGTGGTTGTTCGAGCTGCCACAGGAGCTTCAAGTACAGCTCCTTTCCCACTCCTCAGATACGCTGGACTGTAAACTCTGCCTTGCTGACCGAACTAAAAAGATAATTCACAACAGCCAATTACTACCTACATCAAGCACACTGGCAGCACTGTGACTTCTATTGTGGCTGGCAGATAATGCACACAGCACTTCATAGTGCCTGTTGAACAAGTGTGTATTACACCCCACAGACAGTAGTGATCATCTCCGTACACCTGGTACCTTGGAAATTTGACTCTTTCCATTTATGCAGGGACTGTCGGAAACTGAACACATGCACCATCATTGTCAGTTACCCTGTAACCAATATTCAGGACTTTGCTCAAATTCTTGGTGATGCACATGTGATTACTGTCCTGGAGACATTGCTAAATAGGCTGTTATTACTCCTTTCAGCCTTTTAAATATTGATTTCTTTCTTATGACCTTCAAAATGCTGCCCAGTGGTTGGAACAATTTAATGGCTCTGTATTGTTTACATATCCCTTTTGCTACACATATCTTGATCTTCTCCTATTCTGACAAGGTACATGAACATCAAAAGTTCAAGAAGCTCTTAGAAATAATGGTGTCATAAACAATGATGAAAAGCCTCAACTGCATTTCCCAAGTGTTTCATTCCTAGACCACACCATTCCTGGTGACAGAATCTGGCCAACCTCCAACCACATCACTTTCAGTCATGACCTTCCTCTTCCTGAGCACTACCATGAGTTATGCTGTTAATTGGCATGGTGGACTTTTATCACTGGCACCTTCTCCATGCTGCTGAGATTCAGGCTCCTCTCAGAGATGCCTTGGCTGGAAAGAACACAGTTGGGAGGCGTAAGTTAATGTGAGCTATAATGTGATTCAGTCACCTCAAGACTGCTCTCGCTAAGGCTGTTACACTCACTCAACTGCTCATCAGATGTGGCCATTTCCATTATTGCCAATGAGAGTGACACGACCATTGGTGCACTTCTAGAGCAGCACATAAGTGATACTTAACAATCACTTTGCTTCTTTTCCAGGAAAATTAACATGCCACAATGCAAGTGGTCTGCATTTGACTGATAATTAGTACTGATGTATGAGGGGGTGAGACTGTTCTGTGAGGATGTCAAGGGCCATGCATTCACAATTTTCATTGATCACTAGTCACTTGCAAATGCTTTCCACCATTTTGCCCAGGACCTCCACCTTAGGAGATTCCAACACATGGACCAGTCACCCAATACACCATAGATGTGCAATACATGTGGGGGACAGCCAACATGGTGGCAGATTACGTTTTGTGAACATCATCTCTTACTCATCAGATGTCAAGAGTTAACATGATTACACAGGGAGGACCCAGAGCTTCTAATCCTACAGCGGACCCCAGCTCATTGCTTATACTGAGGCACAGAACCTTCCCAGTGCATCCATTCCTGCTTTGTGTGACACATCTACTGGTAGCCTCTGGCCCCTCATTCCATCTCCCCTCCACCAAAAGATATTTTTCAACACTCCATGATGTTGCACACCCATATATTAGGGGCACCATGTGCCATGTCACAGAGTGCTGTATTTGGCCCATTATCATAAGGGCTGCCACATGTGGTCTCGAATCTGCATTCCTTGTCAATGTAGCAAGCTAGGACACCACACATAAGCCCCACTGGGCACCTTCAACACACCAAAAGGGAGACTCTGACAGTTGCACCTTGGCATTGTGGGGCATCTACCACTTTATTATCTGGTAATTTTTTTTTCCGATTTTGGCCGTCTAGGGACCGCGTTAAACAACTATTTTTCAATGTACATTTCTCCTATTGCGCTCCTCCTCTTTTCTCTTCTGCCAATATGTCTTCATCCTCTCTCTGTGCTGCTCCCTTCGGTCTTCTGTCCACACTGTTCCTCCAGTTCTTCTTCACTTCAAATCCTTCAAAATGTTGAATTTTGTCTATGATTAAGTCTCTGTTGGTTATATCATCTTCTCCTACACCCATCTCCTCTAAGTCTGCTTTGACTTCTTTGAACCAGGTAATTTGGGTTCTGGGGTTCTTGTCAAAAAACATGAATATTTTCTTTGTCAGCCTTTCATCATTCATTCTTTTCAAATGGGCGTAAAAGCTTACTCTTCTCTTCCTCATAGTATTTCCCACTTTCTCAATTTTGTCATACACTTCTCTATTACTTCTAAGCTTCCAAGTCCCATTCTCAAACCTTGGCCCAAGTACTCTTCTAATGATTTTTTGCTCCTTTTTTGCTATAGCTTCCATTTCCTTGTTAGTGTTCATTGCTAAACATTCAGATGCATACAGACACTCTGGCTTAATCACAGTGTTGTAGTGCCTTATTTTAGCGTTAATTGATACTGACTTCTTGTTGTACACATTCTTTGTTAGCTGGAATGCCATTTCCATTTTTCTTGTTCTTGTTTTATTTCCTTCTTTATCTGAAGCATTGGGCTGGATGATTTCCCCTAAATATTTGAAATTAGAAACCTTCTTTATCTGGCCATACTTTGTAATCATATTGTTCGGTGCCTCTTTTACATTGGTTAGGTACTCTGTCTTTTCAAAGGAGATTTTCAGTCCTGCTTTTTCTGCTGTTTCATTCAGAATATTGATCTGTTTGACTGCTTCTTCCAAACTTCCTGCCAGAATCGCTAAGTCATCAGCAAAAGCGAGGCAATCTACTTCTAATCCATCCTTTATTCTTCCTAATCTGATTTTTTGTATTCCTTCTTCAGTCGTTTTCTTCCTCCACTCTCTAATAACTTTTTCTAACACACAGTTGAATAGGGTAGGTGACAACCCATCTCCTTGTCTTAATCCTGTTCTGATTTTGAATGGTCTGGTTACCTCACCACGGAACTTTACTTTTGCATAGGTATCCGTAAGTGTTTCTTTGACGATTGCGGCTGTTTTCTTGTCTTCTCCAAACTCACTAAGGATGTTAACCAAGGTTGTTCTGTCAATGGAGTCATACGCCTTCTTGAAGTCAACAAACATGATAGAGATGTCTTTTCCTCTTTATCGTCTATATTTAATAATTAACTTCAAGTTTAAAATTTGCTCCACACAAGATCTTCCCTTCCTAAAGCCTGCTTGGTATTCACTAATTTCTTGATCAAGTTGTTTCTCCAATCTGTTTTGTAGGGCCTTAGATAGAATTTTATATGTTACCGGAAGTAAAGATAACCCTCTGTAGTTATTTGCATCGGTTTTATCCCCTTTCTTGAAGATGAGGTGGATTAATGCAGTTTTCCATTCTTCCGGTATACGTTCCGTTTTCCAAATCTCATTGATTATTCCCAGTAGTTTTTCTTGAGTTGTATTATCCACACTTTTCCACATTTCTGCAATTATCATGTCTTCCCCTGGTGCTTTATTGTTCTTAAGGTTTTTAATGATTTCTATGAGGCATTGGGGTTCAGCATTATTGTTTACTGTGTTTGGGGTGTTGGCTGGTAATTTTTCAATAGGTTCCTGACAGTTGAGGAGTTGTTCAAAATATTTTGCTAATATTTCACAATTTTCTTCATTATTCATTGCCAGTTTTCCACTGGTATCTTTAAAACACAGATTTGGTGCTATATATTTTTGTAGTTTCTGTCTGAATGTGCTGTAAAAGGATCTGTTATTGTTTCTCTTAAAATCTTTATCCATTTGTGTAAGTTGGTTCTTTTCAAATAGTCTTTTTACTGATCTAATGAGTTTTGCTGTAGAAGATCTTTGCTGTTTGAACTCCAGGTAGTCCTTATCACTTTTGGTTGAGTGCCATTTCTTCCATGCCTTCATCCTTTGTTCTATTGCTTCCTCACATATCTCATCCCACCATTCGTGTTTCTTTCTCTTTTTCATTTTTGTGACTTCTTGAGCAGATCTTGTCATTCCTTCTTTTATATCTTCCCATTTATCCGAACATATAACTATGTTTTGACAGAATTCTTCTCTTTTCTCTTGCAAGATGTTTGCGTCTATCTTTTGAGTTTTCCTGTTTTGTATTTGTTTCTTTCTTTGTGGTATGAAATTTAATTTGATTGTCGATAAGTAGTGGTCAGTTACAATGTTTGCCCCTTTCCAAACTCTCACATTCATTATTTCTTTTTGATTATAGTGTGTGATGGCTATGTGATCTATCTGGAACTCTCCAATACTTGTGTTTGGTGATTTCCATGTTTTCTGTTTCTTAGGAGGTTTTTTGAAATTTGTAGACATTAATTTTAAATTATGACCCTTGCATAGTTCTATTAATCTTTCTCCATTTCTGTTTGTCCTTTTGTGAGCCGGGTAGTTTCCTACTGTTTTTTTGTATTTTTTTTCTTGGCCTATTTGTGCATTGAAGTCCCCAAACAGTATTTTCACATTTGATGTTGGGATTTTAGAAAGTTCGTGGTCTAGAGACTCCCAATATGTATCTACTTTCTGAGGGTTTTTCTTATTGTCATTGTTGATGGGTGCATGGCAATTAATAAGTGTATAGGTTTTATTTAGGGCACGGAATGTGAGAAAAGACAAGCGTTCATTAGGTGACTGGAAGTCGGTTATTGAGTTTACCCAGTTAGATTTCACGATGAAGCCTGTTCCAAGGTGGGGAAGGCCTCTTCCACATGGGTTCCAGCCTTTCTTTCCTTTAAATATCCTGTATCCTTCATAATCCATTAAATCTTCATCTGTAAATCTGGTTTCCTGCAGCGCACATATTTGGATTTTATATACCTTCAAGACTTTGGTGAGCTGCTTCAGTTTTTCCGGCTTCAAGAGCGAGTTAATATTTAGGGTTCCAAAGAAATGTACGTTGTTTTTCTTCAGTTTAGAGGATTTTGAATTTCTTTAATGACATGGTGCTTCAGGCTCTCCAGAATCCTTAGGCCTGATTGTGCTGCTGTTAGCGGCAGAGGATTGGTTACCTCCTGGAGTAGTTCTATCTAGAGAAATTGACATCATGCATAGTTGTTTGAAATTCAGGGGGGAGATGGCTTTTTGGGCCATTCCGAGGTTAAAACTGGGATTGTAAGTTCCAGAGTGTGTGTTCAGCCGCTCCTAACATGGAGAACCGACGCTGTTTGTAGCCGCTCCTCTAGGAGTTCAGATGCTACATTTCGTTAGTTTTTGGTCCACCCTGGGTATTTGATTTCCCCAGTACCACCTATATCTAGGAGGCATTCTCCTATCTGCCACCTGGGGAGGCGCCCGATGGGGGTACTAACAACCCCACACGGGGGTAATACTATATACTTCCAGCTGTTGACCGTGCAGTAAGATGGGTTGAGGCCTTGCCATTGGTGGATATCACAGTTGATTCCATCTTTGACACCTTCATTGCCACTCCATTTGAGTACTTATCTTCAGTAACAACAGGTCAGGGACAGCAGTTTCAGTCTCCCTCTTTCTCACTTTGTGGGCTCATGGAGATATAGCGCTGCACACTCAAGATGGCACTGATGTGCCAGAGCTGTTGGTGCTCCAAGACCTCACCATAGGTCTTACTTGGCATCTGCTCCATGCACAAGGAGGATATGAAAGCTTCTCTTGTGGAGATCCTGCATGGCGAGCCATTAGTTTTACCAGCAGAATTCATCAAAGATACGAAACTCCCTTGTGAGGATGAGCTCCTGGCTCTCAAACTTGTGCACCCCTCCTCCATGACCACACATGCTACCATGTGTGTTTATCTACAAAGACTGGGTGTCTTGCAGCCGAGTGACGTTGTGAGATGAAATGGTCCAGCTGTCTCTTCAGCCTCCCTACTCGGGCCCTCACAGGATAATCTTGTGGAGTGATAACACCATCAACATACTCCTTAATGGTAAGAAACAGACAGTTTCACTCAATAGGGTTAAACCAGCCTAGATGCTTGACATTGCATCCTTCCTGGCTGTGGACAGAAACTCTGCACACTGTGTCTCTATCCCATGTGACAGTGATCCTCCTCTCTCATCTAGGGTGTGCCATGATGCTCCCTCAGTAAACATTCATTTGCCAGTGGTGGATCAGTCAAGTTTTCATAAATACTCAACATCTTCTCCTCCCTCTACAGACATCAAAAACATTTTGTTCATGGTTGACATTCTGGTTTCTATCCTGAAGACTTCTCTCTGCAACTCCCATGACAAGACTTTTTTGTGCTCATGCCCACAGTCCTCACAGGACAACTCAATAATCATCCATACCACCTTCCTTTGCTCTTTTGAGCTGCCACCCAACTATGATAACATTTCAGTCACACTGTCATCCAGTGGCCATATACGGATCACAATGCCATGCCTTGCTCCAGCACTGAACCAAGGAGCACCCCATGCCACACCTTTCTCTGTACTTTACACTTTGTAGGACTTAGTTCTTTGACTTGACCATTTCTGTTCCAATGTTTCTTTGGTGTGTAGCTTGTGTGTCATTCTCAATAAAAGTGTGTGTTGAGATGTTCTGTTGGATTTCTGAGTTTATCATCATCATATTAGGAGCAATAACCAACATACTTATTGTCTTGTCATAAATATGACTGTGTTGTACATTTACCTTGCAACTGCTCTGTTATGATATTATTTATTGTTACTGTCATTTATTTAATTGTGTACTGTACATAGTGAAGTACTCTTTTATTATTATTTGATTTTGATGTTCAAAAGGGACTAAAGCATTTGTATTTCTGTAAATTTGTCCATGACTAATCCCAGACATCTGAAGCGTTCCATTTCTTTTAGATTTGTGTTTTCAGTGTTAACAATTAATTCTGTGTTGATGATTCCGCTTGTTTAAGATTTTGTTTAAGTTGTTTATTTTCTATTATATTTTTCTCTGTAGAACTTTCTTGCTCTGTGAACACCCTTCTAAGCTTCCCTTATTAGGCTTTACTGAGTTTCTGCATGCAGCCATGTGTCTTTTATTTGTTGAGTAATTGAGACATCTTTCATGAAATGACATAATTACATAAATTTACTTCCACTTATTTAAAAAATATATATAAAATGTTGCTTGTAAGTAGTCTGCCACAAATACAAACCAAGTTTTGGGATTGTCTCTCTGAAATATAAGTAACTTTGGTAACTTGCCTGGTGAGATATCCTGCATCATAGTAGGCTGCACGAGTCATGTCTGAATCGTAGACTGAGGCATAACAAGGGCCTTGTCCATGAAATCTTGATTGTGCAAGATGGGTGTTGGGTTGTAATGATGTGACACATCACCTGAGGTCATTGGAGCCTCAACAAAGCAGTGTTTGCAGTTGGTGCATGATATAGTACCCACAGATACGGTGGAACCAGCACAAAAGCAATGGCATTGGTCATTGGGTAGCACTACTGTGTGAGTGCAGGGGCCGAATTGGTCAGTCAAGCGAAAGTTGTTGAGATGATCTGAGTATAACAGTCCATTTCTTGGTGTGGCCATATAGCCACTAGCAGTACAGTAGGAATAACTGAGGAGTGCATCAGAGCATACACCTGTTTCGAAGGGAGTGGGATACAGTCATGTGTAGCAGAGAAGATGCAGCTATCAGAAAGTCTATGTGTATAATGTGATGACAATAAACACAGACAATCAGCAGAATGTTTTGGCACACACATTTATTGATACTGACAGATAGTACCAAGCTATACACCAAGTAAACAACAGAACAGAACTGGTCAGGTCAAAGAACTGAATCTTGCAAAGCAATAAGCTCACTTTCCTCTGGATCAGTAGTCACCACAGTAATTAAACAGGTATGTGACAATTACTTCAAGGCACTAATAAAATAGTTACATGGTGTGGCATGTCATCAGATCAAATCTGTTGTTTATTTCCAGTTCATTCTTATAGAAAATGTAGGTTAGTTGCCACTCACTGATGGAACTCTAAACAAGGGAAAAAACCTTTATTTTCCGTTCGTTTGACAATATTAATTTTACATTTATTTACTGACATTAAGTTAGGTATTTTCTGGTAATCTGAGGTAGACAAGACCAAGATATTTGTAACTGTTGTGGGTCTTTGCCAACCTACCATTTGTCACATTCAGTGAATGACCTGGATAGATCATAAAAATAAATTTTGCTCAGAATTAGCTACAGATATGGTTCTAATAAAGAAATATCTCCTACAGTGTACACAAAATGTTCTGTGGACTTATTTTCCTATTATACAGAGTGGTAAAATGAACACAGAAACCAGGATGTACATTCAAAGAATTTTAGCATTAGAAAAGAGTCGTATGAGCATAAAGAAACTTACAAAAAATAAATATAAGGAATTGAAAATATTAATAGCACTTGCAAGGTAAGTATATGAAACAAAGCTCATTTCACTAGTCATGTGAATAGTTCTGTCAAAATAGATCTCATGAACCTAGAGAAAATAATTGTATTTACAGTAAAAGGCCTAAAATAACCATCAGCGATTGAAATGCACCCAGCTCCCACAGTGATATTATTAAAAAAAGATCTATTTTGTATTTCAAATAAATTTAGAGCAGAGTACATTCAGTAAATGATTGTGGATACTTAACTTTGGTTTCATTGTCTTGAGGTTTGTTTCTTCTGTTAACCTAGTGTTAATAATGGTCCACATTTTTATTGCTTTTATTGAATAAAATACAAGTTTCCATTCTGCCTGTTGAGTCAAACCAATAAAAATACTTTTTACACAGACAATACATTCCATTCTCACAACAATATTAGGAAACTCAAACTAGTTATAATCAAACTAATTCTATAGAATCTAACAACTGTCCACAACTGAAACTCAGCAAGTTCCATCTCACAAACATCCTAACACCAAATGAAGAACTTCCAAACTTCTGAATCAAAAAATACACTGGTGCCAACGCAGGGCTTCCAACAAGTTACAGTGGTGTAAGAACAGGAACCATTTTGTGAACTAGAAAACAGAGTTTCACATATTATTGTAAAATATAACATCTATTGTGGTTAAAATTATTTTTATCAGCTTTAGTTTTTTCTTGAAAATTAAAAAATACCTGTATGACTACTTTTTACAATGCAAATAAAATTGCATAAAATGCATACAAAATATTCTCATATCTATCCAGTAGGATGAAGAAATGTAAATCATAAATAAGTACAATAAAAAGTGGTACTGCTATGAACAGCTATGAATTACTATATGTTGATGAAAAGTTATGTCGAGTAACTCAATAATAGTGAGATTAATATCCATAGAGTCATTTCAATTTGGAAGAGAGAAAATAACCCAGGGGTTGTTGCAGTTACCACCCCCCTCTTCCTCCTCCTCCCCCCCCCCCTCCCTCCCAGACACACACAAATTTACACAATGTAATGGAACACTGTTTTGTGACCAAAAGGGACCTGCTACTCCCAAAAATACAAAAACATAGTCATCTGGAACATGCAAATATCATCTGATACCATGACATGGGATAACAGTATACATGTTAATTAACTGTGTTATAGCAAAATTGAACCATACATTTTTATATACAGTAGATGTTGCTTAATTAGCTAGTACATCATGAAGTGCAAATAAAGTGTAAAACATGCTTTTAATACAAGTTTTGAAGTTTTTAGAAGTCATAATAAAGTTTCAATAAACAAAGAATTTTCTTCTAATGAATACATAATATAATAATAATGAAAGGTGCATTCACTTGAAAGTTACAAACTAATCATGTTTGTGTCCATTAGTGAAGTAAGTTTTTCAAATATGGTTTTATACACTTTACAAGGCACATAACATATTGTCAGTAAACACTTACAATATTTGTACTTGTATACAAATATATGGAAAAATAGCAAATACAAGTAAATATAACATTTTATCATCAACTTAAAATACTACTTGTCAACAACCGACTTTCTGAGCCTGTGGCTGTGTACAGAATATTGGTTGACTCATACAGAGGAGATAACAGCAGCCAGCCACTTTTTATAATGCCATTTATTTGCATAAATAATTTGTTTACATGATTTAAAATCATTGTGAGGCATAATTAAAGTTAAAAAGACATTGTCTCACACCTTGGTTTGTTTGTAGGACACCACCACCCCTAGGAAATTTCATAATTTGGGAAATCAAAAGTGTAAGCTGATTTAAACTGTACCTTAACATGAACTAGCTGTCTAAAGATGAACCTGTCAGTTTAAAATGGTAACAGCACTATTTAAACAAATAAATAGCTTTGTAAAAAGTGGCTGGTTTGTATTCCAAGTAAATCAACAAATAGTTTTAAGATAACAGTAATCAAAATAAAAAATATTATCTTTTGAACACTTCAAATATATTTTATAAAGTTTATTCCTACTCTTTTATCATAAGATTGAGTTTTTACCACATTAGCTCCTCCCCCCACCCCTCCCCTCACCACAATGTCAATTCCTCTTAGTTGCTATTCTATTCATCAGTTGCATATGTGGCTTCAGGTCACATTTGTTTTCATTGATTTTCAAATCTGTTTGGATCTAAGTTCTTCTCTTAAAGTTAAAGTGCACTCTCATACAGCAGCAACAATTTTTGCTTCAGTAATACTGGTTCAAGACTGGTCTATACAATTAAATAGAAGTTATATCCCAGTTTTGGTTTCCAGTTACATGAGAGGTGCACTTAGAGAAATTAAACATAGTTTTTATAGTCAGAAAATATGAACAGGGCATAGATAATTAATCTATTTGAAATACACATTTAAAAACATAGGCACAAAAGTGAAATTTCTATAAACTCTAGTAATATACTTGCATATGACTCGTGTTTTGTTAACTGAGACAGAGGTACCCAATACTCAAATTTTCACCCTGCTGTGCAACAGATGTCATACATCTTAAATTGCAATGAAATAACAATGAAATGATAGGATTGTAGAGGCATTTCACTCCACTGGTTACACAAAAAAAAATTTTACAATAGGTTCATTATGTACAATTTCTCAAGCAATTTCAGTCAAGGAACTTCAGAAAATTTTTATCAACATACATTTTATAAATAGTTTCCAAAGGCAGCTTTCTTTGGAAATTTAAAAATGACTATAATATAAACAACCCTATACTTCCTATTTGAATTAACAGTAGTGTTTTCAGTTCACTTAATTGGGTAAAAGTCAAATGCTCAAACAGTTAGTAGGCAACAATCAGGACTAGCAATTCCACTGATTCCTACATTGTTTCAGAAAACAGTAATAACAAGTTTTTATGAAATTATTTCCCTCGTAAGATAAAGCACATTAAAACATAAAGACAAAACTATATAGAACACTGTAATAATTATTTCCACAAGCATGACCTTTCTGGTCCCCCCATTTTCAGCTTTCTTTTTTGCTTAATCTTTTCAAGTACTTCAAATACTTACTACACATAATATTTAAAATTCAGTTCCTATTATAACAAATGAAAAAATAATATTACAAATGGACAGTTTAGTAACAGCATGAAACTTAATATTGACAGAAAACTTCTACAAGTAATGAAAGTACCATATGTGTAGCATAATCAGATTCTTTAATCTCAAACATTTTGAGATTGCTGAAGACATATTAAAATTAGCCTATTGGCTTCTGTCATGGGTTCTTTGACTGATGTTCATGTGATGTTTTTTTGATGTTTCACCAGTATGAGTGGCTGTCATTGTCATAGTTTCACCCTCCATTGCTGGTGGTGAACTGGAGCCAAGCTTGAAGCTGCAGACTATATGTACCTAGCACGCCATCATCTGAGGGCTCCTCCATGGTCATTTCCCATGCAGTTCTCCTCTAGCTACCTGTGACAGTTGTTCACTGTGGCACGGGAAGCCAGGATCTCTTTACCTTGAGGCTTTCTTATTTCTTGTTGAAGCTATTCCCGTGTTTTTGTATTTCTATAGCTTCTCTGAACAAGTGGGTGTGATAGTGCTTCTCTACAGCCAGAACTTCCATGTAGATGAATTTTACTATGTGGTCAGTCTTGAACAGTGCATGCTTTGCCACAACCAATTTCTTCATCTGCCCCAACTTGCAATGTTCTTATGTTGTTTGGTCCTTTTGTTGATTGATCATCCAATCATTCTGACATAAATCTTTCTGCATGTGCATGGAGGTGGTATATTCCTGACATTGCAAGTGGGTCCCTTTTCTACTTTGCTGATCTAAGATACTCTTTGATCTTCTTTGTCAGTTTGAAAATAATCTTTACACCATGTCTTCTCGATATATGGCTGATTCTGTCTGTCAGTATGGGATTGTATGGCAGAAAGGCCGTACCTGACATTTCTTTTTCTGATTTTTCACTTTGCTGAGTGTTTGGCTATGTTACACTTCTAATATAAGTTTTGGAGTACCCATTGCTTCTCAAAACACTTTCCAGGCATTGCATTTCAAAACTGAGGTGGCGTGGCTCACATATTCATTCTGTTCATGTTACAAGTGTATTAATCATGTGCCTTTCTGGCTTGGGTGGTGGTTTGATAGTTTGTGCAGGTATCAATCTATGTGTGTTGGTTTTCGATACACCCTGTGTCCCAGTTTTTTATCATCCCTTGTGATCAGCACATGGAGAAATTGTAGTTTTTTTGTCTTTTCTACTTCCATAGTAAATTTTATGTTGGCAAAGAGGCTGTTAAAGTGTCTTAGGATGTCACTGAGCTGTTCTCCACCATGGCTTCACACAAATAAGTATCATCAACATATCTGTACCACAGCTTAGGTTTGCAAGCTGCCAAGTCCAGTGCCTGTGCTTCGAAATGTTCCATGAAGAAGTTCGCCTCTACTGGACTAAGAGGACTACCCATGGCAACACCTGTTCATAAAAATTGCCATTCCATGTGAAATAGCTTGTGGTGTGACATGCATGAAAGAAATTTGTGAGGTCTTGCAGGAAAATGGAACTGATGTGCTCCAGAGAGTCAGTGAGTGGCACTTTTGTAAACAAAGAAACAACATCAAAGCTGACCAGAATGTCATTTGGTGCAAGTTTTAGTTTCTTTAGCTTCTCAGTGGAATGTCCTGGCTCCTTTATGTATGTATCAGTCTTCTCCATGTGTGGCTGGAGCAGAGAGGCTAAGTGTTTTACCAGTTTATACGTTTGTGAGCCAGGAGCGCTAACAATTGGTCTAATTGGAATGTTCTACTTATGGATCTTAGGTAATCCATACAGCCAAGGTGGTAGGGCTTCTGTGTTGTGCAGGATCCTCTGTATGTCTGCTGGCAGAGAAGACACCTTGATTAACCAGTTCACATTTTGTGTGATAAGTTGTGTTGGACCTGCACTTAGTTTTTGGTACTTCATTGGATCTAATAGGTCCTGGAACTTCTGCTCATAATCTTCAATCTTCATTATGATGGTTGCATTTCCCTTATTGGCAGGCAGTAGCAATATACTCTTGTGAACATTAATATTCTTAAAAGTTTGTACCTCTTCCTTCTTCAGATTGCAAGCTGGTGGTTTTGCTTGGCACAATATCCTGACTGTTTCAGTGCGTATTCCCTCTGCTCTTTCTCAAGGAAGGGTCTGAATGGCCACTTTGTTATTAGCAGTGATATCCTCGATAGATATATACTTCTCCCTCTTTTTGAAGAACACACGCTTCCTCTTCAGTCATTCAGTGAGGTTGACCACTGTGTGTGACTTGTCAGGGAATTGCCTTGTCAGTCTACTTCGATCATCTTTCAAACTTTTCTTCTGTAACTCAGTGCAGTGCTCAAGTTCAGTCTGCATGCCATTGTCTAGGTTGCTGCTGCCATTTAATTTTATTCTGTATATATCTTTGCAAATTAGTCAGTCAAGTGGTTCACTAGCAACATATTTCAATTTTCAGCTTATGAAATGCTAAACAAGAACAGTGCCACATTTTGGTACATGATCACAATTACAGCTTATTTTATATTATAGAGTTATAGATATTTCTCTGAGAATTAGTTTGAATTTCTGAAAAAAAAATTTAATATATAATACGAGAAAATGGAAACAAGTTATGGAGGGTTGCACTACTGCCAGTGTATTGTTAGCATTATATTGCACTATTATTTATATATTTGTAATTCTGGATGGCATTTTGGTTAAACTGATGTTTGATGGTTAAAGATTTATTAATAGATAAAGCAGACTGGATGATTGCCATACGCTATTGATGACACTGATGTATGCTGTTTCCAGATTGTGCATTCTCAGATTGTTTGAATATCCTGTACGGTGCTTATGCATTTGCTCCCATTGGTTAAAAGTGCAATGCAAGGGTGCCACCTGTTCATCAAAAGTAAATGTTACATGCTTCAACTGATAGTTCCATATTTTGTAATTATTATATAATATTTATGAATGTTTACTGACATTATTATTTTATATGCTGTAAGTTGTCAAAAATTATGCTTATAACAGACTGTTTGTATCAAGTCAGTTAGCACCACCCAGTGACCCCTTCTGCTGTATCATTTTATATTTTTATACGATGCAATGATGATAAAAGGTAGTTATGAAGAAACAGATACATTGTGTACCGTGTATCCTGCACTACCTAGCTGTTTAATCCACTTGGTTTCTGATTTATTGCTTAGTAGCAGTTTACACTTGTCTCTTGGTAAAGAATGGCCAATGCATCTATTTAACAATTTTTACTTGACTGACATAACATGGGTAGGCTAAAAAACCTATTTTACTCACTATACTAAGCATCTGATCACTGGTGAAATGTAACACATTTTCATATTTTGATTCCTGCCTTTGAAAATGATGGACTAGCTAAATGCATAAGACAATTTTGGAAATAATAAAATGTGTGGTCGAGACATCTGAAATTTATTGAAGTGCATCAAAATTCCCACTTTGTCTCATAGCATTTTCATGCAAATTGCAGCCAAAGCATTAAAGTTTACAGTGACATATCCTGATGTTACTATTCTGTTTCCAACACAGCTGATGTTGACAAGAACTCCTCTTAAATAAAAATACAATTATGGAGACTATCAGGTGTACAAGACTTAGCAGGTCTATTAGTAAAACATAGCCCAATAGCATTGAGCTACCCTGAATCCCTGATATAAGCACAAACTACTTCATGTATTAGGTTGGTGTAATAGTTCATAGAATTTTTGTTTTACATGTTAGTATTCTAGCTGTTATGGGTTTATTTATCAAGTGCAATATTTTGAGTTCACTATTGCTATTTGAGTTTACACATTGTCATTTTGTCCATTTGAGTTAATGAGTGGTGCTGTGGATGCTAATCATGGAGTGCCAAGTGGAGAAATTTGAACGTTTCTGACATTTTCTTTTCTTTGTGACAGCAACGGAGCAGCCAGAGACATTTGCACTTTGTGTGGGGATAACGCCACTGGACAGAGCATGGTAAGAAAATTGTTTTTACATGTCAAGGAACATCGTTCTGACATTAGTGACTCTCTATGTTCAGGGTGAGCTCTGGGGTTTGTTGAAAATCACATGAACACATTTTCCACCATGCTCCACATCAGTGTACTCAAGAATTGACAGAAGTGACGAACTGTGATCATTCCACTATGGTGTGACATTTGCATGCAATGGGAAAGGTTCTAATATTGGGTGTATGGGTACTGCATGCTCTAAGCCAAAATCACAAAAATATTTGCATCTCTGCTTGCTCATCATCAATTGGCTCATGAACAACATCAATCATTCCTATTCTGTATCATTACTGGTATTGAGAAAGGGTGTCTTTATGCTAACATAAGGGAAAGAAATAAATGGTTGAGCCTAAAAAAACTCCCCATACCAAAAATAATGTTATGCACATGGTGGTACAGCGATGGTGTCATGTACTGTGAATTACTTCCCTAAGGTGTAACCAGCACTGGTGACATTTATTGTCAATAACTGAGGTGTCTTGCAGACACAATCCAAGAACAATGACCAGGAAGACTTCATGGCAGTGATGTTGCTCAATAATAACACCTGTCTGCGTTCTGCTAGACTGACAAAAGTGTTACACAGGAGTTGATTTGGGAAGTCATTCCAAAATGGGGAAGGTTTGCCTGATCTTGCACCCTTAGTTTTTTACCTTTCCCACTCCCTGCCAAATAACACCCCAAAACTGTTTGATCAGTCCCGGAATCAGAGTTACCCCAGCATTGGCGGACTGATGTAAATTGAAGAATAAAATATTATTGAGGACTCAAATCTCTGTTATGTGTATCTGTTATTTTTCTCACATGTATGGAAAATTGCTCTGAACTTTGGCATCAACACAATATATCAAATAACAGTATCCACAACAGCTGTGAAAGAGCAGCACTGTAATGCTCCATGCTATTGATTCACATATTTCAAACAGAAAACTACATGTTATACTGGATAGCCTTGAAATTGTCTCAGCGGTATTGGAATGGTGTGTCATCACATGTGCAGTGCCTCAGGGCTCTGTTCTGGGCCTCCTACTTCTTATTATTTTTATTAATAATCTACATCTTGTTCAGAATATTATAAATTCACCATCTTTACTAATGACACTACACTGTTTATTGGTAATTCAATAGACAAACTTGAGATATTAGCTAGTAATGTTTTCTGGGATATTGTAAACCAGTTTAACATAAATGGTCTTTCTATTAAATATAATAAAACAAACTATATTCAGTTTCATACAACCCCTAAAGAAGACAAAATTGGAGAAAAACTAGGTGACCTGCACATATCTAGGGCTTACATACTGATAGCAAACTAAACTTGTCAAACCACATCCTGAATCTGTGCAAAAGACTGAATTCTGCAATGTAAGGTTTTCAGTACTGTCCCTATTGAGGAGATCCTGAACCATAATGAACATTAATTCTGTACCTGTAACATTGTCTGCTGTTACAGAAATATGGGAACCATTATATCAATGTACTGTGGCTATTTTTATGCCATTATGGCGTATGCAATCATATTTTGGGGAAATTAGCCACTTGCTAGAAAAGTGCTATGAGAACAGAAAAGAAGCATAAGAATCATGAGTGGAGTCCATCGTAGAGCCACATGCAGAAATCTTTTTAAGGAACTTGAAATATTCAAATCCACTGCACAATATATTATGTTCTCTCTGCTTTGTTTCATAACAGAAAAAAGAGAAAGATTTTCAATTCTAACAGTGCGTCTCATAGTCATGATAATAAAAGAAAAGATCAGCATGCAAACTTGAGTATGATACAGAACAGGATCCACTTTACTGAGTTTTTTTAGTACTGTGCCTATAGAGGAGATCATGAATCATAATGAACATTACTTCTGTATCTGTAACACTTAGGTTCATTTCCTGAACTTTATTTGTGATCCTGTCTGTTTATTATTGTAAAGGTATACATTTTTCTATGATATATTTTTTATAATATTTATTTTTATATAATATTTATTAAACTGCAAAATTTTTTCTGTAATAGAACCTAAGCTGTAGAGATTTTAATATGAAACTGGTTAGTACTTTTACATAATATCCTGACAAATTTGTAAAATTGACATATTCCATATGCTGTGAAATATTCACAACATGGATACAATGATCACTGCAATTTGCAATGAATAAATACATAAATAAATAAAAAAGCCAAAACAATCAATTATAAAACCATTATACAAAAATGAGGATCATTATGATGTAAAAACTACAGGGCTTTATCAATGTTATCTTGTTTTTCAAAAATTATAGAAAGAGTAATGTATGGAAGACTCTAATTTCCTAAAAAAAAGGGGAATATTGGTCAATGAACAAAATGGCTTTCAAAAGAATAGATCAACTGAAACAGCTATATACAACATTCTAAAACTTGTCCTGAATTCCATTGATAATAATGAAGTAAATTGTGGGGTATTTTTAGATTTATCAATGGCCTTTGACATTATTGATCATAAACTACTGCTCGAAAAACTTAGTTGGTATGTTGTCCGTGGTACTGCTCATGCATGGTTTAAGTCATACTTATCTGGTAGATGCCAGAAAGTAGAAATAGTTCATGATGAAAAGTCATACTTTTCTGGTTGTAAGGAAGTTAGTTATGGGGTGCCCCAAGGTTCGGTGTTGGGACCCCTGTTGCTCTTGATCTTTATAAATGACTTGCCAAACTATTTAACACAAGCTGATTGTGCACTTTTTGCTGATGATACAAGTCTCTTTATTAAAGCTCACAATGAGACTGGCCTTAACAGGAAAATTGAAACAACAACAGTTGAAGCAAGCAAATAGTTCAGGGACAACAGTTTATTTGTGAATGAGAAAAAAACATTATGGATGAATTACAGACATGTTTCAAATAATGTGAAGCCCAATATAACTGTGAAACTAGGCCAACAGACTATCCTACAATTTCCAAATACAAAATTCTCAGGAATTTGGTTAGATGAGCATCTAAAGTGGGACAAGTATATAGATGTGCTCAATAAAAAATTAAGTAAATGTTGCTATGTATTTAGAATGCTCAAAAATTGCTGCAGTGATCAAACAGTATTGTGTACATATTATGCATTTATGCATAGTATTTTGCGATATAGTGTCATATTTTGGGGCAATTCAAGTCAGGCAAAACACTCTTTCATTATTCAAAAACGAGTGATAAGGATCATAAAAGGAGCTGAACCTAGAGATCCATGTAGGGAATTTTTCAAGGAATATAAAATCATGACTCTTCCATCATATTACATCTATGAATGTATATGCTTTCTGAAGTCTCACCCCCAGTTTTCTTCTTTAAACAGTGAGTACCATGACTATACAACAAGACAGAGTAATGACTTTCACAGAGAAGTGCATAAGAAAGCCCAGTACAACAAGAGTGCAATATACCACCCAAAATTTCTCTATAGTGCTCTTCCCTTAAAAATTAAAAGGATTCAGAAGCTGAGCAGTTTTAAAAGTGAACTCAAAAGAATGTTAATTAGTAATAGTTTTTACAGTGTTATTGAATACATGAATTCTTCAGAAAGGTAGCGTGCCTTCACCTATCTTATAAGTCACTCATATCTCATATACAAACTTGTGTCATGGGGTAGACTCTTTTATGTACACACAAAAATTAATTAGTCAATATAGAGTGTTATAATCATTGTTTCTTGTTGCGGTCCATTACACACAGAAAATATGTAACTTATTTGTGTCCTATATTGTTAAAAATTTATATCATGTAAGCTATAATTGTTTTTGCCTATATATTTAATTCAGACTATTCACTGATATTTTTTACATAATATGTTGTTATTCATATTTTTCCTGTATGTAACATATGACAAATCCCACATCATTGTACATGATAAAGTGGGTGCTCAATAAATCAAATCAGATCAGAATAAGAATAAAGGAATATTTATATTCTACAATGAATTGGGATCATTTATGTGGTTTGACAATACTACTGTTATTGTTGTTGTTGTGGTATTCAGGCCAAAGGATGGTTTGATGCAGTTCTCCAAGGTAGCCTATCCTGCGCAAGGCTCTTTATCTCTGCATAAAAATGCAGACTACATACTTTTGGACTTGTTTTCTGCAGTGAAGCCTTAGTCACCATCTACAGTTTTTGTCCCCCAGCCCAAAAAATGTCAATTTATTGTCAAATTGGTAATTTATTTATGTCTTAGGAAATTTCCTGTAATATAGTCTCCCCATTAATCGAGTGGTGATGTAAACTTCTTTACTTCCCAGTTTCATTCAGTACTTCATTAGTTATCCAATCTACCCATAAAATTTTCAGCACTCTTCCGTAACCTCACATTCTAAACACTCCTTTCTTGGCTGAACCGTTTAATATCCATGTTTCGCTTCCATTCTGGACTACACTCTAGATAAATACTGTTGAAATGACACCCCAATACTTAGATTTATATTTGATTTAAAAAATTATTTTTTTCAGAAATGCTTCTTTGCTAGTGCTAGTTGACAGTTTACGTCATCTCTACTTCTGGAATTGTCACTTATTTTGCTGCCCAAACAGCAAAACTGATCTCTTACTGAAACAATCAAGTGTTGTGTTGAATAAATACTGCAGTGAAATTGTAAGAGATTTAGCAATTTTCATGCTGCATTTCTACTTTAAAGACATACAAGTAAATTAAGTTTGTATAAAGGCTATCAAAAGATTTCATTCCCTTTTACTGTTTGATAAATTAACTAACTGATTCTTGGGTATTCAGTTTATCTAAAAAGAAAAACAAATACAATAGTGAAACATGTTCACACAAAAGCAAACATATGAAATTGAGATCTACCAATAATTCAGAACCTATTAATGATTACTTTCTGCAAGTGCAGTATCATAGTTTCAAACCCATAAAAAAGTTATCATGCCCTGTTTGAATGTAGCCATGTTGACTGCTTGTTCCTGCAGTGAATGTATTTGTCATATCCTTCAATTATTTACTATTCAAATGTTAAACTTCACCTGAAGAGGGCTAAAAACCATGTGATGTGTACTGGTACTATTGCCAGTGAAAAAACACACAGGAACTGCATGACACTCTAAGTTTCCAGGGGATAAGGACTGATTTAAGGCCTAAGTGACACAAGCCGTCAGTTGGGGTCCAAGATAAGATGGGCACCAGAGGTGCCACAGTTGTAAGATTCCTACACATGACATACAACAATTAGTAGTGGCCTCTTGGGCTGCCAAGCTGAAGGGGCATCAAGGACATCCAACATTGCAAGATTTGTATATAGGGTGTAACACAATTAGTAGTGAAAACTGACACAGCTGAAAGTGTACAAAGGAAAACTGGGAAGGGGAACACCAAATGACAAGTTGTTTCTGTGAAAAAATGTTCTTTAATCAGCCCTGCATGAAAAGAATAAATACGTGAAAAATTCAGTAAGTCAAAAAATTTATTTAGTTTTCCCATGTTCGAATCCACAGTCACAATGAACATTATCTGATCAAAAATAGCTGGACATCTATTAGTGGACACTAATATGGGGTGTGTCCACCCTTTGCCTATATTTAGGCTTGAATTCTGCTGGGGATACTTTTAATGAGGAGTCTGTGAGTCTTTGGAGAAATGGCAGTGCATTCTCCCTTGAGAGCAAAAACCGGAGAAGGTTGTTGGATGCTGGGATCTGGAATGAAGTCAACAATCTAACTCATGTCAAAGGTGTTCCACTGAAATCAGGTCAGGACTCGGGCACGTTAGTTCATTTCTGTAATACTGCTGTCCATAAGCCATTGTCTCATGCATGCTGGTCTATGACTAGGGTGCACTGTCATATTGATACAAGCCATCATTGGCTTCAAACTGCTCTTCTGCTGTACAATGTGCACAATGCTGTAAAATATATTAGTATTCTTCAAAATTTAGCGTTTTCTGAAGCACATTAAGGGGGTACAACCTAACCACAAAACACCCCCACACCTTAACACTATATGTTCCCGACTTCACTGTTGCCACTACACATGAATGCAGGCAATATTCTCCAGGCATTTACCAAATCCAAACCCACTGAATTGCCACATGGTAGGCCTGTAGCATGATTAATCATAACAAATCACTTGTTTCCAGCCATCCACTGTCTAGTGGTGTCACTCTTCAATTTCCTCGAGTGTTGTTTAGTACCGACTACAGAAATGAGTTACACCCAACTTTTTAACTCCTGATGCAGAGTTATTGTTCCAGCTAAACTACTGGTAGCACTTTGGAACTCACAAATCATTCTTACTGCTGTTTTTATGTAATGTTTTTGATGACTCTGAAATGTTCAACAGTTCATGTCTGCCAGTACAGTAGGTCTGCCCTGGCGTGGATTGACTGTAGTTGTTCCTTTGCATTTCCACTTCACAATTACATCACCAACAGCGGACTTACACAGCAACAGAAGGGTTGAAACATCCTTGATGAAATTGTTACTCAGGTGATATCCAATGATTAGTCTGCCTTCGAAGTCACTGAGCACTCCTGACCAATCCATTCTGTTGTTACTGCCTGTTTACTGATGACACAATACTCCCTTCCATCTCTGGTTGTATCTATGGCCAATTCTACACACTTTTGATCAGCTAGCGTATTTTTTGAAGGCCAAAACCATCTTGTCCATTATAGGCTAATTAATTTCCTGGAACAAGTAGAATATTTTTATTTCAACATTTGTGTTACAGTCAGCTTTGACTTGTGATTGTTTTTCAACTGTAACATCCAACATCAACAAACATCAAAGCTGGATATTATTTCTGCATATCAAAGTGGACACAGACTGAAACTACCTTTATGCTAAATACATTTTGAAGTAAGATTTCAGCTTTTTCTAATAAATGAAACTGCATATGTTGGACAACAATGTTTTGACCCTGATATCAGTCATCTTATATTTTACATGAGCAGAATACAAATCCGATTGTGAAATATTGTGATTTCTCAAATGATATACTTCTATCCCTCTAAACTCTACATCTGTGTTTCCCATACGCTCTTTTCCAAAATATATTCTTTGTTCCATTTTTTGCTACTTTGATATATCACTGACATTAATGATGTTCTTTGTTCCATTACATGCTACTTTAATATTTCACTGATATTATCTTTGGTTTGTGTTCATGCACCAGTTCTGTTTTATGGCAATTTGTGCCTTCGGCCAAAGTTAGAAAATAAAAGAAAAGAGGTTCATTTCTGGGACTGCATTTTTTTTTATTAACAGTTTTCAAAAGAGCCCTGATTTGTTATGCTGTGTGATTATGCCTCTGCTCTGAGACTAGTAACATGTATGGTAAATATGCTTGACATGTCTTGGAGAGGGAAAATGGGTAGACAGGTCTGCGGGGATAAGACATATGCTGTTCACATCCCTGCTGCATTCTCAAGTTCCTAACCCACGTCTGCAAGTCTTTTATCCAGATATGTTCATACTGAAATTCTGTAAATGGTTTTAACCCAATCAGTAGGCCAGAGCTCTGATGGTAGGTTGCATTTGACCTGAACTTTCATCCAGTGAAGTCAGACTTTGCAATTTACATTGCATGAAGTGAGCAGGCATAGGCCAATCATGATGATCTTTACTTCTTCTTGTTTCAAATGGGCCTACTTTGGACCATGCTTGTTCAACTGTTGGGTTTTGAACTTTGCCCAGTACTGTCGCATCCTTTGTCAGTGTAACTCCTTCCTTTCTTCTGTTGAGGGGCATCTTTTCTTTGGGGCTCTTGCTGAAATCCTCGGACTTCCTTCAGGGTGTGTCTCACAGACTGTCTGTTCTGGAGATCAGTTATTCTCAGTTATTTAATGTCCTTCTCAGTTTCTGGCAGCCAAGTGGTGTAAACCTTCTTGTTTTGCAAGAAGGTGAACAGATGGTTGGTCAATCTGTTTGGAGGCAATCTTGCAACATGGAAAGAAAGTTACCCTTCTTTTTCTTGCACAGTCAGAGAGCCTCTCAATATGTTCATAGAGCTCTGAGTTATGCTGACTTCTGAATTCCCCAGCTTCTTCTACTGGGCCTAAGATCTTCCTGAGGATTCTCCTCTCTCTGACTTCGTATTTCTCCATCAGACTTCTCCGGCTCATAGAAAGACATTCCATGACATACAGGGCTTCTGGTCGTATGACTGATGTGTAGTGCTTCAGTTTCAGGTTGCATGACAGGTATTTCTTGTTGTAGGTGTTCATAGTCAGTTGAAAGGCTAGTTCCAACTTGTTGACTATCGTGAATAAAGACGTTTTTTCTGATAAGCTGGGTTCAATCCATTCACCGAGATACTTAAATTTCTCAGTCGTTTTGATCTTTCCTTGGTCTAGTAACATCTCTTTGTTAGCTTCTTTGAGGTTGGTGAAGAACTCTGTTTCCTCCAGCAACATTTGAACACCCTCTTTAGCTGCCTGTTTTCTGAGGCAGTTTACCTGCACTGTTGCCATTTCAAGAGAATCAGCAATCAGTGTGGCATGTTGTCTGCAGAAGCCAGACAATCAACAATCAGTCTTTCATTTTTACAGCCCAGGTAGTCACCACTCTGGACACCCAAATTGGTCAGTTCTTTGTGCCATTCTCTCACAACCTTTTCTAGGACACAGTTGAAGAGAAGAGAGGAGAGTCTATCCCCTTGTCTCACTCCAGTTTTTATCTCAGAGCTTTTTGAGACCTCGCCTCTAAATTTGACCTTTGAATGGGTGTTTGTCAAGGTTCCTAGAATGAGTGTGTGGGTTTTGTTGTCTAGTCCTAATTCCTGGAGTATTTCGTTAAATGTTTCTCTATCAGCGGAGTTGTAGGCCTTCTTGAAATCAACAAAGGTGACAACCACTTTCTGGTTTCTCATCTTGGAGGGTGCCAGTACCATTCTAAGGTTGAGGATCTATTCAGCACAGGATCTGGTTTTCCTGAAACCTCCCTGATATTCTCCCAGTTGACTCTCCAGTTGATCTTCTGCCCTTGTTAGTAATGCCTTGGAGAGAATCTTGTATGTTACCAAGACATGAGAAATTGCATGGTAGTTGTTCAGATCAGTAACATCTCCCTTTTTGTGAAGAGGATGGATCAGAGCTGTGTTCCAATCAGGTGGTAATTTCTCTGTTTCCCAGATGTTCTGGATGATCTTGGTGAGCTTACCCATGGCATTATTTCCAGCACATTTCCAGAGTTTCAGCAATGATAGAGTCCTCTCCAGCTGCTTCTTATTCTTGAGAAGATGAATGATTTTTCCAACTTCTTCCAACGAAGGAGGCAGTGAGTCTAAGGTTTGGTGTGGGTTGTTTGTAGTTGAAGTCTTCACTGGGTGGAGCACAGTTGAATAGGTTTTTAGAGTACTGAGCTAAGAGGTGGCAGTTGTCCTTTTCATTAAAAACCAGTTTGTCCTGTGAGTCACTGAAGTGGAGGCTTGGTGGAATATATTTTTTAAGTGTCTGCTTGAAGGTATTATAGAAATCTCTGGAGCTATTCTTAGCAAAGTTCTCTTTGATTTGGGTCAGTTGGTTTTGTGTGAAGGTCCATTTGGTTTCCTGAATTGTCTTAGCTGTTAGCCTTCTTTGTTACAAAACGTTCTTCCAATTTATCTTCATTTTCTTACAATTCCACTTTTCCCAGAGTGTCTGTCTTTGGGCTATTGCATTGTCACAGTCTTCATTCCTCCATGGATGCTTCCTTCTTCTTGTGAGGGGGGCAAGTTCATTCGTCGTCTTCACAAGAGTCACCTTCAGTTGGTCCCAGCTGTTGAAATCTGTACTGTTCAGTCTCTGGCATAATTCTTGACTATTCGTAAGTCACTCTACATCAAATCTCACCATTGTGGGGGTTTTGTGTACTCTAGTGTTTCTAGGCTGAAGTCTCATTTTGATATTTGAGAGATAGTGGTCTGAGTCCACATTGGCACTTTTCAATATCTTCACATTTTGTATTTCCTTTTGAGATTTTCTTGAAATGGACACATGCTCTATCTGGAATTCACCCAAGTTGGTGTTAGGTGAAATCCAAGTCTCCTGTTTCCTTGGCAGGTGTTTGAAGGCTGACAACCAAAAAGTCCGACACAGATCCACCAATCGTTCACCATTGCGCTTAGTTCTCATATGTGCTGGATAGTTGCCCACTGTATTTCTGTACTTTTTCTCTCTTCCCAAATGGGTATTGAAGCCACCAAGCAGTATGACAGTGTGTGTCTCTGGAATTTTAGAGATAATATTCTCTAAGTCTTCCCAGAATTTCTCCGTTCTATCTGGATTGCGTCTGTTGTCCTGGTTGGTTGGGGCATGTACATTGACTACATGTAGCCCTTGTTATCACATTTGAGGGACAGGATTGATACATGACTGCTTTGGGAGGTGAAGTCAGTGATTGACTCCAGTATCTCGTGACTGATTATAAATTTTGTACCTAAGTGGGGTATGTTCTTCATTACTCGCTGACCCACTTTTCCTTTGAGGATTCTGTATCCTTGGGACTCGAAGGCATGATAATCTGTGAAACCGGTTCCCTGTACTGCTGTCAGTACTACATTGTGCTGTGTAAGTGAATTGGTCAGAAGTTTCAATTTACCCACTTTGAGCACTGAATTAGCATTAATCGTTGTGAAGAAGCTTTGCTGTCTTGGTCTGAGTTTAGGTCTGGCAATTTCAGGATGCTCCAACTCATCCTTAAGGCATGTTGGTGCAGACTCCCCAGAATCCGAAGGTCCACTAATGTCACATAGGGTGATGGTGGATTGATTACCACCTGGGGTAGCGCATACAGCAAAATTTTCCTCCAAGCTCAGTTGAAGACTATTCTTTGTGGGACAGTGGCAAGCCACTGTCCAAGATACTACCCAGGTTGTTAGCTTGAGAGGGTTATTATTTGGGGTTGTGACCCCTAGACAGATTTCCTTCACTATGGCTTAGGAGCCCTGTCTACCCCAACCTTTACTTATGACAAAGGATGGTAGGAAAAAGGACATGGTAAGAACAAGATGAGAATAGGAAAATGGTGATATATAGGACGTTGTGAGACACACTTTGCCTGGCTCCTCCCCTTCAGCCTGTCCTGCTTGGGTGACACTTCTGGTAGCTAAGCTACCGCTGGCATAGCCCTCCGGATCCAGAGCATGCAAACCTCCTTGCCCGCATGGACAGTGTTTCATTAAGGCGGTGCCTCCTGAGGAGGCATGATGATCTTTTAATATAACATAACCCATAACTTTCTTGGTACATTCTGTAATTTACAGTTTGTTGTCATAATAACTGAACAGGTTTTTTTGAAATATTGTTGGAAGTTTACTGAAACATAGGGAGTCAGATGACATTGTGTTACATGTTGTCTTCACATCTTGCATGCTATTGAATTTGTATTAATTCATTATAATATAGCTAAAATGATGTTAATGTGCTACAATTTTCAAAGTAATAAGTGTTACAATGTGTATTTGTAAACATATTTGAGAGGAATGGTGATAAATTCACTGATTTTACATTACTGTGCAAACTACTGTGAAGTGTGTGGCAAATGGTATGCCATGTTGTACCAGCTATTAGGACTTCTTCCCATTCCATTCACATATGGAGTGTAGGAAGAGTACTTCCTTAAATGCCTTTGTGTTTGCTGTCATTAGTCTAACCTCGTCTTCATGGTCCCTATGGGGGATGTAGTACACTCCTAGATATATCACTTAAATATGGTCCCAGAAATTTTGTAATTAGTTTTTTACAGGATAGTTTGTAACTATCTTCAAATGTCTACAAGTTCAGTTCTTGCAGCATGTTCATGGCACTCTCTCAGAAATCAAAAAAACCTATGATTATTTGTACTGCTGTTCTTTCTATTTATTCAATATCCCCATTAGTCATACTTGCTATGAGTCCCACACAATTCAAAAATATTCTAGGATGGTTAATGTGAGCATTTAGTTTGCAGTCTCATTTGTAGACTGATTGCATTCCTTAACATTGTATCTGTTGATCACAGTCTGCCTCCTGCCTTACCTACAACTGAGCCTATATGATTATTTTTTTAAAATTAATTTAGCAGCTTTGGATGTGCATACAATGATCAGATCTAAGTAGATATTTGCATTGTCAGTTTAATACAATAATGGTAACACACAAAGAGGTACCCAAAAGAAACTGAACTGCTTTTTTTAAAACTTATTTATTGACATTTTGAGCACAAACTTCAATTCCCTTCAAAGTACTTTCTACTTGCTCTAACACTCTTGTCTAGTCTTTTATTACATTCTTCAAAAGATTGTTTAAATCATCTTTTCTATGCTTAACAGTGTTTCTGTGGTTTTCTTCTTCACCTCAGTAACATCAGCAAAATACTTTTCTTTCATGTCTCTATTCATTCTAGGAAACAAAAAAAGTCACACAGGGCAAGGTCAACTGAGCAATGGGTGTGAGGAACAGGGATCACACCATTTTTGGTCAAGAATGGTCAAACAGACAGGGCTGTGTGAATAGAGGCATCATCAGGATGAAAAAAATAGTCATCAAACTGTCCTAAGTTAGGCCACTTCTGCCATACACTGTTGTGCAAATTTTTCAAAAGTTGCCAGCAGAAAGCAAGGTTAACTGTCTGACACTGCAGAATGAACTCTGAATGGACAACTCCTCTCACCCTGAACAAACAAGTCAGCATTGTCTTAATGTTTGATTTCACATGATGAGCTTTCTTGGAGTGAGATGAACTTGAAGTCTTCCACTGGCTTGACTGCTACTTTGATTTAGGAACATGAGCATAGCTCCCAGTTTCATCACCTGTGATAATTTTTGAAAAAGCATTCAGATTACTTTGTGACTCAACAACTTATTTCCACCTGATCTTGCTTTTGTTCAGCAGTCAGCAGTTATGGCATGAATTTGGCAGCTGCCCTTTTCATTATCAAATTTTCTGTCACAATTTGCTGCTCTGGACTCCAAGTCACTCCCGATGACTCCACAATTTCTTGAATGATCTGCTGTCTATCTCCATTGATGATTTCACAAATTATTTAAAGATTTTCATATGTTTGGGCCATGGAAGGATGACCAGAATGAGGTTTGCCATCAACTGAGATTTCAGAATTTTTGGAACTGGAACACCTCTCAATAACATGTGTTTTCACCATAGAATTGTCCTTGTATGCCATTTTTTACATTTCAGGAGTTTCTGTTCCATTTTTTCTTAGCAAAAGGCAGAATTTCACTGACACATGTTGTTCACAAAAATTAGCCATTGCAAAACTTACAATCACACAAAACAGTTGTCACTATAAACTCTGCTGAAACCAGTCCTGATCTTCTTCAGTGATGCCACTGAGCTTATTGACTCTGGAATGTTTGCTCTTTGTGCTCATAGTGGCATAATGCAGTGCTGCAAAAGCTCTGACAACCAAAAAATTAGCTCTGTTTCTTTTGGGTACCCCTCCTGCACCACTTAACTTTAAATACAATTGCATTGCACATAATTACACACTTTGTATCTGCTGTCCAGCCTACTTACACACATTTTATTTCCATTCTACTATATATAAGAACACATCTGGAATTTACTGTGTACCTATCTATACATGCTTTAATTCAGTTACACTGTATGCCTGTTTCCAATTTTTTGCATATAGAGTGTATTCATTGACTGATTAGAAAGGACTTTCTATAAGTAATAGTTTTATTGTTCGCTTAAATTTCTTGCTCAAGCTACTATTTGAAATATGAAATGCTAGGGAAACCTAGTAAGTTTTTAAAATACATATTGTACATCTATTTGGTATTGGCTGATTTTTGTCTAATATTGCATACTAATTCTTGAAAGTACAGTACCTACCTCATTTATAAAAATGTTCTCCATCTTACAGAAATAACATTAGATCAGTTTTGTCTGATGGTTGATATGGGTCAGAGCTCTTCAACCATGGGAGATTTGACCCATGGTAAAGGATGTTTGGCCGAGTGATGAAGAAATGGGAAAATAGGCTACACACACATAAAGAAAATAACTGGAGCACACTATATTAGTCATATCAGGCAAAACTACTACATATAAAACATACATGAGCATAATTGTAACATACATCCAGTGCTGAAAAAATGACAGAAAACATTATGTTAGAGACAAGATATTGTGTTCCCCAGTTACAGCTGGGATGAGTAATTTTCTATCTCTAAATACAACTACATTAGTGTCTTGAATGGTAGGAAAATGAAATGATTTGGGTACTACTCTTCTCAAAAACTTGAGTTTGATTTCATTGCTGTTTATATATTTTAATATTTCCCTAGTATAAAAGTATCTGTCAGATCAAATTTCACAAGAACATGGCCCCAATCTGATGGACTCTTGTTGTGGCAGATAATTTAAGTCTGCAACCTCTTTGACATTCTCTATGTCATCAGATCATAGGAGTGTTCATTTCACTGATTTTGCAATGTTTTTCTTACATCTTTTAGTTAGCCATTAAGCAAGCTCCTCTTCAGTGGCTTTTTGTTGGCTGTATCAGTTAGAATTCTAATGACACATCTTTTCCTACCAGCTTTAACAATCTTTACTTGCTCCCCTTTAGGAAATGGGCTGACTGCCTATGGACACTACTTTTGAGGTACTACGAGAAGAGATTTCTGCAGCACTCTGGCTGCATTTGCCAAGAGCTTCAACAAAAGCCTTAGATGCAAAAGCTACTGCATGATCCTCCAAATATGTTAACAAAAGTTAAATTCTCCATGGAAGTGGATGTTACTGCAATGCCCTTTATAGAAGTGATGCTACCGGATGATCTTCCAAAGAAGCGGCCACTGTTGAATGACCCTCTATAGAAGTGGATGTGTTTTTGCACAAATCTCCTTAGAATTTGATGGCCGTGGCACCTCTTCTATAGAAGGGTAGTCTACATTTAGATATGGTCCATCTGTAACATATGGCCTTAAAAAATCATCCTCAGGAGTAATAGTGTTGATGTTAAATGGATAAATATCAGTGCAGGCAAAACCTTTGTGGATATCACATGTTTGTAATTGTGTCTTCCATATATGGGTGATGGGCAAGCTTCCGTGGGGGCTCCCTTACCCACATATGGGTTACTCTCTTATTAGGATTTGCAGTAGGAATTTTGAAAAGAATTTAATGGAATAAACACTGACGTTTAACTATAGGATATACAAAATAAGTATATAAAAAATACACATAATACTGTACATTTTATTCACTTATATTTAGGATAATATATTACTATAATAGAGGGAAACATTCCACGTAGGATATATATATATATAAAAACAAAGCTGATGTGACTTACCAAATGAAAGCGCTGGCAGGTCGACAGACACACAAACAAAGACAAACATACACACAAAATTCAAGCTTTCGCAACAAACTGTTGTCTCATCAGGAAAGAGGGAAGGAGAGAGAAAGACGAAAGGATGTGGGTTTTAAGGGAGAGGGTAAGGAGTCATTCCAATCCCGGGAGCGGAAAGACTTACCTTAGGGGGAAAAAAGGACGGGTATACTCTCACACACACACACATATCCATCCACACATAAACAGACACAAGCAGACAAATTTGGTCTTTAAATATGTCTGCTTGTGTCTGCATATGTGTGGATGGATATGTGTGTGTGTGTGCGAGTGTATACCCGTCCTTTTTTCCCCCTAAGGTAAGTCTTTCCACTCCCGGGATTGGAATGACTCCTTACCCTCTGCCTTAAAACCCACATCCTTTCGTCTTTCCCTCTCCTTTCCTGTTTCCTGATGAGGCAACAGTTTGTTGTGAAAGCTTGAATTTTGTGTGTATGTTTGTGTTTGTTTGTGTGTCTGTCGACCTGTCAGTACTTTCATTTGGTAAGTCACATCAGCTTTGTTTTTAGATATATATTTCCTACGTGGAATGTTTCCCTCTATTATAACTATATATATATATATATATATATATATATATATATATATATATATATATATATATATATATATATATATATATATACACACACACACACTCCTGGAAATTGAAATAAGAACACCGTGAATTCATTGTCCCAGGAAGGGGAAACTTTATTGACACATTCCTGGGGTCAGATACATCACATGATCACACTGACAGAACCACAGGCACATAGACACAGGCAACAGAGCATGCACAATGTCGGCACTAGTACAGTGTATATCCACCATTTGCAGCAATGCAGGCTGCTATTCTCCCATGGAGACGATCGTAGAGATGCTGGATATAGTCCTGTGGAACGGCTTGCCATGCCATTTCCACCTGGCGCCTCAGTTGGACCAGCGTTCGTGCTGGACGTACAGACTGCATGAGACGATGCTTCATCCAGTCCCAAACATGCTCAATGGGGGACAGATCCGGAGATCTTGCTGGCCAGGGTAGTTGACTTACACCTTCTAGAGCACGTTGGGTGGCACGGGATACATGCGGATGTGCATTGTCCTGTTGGAACAGCAAGTTCCCTTGACGGTCTAGGAATGGTAGAACGATGGGTTCGATGATGGTTTGGATGTACCGTGCACTATTCAGTGTCCCCTCGACGATCACCAGTGGTGTACGGCCAGTGTAGGAGATCGCTTCCCACACCATGGTGCCGGGTGTTGGCCCTGTGTGCCTCGGTCGTATGCAGTCCTGATTGTGGCGCTCACCTGCACGGCGCCAAAGATGCATACGACCATCATTGGCACCAAGGCAGAAGCGACTCTCATCGCTGAAGACGACACGTCTCCATTCGTCCCTTCATTCACGCCTGTCGCGACACCACTGGAGGCGGGCTGCACGATGTTGGGGCATGAGCGGAAGATGGCCTAACGGTGTGCGGGACCGTAGCCCAGCTTCATGGAGACGGTTGCGAATGGTCCTCGCCGATACCCCAGGAGCAACAGTGTCCCTAATTTGCTGGGAAGTGGCGGTGCAGTCCCCTACGGCACTGCGTAGGATCCTACGGTCTTGGCGTGCATCCGTGCGTCACTGCGGTCTGGTCCCAGGTCGACGGGCACGTGCACCTTCCGCCGACCACTGGCGACAACATTGATGTACTGTGGAGACCTCACGCCCCACGTGTTGAGCAATTCGGCGGTACGTCCACCCGGCCTCCCGCATGCCCACTATACGCCCTCGCTCAAAGTCCGTCAACTGCACATACGGTTCACGTCCACGCTGTCGCGGCATGCTACCAGTATTAAAGACTGCGATGGAGCTCCGTATGCCACGGCAAACTGGCTGACACTGACGGCGGCGGCACACAAATGCTGCGCAGCTAGCACCATTCGACGGCCAACACCGTGGTTCCTGGTGTGTCCGCTGTGCCGTGCGTGTGATCATTGCTTGTACAGCCCTCTTGCAGTGTCTGTAGCAAGTATGGTGGGTCTGACACACCGGTGTCAATGTGTTCCTTTTTCCATTTCCAGGAGTGTATATAGGAAAAATATTGATTGGAATGACTCCTTACCCTCTCCCTTAAAACCCACATCCTTTCATCTTTCCCTCTCCTTCCCTCTTTCCTGACGAGGCAACTGTTGGTTGCAAAAGCTAGAATTTTGTGTGTATGTTTGTGTTTGTTTGTGTGCCTGTCGACCTGCCAGCACTTTCATTGGATAATATATTACGTTACACTATCTCACATGGTCTCCAACAAAACACACTGAACACATTTGAGATGATTTTGTACGGTTGTACCAATAGGTCATAGTCTTTTTTACATTTTTTCTTCATTTCTTGCCATGTAGTATTTGCCTTTTTGCCTGGTGACATTGGACATACATCTTTCACAGGGGCGTTCCCTGCTGATTCTTACAAATCTCTGAATGATGGGTCACATTCCTTGTTTTATTTATGTTACTATCAGACATAGCATTTTCTGTCGGCAACCAATCAGTAATGAGACCTTTCTTATTTGTATTTTTGTATTTGTGTCCATCTGGTACACAATGTGAGCATTTACCATACTTGTTTCTAAAAGCAAATGTAGTGCTATCATCTGATGCCACTTGATACCCTTCTGTATCACTGTGGCATAAGACAGCATCTGGCCACTTCTGTTGATGCCAGTTTTTCTGTTATTATATGTCAGTGTCACCACATGTTTCTGTTTCAGAGGACAACCATGATCTGTAGAATCTGAGCATGATGTGTGTTTTTTTGGTAACATTGTGAACATCAGTATATTCTAGCACCACAGTAGCACTGTCATCTTCACGTGCTATCATTTCACCTCTCTTCAGTGGGTACAATATAGAAAATGCAACATAATCTTTATGTTGTACTGTACAGTTTCAATGACATGCATTTGCTAATTCATTGCTCATGGGAAAGTTGTCAACATACTACATTCATCGTTCATTTAACACTATAGCTGTAAGTTCAATGCAGAGGTTTTTGGCCATTCAGGCTGGCTTTCTTTCACTAGTACCTCATCCAGAATAACCTTTAGCAGATCATACACACCCTTCAGTGGAGCACAGTTTAAAAGTTTTAAACCATACTTACATGATTTTATTGGTATGTATTGCTTAAAACTTAGTCACCCTTCCAAGGAACCATTGTCTTGTCAACTATGGTATCTTTACCTGGTGAAAAGCTGTTTTGATAATTGTCTGTCAATATCTTTAGTAACAATAAAACTTTTCTAGTCTGCTACTCTCATCTATTACTTTGTTATTTGCAAAATGCAGGTTGGTAACAGTAATTCAGTATGATTATGGGAAATCCTGCTACACAGAAATGCAAAGTTGTAAATGTCTGTTGACCAACACCTAACAAGCAGTGTTTGCACTAGACCCATCCAAATCATCAGTCTGATATAAGATTGTAATGTCCTCAAGTGAGGTGGGTTGCATCTGTTCAGTTAAGCATGTTCAATCAATTAATGTTGATGCAATTTTTACTCTGCATATCTATTAGTGCCTGTGACTAAAATGCTTATTAGTTTGTCATCTAAGAATATTGAAAGCACTTCACTTGTGCAAATATCAGATGGAAAATCCATCAAAAGCACACCCTTTCTGGTGAATGGAAATGACTGTTGCGTGTTAGTGAATTTGTTCCACTGTATGTTGTCCAATGAATCTTCAACAGAGTTCAATTTATTTTCTTCATCTGCAGCAAGTTCTTCCAGCATGTCATCAGGATCCTCACTTGCACATGATTCCTCTGTATCAGGTTTGAACTCAACGAAATTCTATTTATCATTTTTTAGTCTAAAATGCATTGCTTGGTCATCACTATTCTTCTCACTTACAGTTATTCTTTTATGCCAAATTCTCACCAGTTATCCAACCATTGTCATGATAGCAGAACACTGATCCGGAAGGACCACCAACTTCCAGTAACTCATGCACTCTTTTCCTAGAGAACACTAATAACACAACAAAGCACCACTGATATTCTCTTTCTGTTAATGTGACCTCTGAAACTTGTTTCTCTCCATTACTAGTAATTTTCTTCTCTGGTTCCTGGACTGTTCTCACACCAGTGTCATCAACATTATAAATTATTTCAGGACCAAAGACATGCTTGTCAAAAACTTCGCTTAAATAATCAAAGAACTCCTTCACTGTTATTTTGTTAAAAGCAGTTGCTCTTCCTAGGATTTTAGCTTATGGAGTTCACAGCAGTAATTTCTTCTTCTGTAGCATGAAACCTTAGAGCTAGTCATAACTTGCTGCTTTATTATCTTACCAGCTGGCTTCCTGATACATTGTAAATATTTGATTAGATACATTGTTACCTTCAATGTAGTCTCCTTACCACATCTTACTTTCTTAATATATCTTTCCAATGTCTTTCTGTCCAAATTCAAATTTTTGTTGCCTTACTGATACTTTCGTCATTTTCAATAACCCATATAACAGCTCCTTTCATTCTTTCAGGGAAAACATTCTGCCTGGTTTCCATATAAAAAGCATTTACAGGAAAAGAAACAGAATATAATTAAAACTATAGTAAAGGGGAACTTTTTGTTGGGTCAAGCCTCCCTTAAAATTCTGGGTCAAACCTCCTTGACATACCGGTAACCTCTGAATAAAACTCCAATATAAGCAATATTATATTTTGAAATTTTTAAAAAATTATCATATGAAACTACAGAGAAATAACCAATAAATAAATAGCATTTAATCTCATTCTGATTAACATAAGTTTGACTAACAGGTACCTGCAGGTTTCCAAGTCAAATGGAAATTTCCAGTTTGTTCACAGTAAATGAATAAACATTAGCTGTTGCTGTACCATTCCACAAAATAATTTTGCTTCAAAGGTAATCTCAATATTTACCACTAGAAAGCACCATTTTTCTCTGTTCTGAAGATGCTTAAACCAAGGAGGGTCAAACCTGCCACTGGTCAAACGTCCCTACCTTCCCTAAGCAGTTGTAAAGTTATACTGCCATATAAGCAGTACTTCTTTCTAGTATAGTTGTGTTGTGTCATGAAACTCTTAACTTATACTGTCTGATGGCCTTCAGCTATTTGTTCTTCCTGCATTAGCCATTATTTAGATGGTTACTTTTTGCAGTTTGAAATTTTTTTTCCATCTCTCAACTGACCCCATATTTCTATTTCATAGGTCATGACAGTATTAAAATATAAGAAATACACTATTTACATAGCATCATGTGTTACTAGTGGTTTAATGTTTCTTAAAGCAAGTGTAGTTAAACTTAGTTTGCTTGTTAGGGTAGCAGTACGGTCTTTCCATTGTAATCAGTTACGTACAATGAGTATTAAGCACTTTATGCTTTGAACTACCTTCATACCAAGGTCTTGTAAGTGTGGTGATTCCTCTATTCTCCTTCTATTGTTGTTACTAAATAGTACTGTGTTAGTTTTCTCTTTATTGAGAATTACCCTATTGGTTCCTAGGAACTGAGTGATAGACTCAAGTATTGATTTGCTTTTTGTTATGGTATTGTGTAAATTTATACCAATCATTACACTGATGGTATCAACTGCAAGAAACGTCATTTCAGTGTTCAGAGGTGAAAACAGCAGGGGCCTTGTGGTACACTATGACTTATTTGTTGAAATTCTGATAAATATTTCTGTCATTCAAATTGTATTTCCAGTGCTTGTTTCTTATTTTGCACATATTTTTCAATGATGGCCAATGATCTCTTCAGTGCAGATGCATACCAAGCTCAAACTCTCACAGGAATTGCAAAATACTGTGAGTGATGAGATTATCGAGCAGGTGCATTGCATCAGCAGTGTGTAGTGTAAGTTGAAAATGTGTGGTTGATGGAAGGTGTGTTAGAGTAATTCGTGCATCTATTGTGACCACTGTGTCCAGATGGCACACTGGACAGAGCATCTGCCTAGTAAGTCACTTCATCAACAGTAACTGCTTGGAATGGACAGCTGTTTACATTTATGCCACAGAGCATTGCACTTGTAAGGTTGTTTACAGCTTGTATTTCTCATGAATAGCTGCACTGTAGACACAAAATGGTTCACTCATACAGAAAGTCAACCATTCAGATCAACTTCAATACTGGATTCACACAACCCAAAACTTTCAAAATCGAACAGTTTGTATGGAAAGAGATCAAAATAGGTCCTCAGGACCTGACAGACATTCACTTTTCTACACTCCTGGAAATTGAAATAAGAACACTGTGAATTCATTGTCCCAGGGAGGGGAAACTTTATTGACACATTCCTGGGGTCAGATATATCACATGATCACACTGACAGAACCACAGGCACATAGACACAGGCAACAGAGCATGCACAATGTCGGCACTAGTACAGTGTATATCCACCTTTCGCAGCAATGCAGGCTGCTATTCTCCCATGGAGACGATCGTAGAGATGCTGGATGTAGTCCTGTGGAATGGCTTGCCATGCCATTTCCACCTGGCGCCTCAGTTGGACCAGCGTTCGTGCTGGACGTGCAGACCGCGTGAGACGACGCTTCATCCAGTCCCAAACATGCTCAATGGGGGACAGATCCGGAGATCTTGCTGGCCAGGGTAGTTGACTTAGACCTTCTAGAGCACGTTGAGTGGCACGGGATACATGCGGACGTGCATTGTCCTGTTGGAACAGCAAGTTCCCTTGACGGTCTAGGAATGGTAGAACGATGGGTTCGATGACGGTTTGGATGTACCGTGCACTATTCAGTGTCCCCTCGACGGTCACCAGTGGTGTACAGGCAGTGTAGGAGATCGCTCCCCACACCATGATGCCGGGTGTTGGCCCTGTGTGCCTCGGTCGTATGCAGTCCTGATTGTAGTGCTCACCTGCACGGCGCCAAACACGCATACGACCATCATTGGCACCAAGGCAGAAGCGACTCTCATCGCTGAAGACGACACGTCACCATTCGTCCCTCCATTCACGCCTGTCGCGACACCACTGGAGGCGGGCTGCACGATGTTGGGGCGTGAGCGGAAGACGGCCTAACGGTGTGCGGGACCGTAGCCCAGCTTCATGGAGACGGTTGCGAATGGTCCTCGCCGATACCCCAGGAGCAACAGTGTCCCTAATTTGCTGGGAAGTGGCGGTGCGGTCCCCTACGGCACTGCGTAGGATCCTACGGTCTTGGCGTGCATCCGTGCATCGCTGCGGTCCGGCCCCAGGTCGACGGGCACGTGCACCTTCCGCCGACCACTGGCGACAACATCGATGTACTGTGGAGACCTCATGCGCCACGTGTTGAGCTATTCGGCGGTACGTCCACCCGGCCTCCCGCATGCCCACTATACGCCCTCGCTCAAAGTCCGTCAACTGCACATACGGTTCACGTCCACACTGTCGCGGCATGCTACCAGTGTTAAAAACTGCGATGGAGCTCCGTATGCCACGGCAAACTGGCTGACACTGACGGCGGCGGTGCACAAATGCTGCGCAGCTAGCTCCATTCGACGGCCAACACCGCGGTTCCTGGTGTGTCCGCTGTGCCGTGCGTGTGATCATTGCTTGTACAGCCCTCTCGCAGTGTCCAGAGCAAGTATGGTGGGTCTGACACACCGGTGTCAATGTGTTCTTTTTTCCATTTCCAGGAGTGTATTACAAACAGTGTGGTTTATCTTGAAATGATCAACAACAGAGTATATGATAAAACTGTACATGACCATAAGAATGGGCTAAAATTCAAACATTCTGATTTGATGTGGGGGCAGTGTCAATCAACCACGTGGGTCCCAGATTCTGCATCATTAGAGTTTTTGAACTTCTCTTGAAGATTCCAGGTATACTGCAATCAATGCTTTACAACCATGTGGATGCATACTCAACCTTGTCACCAAAAAATTGACCACTTTTAAGACATACCCCACGATCAGTGGCTTGAAGCAAGTACAGACTGAGCTTACACGGCATTTTTCCTCTTATCTTCTTATTGATAGTTGTAGAGCAATAATTTTTTATGATGGGCAGCCAAAGACATACTCAGGTTGTGGCAAGGAAGGTCTTGTAGAATTGGAGTGTATCCAATGGAGGATAATTCAAGTTCCAATGGACAAAGCTGTACCTATACCCATGATAGAATCCATGCCTCTTACATACACAGCCATCTTCCAGAAGGATTCCCCCTTGCACGTACCCCAGTACCAAACGACAGATGATCCCTTGGCACAGTCGACACAGGTGGCTGAAAATAAATGCCTCCAAGATGTCAGATGAAGAACCTCCCACTGAGCAGCTCCAACAGAAGTGTGATATCACAGGAATGGAGACAAAGATGGAAATCAGCTGACTGGTGATACCAATAGCCACTTTGGTCACCGGCTTTCAAGACAATGAGGCTTCCAAACGTCATTCAGATTTGGATATGATGCATGACAACACAAACAGAGGTTACCAAAATGGTGAAAGATAAGATGAAGCACACCCTCGGAAGATTGCTTTCTTCACACAGAAGATGAACAAGCAGACAATGACAGTGCCACAGTAGAACGTGTTAGGGTTTCCAAAAATGACTGACATTACACCAGCGAATATGATGGCCTTCTCTACACTGGTGAGACCTTTAAGGCAGATCCAAAGGAATTTTCATAACTCGGCATAGTAGAGGAAGTCATGGCCATAACAGCTAAGGCTAAGGAGGTCCGGTCACAGGATTCATCTTGGCAGAACTGGGCAGATGACAGTGAGGAAATCCAGCCATCTGCAGCTGCAGGTGTCTTGGTTGAGCAAAACCACCACATGTCACAACCTTCGGCCCCCCTCCCCCCCTAGCCCCCACCCCTAACCTGCTGTAGGGGTAATTTCACTACATAAAGGAAAACACTTGTGTGGAATTTATACTGTGAACGACCACCTTTATTGTACCGCACAAAGACACTTGATACATACGTTAACGCGGGAAAACGAACACTCCCCTGTGTCCTCCAAAGAACCCCGCTCGTAAAAAGAATCTCTCAGTGTCTTGTCGACTATCGACTTGTCACTCCCACACAGCCCCCCCCCCCCCCCCCTGAATTGTGGAGCACCCGGCACGGTGGGGTACTTAAACTTCACCTCTCGGCCTGCCCGAGTGCGGATAGTGCGGGTGTGGGTGCTGCTTGCAGATTCTGTTGCTGCATTAAGCCCCCTGGTGTGGGGCTCATGTGGGACACAGCTGTCTGGTTCTGCGGAAGGTGTGGGTTCGTTGCAAGTTGTGTCTGAAGTCATCTGTGAGACTGTCGTCGGTGCTGTCATTGTCCAAGCGGGTTTTACTCGCTCTATGGAAACTTTGGTCGACTTTCCCTGGAGGAGGATATCCATTGTGTGTGTGTCCCGTCCTAGCACTTGGTATGGTCCAGTGTACGGTGGCTGTAACGAATGACATACCAGGTCTGTGCGCAGCATGATGTGGGAACAAGTATCGAGGGACTTGTGTATGAACACTGGATGCGTGCCGTGCTGAGACGTCGGGGCTGCACGTAGTGTCTCTGCCTGCTTCCTCATTTGTTGCAAGAGGTGGGGTAGTTGTGTGTCATCTGGGAGAGGAACTGGTGCAAGGAATTCTGCTGGAACTCGGAGTGGTTCTCCGTATACCAACTCTGCCGAGGAACATTTGATGTCTGTTTTTAATGCGGTCCGTAACCCCAACAAAACCAATGGCAACGCTTGAGTCCATGAGTCCTCGTGGCACATCAGGGCAGCCTTTAAGGTCCGGTGGCACCTTTCCACCAAACCGTTGCTGGCCGGGTGGTAGCTAGTAGTACGGTTTCGTTGGAAATCGCAGAGTTTTGACAGTTGTTGAAACAGTGTTGACTCAAACTGGCGTCCTTGGTCGGTGGTAACGAAAAATGGGCACCCAAAACGAGCCATCCAAGTTTCCAAGAATGCGCGTGCAGTAGTCTCTGCAGAAATGTCCCTGATTGGTGTAGCCTCTGACCACCGCGTGCAACAATCCACTGCCGTAAACAAGTACCTGTAACCTTCTGAAGGGGGGAGGGGTCCAACCATGTCAATGTGTACATGCCCAAAACATGTCGTTGGGTTTGGGAATTGTCCTACTGGAGCGTGAACATGGCGTCCCACTTTGCTACGTTGACACTGATAGCAGCTGCGGGCCCATTCCCATGTATCTTTCTTGACTGAAGGCCACACAAAATGGTCCGTCACTAATTTCACTGAGGCATTGGTTCCCGGGTGTGCCAGGTTGTGAATGCTGTCGAATACCTTTCGTCGGAACTGGGGGGTGATATATGGGCGTGGTCTAACCGTGGAGGTGTCGCACCATAGCTTACATGGGCTGCAGGGGACGTCCACATGTTGTAAACGTAGGCCACTGGACGGGTCCACCAACAAGGATTGCAGCTGCGTATCTGATGCCTGAGCCCTTGCCAATTCGGAATAATCTAACATTGGACTTATCCCATTAATACGTGAGAAATAGTCTGCCACAATGTTTTCGGCACCATGGATGTGACGCACGTCTGTCGAAAACTGGCATATAAACTCTATACGGCGGGCCTGGCGGGGGGAACATGAATCGCTGACTTTGTAGAAAGCTGCCACGAGAGGTTCGTGGTCGGTGTATATGGTGAATTGTCTGCCCTCAACTAAGGGGCGGAAGTGCCTGACGCTTTCATACACTGCGAGGAGTTCCCTGTCATATGTACTCCAACGAGTTTGACTCATCTGTAGTTTTTGTGAGAAGAAACTTAGTGGCTACCAATGACCCTTCACTCTCTGGTGCAGTGTTGCCCCGATTTCGACTTGGCTTGCGTCCACTACTATGGCTAGCTGAGCTCCTGGTGCAGCGTGTGCAAGCCCCACTGCGTTGTGAAGGCTGTTTTGCAGTGCCTTGAAAGCCGAGTCCATCTCGGGTGTCCATGGGAGTGGGCGCTTGCCAATTTTGTTGTGACCGGCCAAGGCATTGTTCAGTGGCGTCTGGATTGCTGCTGTTCTGGGGAGGTGGCGACGATAGAAATTTATCATCCCTAGGAACCGTCGGAGATCGTGGTAGGTTTGAGGCCATGGTAGGGTACGCAACAACTCCAGCTTCTCTGGCAGTGGGAAAATGCCCTGAGCTGACACTTTATAACCCAGGAAGGTTACAACGGGTTCCCCAAACACGCACTTGTCCTTGTTAAGTGTAATTCCATGATCACTAAGCCTGCTTTGCACCTCGCTTACGTGTTTCTGATGGTCAGAAACATTCTCTGAAAACACCAGAATATCGTCTAAATAGGCGAAACAATATGGTAGTCCTCTTAGTACGCTGTCTAGGAACCGTTGCCATGTCTGGGCCGCATTTTTCAGCCCAAATGGCATCACCAAAAATTCAAACAGCCCAAATGGGGTTGTCACTGCAATCTTTGGTATGTCCTGCTCTGCCATTGGGACCTGATTATAAGCCTTGCGGCAATCCAAAACACTGAATATGGATGCCCTGGCCAGTGAATGGGTGAAATCCTGTATATGTGGCACAGGGTATCTGTCTGGAACAGTTCGGGCGTTCAAAGCTCGATAATCACCGCACAGGCGCCATGACCCATTCTTTTTATGGGCGAGATGCAGAGGAGAAGACCACGGACTGTTGGATGGCTGTATAGTTCCTACCTGTAGCATCTCGTTGAAAATGGCCTTGGTTTCCCGCAAGCGATCAGGTGCAAGCCAACGAACACGTGAGGAGACTGGTGGGCCTGGAGTTGTACGGATGTGGTGCACCGTCTCATGCTTCGCCCTGTTCTTTCTTGTTCCCTGTTGTGGTTTGGGTGTTGCCTTTGTGGTTGAAACAGCAGGAGCCTGTTGTTGTGTCGTTAACTGTTTTGATGTCGTTTGAGCCATGTGCCGGTCAGCTTCCTTTGTTGCTATGGTGTCCTCCCAGGTGGGTGCACTGAGGTTATCTACCCTTTGGCATGCATGAGAAGTCGGACGTCCTTGTATTCCCGGAATAACAAATCCATTGACAGAATGGACGAGTTGTGACTGGTGTAAATCCACGGACAATGCATGTTTTGCCAGGAAATCAGCACCTAGTATAGGTTGGTCGATATCGGCCATAACGAAGGTCCAGTTGCATTGTTCTGGTAGCCCAATGTCCACTGGCAGTGTTTTCTGTCCATATGTGTGGATGACTGAGTCGTTGACTGCTTTCAAAGTGGTCTCTTCAGTGCGTTTGTGTGAAGGGAAGAAATTAACAGGCAGAGTGCTGACATCTGAGCCGGTGTCGACCAAGAACATCCATCCCGTAGAGCGATCAGGAACGAAAAGTCTTTGTGAAGCAGCGTACCTTACAGCTGTGGGAGAAGTCGATCCACATAACGTAGGCTCGTGCTGAAATGGGGGTGTTCCCCTTCCATGCGTCTGTGAGTTTAGGCGCAGTTGCTTGTTGTCACGGTCGGCTGCGCCTAAAGCAGGCCGTGGGATGCGTTTGGGTGCGAGCACAGCGTCTTACACTTCGTAGCTTGCGCGCCGAAGCGCTGGTGGAACCAGCAATAACCGGTGCCGTTGTTTGCGTGACGCGGCGGTCGCGTCGGCTGGCGACGACGCGTGTGTGTGTCAGCCGCCGCAACGTCGCGTGGCTCTAGCCGCTGCAGCTGGGCGGTCAGCTGATCGATGGCAGCGCGGAGAGATCGGAAATCTTCGGTCGCGTCCGGCGCTCGTCGTGCGGTCGTGGCAGCACAAGCTGGAAGCGCCGCGTCGACCGGCTCCGGCCGTGCTCGCTGGTGTCGTTGGCCGAGGTGGTTGCGACGGCGGCCACTGTGGCGCGCGAGTCGAACAGCGAGTGCGCTCTATCGGCTACTTGCAGCAACTCGCTTAATGGCCGGCCCTCGTAAGCAATGGAGGTTAAGCCCACCTGCGGAGGTAACTGCTGTTGCCATATGTGCAAAAGTAATGTGTCTGAGAACACGGAAGGGTCCACCATAGCAGGTAAATGCCTGTAAAAGTCTGAAGGCGACCTGTCACCGCGTTTCTCGTGGTACAGGAGCTGTGATATCCGCTGATCCACAGGTTTTGTACAACGCGAAATTAAAGCCGTCTTGAGAGTGGCGTAGGCTTGTTGTGGTGGGGGTTGCATAATTATATCCGATACCACTGACGACGCACGTTGGTCCAGGTTGCATATCACTAGCGTGAACTGTTCAAAATCGTTGACTATTTGTTGCTGCACGAAAATGTTCTCCATAATAGTGAACCAAATTTCCGGACGCTCGGGAACGAAAGGTGGGGGGCGAATTTGTAACCGCGACGCGGGTGGCCCACGATCACTGGCGAACGGAAAGTGCGAAACTCGTGGGAGCGGTACCAACGCGGGTGATGAAAACGGGAGCTCTTTGGGTCTGATATCGGCGTGTCCTGCGCGCTGGTTGTGCGAGGCAATGTCCTGTGGCGGCGGCGCGGGACCCGCCGGCACACACAGCGCGGTTGGAAACGTAACGTCGTGGGCGAAGTCGGTTTGAGATGTAGGCGTCCGTGGCACTGTGAACTGAGGTTTTGCTGCATCGTGTCGAGCTCCTTTTTGATGTTTTGGATGACGCCGTCGATGTTGCGGAAGAGGTTCTGTGCAGACGACATGTCGATATGAGACGTCGCAGAAAATATCTCAAGAAACTTGCCTACTGTCACACTGCTTAGTTACGGGGTCACCACTTATGTAGGGGTAATTTCACTACATAAAGGAAAACACTTGTGTGGAATTTATACTGCGAACGACCACCTTTATTGTACCGCACAAACACACTTGATACATACGTTAACGCGGGAAAACGAACACTTCCCTGTGTCCTCCAAAGAACCCCGCTCATAAAAAAAATCTCTCAGTGTCTTGTCGACTATCGACTTGTCACTCCCACACTGCCAAGGATAATGTGCGGTGTGCCTAACATGCACACACCCTCAACATATAGGACTTCAACAGATGTTTCACATCACATCCATTAATACTAATACCATACCATCACAGATCAAGACAACCGTAGTCAAAGATTAACTACTGAGTCAGATATAGATATTAGTCTTTTACAGGAGGTTTACATCAACAAACTTCCGTCCCTCTGAGATTATGACAATTTTCTGACACCAGCTTCAGAAACTGGTAGTGGGTTAGCAATACTCCATAAGGATGGCATCATAGTGGAGGATGTCACTTGCCTACCACCAGCACATGAAGTGGCTGTAACTGTACTTGGAATGAGGTTTATCAACACCTATGCTCCGTCAGGGAAGGGCAGACAAAGAGAGCAAGTGTCCTTCTTTGCGGTAGAAATAGCTTCACTCTTTCTAGGATGGCATGCTTATTACATCCTCAGCGACAACTGTAATTGTGTGCTGGCACTTAAGGATGAGTTACCACCTCATAACCAGTGCCCATATTTGAGAACATTGGTATGAGATCTGCAGTCCATGGAAACTGAATAGGGAGATATAGGGTGTCCTTGAATGTTTACTCTTATTTCAAGATTAAATATTAATTATATTTATGATGGTAATGTTTTTTTTTGTTACAGGTGTACTAGCGAACCAATGAATTTTCAGTACAACTGTGTCTCTTTCAACACTTCCACCACAAGAAGTGCTGTGTGAGCTATATAGTAAAAAATGATTTCTTGAAGTGTGTATTCTTTTCCGATGACATTACATTTCATGTTTGTGGCTCAGTTAGATGCCATAATGTCTGGATCTGTGGATAAGAATGTCCTCATGTCATACAAGAACATATCTGGGACAGTCCAAAGGTTAATGTCTAGTGTGGGTTAATGTGTGATTAAGTGACTGGCCCATTTCTATTCCTTGAATGTAATATATGTGGATATGTTTATCTAGACATGTTGGTGAATTATGCCATTCCCCAGATACAGAACATGCAAGACACTAGCTTTCAGCTAGATGTTGCTCCCCCTCATTGGCAAGTCAACAATTTTCTTAATGAAACCTTCCCCAACAGGTGGACTGCCATAGATGGTCCAATTCCATGGCTCCCAAGGTCATCTGAAAAACCATAGATTTCCTTCTTTGGGGCTATGTGAAAGATATTGTGTACAAAACTGCAGTTCCTGATATTGTGACATTGCAACAATGTATCAGAGATACCATTGGCAGAGCCACACCCATAATTTACAGAGTGTGTGGCAAGAGTTTAAATACTGGCTTGATATTTTCCATGTTACTAAGGGTGGACATATTGAAGTGATTTAAATTTTGAAGTGTATTACCTGTGTTGAATGGGTATGTGAGATTCAAACCTTAATGAGTATAGGCATATGTGTTATAATGCATGTTTCATTTACTATATCCAGTAAAGAGTTACATTATTTTGTGATCAGGGTAAACATTTATGTACACCCTGTACATACCTAACTAGCCAGTCTGCCAGCTGCATCCATCACGTCTACATCATATGCTGCCTCCAACCTGGTGTCCATGACACGGAACTATGGTGAGCGGCCTTCACTGACCACATGGTACATATCTTAATGATCACCCTCCAGAGGCAGCAGGTTTGTTGATTGGTTTATTGATTTGAGGTAGAGGACTGAACAGTGAGGTTATCAGTTCCATCAGATTAGAGAATGATGGGGAAGGAAGTCAGCTGTGCCCTTTAACAGAAAACATCCCAGCCTTTACCTGAAGCGATTTATGTAAACTACAGAAAAGCTAAATCGGGATGGCCAGAACTGGGTTTGAACCATCATCCTCCCAAATGTGAGTCCAGTGTGCTAACTACTGTGCCATCTTGCCCAGTAGATAGCAGGTGTGGCGAAGCTATGGTCTATGGAAAATGAATGTGGTCCACTTTAGAGCTTCAGAGAGTCACCATGTTATTGAAGAAGTCTGGCAATCTTGTGAATAGTATTGACAGATATACTCTACCACATTATGCTGGTGGTTGTGATGTACCAAACCAGTGATAAGGTGTGCACTGATTGCATTGGGGTAAGAATATTCACAGTGGAAATAGCAGACTTTAAACCTCTGTTTCACTATTTATGGGAATGTACCAATCAGGGCCCCTCTCCTTAATGACAGGTTGTGGTACAATGAGCCATGGCAAAAATTATTGCTATATGCACTCTCATCTGGGAGGAGCAGTGATCTGCACAAGGACACTAGAATGATTCACGGATGAACGCCCATCGATGCACCTTATCATTCACGAATACAAACAGCACTGAAGAGCCCTAATACATGATTGCATACATCTGCCTACACAAAATCACATAGCAGACACCTTCATTGTCTACTATATCTGATTATACACTGAAGAAGATGGCCCTACAAGACAGTGCTCAGATGCTTTTTAGGATGTTCAATCAAGAGGAGTAGCCATACTACCGGAGGAAATAAATGAGGACAAAGTGTTAGAAGCTGTAGATAAATGGGCACTCAGTGAGTCGCGAAGGATCGATAATACCCTTGGAGTTTTATCAGATGTTTCAACACTTGATGCCTTCCTGTTGGATTGAAATCAGCCACGAATTAATATCTCTTGATGTGTCTCTTCCACTTGCCCTCGTAAATGGGCTGATGGTCCCAATATCTTAACCTTCACGTGACACATGCCTGCAATTCTACCTCCCATTAACAGTCCTTAACTGTGATTTTGAGAATTTTTACCAGACTGTTGGCACCATGACTTACAAGAATAGTGCATCGCGTGATGTCACTTGACCAAACATTCCTCAGCGGCGATAACAACATTCAGATGGCACTCATTGAATACTGCAATTCAAGTGGAGGAAGGAGGACTGGGTTAAATCTCCCATCAACTTAGGTTATTAGGGACAGAGTACAAGCCCAGATTGGCTGTCCTCTTGAATGTGAGTCATTGTGCTAACCACTGCATTATCTCACTGTCATGCAATTCGATCGTATTGGTGAAAGCACAATGCTCTGATATCCACAGAATTTGATCAGCCCTTTGACAGGATCAGCCATACCTCCATTATGGAAGTGTTGACATAAATTAAGTTCCTGCAGCCCTATAAATTGCCATGGGGATGCAGTTACCACACGGAGCCACCTCTAAAGTGCCTGTTAAAGGCCAGTGGACCGGGCACCGTACTATTATGAGATTGATCTGACGAGGATGTCCCTTATCCACGATGATATATGTACTGACCCTCAAACCACTCCTCAGCGGCCTTTGCCAACTCTTGACAGGACTTAACGATATGGGGACGCACTTCTCAGTGCTGCTCCTTGCAGATGACCTATTACTGGTGATGTGGATGGGCAACAAAATATTTTCTGTGTTGGATTGCATCTACAGATGTGGTACTGCTACAGATTGGGGTATGGACGTTGACAAATCGGTGGCCCTGAATACTGGTGCTGGACTACCTGTGACTGTGATGCAGCCTTCCAGATACGGGACAGTGCAAAGTGTCTGGGGATCGTGTTCAGGAATGACATAAGACACATGGTGGTGATCAGCTTTAACACGTTGCTCCTAGCTGTTCAGAGTGGCGTTAGAGCGAATGGCTTGTGCGCCTTAGACAATATTTAGTGGGTCGCCTACATGATTACCTATTTTGCATCACATACCCCCATATGCACAGATTCTTCCGATGCTGCAGACATTGCTCGATGCATACTGGTAGCCATTGTATACTTCGTCAGTACAGGATTACTCTTCAGGATTGAATACAATGCCCTGACCATACCCACTGGAAGACGTGGCCTCGAACTTTTACACATTCATCTTCATGTGGTGGCACTTTATATCAGTCCGATGTTGAAGACATTGGGTAAAAAATAGTCGAGTATGTCGGAATTCTCGACAGACGAACTGGCACCAGCTTCTCTACTTGTGCCATTGATAGTGAAGAACGTTTCTCAACCATTTCAGAACGTCAGAGATTTTTTCCTTGAATGTAGCTGTGTTATGGCAGATCTGCTGGCCAATAGACCAGTGATGGCACATGCATGACATTTACTACATACTCATAAGCAGGCACCTCGCAAACCCTGTTCCTCGAAACCGACGTCCAGATCGAAATAGCACAGTTACGGTACCGGTACATCTCCTGCTGCAGCAAGCGATGCTAATGGGCCAGATACATCAGACAAGCTAGAATTATTTTAAGAAAGTAGATATGTTAACAAGGGAGACAGGTTTCCGACTTCTTGTCTAAAACATTTGTAAATATCACTGCAGACAACAAATAATTAGATACCGAGTACACATCACTGAAATCTTTTCCTCTGGTCAGATTATTTTCCTTAAAGCAGTGATCTTTCCCGTCGGTTAAACTCGGGAGATCTTCACCGCCTCTCAAATGAACAGAATGTCATTCTCAGGATACTCGAAATTTTATCACTGCAACTTCTTAAATCATTATAAAGCGTGTAAAATAACGCGTTAATGTCACGATTAGCAATGAAGGGATGTGCACAGAACTTCTTTTTCTGCATTACCTTTTTATTTCGGACTTGCGCACAAAGCTTGTAGCTCTTCCACTGAGCATAGACTGAAGGCATTCCTCTAGCGTCTCAGCTGGCGTGTCGTACCGCCAGACCTGAGCGCAGCTAACAGAGCGGCCGGCAGGCTTGCCTTGGTGTCCCGATGCGGCAGGGCCGTTGGACATACTATTTGTGGAAAATTTTAACATAAAAGAAACTTTTAACTATCATAGGCGAAAGGTCATCGTGGATGCCCAACTTCATACCTACCGATACACTTTACGAAGCTAAGTTAATAATTACGAACAAGAGAATCCCTTTACATATTATCTTATTACAGATACCTTTTCTTTAAACTACTGATTAACTGACTAATAGCTATACAGCATTGTGACAGATAATAACCGTGACCACTGCGGTGGTTCAGTATCACTGCCCGTCGTACAAGCTGACTTTTCTGAATGCATGTAGATTCCGAAAAGGCAAATATATTTTTCATTATGGCCTTCAATTGTGATTTACCTATTGCTATTACGGCCTAACGTGCTTACATAAAGTACAAAGCGCAATTAAACTCACAAAAAGCAGTTAGACCTTATTGTGGCCTTGGTGATATACCTGGTAAGGAGCGAAGACCACGTTCTAACCTATGCGTCTTGCGTTTATTTAATTGTTTGTATTTTATATTCGTGTTTCTCATTAAACTTCTCTTCGTCAACAAGTAAATCTAAATATTACGATCGAAATTTAAGAATTATAAGCAATAATGCAAGGAAGTACATTGACCAGGATGTATCACCAATTCATGATTATTATTTCACGTCGTTCGGTTCATTTTTAAATATGTACCGTCTGCATTCTCACAGCTACCCTTACCCTACTACACTTATTCCAAATACTGTCATTCTTTAAAATTATAAAAGTGTGAAACTTGCGCACGAGTTCCCTGATGAATTAATAAAAGGGTAAGAAAATTTTGGGATATTCTTAAATTAAAAACTCAAGAACAATTCGTTGACAGTATACAATAAAAATAGAAAGTATCTGATATGCTTTCTGTGTCTAAATAATATGTGTTTATCTGCTTGTAGCCCTTGGCTATGGACAAATTAACGCGAAAAACAAAGTTTTTCCACCTTAGTTTTCATCCTTTATCACTGACTATTCGTAATGCCGAAGTAGTGACATGATCCCTGATTACAACATGATTGCTGAGCAAAGTTTAAAAAAGTTAGTGTCAGTAGGGGAATACTGGTGATTTTTTGTAGTATTCAACCACTAACCCTTTTCCAGAAAAGAAGCGAACGGTGGGTGCACTAAGTTTTCTTTTATTTGCCTGCTTAATTTAATGTTTTGCTTCCATGTGTCTGGAAACCAAGAGAGCCAAAATTTTTCGATTTTTGTTCGATTTCTGCGTTTATTAAAGTATATAACAGGAATAAAAAAACCGAAAATTAGTTATTTCAGAAACAGATTATTTTGATTGGTATTAAGTCAGCTGAAACTGCTGTGGAAATAAACAGATATAACCGAAAACCGCTTGCTTCAGCGATATCTTAAGGCAAATTATCCTCCACACTCAGAAGCAACTGATGATATGCTTCGGGCGAGGGAACAAATTCCGCCCTGTTTGTTTCGGAAACTGGTAAAAGGCCTTCCCTGAAAAATCTGCGCTATAATGGTAGTAAAAGGTGTCCAACACACTATTAGTTACACGGCTGTCCTCCTTGAAGTAAGAAACAATTGGCGCCAGAGCTTATGGGAAACATAATTTACGAGGGCGATTCAAAAAAGTACGGCAAAACCTTCTCTGCAAGTATAGGTTTTTTCAGGGAATGAAAGAGATACGCAGAGTTGCCGAGGTATAGAAATGATGCGTATTACTTTTCCACATAGCAACCATGGTTCCCTAAGCATTAGTTCCATCAGTAAACCTATCTCTCGAAAGCGGCATAAACGAAATCAAGGTACTTGTCAATAGCGACCAGAACGTCGACGTCGTTTCTGAAGTGGCGGCCGATAGTGAACGGCCCGAAGCGAGGAAAATCACTTAGTGTGAGATCCAGACTGTGTGGAGGGTGTTCAATACAGTCCACTGGAAAAGTCAGTTCAAATCACGCTAGCCGACGTGGTACGCAGTCCGGCGTTCCCTTATAACAAGACGTCACCTTGTGATAGCAATACCGGTCAATCGCTGTTTGAAATCGTCCCAGTGTGCAGCAGTAACTAACAGCATTCACTATCTCACCATGAGTGAGGATATCAATCAGTACACACCCTGCGTGTCCCAAAGTTGTGGCCATAACTTTCTTCCCCTGCTTGAATTCTTGTGGCGGAAAGGGGGAGGGGGTGACGAGTGGAATCTTCATGAGACTGATGACAGCTATGTCTCAGGTGTCGCAAATTTCACCCATGATTCGTTCCTTGCAACGATATACGCTGAGATGACAAAAGTCGTGGATGGGGCACCATCTAATATCTTGTTGGACCTCCTTCCGGCCGGCGTAGTGTAGCAGCTCGACGTTGCATGAACTCAACAAGTCGTTGGAAATTCTCTGCAGAAGTACTGAGTTATGCTGCTTCTGTGGCCGTCCATAGCGGTGAAAGCGTTGCCGGTACAGCTTTCTGTGCACGAACTGACCTCACAGTTGTGTCCCATATACGTTAGATGGGTGACCATGTCATTCGCTCAAACTATCCAGAATTTTCTTCAGACCAGTCGCAAACAGTTGTAGTCTGGTGACATGGCACATTGTGATCAATAAAAATTCCACCGTTATTTGGAAACATAAAGTCCATGAATGGCTGAAAATGGTTTCCAAGTAGTTGAACATAAACATTTCCAGTCAATGATCGGTTCAGTTGGACCAGAGAACCCAGGCCATCCCCTGTAAGCACAGTCCACACCATAATAGAGGTACTACCAGCTTGCACAGTGCCTTTCTGACAACTTGGGTCCATGGTTTCGTGGGATCTGGGCCACGCTCGAACCCTGCTTCAGCTCTTACCAACTGACATTGGCACTCATCTGACTAGACCACGATTTTACGGTCGTCTAGGGTCCAACAGATATGGTCACGAACCCAGAAGGTGCTGCAGGTGATGTCGTGCTGTCAACAAAGGCACTCGTGCCAGTCGTCTGTTGCCATAGCCCATTAGCACCAGATTTCGCCGCCCTGTCCTAGTGGGAATGTTCATCGTACGTGCCACATTGATTTCTGCTGTTATTTCACCAGTGTTGCTTGTCTGTTAGCATTGACAACCATTAGTGAAGAAAGTCGGACACTGTGTTAACAATGGTGAGAGCCAATGCCTGAAATTTGTTATTTTCGGCACACTCTTGATACTGTGGGTCTCGGGGTATTAAATCCCCTAACGATTTCCGAAATGGAATGTCCCATGCGTCTAGCTCCAACTACCATTCCCCGTTCAAACTCTGTTAGTTCCCCTCGTGCGGCCACAATCACGTTGCAGAATCTTTCGCATGGATCACCTGTGTAAAAATGATAGCTCCACCACTGCACTGCCCTTTTATATTTTGTGAACGAGATGCTACCACCATCTATATATGTGCAAATTGCTGTCCCATGACCTTTGCTACCTCATTGCAGTGCAGGATTGGAGCACCGCCCGGCTGAAGCATTAGAGACGCAACCCCATCCGCTTGGTTTCGTTCTCGTGTAAGAGTTCCCGTGATACCAAGCGTGCACACGATTTTCGGAAGGCCATTTTGTTGCTTGTGGTATCCATCACACTGCCAACAGAGGTGTTATTTTGGAGTGCAGTCTGCCTCACATGAATGCACTCACAGGCTTGACTCAGTCTTTCGAGTCTTCCGATATGACACACGTTGTCATCGCAGGTGGACAATATTGGTCACCCTGGCCTTCGCACATCTCATCAACCGCGGTCGACTAGAACCACACCTGTTTTCGTGACATTATAATCACTCTGTAAATTTCCACTTGTTGACTACGAAATGCGTATAGAGACATTTTCCTTAAATGAAAAACCACACTAAATTTCGCACCTCAGTCGCCGACAGTGTATCCCTTACTGAACCACTCTCACATTTACAAATGCAAAAAGGGAAACAAAAAGCGAAAATCCTTTAAAAATTGATAACTTAAACTAGAAATTTGTGCCAACTGATGTCGTTGGTTCTTAAATGGGTGACGAAAGATAATCAACACATTTTTTTTAATTTAGTTTGTCATCCACATTTTTCATAGTCCTCAAATTTTAACAACATTTAATTGTAACGGAATAAGAAATTTCAGAAAAGTTGTGCTACCTTAAAGGGAAATAATGAATAAAATGTAATATTTGTCAAATAGATCTTCGGCCGTTCCGATACTCGAGTAGTTAATGTGAACGCGACTCTTGATACTCACTAAGTAGAGAACAACGTCAGTGAAGTTAATCGCTCAGTAATGAGTTATCTTTCAGTTATTAGAGGTGCACGTGATGCTAATATGTGTGAAATACGAGGGATGGAAATTTAATAGTGGCGACTATTTATTTACAGCTCGTACAAAATAGATACATGTTTCAAAGTTTTACTGACCTTCAAAGTATTGTCACCAGCATTGTGTATAACCTGTTGCCAGCGATGTGGAAGTCGTAGGATACTCTCAGCAATGCCAGTTGTGTTGACAGTTCGAGCGGCGCGGTCTATTGCCCGACGAATTTGTAGCAGTTCTGAAGCGAATGCCGTGAAGTATTTCCTTCTGTTAAGAAATCGAGTTGAATTCACGAGGCCGCCAACTCGAAAGTTCGTCGTGTTTCTCCGCGGAAAACAGCTAATTCTATCGGTAAAAAGAAAGCATGTGCAAATTGCAAGGACGAAATAACAAAGTTAAAGGAACGTGTGTCTAGCCTACAATTTATAATCAGTGCAATGAAAGAAGATATATCGAAATTTCAGCTCGGAAAAAGTGAACCGAATTCTCTAAAAGTTCCGAAAAACATGGCTACTGCCAGTGAAAAGTGGACTAAAATCACATACAAGAAAAACACTCAAGAACTGCAAAATCGTGTAATAGTAAATGTAACGACAACGCAAGCATTATGCACGAAAGCGCTTCTGAAGTGCTCTCAATTATAGACAGTGATAATACAACGAAATTTGTCGAGCGGCATGGGAAAAATAGACGACGGAAACAAAGCACAACAAAAAGGTTTAAACATCAAGGAAAATACAATTCCGCCGTGAGTGTGGTCGCCGACATTGTTTCAAATGCAAGAACTTCTGAAGATGGATTATCGACTACTGTGGACAAAAGACAAGAAACAAACTGAGTCAACACGCAACACAAAAGTTCAGGTAGACCAAATCACCATCCAACAAAGTCTGTGAAAATAAACCTGTTTGCGGACAGTCAGGGGAGGAATATAGCAGCTGAATTTCATTGTAGAAGCATTCACAGTGTTACTAGTACGGTGAAACCTGGCGCAACACTTCAAGCTGTGACTTCTACAATTCATGTTGAGAAAACAGCATCAACAAACGAAGACTTTTTCGTGTTCTTAGCGGGAATGAACGATGTAGCAAGAAATGAAACGAAAAGCCTAATGATCTCACTCGAAAGGAAGCTACATCAACTTAGAAATTCAAATGTTATCATCTTCTCGGTTCCACATCGACACGATTTACCAAATTGGTCATGTTTAAAGGAAGAAGTGCGGCGAGCAAATAAGGAAATACAAAATATATGCTCGAGATTCGAAAACGTAACATTTGTGGACATAAGCAGCAAAGAAGGAGGATTCCACACAACCCATGGTCTACACCTGAACAAACTAGGAAAAGACTTGGTTGTAACACGGATCGAAGAAATAGTAAACAACAAACTGAATGCGGAGTGTAATGCTGCAGTGGCCATCCCTCTCAAGGACAAAAATCACGAATTCACGGATGAATCAACCAAGAAATATCAGGTCAGTGATACAATGCATCAGCAGGACAAAAGTGACGTTTTTTAGGACAATAAAACTTTCCGCCAGTGCAACGCCAGATGCGAGTGTACGTGATCACATATGCCTCAAGCAGACCTCAGTTCAAACGAGTGCAATTTATCGTTTCTGCATTATAATGTACAGGTTTTAGGAAACAAAGTAGATGCATTTGAATCATTCATCACAGAGCTAGCTCCACATGTACTAATAGTCACAGAACACGAAAAAACAGTAGACAACATTCATTATTTCAAATTAGAAGACTATAACCTAGCAACATTCTACTGTAGAACACAGAATAAAGGCGGTGGCGTAGCCATTTACGTGAGAAAATATAAGTTAATAACAGCCACAGAAAAAGTGTTATGGACAAAAAAAAATCAATGCTGACAAAGATTTCGAAATTACAGCTCTTAAACTCACACTCTGTACTGTTTCGTTCACTGTTATAGGTGTGGAAACTTTGACGCTTTCCTGGAATCACTTGATGGAATTGTAAGTAAATCAATTTCAGGTTGCTGAAATGTAAATGTTATCATACTGGAAGATCTGAACATAAACACCTTACTCGACAACCAGGAAAGCAAGCGTTTTGCAGATTGTATCTTCTCCTATGGGGCCAAAGACGTTCTTGGACTAATACTCACTAGAATGTCTTACACACCCACATCAATTGATCATATCATTTCAAATTACGACCATATCATCTCAGCAGACATCATAAATGGTCATCTTTCAGGTCATTTAGGCCAAACACTAGTACTAAAATGTAATACCAAGTTCAAACCAAGAAAAATGTATGAGCACAAGCGAGTACTATCTGTAAACAACATTGACAAGCTAAGACTTAGTTTAAGTCAGGAATAATGGGAATCAGTTATTACTACCAATGGGGTAAACAATAAATGGAACGAATTTGTAGAAATCCGGACTGGGCACCTAAATAGAACCACGCCAATAACAAAAATAAATATTCACAAAAACCAACCTTTAACATCAAAACCTGTGCCATTAGACTGTAAAACAAAAGATCTAAAAGAAAAAATGGAAAACATGTATAGCTTACATAGACTGACTCAAAGGTACATAAAGAAACCTACAAGCAGTAGAAATACAAGTACCGCAATGAAGTCAGAAAATTAAAAGCAGAAAGAATCAGCCAAGAGATACGAAACTCACATAATGTCTCAAAGTCTTGCTGGTCACTTTTAAATAAAATACGAAATAAGGAAACAGACACCAAAATTAATAATGTAGAATTAACTGCAAACAATAATGTCATTTCTGATCCCTTTCTGGTCAGCAATATTTTCAATAATTAGTTCATAGATATTGTCGAAAATGATGTCTGTATGAAACAGGATAAATAGCACATATTCAAGACTACTGACAAACAGAACTGAAGTAGTACACTACCCACAGTAAGTGCTTATGATATTTTGCACCACATTGATAGCCCCAAAAACAAAAAATCAGCAGGAATAGATGAAATTTCACCACATCTAATGAAGAAATGCAAACATGAACTGTTCAAACCACTACTCCATCTTATAAACTGTACACTCGAAGAAGTTGTGTTCCCTGACAGGTTGAAACTGTTTGTAATTAAACCATTACACAAAAATGGGGAAAGAAAGCATGCACAGAACTACAGGCCCATAGCCCTTAACATTCAGCAAACTGATAGAAAAAATAATATTAAAAAGAATCCTGGAACACTACAATAACGCTGACGTACTAGGGGATTTCCAACATGGTTTCAGGAAGGGTCGAAGTACCATGTCAGCAGCTGTACAATTTGTTCACCACTTACTTGGAAACATAAATGAAAAGTCTCAAATGGCAGGAGTATTCTTGGACCTCTCAAAAGCTTTTGACAGAGTACATCATGATGTACTCTTGTCAAAAATTGCAAACAGTGGTGTCACTGGATAATTCATGCAATTGCTTGAGACATATTTAAAGGGCAGGCAACAGTGCACAGAAACCCAATATTACAACAGAGAAATACTAGAGCAGAAAAGGTCAAGTAAAAGAAAAATAGATTTTGGGGTTCTCCAGGCCTCCATATATTACGTAAATGATTTCACAAGTTCTCTAGATAGTAAGCAATTGGTCACTATGTATGCCAATGACACATCTGGTGTCTGTTGTTCAGACAGTGAGACCAGCCTAGTCGAAGAAATTCGTAGCTTTGTTGAAGAAGCAAGAGAACACTTCGAAAATACAACTTGAAAGTAAACATGGAAATAACAAATATTCATTTTAAACCCAGTGGTATAAATAGGCACAACATTGAGACTAAAGAAACTCTGTCGAATAGCTGTTCAGATTGTAAATTCTTGGGACTATACATAGACGACAGACTCTCATGGAAGCAGCAAGTTGACCATGTCTGCAAAAAATTAACATCCAGTCTTTACGTACTAAGTAGACTATCACCATATCTCAATTCAGAAACTCTAAGTACTATATATTATGGGTTAGCATACCCTTTCTTGTCATATGGGATAGTACTGTGGGGCAGCACATGCCAAACAAATATGAAATGAGTCTTCATACTGCAAAAGTGAGCTTTAAGGAGTGTAGCAAAAGTAAAACAAAGAACCTCTTGTAAAACACTGTTCACTAGACACAATATTCTTACAGTTTATGCGATGTATATACTAGAAACCATAATGCTATTGAAAGAAGACACTAAGATCACAAAAGAAATATGGACGTCCACCACCATGAAACGAGGCATAAAAAAGACTTTCATATGGACAGAGCTGTCTTCCACAATTCATTACCGGATTAAATCAAAACAGTGATGGACCATACTTTGAAAAAGTACATCAAGCAGTGGCTTACTAAAAAATGCACATATAATGTGGACCTAAATGAATTATAATGTAATAAGAAACAGATGTAATAAGAAATAATGTAAAAAGAAAATTCTAATTGAAAAAATTAAATTTTATTTTTTATATACTTTATATACATATAGCATGTAATAAATTAATTTTTATTGTTTTATACACTTTATATACATTTATAATGTAATAAGAAATAATGTAAAATGAAAACTCTAATTGTAAAAATTTCACTTTTATTCTTCATACACTTTCTTTAAAAAGGCACATGCTTGTAAAAATTACGTGTTACGAGCAAAATTAAAAGTGAGGGGAGTGCAGTAGGTGGTATAGCACTTAGCATCCCCATCTGTCAAACAAATCAGTAACAAATGGCACTGTATGTGCCTGAGCATTGTCCTGCAAAATGATGGTCAGGTCCTGCAGAAAGTGTCATCACTTCTGTCTCTAAGCTGGTCGTAGGTTGTGTTCCGAAAATGAACAGCATAGAGACAGAAGTAATGACACTTTCTGCAGGACCTGTCCATCATTGTGCAGGACAATTTTCAAGCATGTACAATGCAAGCTGTTACTGATTTGAGTGATGGGGCTGCTAAGTGCTATACCACATACTGCACTTCCCTGACTTACGCCATTGTGAGTTCAACTCGATTTCTAAAGTGAAGGAAACACTTCACGGCATTCACTTCAGGACTGCTACAAATTCATCGGGCAATAGACCTCGCCGCTCGAACTGTCTACACAACTGGCACTCCTAAGAGTATCCTACAACTTCCACATCGCTGGCAGCGGGTTATACATAATGCTGGTGGTTACTTTGAAGGTCAGTAAAACTTGGAAACACGTATCTATTTTGTCCGGGCTGTAAATAAATAGTTGCCAGTGTTAAAGTTCCAACCTTCGTAATAGTTTAACCAATTTCAGTACCTAAGTCTCCATCTGTACAGGTGATGTACTGTCTGAAACGGGATTTCGTTACTTTACGTGTCATTAAAATACATGGAAGGATACAGACAAATAGTAGGATGGCCATTCACACGCTATCGTCGTATCGATTGTTAATGGCCTCCAAAGGTTATAGGTTCTGAAGAAGACATAACATCAACTAATGCAGTGGCAGCCGTTCTGTGGAAGAAGCACATTAGCGTGTAGCGATAGGAAACCTCAAACTAGCGCGAGATACCTTCATGGGAAACAGCAATTAAGGAATTATTTTTCACGTCTCACAAGGTGCTTTTACAGAAGATACTGTTAGTACTTCTCTTACTCCCAAACCAACAGCGTGTGGGTCGTTACCGTACTGAGCATCATTCTATTGTCTTCTATTACTTTAAAAATGACCATTATATATTTTCACGAAGTCAGTCAACATTTACACCCTTTGTTGTGAAATAATGGGAACTTAACGGAAATTTTGGCTTCAGTATTCAGAAACCCATCGACATCTCTAAATAACCAGTGAAAACCACAAAATATGTATATTTATACTTTTAATGTTTTTTCTGCACTATTTTTAGTGGAAATTCCAACCAATTTGTCGGCAACGCTGTCCATTTATGGGAGATTCAGTGTAACAGTAGGTGAGAAACACGCGTCTGCAACAGCTGTTCATTTGGAAATAACGAAATTGAAATTTAAAGAAAGTAAAGGAGTGAAAAAGTACATAGTACCACTAAATGCATATGCTGCCACTGATTATACGTAGCATTTTATGCCATTCTAAAATGTGTGACAGGTGTAATGAGCATAAGATGCACGATGATTTATACTTAAAAATACTACAGATCGATTTCATTTTTCTACTGAAATTATCGTACTCTTAAACTTTTTTTACAAAGTCGTCAAGCACCAAACACTGTTTTTATCTTCTATTAGATAGACATATTTCGGTATCCATGCTGTTTTTTTTTTTAAAAGTCAGACGTGTTTCGGTGCTGCATGCCATCCATGGTAGTATTCGTTTTATTTCCATAAAATATGGTACATGTTTCGCTAGAGTTCTGTATTATTATTTTAGATAAAAAAAATTAATATTTGTGCATTCATTTAAACTCATTACTCATTTTAAGCTACAGCATTTAAGACTTGAATTTATCAGTGGGATGTGCTATGCACATTTTATGTTCTAACAACATATCATCTGCAGTGCAGCTAGAAATAGTTGTTTTCATATTACTGGAGAGTTTTTTCAAGAACAGCAACAGTGGATATGTTGAACTCATATGAATTTGGCCATACTGTACTTTTTTAGGGTATAATGTTTGATGCCTTCTTAAACAACGGTTTCACCACATCTTTAACCATTTGTCTGTGTGCTTATTTACAGTTGTAGAAGTGTAAGACGAATATATATTACTGTCGTAATAATGAATTTGATTGAAATGGATTAAACAGGGCGAATCACGTAAAACTTGCACCGCAAGTACTGAAGAAATGGGAAGTGGTAGTGATGTGTGGTTTTCACAGAATGGGTTGGTAGTCATCTGCTCGTATTGTCAGCCAATCAACAGATTGTAGCAATATTTAGAAAGTGTACTGTTTGTGCAAACATACGCTTTTGCAAATGGGATAGTGCCTAAAAATAGGGTAAATTAGAATGTCAGTGGTATTTGTTGGAGGATTCTAGTGCGAGTCGTTTACGAGGTATCGTATTTTCAAAATTTCCCACTCGGACACTTCTGCAATACCTGTGATGGCATACACTAAAGAACAACACAAGTGCATACACCGGTTACGTGCATTCCGTCCAGTGACGACACAATTAACCATCGCAGGTTGTGTTCAAAATGACTACCAACAGGGGCAATACACGCTTCCAGTCTGGTATGGAACGACTGCTGCACACGTGCTAGCATTTCAGTGGGGATGCCCGTGCACGCTGCTCTAATAAATTGTTGCATATCATCGGGTGTAGTTGGTATGTCCTTGTAGACAGCGTCTTTCAACTTTCCCCACAAAAAGAACGTCTACAGGGGTCAAATCCGGGAGCGTTCCGACCAATGTGCAGGTCCTCTACGTCCAATCCAGCGATTTGGAAACTCCTCGTGAAGACATGCTGTGGTACTTCGCGCACTATGGGCTGCAGAGCCATCATGTTGGTACCACAGGTTCCTCCTAACCATCATAGGAACGTCTTCTAGCGTCCATGGAAGATGGCCTGTTCGGAGGCTGCAATAACAGTTATTACAAATGATTAGAGCGATTTCACAGCTCTACAATAACTTTATTATTTGAGATATTTTGACAATGCTTTGCACTCACATACAAAAACTCAAAAAGTTTTTTTAGGCATTCACAAATGTTCGATATGTGCCCCTTTAGTGATTCGGCAGACATCAAGCCGATAATCAAGTTCCTCCCACACTCGGCGCAGCATGTCCCCATCAATGAGTTCGAAAGCATCGTTGATGCGAGCTCGCAGTTCTGGTACGTTTTTGGTAGAGGAGGTTTAAACACTGAATCTTTCACATAACCCCACAGAAAGAAATCGCATGGGGTTAAGTCGGGAGAGCGTGGAGGCCATGGCATGAATTGCTGATCATGATCTCCACCACGACCGATCCATCGGTTTTCCACTCTTTTGTTTAAGAAATGCCGAACATCGTAATGGAAGTGCGGTGGAGCACCATCCTGTTTTGAAAGATGAAGTCGGCGCTGTCGGTCTCCAGTTGTGGCATGAGCCAATTTTCCAGCATGTCCAGATACACGTGTCCTGTAACGTTTTTTTCGCAGAAGAAAAAGGGGCCGTAAACTTTAAACCGTGAGATTGCACAAAACACGTTAACTTTTGGTGAATTGCAAATTTGCTGCACGAATGCGTGAGGATTCTCTACCTCTCAGATTCGCACATTGTGTCTGTTCACTTCACCATTAAGAAAAAATGTTGCTTCATCACTGAAAACAAGTTTCGCACTGAACGCATCCTCTTCCATGAGCTGTTGCAACCGCGCCGAAAATTCAAAGCCTTTGACTTTGTCATCGGGTGTCAGGGCTTGTAGCAATTGTAAACGGTAAGGCTTCTGCTTTAGCCTTTTCCGTAAGATTTTCCAAACCGTCGGCTGTGGTAGGTGTAGCTCCTTGCTTGCTTTATTCGTCGACTTCCGCGGGCTACGCGTGAAACTTGCCCGCACGCGTTCAACCGTTTCTTCGCTCACTGCAGGCCGACCCGTTGATTTCCCCTTACAGAGGCATCCAGAAGCTTTAAACTGCGCATACCATCGCCGAATGGAGTTAGCAGTTGGTGGATCTTTGTTGACTTCGTCCTGAAGTGTCGTTGCACTGTTATGACCGACTGATGTGAGTGCATTTCAAGCACGACATACGCTTTCTCGGCTCCTGTCGCCATTTTGTCTCACTGCGCTCTCGAGCGCTCTGGCGGCAGATACCTGAAGTGCGGCTTCAGCCGAACAAAACTTTATGAGTTTTTCTACGTATCTGTAGTGTGTCGTGACCATATGTCAGTGAATGGAGCTACAGTGAATTTATGAAATCGCTTCAATCATTTGTAATAGCCCTGTAGTTGGGCGCGTTCAGTGTTCCGCCTATGAAAAACCGGCCTGTGAGCTGATGGTTCACTATCCAATACCACACGTTTACATTCCATGGACGCTGACGTTCCACCTGACGAAGCCAACGGGGTTTGTCAACTGACCAAGAGTGCAAGTTTCGATGGTTTATCCGGCCACGATTGGTAAATGTGGCTTCATCACTAAACAAGACACATGATATATCTGAAGTGTTCTGTCTTAATGCTCATATGCAGAAGTTAACACCATTCTTGTAACCGTTTCCATGCAGCTCTTAATAGAGAAAGAGGTGACAGGGATGGAACCTACGCCGATGGAGAATGCATAGCACCTTGCCTGACACATACACACACCACTGCCTCGTGCGATTGTGCGGAAGCTAACGTTATAATCAACTGTAACACTAACAAGAAGAGTAACTTCCCCCTCATCTGTCGTTACTTGTTTCCTGCTGTTACGTTGTCTAGTTCTTACACTACCACTTTCACGCAACTAACGTGGATTCTCACACATTAACTGTATAGCAAGTCGCAATGAACATGTATTCACACTGTAAGCAAACATAACAACGTCATAGCTAGCAACTATAAGGGTTGAATGGCACAAAGAAATTTCTATGTGGAAACTTTTCAAAATACGGTATCTCGTAAACGACTCTCAATATAATTCTGCAAGAATCACCACTGACATTCTAATTTACCCTACTTTTATTTTGTTAATGACAATAGGCATTGTTCCATTCAAAAAGCGTACGTTTGCACAAAAAATACTCTTTTTAAGTATTATTACAATCTGTTTATTGGATAACAATACGATCTCCTAACTATCAATCCACTGTGCGAAAACCGCACATCAACAGCACTTTCCATTTCCGCAATATTTGCGGAGCAATTTTTGGGTGATTCTCCCTGTATATCTAATGTTACCAGTGTGCAAAATTTCGAAGCTGCAAATGTTGATGAAATAGAATCTCTGCTCCAACGCAAAGTTTTTGACCATTAACTGCTCTCATCACTCCACTTGCGTTAGTAAAATATGTGTCCCACTGTCTATATGTAATAGCCAAGCCAGACGTACAAATGAGAATTTTGTTTGGAGACGTGCAGATCTGTCACACCTCACCAGGATTATCTATAGGGGTCTCCTGTGTGGCGTCCTCTACAGATGACGTCCATTTTGCAGCAGGTGATAGCACCAGGTAATTGACTCATTGACTCAGTGAGACGTCGGAGTACTGTTATGTGAAAATCGTAGGGTAGTGTGGAACATGACTTTAGAAATGAATACTTCAAGTAACTTTTACGAATGTCAGCTTCAATAGTTGTCTACTATTTCTGCTGCACCACAGTATGAAAACAATTATAATCATTGATATCCTCTTATGGTTAGTTTGTTAGTTGATTTGGGAGAGGGGACCAAACAGCGAGGTCATCGGTCCCGTCATATTACGACGGGAAAGGGAGGCGGCCGTGCCTTTTGAAAGGAACCATCCGGCAATTGCCCCAAGCGATTTAGGGAAATCACGGAAAACCTAAATCAAGTCGGGCAGACGCGGGTTTGGACCGTCGTTCTCTCTCTAATGGCTCTAAGCACTATGAGACTTTACATTGAGGTCATCAGTCCCCTAGAACTTAGACCTACTTAAACCTATCTAACCTAAGGACATCACACACATCCATGCCCAAGGCAGGATTCAAACCTGCGACAGTAGCAGCAGCGCAGTTCCGGATTGAAGCGCCTCGGTCACAGCGGCCGGCTCGCCGTTCTCCGGAACGCGAGTCCAGTGTGCTAACCACCTCGCCACCTCGCTCAATCATTGATGTCACATGACACTTTAATACAGTGGTGGCTAACTTACAGTTGTCACTCAGCTCTGTGATCCAATATGTCCAATATGCAATGATCCGCAATCATCACACTCACGTCCAATCTACTAACTGCGATTGTCAACACTCTCGTGACCATTTCTGTTGCCTTTTGATTATGATTTTGACATTAAGTGATGAAAATTAAGCCATTCTGCAACAGCTTGTGCGACCCATAACCGACACGCTTGGGCAGACACCGCGAGGCTCCTAGAGTAGTGACAACGGCGTTCCTGGCCTCAAACTGTTCGGCCAATCAGGGGGTTGGATTTTTATATTTCAGCTGTTTTCAGCCAATAGCTAGTGAGCAGGTGGGTGACATCGTGCCTCATAGCTAACTCCACGCTGGAACCACTGCCTCATCAGAACGCCATATTTACTTTCTTCCCAGACTAAAGGCCTTGTGCAGTATTGCACCACCTTACGAAACACCGTTTGACATGTGTTACAATCACACTCTTTGGTTTGTTTACATCTACATCTACGTTTACATAGATGCTCTGGAAGCCACAGCACGGTGCGTGGCGGAGGGCACCACGCACCACCGCTAGTATTCCCTCCCCTGCTCCAGTCGCAAATAGAGTGAGGGAAAAACGACTGCCTATATGCCTCCGTATGAGCCATAATTTCTCGTATCTTACCTTCGCGGTTCTTACGCGCAACATATGTCGGCGGCAGTAGAATCGTTCGGCAGTCAGCTTCAAATGTCGGTTCTCTAAATTTTCTCAATGGTGTTCCTCGAAAAGAACGTCACCTTTCCTCCAGGGACTCCCATTTGAACTCCTGAAGCATCTCCATAACACTTACATGTTGTTCGAACCTACCGATAATAAATCTAGCAGCACGCCTCTGAAGTGCTTCGATGTGTTCCTTCCGACCTGGTACGGATCCCAAACACTCGGCTGTACTCAAGAATAGGTCACACCAGCGTCCTGAATGCGGCCTCCTTTCCATGTGAATCACACTTTCCTAAAATTCTCCCAATGAATCGAATTGTACCATTTGTTTTCCCTGCCCCAGTTCTCACATGTTCCTTCCATTTCACATTGCTTTGCAACGTTACGCCCAGATATTTAAACGACTTCACTGTCTCGAGGAGGACACTGCTAATACTGAGTCCGAACATTACAGGTTTGTTCTTCTTACCCATCCGCATTAAATTACATTTTTCCACATTTAGCACTGGCGGCCATTCATCATACCAACTAAAAATTTTATCTAAGTCGTCTTGTATCTTCCTACAGTCACTCAACTTCGACACCTGACGATACTCCACGCTATCATCAGCAAACAACCGCAGATTGCTGCCCACCCTGTCCACCAAATCATTTATGTATACAGAGAACAACAGCGGTCCTATCACACTTCCTTGGGGCATTCTTGACGACACCCTTGTGTCTGATTAACACTCGCCGTCGAGGACAACATACTGGGTTCTATTACTTAAGAAGTCTTTGAGCCACTCAGATGTCTGTGAACTCACTCCATATGCTCGTCCCTTCGTTAACAACCTGCAATAGGGCATCGAGTCAGATGCTTTCCGGAAATCTAGAAATATGGACTCAGGATATTGCACTTCATCTATAATTCGAAGTATATCATTCGAGAAAAGGCAAGCTGAGTTTCTAACTCCATGGTTTCTAAAACCATGCTCATTCGTAGACATAAGCTATTCAGTCTCAAGAAAGTTTATTATATTCGAACTGAGAATATGTTCCAGAATTCTGCAGTAAACCATAGTTAGGAACATCGGTCTGTAATATTGTTGGTCCGTTCTTTTACTCACCTGCGCTTTTTTCCAGTCACTTGGAACTTTGTGCTGGGAGACAGATTCACGATAAATGCAAGCTAGATAAGGGGCCAATGCCGTAGAGTACTCTTTGTGAAACCGAATTGGCATTCCATCCGGACCTAGTGATTTACTTGCATTCAAATCTTTCAGCCGTTTCTCTGCACGAGGGATGCTTATTTCTACTAGAATGTCGCCCATACTTGACGGTCCCATCCGATGGTCAAATGGCGGTGTGTTTGTACGATTGTCTTTTGTGCACGATTTCTTGAACGTGAAATTTAAAACTTCGGCTTTCGCTTTCCTGTCTTCAACTGCCACACCAGACTGATAAGCAAGGGACTGAATGAAAGCCTTAGGCCCGATTAGTGATTTTACATACGTCCAAAAATTTCCCAGATTTTCTGCCTGATCTTTTGCTAAGGTATGACGGTGGTAATTATATCTTTTAAAGCACATGGGACTGTTTCCCAAAGTGATTTGTGCACCAGGATTAGACCGACAGATGTTAATAACGGTAAGTAATGCCTTCAAGTCAACCTTATTATGTGACTAACCTCTGATAATTGTCCCCCATTCGGATCTCCGGGCGGGGACTACTCAGGAGGACGTTGTTATCAGGAGAAAGAAAATTGGCTTTCTACGGGTCGGAGCGTGGAATGTCAGATCCCATAATCGGGCAGGTAGGTTAGACAATTTAAAAAGGGAAATGGATAGGTTAAAGTTAGATATAGTGGGAATTAGTGAAGTTCGGTGGCGGGATGAACAAGACTTCTGGTCAGGTGAATACAGGGTTATAAATACAAAATCAAAGAGGGGTAATGCAGGAGTAGGTTTAATAATGAATAGGAAAATAGGAATGTGGGTAAGCTACTACAAACAGCATAGTGAACGCATTATTGTGGCCAAGACAGATGCCTACCACAGTAGTACAAGTTTATATGCCAACTAGCTCTGCATATGACGAAGATATTGATGAAGTGTATGATGAAATAAAAGAAATTATTCAGATAGTGAAGGGAGACGAAAATTTAATAGTCATGAGTGACTGGAATTCGATAGTAGGAAAAGGAAGAGAAGGGAACATAGTAGGTGAGTATGGAATGGGGTTAAGGAATGAAAGAGGAAGCCACCTGGTAGAATTTTGCACAGAGCATGACTTAATCATAGCTAACACTTGGTTCAAGAATCATAAAAGACGGTTGTATACAAGGAAGAAGTCTGGAGATACTGGGAGGTGTCAGATAGATTATACAATCGTAAGACAGAGATGTAGGAACCAGGTTTTAAATTGTAAGACATTTCCAGTGGCATATGTGGACTCTGACCTCAACCTATTGGTTATGAACTGTAGATTAAAACGGAAGAAACTGCAAAGAGGTGGGAATTTAAGGAGATGGGACCTAGATATATTGAACGAAACCAGAGGTTGCAGAGAGTTTCAGGGACAGCATTAGGGAACGATTGACAAGAATGGGGGAAAGAAATACAGTAGAAGAAGAATGGGTAGCTTCGGGAGATGAAACAGTGAAAGCAGCAGAGGATCAAGTAGGTAAAAAGACGAGGGCTAATAGAAATCCTTGGGTAACAGAAGAGATCTAGAATTTAATTGACGAAAGGAGAAAATACAAAGAAGTGCAAAGTGGCTAAGCAGGGATGGCTAGAGGACAAATGTAAGGATGTACAAGCATGTATCACTAGGGGTAAGATAGATACTGCCTACAGGAAAATTAAAGAGACCTTTGGAGAAAAGAGAACCACTTGCATGAATATCAAGAGCTCAGATGGAAACCCAGTTCTAAGCAAAGAAGGGAAAGCAGAAAGGTGGAAGGAGTATACAGAGGGTCTATACAAGGGCGATGTTCTTGAGGACAATATTATGGAAATGGAAGAGGATGTAGATGAAGATGTAATGGGAGATATGATACTGCGTGAGGAGTTTGACAGAGCACTGAAAGACCTGAGTCGAAACAAGGCCCCGGGAGTAGACAACATTCCATTAGATCTACTGATAGCCTTGGGAGAGCCAGCGCTGACAAAACTCTACCGTCTGGTGAGGAAGATGTACGAGACAGGCGAAATACCCTCATACTTCAAGAAAAATATAATAATTCCAATCCCAAAGAAAGCAGATGCTGACAGATGTGAAAATTACCGAACTATCAGTTTAATAAGCCGCGGCTGCAAAATGCTAACACGAATTCTTTACAGACGAATGGAAAAACTGGTAGAAGCCTACCTCGGGGTAGATCAGTTTGGATTCCGTAGAAATACTGGAAGACGTGAGGCAATACTGACCCTACGACTTATCTTAGAGAATAGTTTAAGGAAAGGGAAGCCTACGCTTCTAAAATTTGTAGACTTAGAGAAAGCATTTGACAATGTTGACTGGAATACTCTCTTTCATATTCTGAAGGTGGCAGCGGTAAAATACAGGGAGCGAAAGGCTATTTACAATTTGTACAGAAATCAGATGGCAGTTATAAGAGTCGAGGGACATGACAGGGAAGCAGCGGTTGGGAAGGGACTGGGACAGGGTTGTAGCCTCTCCCCGATGTTATTCAATCTGTATATTGAGCAGGCAGCAAAGGAAACAAAAGAAAAATTCAGAGTAGGTATTGAAATCCATGGAGAAGAAATAAAAACTTTGAGGTTCGCCGATGATATTGTAGTTCTGTCAGAGACAGCAAAGGACTTGGAAGAGCAGTTGAACGGAATGGATAGTGTCTTGAAAGGAGGATATAAGATGAACATCAACAAAAGCAAAACGAGGATAGTGGAATGTAGTCGAATTAAGTTGGGTGATGCTGAGGGAATTAGATTAGGAAGTGAGACACTTGAAGTAGTAAAGGAGTTTTGCTATTCGGGGAGCAAAATAACTGATGATGGTCGAAGTAGAGAGGATATCAAATGTAGACTGGCAAGGGCAAGGAAAGCGTTTCCGAAGAAGAGAAATTTGTTAACATCGAGTACAGATTTAAGTGTCAGTAAGTCGTTTCTGAAGGTATTTGTATGGAGTGTAGCCATGTATGGAAGTGAAACGTGGACGATAAATAGTTTAGACAAGAAGAGAATAGAAGCTTTCGAAATGTGGTGCTACAGAAGAATGCTAAAGATTAGATGGGTAGATCACATAACTAATGAGGAGGTATTGAACAGAATTGGGGAGAAGAGAAATTTGTGGCACAACTTGCCTAGAAGAAGGGATCGGTTGGTAGGACATATTCTGAGGAATCAAGGGATCACCAATTTAGTATTGGAGGGCAGCGTTGAGGGTAAAAATCGTAGAGGGTGACCAAGAGATGAATACATTAAACATATTCAGAATGATGTAGGTTGCAGTACGTACTGGGAGAGGAAGAAGCTTGCACAGGATAGAATAGCATGGAGAGCTGCATCAAACCTGTCTCTGGACTGAAGACCAAAACAACAACAACAATCCCTGATACCTCTGCACATTGTTTTTACGTAGTCTAACACAAAAAAAATCGCAACAGCAAACAATAATTAATGTACAGTTATGAAATGTAGGGAATACATTTGTGTAGGTAACAAATTTGAGTGATTAACATTGCAAGATCACAGGTTAACGTAAACGTGAGATAAGGCACTGCAAATGTGTAAAGCTGGTACATTAACAAACTGTTTAACGACCAGAATGTTAAAAGCAAGCATGCAAACCTGCGTTCATTGTGCTGTACTGGTGCTGGAAGTCAGTTTGTGGGATGGAGTCGCATACTTATTGCACTTGGTCGGTCATTACTGTGACGCTTAATGGTGTCTGTGGATGACGTTGGAGTTGTCCAATGATGTCCTACGTGTGCTCGAATGGAGACGGACCTGGTAATCAAGTAGGCCAAAGCAACATGTCGACAGTCTGTAGAGCATGTTGGGTTACAACAGCGGTATGTGGGCGAGCGTCATCCTGCTGGAAAACAAACCCTGGGGGAGCGCTGTTCATGGATGACAGCGCGACAGATGAAATCATCAGACTGACGTACAAAACTGCACTCAGTTGCGTGGGATAACTATGAGAGTGCTCCTGCCGTCATAAGAAATCGCACCCTAGACCATAACTCCAGGTGTAGGTGCAGTGGATCTACCATACAGACAGGTTGGTTGCAGGCCCTCAACTGGCCGCCTCCTAACTATCACACGGCCATCACTGGTATAGAGGAAGAACCTGCTTTGACCAGGAAACACAAAAGCCTTCCACTCCGCTCCGGGACGAGCTCTCGCTTGACACCTCTGAAGTGACAAATGGCGGTGGTTTGGTGTCACTAGAATCCACACTACAGAGTATCTGGTTCTGAGCTGTCCTTGAAGTAACCGATTTTTAACCGTTCATTGCGTCACTGTAGTGCCAACTTCTGCTCAAATTGCTGCCACAGATGCAGTAAAATACTCCAAGTGGCCGTCCAGAGTCGATCTTCTTGACACTGTACATTCTCGTGACCATCGCCATCAGCAATCATGTATAGTTGCGCCATTCCTGCCAAGTTTTTATGCTGTACCGCAGAAGGAACATCCAGCTTCTCATAGCCCTGCCACATGACTTCGTTTAAATTCAGTGAGTGTTGATATTGACGTCTTTGTCACCTTTCATTCTTGACCGACATCAACTCACCACGTCCAATCTCAAAGGTAACTAAAGATGAAGACCGCTACAGCGTGTATTTAAACGAAACTTGATTTTTAGACACGTAATGGCGCTATTAGCTCCACGCTATGCGACTAGCGCGAAATTTGAATAGACATCATCTTTCAGATGTAGAAACACGCCTACCAGCTTTCGTTTGTGTCGCAAAACTCCTTCTTGATTCCCATCAGTTGCCACAGCTACACATCGCTCCCCACATTATCTAGAAACAACCACTAAATATTATGCATGTGTTTCTTTCTTGCCACAGCTACACATTGGTCCCCAAATTACCTAGAAGCAACCACTAAAAACCGTGCACCGTTTGATGATATGTCGCTAGGCAATTTGAAATCGGTCTTTCCAAAACAAAAATGGAACCATCAGATAGGAGACTGATTGCAGTTATATAACTTGACAAAAAAAGTGAAGCACCCGAAGATATGGTCTGATATCAATGTAACATTGTAGAGGCACACAGCATCAGTGGGCATGCAATTCTCTGTGACAGGTGTAACGGCCACCAGAGTGCACTAATGTTGTCCATGATTTGTATTGTTACCAGGCGTGGTAGAGTATATAAGGATCGTGAACAGCGTCAGATGTTTGGTGGTCACTGAGAAGGAGATGAAGATGCAGCATACTCATGTGATTCAGGATTATCAGTACCTGACAGAGTGTTGAAGGAGCCTCCTTGTGGGTTTCCATTTGGCCATTTGATTGACTCATGCAATATCCAAATCTGTGAGGAATTCCAGTAAGACAATAGCCTACTGTTGGACTGCATGGGAACATCAGGTTCAGCTTACTCATCGTCAAGGTTCCAGCCGACCACGTCTGACCACCACAGGGGAGCATCGCCAAATTGTGCACAAAGCACAACGTAACCGCTTCACATTTGCATTGGCCATCCGAGAACAAGTAATGGACTTCCAGAAAGATTCTGTGTAATTTCGCACCATTAGCCAGAGACCAGCAGCAGGTGGACTAGGGAATTATTGTTCCATGTATGGGCTGCCATTAACATCACAATAGAAACGGCTGTGTTTTGAATCGTGCCGCGACTGGGAATCATTGGCTGCTGATGAATAGCGTCGCATTGTGTTCAGCGATAAATCACGATTCTGCACCACCCTAGATGTCCTCCTTTTGGTTGGTATGGCGGCGCCCTTTGAGAGCTCTCCGTCCTCCATTGTTTTGGAGAGGCACTGTGGTGGTACTCCTGACGTTCTGGTGTGGGGAGCCATTAGGTCTGACTTAGGTCAGGGTTGGTAGTGATTGATACACCTCTGATGGTACAGTGGTAAGTCACAGACACTCAGTGTCCCCCTGTGTTACCTCTCACGTGACAGTATCACGGTGTGGGCAATGGTCGTCTGCATATGGCACTAGCTTCTATAAACTCTCTGGGTGATGTTGAGGTACTTGCATGGCAATCAAGATGCCCTCATCTGTCTCCAGTAGAACATGTGTAGAATCGTGCTAAAACTCTGTCCTCATATCAATGTCCGAGATATCAAGGACCAGTTACAACAGGTGTGGGTCGACCCACCTCAGGAGAGGATATAAACGCTTTATGAAACCTTCCGCAACCAAAACAGTGCTTGCATCCATGGCAAAGGAAGGGGAAGGGGGATGCTCCATGATACTGATAAGTGAGCTTACACTGCCAAATTCTTTATAAATTTGACTCGATACTGAAATCAGAAAAAAAACATGACATACCTTCTCTACACGTGAAGTTTCATTTCGTTGCCTCCTCTCCTTCTGGGCTCCTCACTTTTTTGTGGGGCAGTGTATTTCTGAAAACCTTTTCTGAGCTGTTCTTATGAGGCTGTCAAGTATGCAACACACTACATGTTTAGCGGAGAAGAGTCGGAACAAGCTGAACACACTTTCTGGTGATTAGAGGTTGTAAATCAGATGTGGCTAACCTTCTCGGTAGGCGGGGGAAATTTTTGAGAGGGGATTTATCCGCGGACCGCATTACGAATTTTTGTTTTGTGAACCAAAACAACCAAGATATATTAATCCATTTTTTAAGGATAGTAAAACAAATCTGTGGTAAGAGCATTTATTATACAATTTAATGCAATACAATGCTAGTGAGATGTCTGGCTGTGTTTGACTGAACTGAGTGAGTCAGTGTTGATGTCATCTGAAGTTGTTGCTACACGTAAAGAGTTTGCGATTTGATGTAATTCATCCAACTAAAAAGTTTTTCACACACGTTAGTATTTCCAAATAATGAAATCAATTTAAAGCATGTTTGTAAAACAAGGGATATTTCTTCTTGTCCAAATATGTCTTATAGAACTCTTTTAAACCAACCTGATTATATTTTCCTTTTAACTGTGCATCACACTGAATTTCGCAAATTGCATTTGTAACTGTCCCACAAGTGAACTTGTGTCTACCGAGAATGGCGTAGTAAATACAGGAACGATGTTTCTTAAAATCTTGAAATCGGCTTCCGAATTCATGTTTCAAGTCAGATATCAATGAAAAGAATTTAACAGCTGCCGCCTGTGTGACGTCCGATTGCTTTGACAGTTTAGGAAAATGTGTGAAGTTTTTTATTCGTAACTGTTCTTGCCATTGCCGATGTTTCATTTGGAATGAGGAAATAAGATCATGCATGACATTAATCAGCTAATATTTTCCTTGGAGTCGAGGTATTAACATAATTTAGGTGACTAGTTATATCGACCAAGAAAGCAAAGTCGGGAAGTATTTCTTTATCTTCAAATTCCGGGAGTCTGTTTGACTTGATTTTAAAGAATGATTGCATTTCATGCTCCAAATCAAACACTCTTCTCGACATTTTCACACGGGTTAGCCACCTTACTTCTGTATAATACGAAATGTTATCATGTTCTGAATCCAAAGACTTCAGAAATTCTTGGAACTGACGGTGATTCAATCCTGTTGGCTTAATAAAGTTTCTGCTAAACAGCAGATATTTACAAGGGCGAATGTTTAAAAAAAGGACCTAATTTGGAATCGTACCCTGGTCCTCAAGAAGGAAGGCTAGCCTAGTACCACAAAGCTATTCTGGATCGGTCTTTAATTTGAGTATTATACGCAACTGGGAAACTTCATAGTCTGCTCTCTCGAGAATTTTTGTCTTATATTAAAATTTCGATTCCAATTTCGACTTTCTTTTGTTATGGTTATTTCTTAAAACTATTCTACATTTCAAGTCGATAACATTATTAGTTATTCTAAATAAGAGAGAAAGACAGTGGATGAAATTGCACTAGAAGGATCCCATTTCTGCCTTTGTAATGTGGAATACTTATACGTCATCAGTAAAAACATATTGTTACAGTTAAGTGTTTATTTATTTTGTACTACTAAAATTAAAAGAAGGTGCTGAGTCAGAAGCCATTACTAATGTCGGCTGGTATACCTACTCACCCTAACTGAATACATAAAATAAATTCTAGCTTGTTAAAATTAAAGACAAGCATCACAGATCAATAGTAAAAAGACAAAGCTGTCTTTGCAAGCTTGAAGTTACGATAGGTCTATCGCGGTCGAATGTGAACAATGTACACACATGAAGGGTCGTAACTTTACTGCCGACAGTGTTGTGAATTTGCTGTAAAGTTAAATATGTCTGGCACTCGCCTTACTCGCGAAGCGCAACAAACGTATCCCGTTGCGCAATCCATACTACAGCTGATTGTTGGTTGCACATCGCCAAGGAGAAATATATTTTCTTGAAGATGGCGCACGGGCTTTCCAAAATATATCCAACACAGTGTTTTTCTTTCAAGCAGGAAAATAGTTGAAGATCTAACTATAGTCGAACCAATGAACTGAGATTTTCATATAGTAATTGGATATGATACGAAAGAAACTTGATGGAATATCCTTTTGTGGGTTTTACGAGATATAAAAATTAAATTTTAATTTCATATGAAACTGCTACGAGGGCCGCGGGTTGGTCACCCCTGTTTACGTCATTTTTCACTTGGGTCGTGTCAACAGCAATTGATAAGACCTTGGTCTTGTGTGCCGATGCATAACTTCTCATCTGAAAGGGAAGGTCGTCATAAGCATTTTTCTGGATAACTTCGAGTTCTAACAATTCAGTGACTTAATATGAGGAAACGCATGCAAGTAACTTAATCGTGACATGTCCAGGTGCACACAGGCAGCCATTCATCTAGCGAACTTAGGGCATAGAAAAAGAAGGGGATTTAAAATTTAACAGCGTTAGTGTTGTGAGGCGTAACCTAGGCTCTGCAGTTGCTGAGCACACTTATGGAGATAAATGTTGCTGAGTTAGGGAGTATAGCACCAATACAGAAGTGTTCATACATTTTACAATAATGTAAGCACATCTCAGGTCCATATTTCTAAATAAAGCCACACATACCTTCACTAATTAAAAGTATTTCTGACAAAATATCATCCACGAAATCTGTTTATAACTTTCCGGAAAAAATATCGTTCTAAAATGCTTAGAAATGAATTCAGTTTTACGCAGTTTTACAAGGAGGTTAAATCACTAAAAAATTAACAAGAGATTGCAGTACATGGTAAATTTTTAATTTATTGTGTAACATGTGACTCAGTGTTAGTGCGAAAGTCAGTGTTCTCGTTAAATCTCACGAACACGTTTGGAGGCCTTTGAATTGTGGTTTGGCGCCCCTTAAACTCAACAGCATTACGCAAGGTCTTTTGCACGTAATTAAGAGGATGCTCTAGCCGTCCGTAGAAGTATCGCAGAGAAGTACAAGGATATTAGTGTAATTTCACTACGACACATTAATATATTAATTCAGTGGGGTAGACTACAAAAAATACAAATGCTGAGATTTGAGATCGCCGATAGGTAAGTACTGTGGCAAGTGTTTAAAAGTTTCTTTCGCCACGGTTCAGTCGTACACCCGACTGAAACAACCAAGCAAATTAGTTTTCGCCGAGCACCGCCTCGAATGTAATCATGAAATGAAATACGATGAGACCATTATTGTGGCGCAAAAGCCAAGTTTCGGGACAGCATGACTAAAGAGAGTATCGAAATGAAGAAGTCAGAAAAACTAATAAATAGCGATGGAGGATTCAGTTTAAATAACACTTGCTGCCCAGAGCTCAATTTAAGAGGGTCATCAAAAAGTTCCGTCTGAGTGCGTTGCTGCAGCGAATAGTGCGATTCGGATGCGAAACACCGACATGTATACAAGGGATGTGTGTGGCATTCGTTTCTTTCCAATGTGCGTGCGTGAATGTGGCATCGTGAAGTATGGCGACGTTATTACCAAACGCGTCCAAACGGGATTAACGTGCTGTTATTCTTTTCTTGGCTGCCGAAGAACAAACACCGGTAGACATCCATCGGAGAAGACAGGGGGTGCTGCTGCCTCATAATAACGCACGTAGCCATATCGTAAATGTCGCAGTGCAGAAGTTAATGCCAACTCAAACGGGAGACACTCGAACATTCGCCCTACAGACCTGATACCTCCCCATGCTGTTATTATGCCTTCCGTCTCGTAAAAAAGGTTTCAAAGGTCGACGACTCCTGTCAGACGGGGATGTGCAACAGGAAGTTATGGGCTTCTTTACACATCTACATCTACATCCATACTCCGCAAGCCACCTGACGGTGTGTGGCGGAGGGTACCCTGAGTACCTCTATCGGTTCTCCCTTCTATTCCAGTCTCGTATTGTTCGTGGAAAGGACTGTCGGTATGCTTCTGTGTGGGCTCTAATCTCTCTGATTTTATCCTCATGGTCTCTTCGCGAGATATACGTAGGAGGGAGCAATATACTGCTTGACTCTTCGGTGAAGGTATGTTCTCGAAACTTTAACAAAAGCCCATACCGAGCTACTGAGCGTCTCTCCTGCAGAGTCTTCCACTGGAGTTTATCATCTCCGTAACGCTTTCGCGATTACTAAATGATCCTGTAACGAAGCGCGCTGCTCTCCGTTGGATCTTCTCTATCTCCTCTATCAACCCTATCTGGTACGGATCCCACACTGCTGAGCAGTATTCAAGCAGTGGCCGAACAAGAGTACTGTAACCCACGTCCTTTGTTTTCGGGTTGCATTTCCTCAGGATTCTTCCAATGAATCTCAGTCTGGCATCTGCTTTACCAACGATCAACTTTACATAATCATTCCATTTTAAATCACTCCTAATGCGTACTCGAAGATAATTTATGGAATTAACTGCTTCCAGTTGCTGACCTGCTATTTTGTAGCTAAATGATAAAGGATCTATCTTTCTATGTATTCGCAGCGCATTACACTTGTCTACATTGAGATTCAATTGCCATTCCCTGCACCATGCGTCAATTCGCTGCAGATCCTCCTGCATTTCAGTATAATTTTCCATTGTTATAACCTCTCGATATACCACAGCATCATCCGCAAAAAGCCTCAGTGAACTTCCGATGTCATCCACAAGGTCATTTATGTATGTTATGAATAGCAACGGTCCTACGACACTTCCCTGCGGTACACCTGAAATCACTCTTGCTTCGGAAGACTTCTCTCCATTGAGAATGACATGCTGCGTTCTGTTATCTAGGAACTCTTCAATCCAATCACACAATTGGCCTGATAGTCCATATGCTCTTACTTTGTTCATTAAACGACTGTGGGGAACTGTATCGAACGCCTTGCGGAAGTCAAGAAACATGGCATCTACCTGGTAACCCGTGTCTATGGCCCTCTGAGTCTCGTGGACGAATGGCACGAGCTGGGTTTCACACGACCGTCCTTTTCGAAACCCATGCTGATTCCTACAGAGTAGATTTCTAGTCTCCAGAAAATTCATTATACTCGGACATAATACGTGTTCCAAAATTCTACAACTGATCGACGTTAGAGATATAGATCTATAGTTCTGCACATCTGTTCGACGTCCCTTCTTGAAAATGGGGACGACCTGTGCCCTTTTCCAACCCTTTGGAACGCTACGCTCTTCTAGAGACCTACGGTACACCGCTGCAAGAAGGGGGGCAAGTTCCTTCGCGTACTCTGTGTAAAATAGAACTGGTATCCCATCAGGTCCAGCGGCCTTTCCCCTATTGAGCGATTTTAATTGTTTCTCTACCCCTCTGTCGTCTATTTCGATATCTACCATTTTGTCATTTGTGCGACAATCTAGAGAAGGAACTACAGTGCAGTGTTCCTCTGTGAAACAGCTTTGGAAAAATACATTTAGTATTTCGGCCTTTAGTCTGTCATCCTCTGTTTCAGTACCATTTTGGTCACAGAGTGTCTGGACATTTTGTTTTGATCCACCTACCGCTTTGACATAAGACCAAAATTTCTTAGGATTTTCTGCCAAGTCAGTACATAGAATCTTACTTTCGAATTCATTGAACGCCTCTCGCATAGCCCTCCTCACACTACATTTCGCTTCACGTAATTTTTGTTTGTTTGCAAGGCTTTGGCTATGTTTTTGTTTGCTGCGAAGTTCCCTTTGCTTCCGCAGCAGTTTTCTAACTCGGTTGTTGTACCACGGTGGCTCTTTTCCATATCTTACGATCTTGCTTGGCACATACTCATGTAACGCATATTGTACGATGGTTTTGAACTTTGTCCACTGATCCTCAATACTATCTGTACTTGAGACAAAACTTTTGTGTTGAGCCATCAGGTACTCTGTAATCTTCTTTTTGTCATTTTTGCTAAACAGAAAAGCCTTCCTTCTTTTCTTAATATCTCTATTTACAGCTGAAATCCTCGATGCAGTAACCGCTTTATGATCGCTGATTCCCTGTTCTGCGTTAACTGTTTCAAATAGTTCGGGTCTGTTTGTCACCAGGAGGTCTAATATGTTATCGCCACGAGTCGGTTCTCTGTTTAACTGCTCAAGGTAGTTTTCAGATAAAGCACTTAAATAAATTTCACTGGACTCTTTGTCCCTGCCACCCGTTATGAACGTTTGAGTCTCCCAGTCTATATCCGGCAAATTAAAATCTCCACCCAGAACTATAACATGGTGGGGAAATCTACTCGAATTATTTTCTTATGTGCGTGCGTGAATGTGGCATCATGAAGACTATGATTTTCCAAACGGGATGATTATGTCGATACTCATGGCTATTTTGCCTGATTTGCGTACCGATTCTCGACTATACGGCCAACGAATGGAAACTTTTTGATCACCCATCATATCTACCAGAGCAGATAACACCGAGAGAATTTGCGTTTAAGAGAATACCAGTGTGAGCTCTGAAAAGCAAAAGAGCATCAAAGGACGTATGTTCAAAATGGCTCTGAGCACTATGGGACTCAACTGCTGAGGTCATTAGTCCCCTAGAACTTAGAACTAGTTAAACTTAACTAACCTAAGGACATCACACACATCCATGTCCGAGGTAGGATTCGAACCTGCGACCGTAGCGGTCTTGCGGTTCCAGACTGCAGCGCCTTTAACCGCACGGCCACTTCGGCCGGCAAAGGACGTAGGGAACGTTAGAACTCGGTATATGGGGTGAACGTTAATGAGACCGCCAAACTGTAGGGGCGGATTCCTGACTGGAAATGGAGGAAAAAAGGCCCTATGAACATGTGTCGGAAATGCACGGTAGATGGCGCTGACAAATGAAAATTCCTCTGACCATGTGCCGTATCTGTAGCCCACAGATGACGATTATTCAGAATGAAGATGCTACTTCTGGCAAAGTTTGCTTCATCGTTAAAGAGGACTTTTGACAGAAATCCTATAATTGTCACGATCTGTTGCAAAAACCAACGACTAAAGCCTTCCCTTAAAGGGAAATGCGCTGCTGATAATCCTTGGACTCGTTGCAGGTGACAGGGATAGTAACGGTTGCCATGCAGGATACACATAATAATACTTTTACACCATGTTGGCGGCTCACTTGCCTGGAGCTTGTGTTAGGGTCTCAATATTCTGTAGGAGCCGGTCCTCTAAATCTGGTGTTCGTACAGTCCGCCTGCTCAATGTACGTTCGTCTGTAGAGGAGGCCAAGGACGAATTTAGAATGATAATTGAAACTGCGGTAGAAGACAATAAGAGGGGCCTTCAATAAGTAATGCAACGCATTTTTTTCTCGTCCAGTTTTGGTTGAAAAATGTGCTTTTTATTGTGGGACACCGTGGAACGTTCCTGCTGCAGCCCATGTAGTTACTTGAAGTTGCGAGAGGTGGTGTCGCTATACGTAGCCTTCAAAATGACGTTTGTAACAGAGGTGTGTTACAAGCACAGAATTCTCATTGCGTTTCTTTTGGCGACAAGAGCATCGCAGATATTCATAGGCGCGTGCAGAATGTCTACAGAAACCTGGCAGTCTGTCATCATCGCAACGAGGTCGCACAAACCTATCTGAACTCGAGCGTGTCGGCCGGTCGCACACGACTGTACGAGTAATTCGTGCAATTTTGGAACGTCCGGACACTCTGGTTCGAGGTGATCAACGGATCACAATCAAACAGCTGGCTGCACAACTGTTCGTCTCTGATGGGAATGCTGACTACTCGTGTAGCAGCTAGGGTGCTCAAATGTGTGAGCACACTGAGTTTCCCATCACCTACCAGAAGACCATAAAGACCAACGACGGGCCATATGTGCGGAATTGCTTGCGTGTTACGAGGCGGATCGCGACAATTTTTGTCGAACATCGTCACAGGCTATGAAACATGGGTTCACCACTTCGAACCGGAAACAAAATAGCAATACCTGGAGCGACGCCACACTCTCTCCACTGAAGAAAAAGTTCAAAATCGTGACCTCAGCCGGTGACACCGTGGCGATGTTCGATCTGGGACTGTGAAGAAGTTTTTCGATTGATGTCTTCTCTCATGGGGCAACGATAAACTGTGGAGTGTATTGTGCTTCCATCAGAAAACTGAAGAAACGACCTCAGCGTGTTCGTCACCACAAAAATGGAAATGAACTCTACATCTACATCTACGTGATTACTCTGCTATTCGCAATAAAGTGCCTGGCAGAGGGTTCAATGAACCACCTTCATGCTGTCTCTCTACCGTTCCACTCTCGAACGGCACGCGGGAAAAACGAGCACTTAAATTTTTCCGTGCGAGCCCTGATTTCTCTTATTTTATCGTGATGATCATTTCTCCCTATGTAGGTGGGTTCCAACAGAATGTTTTCGCAATCGGAAGAGAAAACTGGTGATTGAAATTTCGTGAGAAGATCTCGTCGCAACGAAAAACGCCTTTGTTTTAATGATTGCCACTCCAATTCACGTATCATGTCTGTGACACTATCCGCCCTATTTCGCGATAATACAAAACAAGCTACCCTTCTTTGTACTTTTTCGATGTCATCCATCAGTCCCACCTGATGCGGATCTCACACCGCACAGCAGTAGTCCAGAATAGGGCGGACAAGCAAAGTGTAAGCAGTATCTTTGGTGGACCTGTTGCACCTTCAAGTGTTCTGCCAATGAATCGCAGTCTTTGGTTTGCTCTACCCACAATATTATATATGTGATCATTCAAATTTAGGTTATTTGTAATTGTAATCTCCAAGTATTTAGTTGAATTTACAGCCCCTAGATTTGTGTGACTTATCGCGTAATGGAAATTTAGCCTATTTCTTTTAGTAATCATGTGAATAACTTCCTACTTTTCTTTATTCAGAGTCAATTGCCACTTTTCGCACCATGACAACGCAAGGCCTCACACAAGTCTGCACAGCCCAGATGAGCTCACAGATCTTTAATGTTCTCATCCACCCTACAGCCCGGATCTCGCGCCTACCCACATTCGTCTGTCTGGCCCAATGAAGGACGCACTCCGCGACAAGCAGCACGTCGACGATGGGGAGGTTCCTGATGCAGCAAAACGTCTGCTCCGATGTCAACGAGTGGAGTGGTACCACGTGGGTATACAGAACTTCCCAGTAAAGAGACGTAAGGCCGTCGCATAGAACGGAGATTATGTTGAAAAACATGTTTTTGTAGCCAAAAAATGGTGAATAATATGATGTATTGGGATCCTGAATAAAACCACACTGTTTTCAGAGAAAATAAGTGTTGGATTACTTATTGAACGTCCCTGGTGAAATATGGGCAGGAAGTGGGGACGAACTGTCTGTGCTCACGCCACCAGCGTCGGCGCGCAGAGCAGCAGAGGGATTGGGCTGGCCTGGTCTGAGCTCCCCTCCCCTGCGCGGCAGCTCTGGGGAGATAGGCAGTCTGTCGCCGGACTCCGTGGATTCAGTGCCTGCCGGGCCAGCGGCCAGCGAGGGGTAGAGAAGGCATGTTTCCTCTGGCGCTGCCTCTACTGCTCGCCGCGGCCGCCCTAGCCGCCTGGTTCTGGGGGCAGCTGAGGCGCCCTCCGGGATTCCCGCCAGGTAAGACGTCACCTGCTATTATAAAGTCACCTCAGGAGGTAAGTCTTATCAGTTGCTGCCAAGTCTATGGCTATTTGCAGCGTAATCCCTGTAACGTGCGCTTTTATCCAAGAGGCGGAAAGATTCTAAAATTTCCGATTTTGGTATATTTGATTCGGCGAGTCTGAAGATATCTCGGGCAGCAAGAACTAAGTGTGACGATATTTCAAATGATAGAATCCACTTAATAAATTGTTGCAGGTACAGTACTTCAATATTTACGAGGTAGCAATACTACATATTCCAAAAAATTTTCTTCCGACCTCAGCACATAGAATACAACAAGGACAATCATAAAAATATAGCTAAGAAACGAACAATAATTAATTCCTTACGCAAGTTTACGTCTATATTTAGAAATAAAAAGCTATTTGGGTTCATTTATGAACAAATCCATGACATTTAAAAATATTCCTAAGTAAATTTCGAATTAGGATCCGTCTAGTAGTCAAGATCCCAGGTATACTGCTGTTCTGACTCCTCTTTCCCTTGCAGATGTGTTCCATTTACTGTAGTGGATAGTTCCCCCTCTATTTTCAAAGCAGTTGCGCGACTTTTAGGGAATATGGGTCGAGAACGTCGAGAAGCTACAAAATAAGAGAGAGAAATCGGAATCATGTTGTTTTGAAATGCAAAATCTTTCCAAGAAACCATTGGAAGGCCTACCGCTACAGTGAAGACTATTATATACAGGTTTAATCAGAACAGAAAAGTGCGAAAACCAATCCCGAAGTAGATTTTTAGAACATTTCTCGTGGAGAACAGCGTTTAACATTTTAAAATGTTCGGATAATAAGTTACCGTCTCTTTATCTAAGAATAGATGATGAATGCAGCTAGCCGCTATCTCTGTGTAATGTCTTGTCTGTATAGACGTGTATCTGTTGCCTTTAAGATCCCCTCACCTTCACACATAAATCTATACAGTAAAGTAAGGGCCTCCCATTTCTTGGCTGATCCGTGATAAGACAGGCGAAAAGTTAGACTAATGGAGGATTATTAGTGTTATCTCTATTTTCATTCGCTCTCTCTCTTTCTCTCCTTTATCTATGTACAGTTTTTAATATAATATTTCATTACGTGAAATCAGCCAAATAGAATCTTCGGTGGAGTCCTTCGTCTTGGTAATCAGCGGCTGGCTTGCTGTAAGAGGTCTTTACATTTATTATTACTGTTAAACACTGCATTCAGTCGGGAGAATCAATAGTTTGGACAATTTGTTCCTTTTACGAAAGATTGCGAATTCCAAATGTGTACGAAGCCTTTTTGGACGATTTAACACAGATTCAGTGATTGCAGGCTCTCTTCGACACAGCTGAAACTTCCCCACTAATTACAGGGCCAACCTGATCATCAAATGATTCAGAAAAAACTCATTCGTTCATTCACTCCAGAACAAAAAAAGTCACAAACCTTATTTATGGAGGAAATTGTGTATTAAATCCTTCTCCATTACATATCCAGATCTCCGGTGATTCCACGCCTTAATTATTTTCCTTTTACAGTCTCTTTCTCTTCAAACAAACCGCTAGCGGCACAAATGTTAATTGGCTCGCTTTAGCGAGAAGAAAAGTAGAATATGTCTCTCTCAGAAACACGTCAATCCCTCAACAGATACTCCACAAGCTGTCCTGGTTACCACTCTAACAACCATGGAGAATGCATATATGCATCTCTGTTATTTCAAAGAATAAACGCACTAGAAAATACTTTGGCGTCGACGAGCTGTCGCCGAATGTATTACGAGAAAATCAGATCAGATAACTTTTCCAAAGTGAATGGATGTGGATGGTTTGATCGAAAATGATTAATTGGTGCATGGTAGAAGATATTTTCTTGGAGACATTACAAGCGGTCTAGCAAAAGGTGCTTACAAATGAGCACAAAAGATCTCGACTGCAAAGGCTGGTAGACGGTGGTGATGGATCGAGCTGCAGTTATAGCTCCACGAACGTATTCATAGAGGTGTAACAGCCGTTCCATTTACCGCCACCGTCTACCAACGTGGTATAAAGTGTGAAGCTGGTCAGAAACTGACCGAAACAGGTTACCACAAAATAAATGTTTTTGGAGTCGAGACTATTTGTGCTCATTTTTAAGGCAATAACGAATTGATCGTCCTGCAGTTCTATCCAAGATGGGGGGAAAAATATCTGTTTAGAGAAGTCAAGACAAATTCTAAAGTAAGACCTCCAAAATTTGATACTGCAGGTCAACTACACACAGAAAAGTCTGTTTCAGAGTAAACTATAATAAATGTGCTTTATGAAGCTGAACTGCCCATAGAAAACCACACATCAGTAAAATCAACAACTGGAAGCGTGTTGCATTTGCAAGAGAACATAAATCCGAAGGCTCTGATTTCTGGAAGAAGGTTGTGTTTACTGACGAGAGACGATTTGAGCTGTTTTAGTCAAATGGGCAAATAACAGTATGGAGAAAAAGAAATTGCGAATCTGAAGAGAGAAGTATAACAGCCTCTGTTAAGCATGGAGGAGGTTCAGTACTTTCCAGGGCCTGCTTAAGTGCAAGTAGTATGGGTGATATTTTTTTATTGATGGGATTATGGACCACAAGATTTAAATGAACGTTCTAAAAACACATCAGGCAGTAAGTGTGAATCATGTGGGTCTTTCTGAGGATTATACACTCCTGGAAATGGAAAAAAGAACACATTGACACCGGTGTGTCAGACCCACCATACTTGCTCCGGACACTGCGAGAGGGCTGTACAAGCAATGATCACACGCACGGCACAGCGGACACACCAGGAATCGCGGTGTTGGCCGTCGAATGGCGCTAGCTGCGCAGCATTTGTGCACCGCCGCCGTCAGTGTCAGCCAGTTTGCCGTGGCATACGGAGCTCCATCGCAGTCTTTAACACTGGTAGCATGCCGCGACAGCGTGGACGTGAACCGTATGTGTAGTTGACGGACTTTGAGCGAGGGCGTATAGTGGGCATGCGGGAGGCCGGGTGGACGTACCGCCGAATTGCTCAACACGTGGGGCGTGAGGTCTCCACAGTACATCGATGTTGTCGACAGTGGTCGGCGGAAAGTGCACGTGCCCGTCGACCTGGGACCGGACCGCAGCGACGCACGGATGCACGCCAAGACCGTAGGATCCTACGCAGTGCCGTAGGGGACCGCACCGCCACTTCCCAGCAAATTAGGGACACTGTTGCTCCTGGGGTATCGGCGAGGACCATTCGCAACCGTCTCCATGAAGCTGGGCTACGGTCCCGCACACCGTTAGGCCGTCTTCCGCTCACGCCCCAACATCGTGCAGCCCGCCTCCAGTGGTGTTGCGACAGGCGTGAATGGAGGGACGAATGGAGACGTGTCGTCTTCAGCGATGAGAGTCGCTTCTGCCTTGGTGCCAATGATGGTCGTATGCGTGTTTGGCGCCGTGCAGGTGAGCGCCACAATCAGGACTGCATACGACCGAGGCACACAGGGCCAACACCCGGCATCATGGTGTGGGGAGCGATCTCCTACACTGGCCGTACACCACTGGTGATCGTCGAGGGGACACTGAATAGTGCACGGTACATCCAAACCGTCATCGAACCCATCGTTCTACCATTCCTAGTCCGGCAAGGGAACTTGCTGTTCCAACAGGACAATGCACGTCCGCGTGTATCCCGTGCCACCCAACGTGCTCTAGAAGGTGTAAGTCAACTACCCTGGCCAGCAAGATCTCCGGATCTGTCCCCCATTGAGCATGTTTGGGACTGGATGAAGCGTCGTCTCACGCGGTCTGCATGTCCAGCACGAACGCTGGTCCAACTGAGGCGCCAGGTGAAAGTGGCATGGCAAGCCGTTCCACAGGACTACATCCAACATCTCTACGATCGTCTCCATGGGAGAATAGCAGCCTGCATTGCTGCGAAAGGTGGATATACACTGTACTAGTGCCGACATTGTGCATGCTCTGTTGCCTGTGTCTATGTGCCTGTGGTTCTGTCAGTGTGATCATGTGATGTATCTGACCCCAGGAATGTGTCAATAAAGTTTCCCCTTCCTGGGACAATGAATTCACGGTGTTCTTATTTCAATTTCCAGGAGTGTATTTTCACACAAGATAATGATACAAAACATACCGTTCTGGATGCAATGTTGTGGCTGTTGTAAGACACTCCCCATTGGATTTCGATATTACCGCAATCACCGGATATTAAATCAATAGAGAATTTATGAAATTTACTCGACAAGAGTATGACGAATCCTCATATGTGTAACGGAAATGACCTAAAGAACGCTCTAATAGCGGAATGGCGCAAAATTACAATGCAGACAACAGAATCTCCGGTGAAATCCATTATAGTGAAAATGCAAGACCCCTTCGGATGTTCGAGACCTCCCTCATGCATGGGTGTGTGTGTTGTCCTTAGAGTAAGTTACTGTAAGTTAGATTAAGTAGTGCGTAAGTTTAAGGACTGATGTCCTCTTGTAATTTTATGCGTAAATATTTGTGTGGCTGAGAAAATGCTGTTGCACATCAACAAAAATAATCAACATATTATTTCATTGATTAATATTCTTGAAACTCTACACATAGAATATAAACCTTTTAAAAATGCTTATTCAACATTGTCTCGTAGGCCTCGGTAGCTGCACAGTCAGCGCGACGAATTCCAACCGAAGGGCCACGGGTTCGATTTCCGGCCGGGTCGGAGATTTTATCCGCTCGGGAATTGGATTTTCTGTTGTTCGTAAATTCGTATCGTCATAACTGACATTTCACAATCAAGATGGCTATAGCGACACGTCCCTAGAGCCAATAAATTAGAAAAAAAAGAACGTTGATACCTTCAAGAATTTATTTGCTTGCAAAAGTTCCGATCTGATAATTAAATGGGTGTATTGCATTATTTTCGCGTTTTTGTTTTAAATTTTTTATGTGATTGAATTAATGTAAGCTTAATAAGTGTGTTTCGAAAAACAGGTATAATAGGTTCTTCGTGAGATGTAGACTAGATCTTTGGCTCCCAACCATTATGAGACCATTACCCCTGAGCATAATCAGATACTAGGTAGTGAATGTTCCTCCTCCCATCACCATCAATATTAGCGCCTAAAAAACTTTGATATGAAAAAGAACTTTCTTTGGACACTCATTTTTAAAGTGATGAAAGATAGATGATACCTTATTGTTTATAAGTATTTTATTAAAATACGAACTAATGAGTCAATGAGACAATTGCTACTGCTCACTTCCAACAAAATTCCTCTTATAGAATGACTAGCTGACAAATCCACCATTGTCCGGGTCTTCATTTTGGCAGTTTCCTATTAGATTAGAGATTAGATTAGATTAGATTAGATTAGATTAATACTAGTTCCATGGATCATGAATACGATATTTCGAAATGATGTGGAACGAATCGAATTTTTTAATACATGACATAATTAGGTTAATTTAACAACATACTTAAGTTAATATAACAACTTTATTTTTTTGTGTTTTTTGTTTTTCTTTATTTTTTATTTTTATTTATTTTTTTATTTTTTAAATATTTTTTCTTTTTTTTTCTTAATTTATATCTAAAAATTCCTCTATGGAGTAGAAGGAGTTGTCATTCAGAAATTCTTTTAATTTCTTCTTAAATACTTGTTGGTTATCTGTCAGACTTTTGATACTATTTGGTAAGTGACCAAAGACTTTAGTGCCAGTATAATTCACCCCTTTCTGTGCCAAAGTTAGAGTTGATCTTGAATAGTGAAGATCATCCTTTCTCCTAGTATTGTAGGTATGCACACTGCTATTACTTTTGAATTGGGTTTGGTTGTTAATAACAAATTTCATAAGAGAGTATATATACTGAGAAGCTACTGTGAATATCCCTAGATCCTTAAATAAATGTCTGCAGGATGATCTTGGGTGGACTCCAGCTATTATTCTGATTACACGCTTTTGTGCAATAAATACTTTATTCCTCAGTGATGAATTCCCCCAAAATATGATGCCATATGAAAGCAATGAGTGAAAATAGTAAGCTAATTTACTAAGATGTTTATCACCAAAATTTGCAATGACCCTAATTGCATAAGTAGCTGAACTCAAACGTTTCAGCAGATCATCAATGTGTTTCTTCCAATTTAATCTCTCATCAATGGACACACCTAAAAATTTGAATATTCTACCTTAGCTATATGCTTCTGATTAAGGTCTATATTTATTAATGGCGTCATACCATTCCCTGTACGGAACTGTATGTACTGTGTCTTATCAAAATTCAGTGAGAGTCCATTTACAAGGAACCACTTAGTAATTTTCTGAAATACAGTATTGAGAATTTCATCAGTTAATTCTTGTTTTCAGGTGTGATTACTATACTTGTATCATCAGCAAAGAGAACTAACTTTGCCTCTTCTTGAATATAGAATGGCAAGTCATTAATATATAATAAGAACAACAAAGGACCCAAGACTGACCCTTGTGGAACCCCATTCTTGATAGTTCCCCAGTTTGAGGAATGTGCTGATCTTTACATGTTACGAGAACTACTTATTTCAACTTTCTGCACTCTTCCAGTTAGGTATGAATTAAACCATTTGTGCACTGTCCCACTCATGCCACAATACTTGAGCTTGTCTAGCAGAATTTCATGATTTACACAATCAAAAGCCTTCGAGAGATCACAAAAAATCCCAATGGGTGGTGTTCGGTTATTCAGATCATTCAAAATTTGACTGGTGAAAGCATATATGGCATTTTCTGTTGAAAAACCTTTCTGGAAGCCAAACTGACATTTTGTTAGTACTTCATTTTTACAGATATGTGAAGCTACTCTTGAATACATTACTTTCTCAAAAATTTTGGATAAAGCTGTTAGAAGGGAGACTGCACGGTAATTGTTGACATCAGATCTATCCCCCTTTTATGCAAAGGTATAACAATAGCATATTTCAGTCTATCAGGGAAAATGCCCTGTTCCAGAGAGCTATTACACAGGTGGCTGAGAATCTTACTTATCTGTTGAGAACAAGCTTTTAGTATTTTGCTGGAAATGCCATCAATTCCATGTGAGTTTTTGCTTTTAAGCAAGTTTATTATTTTCCTAATTTCAGAGGGAGAAGTGGGTGAGATTTCAATTGTATCAAATTGCATAGGTATGGCCTCTTCCATTAACAGCCTAGCATCTTCTAATGAGCACCTGGATCCTACTATATCCACAACATTTAGAAAATGATTATTAAAAATATTTTCAACTTCTGACTTTTTGTTCGTAAAGTTTTCATTCAATTTGATGGTAATACTGTCTTCCTCTGCTCTTGGTTGACCTGTTTCTCTTTTAATAATATTCCAAATTGTTTTAATTTTATTATCAGAGTTGCTGATTTCAGACATGATACACATACTCCTGGATTTTTTAATAACTTTTCTTAATGTAACACAGTAGTTTTTATAATTTTTTATAGTTTCTGGGTCACTACCCTTTCTTGCTGTCAGATACATTTCCCTTTTCCGGTTACAAGATATTTTTATACCCTTAGTAAGCCACGGTTTGTTACAAGGTTTCTTATGAGTATATTTAACTATTTTCTTGGGGAAGCAGTTTTCAAATGCATTTTCAAAAATGTCGTGAAATAAATTATATTTTAAATTGGCATCAGGTTCACGGTACACCTCATCCCAGTCTAACTGCTGTAGGCTTTCCCTGAAATTTGCAATTGTTAAATCGTTGACTGAACGTACTACTTTGGAGGACTGTTTAGTATTGCTGAATGGAGCTATGTCATATATTGTAACTAGCTGTGCACCATGATCAGAAAGACCATTCTCAACAGGCTGAGCATTTATCTGGTTAAACTTATCTTGGTCTATAAAGAAGTTATCTATCAGTGAGCTGCTATCCTTTACCATCCGAGTAGGAAAATCAATAAAGGGTGTGAAGTTGAAAGAACCGAGTAATACTTCAAGGTCATTTTTCCTATTACCCTCTTTCAGAGAGTCTACATTGAAGTCCCCACAAATAATAATTTGCTTCCCCCTGTCTGACAGATAGCACAACAAGGAGTCCAAATTTTTCAGAAATAGATGAAAATTTCCTGATGGGGACCTATATACAGTTACAATTATAAATGTGCCTTTATTTAATTTAAGCTCACAGGCACATGCTTCTATATGTTTCTCTACACAAAACTTTTTTGTTTCTATACTTTTTGCACAATGATAACTTTTGACATATATGGCAACTCCTCCTTTCTCCATATTTTCTCTCATTACATGTGCAGAGAGCTTATATCCACTTACATTTACCTTCTCCATATCAGTAACAATGTGATGCTCAGACAGGCATAGTATATCTATTTCATTCTCAGCTTCTAAATCTTCTAAACAAACCAGAAGCTCATCTACTTTATTCTTTAAACTCCCAATATTTTGATGAAATATACTTACATTATTTTTAATTATACTTTTACGAGAACCTTTCCTTATTCTAACATTTGCAGTACTCTCCTGTCTGAGTTTCTCATTGTGCTTAGGCCTAGTTCCTATACCAGTGGTCACATGGTGTTCAGAGAGGCAGATTATGTCAACTGGGTTGGGTGACTTTAATTCATCAATGCAATTACCTAGGACTGAGATACAACTCGGTGGAGATAAAATTTCTGGTGATTGGTGAAAATTTATAATTGATAGCTGTGATTGGTGATCAAATGTGCTAGAATTGTGCTGTTTAATTTCTTTCCTAAACTGAAGATTTGTTTCAATCCTGACCTCTCGTAGAACTTGACATCTTTCTGTCTTACCTATCCTAAAAAAGGTGCTGCTCCAACACCTGTAACCACTGGTATTTTACCATTCATGGCAGTGCCTCCCCCCCTTAAATTTCCTGCTGTTACCCCAGCCAGTTTCCCCTTCCCTTTCCTGTTGAGATGTAGGCCGTGCCTGGTATAGTCCCACCTACTGAGATAATCAACAGGAACCACACCAATATGAGCCCCCGCACCCGACCCAAGCAGCTGTTCCAACTCCAAATTAACTCTCCCAACAGAAGAGTTCAAATGAGGCCGGTCATGGCGTCTCAGGACAGATACAAATTCAACATTGGTGTGTCTCGATGCCGACGCAATCTTTACCAGGTCACACTCTATACTGTACCTAGGATCTCTGTCGATGCTGTTCCCTGGCCCTCCCACAATAACCACGGTGTCTTCCCTGGTAAATCCTTTACAGAGTGAACCTAAATCCTCTGTCACCTGATCCAGACTAGCACTTGGTTTGAAAAAATTTGTGACCTGGTATTCTGGTCCTAATTCCTCCTGCAGAAGTTGGCCTACACCTCTGGCATGGGAACTGCCTAACAACAAAACTTTCTTTCTTTTCGATGACTTTCCTACATTCTTTTTCAATTTCCTATTGAAAGTTTGTTGTGTCCTGTCTACACCTACCTCTGCTTGAGGCTCATCAGTTTCCAACTGAAGCAACAGGTCAAACTTATTTTTGACATTCACCACAAAACTGTCAGACTTAGTTCTAGGCCTGTTCTTTCTGCTACCTGTTGCCACTTCCCACCTCTCTTTGCCCTTCTCCCTCCTTAACCTGTCCAGATCTTCCCTAGCCTGATGTAGCTCAGCCTGAAGGGCAGCAATTTTCCCCTCCTGTTCCACTATCTTCCTATCTCTGCTGCAAATCCTATATAACCACTGATGAGCCTACAACGAGATTTTGCAAACGTCTCCCTGACAACGACTCTTCGTAGCTCTACATACGTTACCGTTTTCGCCGATAGTAGTTTGCTCTTCGCAGCTGAAAGCTGTTCAAACGTTGCCGGGCGTAAGAGATATCCTTAGTTGACTCGGTTGTAGGGATGTCCTTGTAGTAAAGAGGAATAAATGTATTACAACTGCATGCATGATGGGGCATTTCCTCACGCATCTCATTGCTTATGGCGTCATAACTCCTGAACTATGGTAGGTAGGTGGTTCTTACCCTAACAGCTATTGTTGTCTGACAGGAAGGGATATGTGTACGACGTTTGTTTGAAATCGCTCCAGTGGTTTAGGAGGAGATGTGGAACATACATACACACACACGTACATACATCCATCCATTTTTTTAGTATGTATGTATGAAGCAATTCTCAGTTCATCGCGAGTGCTATCTACAACTCTTTCTTAGAAAAGAAAGCTCATTGAGGGTAGACACTTGTTACAGTAGATGGTTCCTCTGTAGTACTCCTCTCCCAAGAGACTTTATACACTCCAGCCGGCCGAAGTGGCCGTGCGGTTAAAGGCGCTGCAGTCTGGAACCGCAAGACCGCTACGGTCGCAGGTTCGAATCCTGCCTCGGGCATGGATGTTTGTGATGTCCTTAGGTTAGTTAGGTTTAACTAGTTCTAAGTTCTAGGGGACTAATGACCTCAGCAGTTGAGTCCCATAGTGCTCAGAGCCATTTTTGAACTTTATACACTCCTTTAACCCCGCAGTCAGTTCCACAAGGAAGTGTACGCCGTTATCTATATGAAATAAAAGACACTATTATTAATATATGTTTATATGAAAATACATGTTATTACTACACTGAAGAGCCAAAGGAAGAGGTACACCGGCCTAATATTGTGTAGAACGCTCGCGAGATCGCAGAGGTGCCGCAACACGACACGGCATGGACTCGACTAATATCTGCAGTAGTGCTGGAAGGAACTGACACCATGAATCCTGCAGGGCTGTCCATAAAACCGTAAGAGTATGAGGGGATGGAGGTCTCTTCTGAGCAGCACAATGCAAGTCATCCCAGATACGTTCAATAATATTCATGTCTGGGGAGCTTGGTGGCCAGCGGAAGTGTTTAAATTCAGAAGAATGTTCCTGGAGCCACTCTATAGCAATTCTGGACATGTGGGGTGTCACATTGTCCTGCTAGAATTGCCCAAGTCGTCGGAATGCACAGTGCACATGTGATCAGACAGGGTGCTTACGTACGTGTCAGAGTCGTATCTAGGCATATCAGGGGTCCCATTTCACTTCAACTGCAGATGCCCCACACCATTACAGAGTCTCCACGAACTTGAACAGTCCTCTATTGACCTGCAGGGTCCATGGATTTATAAGGCTGCCCTATACACGTCCATCTTCGATACAATTTGAAACGAGACTCGTCCGATCAGGCAACATGTTTCCAGTCATCAACAGTCCAATGAAGATATTGACAAGCTCGGGCGAGACATAAAGCTTTGTGTCGTGTAGTCATCAAAGGTACACGAGCGGGGCTTCGGCTCCGAAAGCCCATATCGATTATGTTCCGTTGAATGGTTTGCACGCTGATACTTGTTGATGGCCCAGCACTGAAACCTGCAGCAATTCGCGGAAGGATTGCACTTCAGTCACATTGAACGATCCTCTTCAGTCGTCGTGGCTCTCGTTTTTGCAGGATCTTTTTCCGGCTGCAGTGATGTCGGAGATTTGATGTTTTAACAGATTCCTGATATTTACGGTTTTCTTGTGAAATGAGAAAATCCCCACTTCATCGCTACCTCGAAGATGGTGTGTGCCATCTCTCGTGCGCCGACTATAACATGCTTTATTGAATTTCATTCCCCATGGCGAAATATAGATATATAAAGGGGGGGAACATAATGGAAGACAATATACAAAAGGGGCGACTGTAAAAATGATGAGAAAAATCTAAAAAAGTAGTGTACATAAAAAACCACACACTGTGGCAATTAAAAGAACACAAGGCGAAGTATGGCCTGAACATAAATTTTGCGACGGGTGGCGTATCACAGAATGATCACGGACTGCAACACTATGTACGAGTCCAGCACACAATTAAAATCACAGCACTTGACGTCACTGTGGAACAGCACTGAACACAACACTGACGTAGCACACTGACAACGAAGAGTAAACTGAGAGGATCTGCCAGGGGTAGGGATATGAGGGAGAAGGGAAGAAATGGGGGAATGGGCGTTGCTAGAGAGGGCGGAGGGAGGGGGGATTGGGTGGGGGGCGCACTGAAGGGGGCTGGGCTGGGAAGGACAGGAGAGGGAAACAGCTGAGGAGAGGGTTCTGAGACTCAGGGGGGGGGGGGGAGGGAGGAGGAAAACCCTGCTCTGGAGGAAGAAGGGGAGAGGAAAAAGGGGAGCCCTGGGGAGGGGGGGGGGAACAAGGTCAGGCTATTGTTGGTAGGAAGGGTAGACGTCACGGCAAAGTACATCATCTGGGAGTGGGAGGTGCTGGAAATACAGCAATAGAGGTATGGCAACGGGGGTTGGAGAGGAAGGAGGACACCAGGGGGTGGGGGGATCATTCCTGAAGACACTGTAAAGGATGCAGGTATGTTGGAGGAAAAGGAGAAGAAGGGGGAAGGGGAGGAGTTCATACAGGAGTCGTGTGGTGGAAAGAAGACAGATACGGAACACAAGGTGGAGTACATGGCATTCTAGGATTTGGAGGGCCTTATGTAAGCAGGGGAAGTGGGTGGAGACCCAGGTAATGCTGGCATAACAGGGGATAGGACGGATGAGCGATTTGTAGGTGTGGAGGATGGTGGAAGGACACAATCCCCATGTCCAGCCAGACAGGAGTTTCAGGAAGCAGAGGCAGGTACGGGCTTTCTGCTGGATGGTTGAGAGATGAAGGGTCCAGGTGAGGTGAAAGTCGAGGGTGAGGCCAAGGTATCTCAGGGTGGGGGTGAGCTGGATGGGATGACCATAAATGGTTAGGCAGAAATTATGGAGACGGAAGGAACGGGTGGTGTGGCCTATGTTGATTGCCTGGGTCTTGCAGGAGTTATGAAGGAACCACTGGTTGTACCAAGTAGTGAACTGGTCAAGGTGGGTTTGGAGGGTGCATTGGGAGCATTGAAGGGTATGATAGAGAGCCAGGAAGGCGGTGCCATCAGCATATTGGAGGAGGCGTACAGGTGGGGGGGATTTGAGTATATTTGTGGTGTACAGGAAATAGAGGAGAGGTGAGAGGGTTGATCCTTGGGGGATGTCAGTGGTGGGCTAAAGGACACGGGTGTTGGTACTGCAGAGGGTGACATAGGAAGGTTGGCCTGAGAGGAAGAAAGCGACCAGACGGACAAAATTGATAAGCAGGGCATGGATTTGGAGTTTAAAGAGGAGATTGGGATGCCATATCGGGTCTTAAGCATTTTGGAGGTCAAGGGAAACAAAAATGGCGGAGCAGCGGGAGTTAAGTTGGAGGGAGAGAAGGTGGACAAGGTTAAGGAGTTGGTCTTCGGTGGAGAAGGAGGGTTGGAAACCACACTGGGTAAGGGGGAGGGTGTGGTGTTGATTAAGGTAGTGATGGGTATGATGGATTTGAAGACCTTATTGAAGATGGAGGTGAGGCAGATGGGATCATAGGAAGAGGCAACAGAAGGGGGTTTGCTGGGTTTGTCGAATAAGAGAACGCGGAAAGTCTTCCACAGGTCAAGGTTGAAGCCAATGGAGAGGATGACATTGTATAAATCGACAAGGACAGTCAAGAAGGAAGCATTTTCTGAGGTGAGGGCATTTTCTGAGGTGCCAGTAGGTGACACAGACGTGACGAGGGGTCGTGTTGCGACCAGAGGATATGTTTAATGTCTTGTGTTTGGAATGTTGATGTCGGGGAGGGGTAAATGCCCCAAGTACTGGAGACTGGGAGCGAGTGGGGCGGCTGAGGTATTGGCGCATTCCATGTCGGTGGGGAAAAGGGAATAATCAAGGTGGGGATAAAAAAAAATGGTTCAAATGGCTCTGAGCACTATGGGACTTAACATCTATGGTCATCAGTCCCCTAGAACTTAGAACTACCTAAACCTGACTAACCTAAGGACACCACACAATACCCAGTCATCACAAGGCAGGGAAAATCCCTGACCCCACCGGGAATCGAACCCGGGAACCTGGGCGCCGGAAGCGAGAATGCTACCACACGACCACGAGCTACGGACAAAAAAGTGGGGATGATCATGGATGGAGAACACCTCAGAAAGGTGGGAAGTAAAGTGGTTGGCCCTACTGATGTTGCCAGCAAGGAGGTAGTCATTATGGAGACAGGGGTAATGGAGTGCACAATGGGAACCAGTAAGGTAATGGAAGGTAGACCAGTACTTGGAGGACTTAATAGAAAGGGCGATGTTGAGTCATGAATAGGTCTGGCGCCAGTCCTGGCGTTTCTTTGCTGTAATGAAGTTCCGAACAAGTTGCTGTATTTGCTGGTGGCGGTGGAGGGTCTAACCTGTCATGAATGCACAGGAATGAGCGATAGAGGCGGAATGGAGAGTGGGACGGTGGAGTCGGATGGTTATAGTAGGAACATGGGCCTCCACAGCGTCAGTAACGGCTTTCTGAAGGAAGGACGAGTGTGCATGATCTTGTTGGGATGGTGATAGGTAAGAGGGTGGCTTCTGACCTGAGTGGCGATGGATTTCTGGAAGGCAGTGCAGTTGGTGCGACAGTAGTCATGGACTACCTTGGGAGGGGGTGCAGGGTGGGGAGCCAGAGGTGGATGGTGAGCAGACATTATGGTGAGAAGGACAGAGAGGTGGTCGCTACCTGTGTGGTCGAGGATGTCAACTGTGATACACCAAAGGAGGTTGGCAGAGGCTATGACAACATCAGGGGTGGTGTTGCTTTCAGGACAGGTGTGCTGGGGAAGATGAACAAGGTCATCTTGGATTGTGGGAAGGAACTGATGCCACTGTCAAATGGTGGCAGGGGAGCAGCTATGGATGTTGATGTCGGCGACAATCATGTAGGTGGAGAAGGTGTGGTCAATGTGGGAGATGAAGTCATAGGGAATAGGAGCAGTGGAGCAGACATAGATGTGGTGCAGGTGAGGGCGAGGGAGGGGAAAAAACACTGAGGATAAGGTGTTTGGTGGGGTCATTGAGGAGGGGTGATGGCCAGACGGGGATATGCTGAAGGTGGCTGATGGTAACTCCACCCTGCGCTCTGGGACCAGGAGCATTAGTTCAGTGGAGGATATACGGAGAGGTGTGGACAGTATGGTGGGGATGAAAAAAGGTTTCATTCAAGTGGAAGGTGTTGACCCGGTGTTGGGAGAGGCCATTCATGAGGAGGTATTTGTTGGTGTGGAAGGAGCAGATGTTTTTGAGAAGGATGTGACACTCATGCCACAGCATGACGAGAAGAGGGAGGTGAAGAGAGAGGAGAGGAGTGGCTTAAACTAAGGTGTTGAAGTGGGTGAGGGAGAAGTGGGATTGGTTGTGGGAGTAAGTGGCGAAGACAGAGAAGGCAATGAGGGAGATCTGTTGGAGGGTGTGGGGGCATTGGAAAGGGTGAATGTTTTGGATGACTAAGGTTAAGAAACAAGTGATGTCTTCAGCCCTGGGGGATGGATAGAGGGAATTGTTGGGGTGGACAGGAGGGTGAATGGGAGGGATGGGGACAGTAAGCTCAGGGGTGGCAGAAGGGGGTTTCGCCTTACTTTGGTAGGAGCAGGTGGGATGGGGTCCATTGCAGGTGTTACAGGAAGGAAGGATGCGAGGTTGCGGCAGGTTTCGAGAAAATAGGCCTTGAATTGGAGACAGGTGGGGGGGGGGGTTACAGTTTGGGTCAAGTGATCATTATGCATGAGGCAGCACTGGCAGCGGTAGGATTGGGGAGGACATTTGGAGGTTTCAGCTGGGTGGTGGCAGCGAAAAATCAGGGCACCCTGGGTGAGGAGGTGGTCGATGGAGGGGGCGGACTCTGAAAAGATTCACATGATATAAGAGTGACCAGAGGCATTGGATACAGTGGGGAGAGCAGCTTTCAAGATCCGGGTGAGAGGTCACTGGCTGACCTTGGTGATCAAAGTGATGTAGGTTGGGGGGCGACTGGGAGGCTGGGGCTGGCGAGGAGAGGAAGAGGAGAGGAAGTGTGTATGGGGGTCAGACATGACGTGTGTGTAGGAAAGGAGGGTGAGGGGGACTTGATGAGGGCTGAGTCCCTCTGGGGAATCAGTTGGGAGATGGGAGCACCTGGGAGATACTTTCGTATTCCCATGATGAGGGTATGGGCATCGAGGAGATTGGGGTCCGGGGATGAAAGGATGAAGGTGTGGAGGGTGGGGGCCAGTGTATGGGTGACAGAAAGAGGGGTGGTATCCATGGAGACGATGGATTAATTTCTTCTGATCTGGCAGAAATTGGAAGACCACAGGAGGCAAATTCTTCGTATCTGCGACTGCTAATAAATATAATAACAATAATAAAGTGTAGGCCCTACCTCAGTGAAGTAGCCATTACATACAGTGATCACAATAAACGAGGCATATTGATTTATTGTCAGCACTGGACATAACAGGAAACAGAACTGGTTTTGTTCTGTGAGATAAAATGAAAAGAAGGCGAAATTAAAGAAGATAAACACATTTCCATTTGATGAAGGCGAACAAAAAAGCAGAACAAAACTTCACAATAGGACAATCTGCACACTACCGTTTCTTTTCACTGTCATATTGCATAACACATTGTTTATGAATCAATTGGCCCTCCTTGTAACTGGAAACACTTTTTCTTGGGGTCAAAATGTCCACTTAAGCCTGTGGGATGTTGCTCCATTCCTCCACAGCGGCCTCTATATGGTCTCTGATGGGTCAGGACGATTCTTAACCGCTCGTTTTAGCAGGCCCATGCATTTTCAGTAAAGTGAGATCTGGGGAATCTGGGCGCCATTCCATCCGACTGTTTGTATGCTCTACCCCAAAATGTAAGTGAACTACCTCGATAAGAGAGGCGGTCTACGATACGGTTGGGATGTAAACGCTATACTCGTTGCCTCCACACACAACTATCAGTATTCTCAGGGTAGAGAATGGTAGGGTCTCATCACAAAAGAGCCTTGTGTCCTATTACTTCCTAGTTGACAAACAATGGTTTCGTGCCCATGCGACATGAGCCCCTCCCCGAACCCAGTTTAGAGCAGGAGTTTTGAGAGGTCTTCTGGGACTTAATTCCTGCTCATGGAATGATCTGCGTTCACACCTGCACTCCTGTAGATTTTTGAGCTGCCGCCATAGACATGTCGCATTGTATTCATTGTCTACTTGCTGTTGTATGCAGATATCGGTCCTGCACACCTGTTGTTTTTCCTCCACAGACGATCCTCAACTGATACTGCCTCTAGAAACTTGTTCGAGGTTTTAGAGACATTACTTTGACTCACAGCGACACTCAATGCGACGTCGGCCTGTCTCATTCGCTACCTCCTTGGAATATACAGAGCCTCTGATCGTACGTTATTGTCGTCCGAATCATTTTGAAGCAACACAAATCTTTTGATGATACACAGCACAAGCAGTGCAATGTTTAAGGGTGATACGATTGCCATAGACTGCACATACCGTCCCCTTACAGTAGAAACATGGACTGTTTCCACTAAAATTTCATTACAGACAAACCAATGTAGTGATATCATAAAGTGTTTCTGGATCGCAACGTTCAGTTTTAAGGTTTAGGCAATTGACGACATTAAATTTGACCACTGCAGTTACTGTTATGTTGTGCTGTCAACTGGTTCGTTTATTATTGCAAAGTACATAACCAAACAGTTTCTAATCTATTGTGGGAACTATTTAGAACTCGGAGAATGCACTTTCATCAGACATTTAAACGTATGTGATATACACGTGTCAATTTTACTGTCATAACTACAAGTTACCAGGTATATGTGTAGTGGGTGAATTATGTGAGAAAGATTTTGTGTGTACGACAAACTGCAAGCTCCACCACGTTGTGTCACGCATTAATGCTAGTATTTGAAAGTAATGTAATTAATGGTAACTTTTGTAATCTGTATTACACTCTTACGAAATAACGATAATGGAAACGATATTTTAAAAATAATTTAGTTTCATGACCGAAAGACAACGGAAACCTTTGTGCCTACCCCACGGGGAATTACATTTTACCCTTCAGGCGATAATTACCTCCAGGTTGGGAACCACTGGTCTAGATGCATGTAAGGAAATCCCAAAATCTTCATTCAACTTGACCTGTAGAAGTGACTCTTAACCACGTCGGACTGGACCAAGTTATTTCTCGTCTCCCCAATTTGATATTTTGCTGTTGAACCACACCAACTGAACTGCATTCTTCGTAAGTCTACGGATTGTTATTGCACCATGTAGCATCCTGCTGAGATCGAGAAGGTACCAGTTTCTGGAAAGAAGACCACTATTCGGCCCTGAAATTTCACAGATTTTTCCCTCATATCTAACATGGAAAATATTATTTTCTTTTACCGATTGAAGGATAGATAAACAGACCTACGAAATAAGATGTCTAAGACATCTTGAATAGGCCGGCCGGTGTGGACGAGCGGTTTTAGGCGCTTCAGTCTGGATCCGCGCGACCGCTACGGTGGCAGGTTGCAATCCTGCCTCGGCCATGTATGTGTGTGATGCCCTTGGGTTAGTTAGGTTTCAATAGTTCTAAGTTCTATGGGTCTGATGACCTCAAATGTTAAGTTCCATAGTGCTCAGAGCCATTTGAACCATTTTTTGAACATCTTGAATAAATCTGTCATGCAAAACTACATGTTTCTTCGTGCACGAAGAAACGGTAATCCCTGGTGTGATAAGTTACGTAGTTGAGGCAGGGAGTGAATGCCACCCAGGTGTACCATAACCATAATTATATCGTGCTGATGAGGGAAGAGAGGGGTGTCCAGGGACCTGGAGTCGGCCTCCGCACGCCAGAGTGTTAGACTGCTCCTTTTTTGCAACGCAATAATGGCACTTAGGAGGAAGCGAAGTGAAAACGTTGGGGACTGCATCTATGCACTGTCCTTTAGAAGTTCACATCCATCTTGAGTACCAAAGAGCGCAAAATCCTCCGCCGCGTCATGGAAATGTGAATAGCCAAACAAGCCAAAGATTCAGTGTTTACCATCATCGCACTCGGCAATGCTAAAACTGTGGTTTAGTAGAATCGCCGAAAATTGGTTTCTCGAAATGAGTCATAATTGTGAGTTGGATGTAGGGTCCGTAGCACAGAACCTAGAAAACTTTTGAGCATGTTCGATGTAGGAACCTTGTGAAACAACTAGAGGAAACGAAGGCTCTCACAGAGAAGCAATATGTGTCCAGCAGATACAATATGGCGTAGTGTTTCATTTATTTTTCACTTTATTTTTTGATGAACATGTTTTGCAGATCCATATGTGCGAGCAAGTCGCTTGAATGTGGAATGTATCGACATATGAAATAGTAATTATCAATGGACTACATTCTATACAGTAGTAGTAATAAGATTTAAAAACAGTGTTGTGTTTTACGTTATTTTTCTTTGCTATCTTTCTTCAAAATACTTGACGATAGCGACAATAACTATGAATTTAGAACTCTATGTGGCACATAACAGAACCATTCAAAAGCTTCCATTTATTACAACAAAAGAATTATTTCATTAATATTAAAAATACTTCCTATGGTTCTAAAAAATGTATTTATTTAGTCACAAAACGGTTTTCGATTTCTCAGGCTATCTTCAGGTACCACAATGCAGTTGTCACCTGAAGATGGCCTGAGAAGCCGAAAGCCGGTTTGTGATCAAATAAATACAAATTTTCAGGACATTTTGGAGCGTTTACCATTTTTGATATTATTATCACGTTCTGCCAGCACCGACGGAAAATACAGTTAATATTATAAAATTATATCATTGCTTAAAATAGGGTGCCAAACAGGTACTTATTTAAATCAATCGTAAATAAAGATGTATACTATTTTTTGCGTCTGTGATATCACTTGGCAGTGAATTTAAAATTTTCCCCCATTTTGTACCAGTATCGAATATTTCAGCTCAGAGTGGAGATCGTCTTTCCTTCTAGTGTTATGATCATGGTGATGGCGGTCAATTTCGTGTTGAGCAGGGCTATAAATGACAAAAGACGTCTGGTAGTACATGTAGAAGATGATGTAGTCATTACACCGATTTGTTTGTAAAGTTTGCACCGCGAGTTCGAGGACGACCCCACTCAAGATTGAAACCACTCTTTGCTGTTCTGTAAAGATGGTGGCACGGTGGCACACCGGACACGCATTCTGAAGCACAGTGATTCAGATCCTCGTCTGGTTAGGTTTCTGTGATTTCCTTAAGTTGCTTCGACAGGACATTAAACCCTAAAGATCTCAAATGAATGATTAACGTACAGTTTTTGACCAGTACAACAATAGTACTTTGCCGAAACGTAACTTCATACTGCCAACGGTGTTGCTAGGAGCGGATGTAAACAAACCATTTCTCACACATTGATCACTCTCGTATGGCAGACAGGATATAAAACAGACACCCGTCATTCTACGAAAGTAGAAATAACGCACAGAGGTAACAATTGCTTAAGGAACTTTATACAAGGTGTCCCAGGAGAATGCTCAACACTCAGGACTATGGCAGGAACGATCATTTGAAGCAAAAGAAACTTTATACGGACACGTGCCCTATTCCGGATGGTTTCCGAGACAGAACGTAATTCATGTACACTGTTATTTATTTACTTTATTATTCAATACATTGTCAGGTTTACACATGTACAACGGTTAGTAAACATTACAATACGCGTTCTACAAAGTATCAATTTAAAAGTACATATTTTTAAGACATTCACCTTTAAGCGTTATTGTACAGGTCGCATTGCAGCTGCTGTACACTTAACAAAATGTTCGAAGATCCCACCGTCAACTCCAATGCATTTTTACATTCTGGAGAGAACATGTTGTGCTGCTTGACTGAGTGCGTCTAATGAGGGAAGCGTCCACTATGCGACCAAGAATTTCATCTCTCGCATTTACTTTTCGTTTATACACTCCAGACTTAATACGACCTCAAGAGCAAAAACTTATTGGAGTAAGGTCTGGTGATCTTGGTGGCCAGTTAATTGTACTACCACGACCAATCCAGCGATTAGGGTAAGTGCGTTCGAGATGTTCTGGTAAAATGTGGAGGGGTTCTGTCCTGCTGAAAGTAGAGTCCAGTTCGCGTGGCCGAAATAATACCCTCAAGGTGTTCAACAAAAGAATTTTCCAAAAAATGCAAATAATTCTGTCCTCTCTTCTCAAAAGCGACTGGCCCTATCAACATGTTACCGAACACGCCGCTCGAAACACTGATCGAAGAATGAACTTCGGAATTGGTTTCCACTGTAGCTTGTGGATTTTCCTGCCACCATCAATGATAATTACGTGTCTAGTTGATTCTACTCCGTGTAAGCGAGCTTCATCGGTGAATAGTATTAATGGATGACAATTGTCATTTAAACAGCGCCAGTTACTCAAGTTGTGTGGTATTGACGCCAATGTGATGATTGTGGACACGCAGTATGTGAAATGCGTACAAGCTTTTGTCATGTAATATTCGCCATACACGTGTTCGTGGGACATCGGTACGTGCAGAAAGTCGCCATGCACTGGTAGTAGCACTACGCTGCACCATTTCAACAACGTGCTACTGTTCATACACACGTTCAGAATATAAAAATTTAAAAACCTCAACACAAAAAGACCTCTAAAAGGTGATGTGAAATGTTTATGGCCCCATAAGTTTTATTCAAGTAGTAATATTTTGATCCAAGCGTTGTCGCATCGGGGGATCGTTAAGTAAACTGAAAAAGGAAGTTAACAGCAGCTATCCTTCCTGGAACAGCATACTTTCATTATTGCTGGGTATAAGCCTCTTTTATTTGGTGTCATCTCTTCCAGTCCTTCTCGTCCCGCATCCACACCTCAAAATAGCTTGTGAAGTTATAAATACTTGTTACGTAAAATGTGAAAATCAGTCCGTCTTATTACTCTCACACTGTTAAAGAAAAGAGTTACGTATTTCTTTTATATCAAATTTTACGTACTTACGTACGAACTTAGTTTCTTGCATTAATCTATCATGCGAGGCCTACGTCCTGCAGTCGTCTGATGACAGCGTACTAACTCACGCTTGAGTAAACGGTGAGAGCGAGTATGTTTGGCGCAGTCCGTGACCAGATGCGGTGACCCGAACTGGCTGTCGGATGAAGGCAGGCGTTGTTGACGGTTGTGTCTAAACTGGGAATTTTTCTTAGTAAATTAATTAAAATTCATGCTCAACGACCTGATATCGTTGTTCTGATATTTACCTACGTTTCCAAAGAAGCTTACTTGTATTTAAGTTTCGTACTTTTATCATTTTTAGATGTATTCTGTTTTTATTTACTTTGCGGATCCCTGACGCGACGAAGCATGGATCAAAATATTAGTACATACTGTATATTGAATTTAAAGGGGCAGTAATTTTTTCACTTTTTGGAAGTCTTTTTGTGTCTGAGTTTCTTTTTTTATTTTTTGATTTAAGTTTTAATTTTGCTTTTTAAATTTTATATTTTCTAGTAGGCACGGTACGATCGACGTTCTATTCCCTAATTCACACAAGTACTTTCCGGGACGTAACACGAAATTGCGACGAGAGATCTTTTTAACTTACGGTGATTATGTTTTTCTTTTTTTAATTCATACGTGTATATGTAGAGCTCAATATTTATGAAACTTCGTGGAAATGTTGATCAAATAACGGGCATTAGTGATTAAACTCTGAATGCCTTCGGAACTGATGTCCACATCAACATGAGATTTGCTCCCCAATGGCCCGGGTTATCTCCTGTCTAGGATGTAGCGTGGAAGCAGACAGATCCGAAGGTCGTCTTGAGGATTTCTTGGAAAGCCTGAAGCACATTCCGTATCAATTCATTAAGGTTGCTGAATGGAGGCTAGTATGTAGGATTACACTTCCTATCGTATCCTAGGCGTGCTCTGTGGGCGACAGACCAGGGGACGAGGTTTCGTACACTCCTCAAGACGTTTAAGGCGTACACAGCATTTCAGGATGAAGCATTGTGCTGTTGAAATTATACATTAGCGAAGCTCTTTAGTGAAGGCTATGACAATAAGGTTTACAATTCTTCCCACATGTTGGTGACTATTCAGCCGCCTTTCAACAATTACCAAATTGATCCTATTGTTATAACCAATATCTCCCGATACTGTGTTTGGGCCAGCCACTGTGGCCGAGCGGCTCTAGGCGCTCAGTCCGGAACCGTGCTGCTGCTACAGTCGCAGGTTCGAATCCTGCCTCGGGCATGGATGTGTGTGATGTCCTTAGGTTAGTTAGGCTTAAGTAGTTCTAAGTATAATGGACTGATGACCTCAGATGTTAAGAACCATAGTGTTTAGAGCCACTTGAACCATTTGATACCATGATTCTTTGAGGTGTATGGGGCTAACGAGTCGCTGCTTCCTACGACGTTTCACACGTCGCCTATGGACGCGATGGCCTCGATCTGACCGCCACAAGCCGGCCGGTGTGGCCGTGCGGTTCTAGGCGCTTCAGTCTGGAACCGCGTGACCGCTACGGTCGCAGGTTCGAATCCTGCCTCGGGCATGGATGTGTGTGATGTTCTTAGGTTAGTTAGGTTTAAGTAGTTCTAAGTTCTAGGGGACTGATGACCATAGATGTTAAGTCTCATAGTGCTCAGAGCCATTTGAACCATTTGACCCCCACAGACTGAAGCGGGACTCACCACCGAACACCACAGGATGGAACTCAATGTCCTGGTCGACTTTGGCTCCACACCCCGCACGTTTCTATTGTGTGTCACTGGTAAACGGCGCATGGCATCTCGAGATATCAATCCTTCTTCACTGCGGTTCTTGGTGACACTTTGGCCTGTAACATTTGTCGAATTTCACCTGTTGTCATCCGTCTCTTCGCGAGAGTAAGTTGAGCAATCCTAAGATCTTGAGGTGGTGTCGTTCCTGTGGAAGGACCCATGTCCACTCCTCTTACCAAATTGTTGTCTTGAGTCCGCCTCGTCACGGCATGTTCTGCAGTAGTCCGTTCGATCTGTCGGTATGTTGCTCCCACGTCCCTAGTATTAATGATTGGGCCTGTCTCAAAGTCCGAAAGATGGCGATAAGAAGGCCGTGCAGTAGTATGTTCGATCTGTCGGTATGTTGCTCCCACGTCCCTAATATTAATGATTGGGCCTGTCTCAAAGTCTGAAAGATGGCGATCAGAAGGCCTTGCATGTCCTCTGTGCATGCTGTCTCACGATCTCCATCTGAAGAGTACCAGTAACGGTAGACGCATCCTTAGACACTTACAAACTTACTCACACAATTACACTACTGGCCATTAAAATTGCTACACCAAGAAGAAATGCAGATGATAAACGGGTATTCATTGGACAAATATATTATGGCGATGTGATTACATGTGATTACATTTTCACGCAATTTGGGAGCATAGATCCTGAGAATTCAATACTCAGAACAACCAGCTCTGGCCATAATAACGGCCTTCATGCGCCTGGGCATTGAGTCAAACAGAGCTTGAATGGCGTGAACAGGTACAGCTGCCCATGCAGCTTCAACACGATACCACAGTTCATCAGGAGTAGTGACTGGCGTATTGTGACGAGCCAGTCGCTCGGCCACCATTGACCAAACGTTTCAATTGGTGAGAGACCTGGAGAATGTGCTGGCGAGGGCAGCAGTCGAACATTTTCTGTGTCCAGAAAGGCCCGTACAGGACCTGCAACATGCGGTCGTGCACTATCCTGCTGAAATGTAGGGTTTCGCAGGGATCGAATGAAGGGTAGAGCCACGGATTGTACCGCATCTTAAATGTAACGTCCACTGTTCAAAGTGCCGTCAATGTGAACACGCTTCCAATGTGCGTTCACCGCGATGTCGCCAAACACGGATGCGAGCATCATGATGCTGTAAACAGAACCTGGATTCATCCGAAATAGGACGTTTTGCCATTCGTGCACCCAGGTCCGTCGCTGAGTATACCATCACAGGCGCTCCTGCCTGTGATGCAGCGTCAAGGGTAATCGCAGCCATGGTCTCCGAGCTGATAGCCCATGCTGCAGCAAACGTCGTCGAACTGTTCATGCAGATGGCTGTTGTCTTGCAAACGTCCTCATCTGTTGACTCAGGGATCGAGACGTGGCTGCACGATCCGTTACAGCCATGGGGACAAGATGCCTGTCATCTGAACTGCTAGTGATACGAGGCCACTGAGATCGAGCACGGCATTCCGTATTACCCTCCTGAACCCACCGATTCCATATCATATTCTGCTTAACAGTCATTGGATCTCAACCAACGCGAGCAGCAATGTCGCGATACGATAAACCGCAGTCGCGATAGGCTACAATCCCACCTTTATCAAAGTCGGAAAGGTGATGGTACGCATTTTTCCTCCTTACACGAGGCATCACACAACGTTTCACCAGGCAACGCCGGTCAACCGCTGTTTGTGTATGAGAAATCGGTTGGAAACTTTCCTCATGTCAGCACGTTGCAGGTGTCGCCACCGTCGCCAACTTTTTGTGAATGCTCTGAAAAGCTAATCATTTGCATATCACAGCATCTTCTTCCTGTCGGTTAAATTTCGCTTCTGTAGCACGTCATCTTCGTGGTGAAGCAATTTTAATGGCCAGTAGTGTATTTAGATCTAAGACACCTTTTTTCAGTGTTGAAGATAAACTCGCATAAGGATGAAATTTGAACCTACCTATCAATAAACATGTACCAAGTTCGCGCATACGTTCCTAGGGTTTTTGTTTTGCATATTGGTGTTACAGTTGCGATGAGCATGTTTATCAATTGTCATTTTTTATTTGTGCTCACTATTGCCATATAAGTTTACATACTCTCATTTTGTCACTTGAAGGTAGCGATTGGATCTATGAACGCTAGGAAATGTAATGTCAATCAGAACATTTCCGACATATTCTTCTGTTTCGGTTCAATAAGAGGGCTGAAAACAGCGGAGGCAGCCAGAAACATTTGCGCCGTGTAAGAAACAATGCCATTGGATAGAGAACGGCTAGAAAATGGTGTTCTCCTTTTAAGGGGGATCGTTTAAACTTTAGTACTCTCCACGTACAGAAAGTCCTTCGAGGTTTGATGAAGATCGTTTACACGGATTAATCCTCAATTATCCACGTTTCTGTACTAGAGAACAGGTAAATGTGATTAACTGCGACCGTTACACCGTCGTGACCTTCTCGTACAGCATGTGATTCCTGCTTTGGAATAGCGCAGCAGTGTGGAAACCACAGTTTTCATGCAAGATGGGGCAACAGCTCATGTCGCTCGCCCAGTGGAAGACCTATGTTATGCAACCTCCCATGAACGTGTTGCCTCCAGACTTTTCCAGATACGTAGTCCGTAGGATTACCTGATCTGAAACCATGTATTTTTCCTCTGTGGATGTGTAACAGAACGCGTTCATCAGGAACCTGTTCGGTCTCTAGCTGATGTGAAGGCCAATATACAGGATCACGTTACTCAGATTCCAACGGTACTGCTGCGGGTAGCTGTTAATCACATCGTTTTATGGAAGCAGCATCTCGTCGACGCCTCAAGCGTTCATACTGAACAAATTATGTAAGCGGCGTTTAATAATACACTGACAGAAATAAATCGCAACACAAAACAGTAATTAATGCGCAGTTTCTAGGTAACATATTTATGTAATTAACTTTTCAAGATTATAATCTAATGTAAGTGCGACATAAACCATTGCAAATGATATTAACATTTTTATGCAGCGACAGCAACTGGTATTGTTTGTATAAGAATATACAGCCTACATTTGCAGGTTAACTTTATCGTTTACCTAGGTTTCAACGTTAGTAATAACGTCTTCTTCAGAACCTGCAGAAAGTTACTATTATAATGTGCTAGTAAATTATGTTAGATATGGTCATCCTACAGGATGCAACGTGTAGTACTCAGATAAAATATTATTTAAATGTTTGCCTAAAACGAGCCATGTCCTAAGTCAACTTTATAAAACTTGATGCATAACCACAAGGCTTTGTCACTTCTATTAAGCAAGCTGTAGCAAATTCACTTTAAGTCTGTTGTATGGGCCTCGTCGTGTGACTAGAGACTGCGGACCGCGAGGGCTTCGCGGTCTGCCTCACAGAGGACGGCGCGCATGCGCGAGACGTATAAAATCAAACTTTATTACGCACGCGTCAGATAACATTTTTGCTATAAATTAATTTTATACTTTACTATTGTCAGTTAATTACAGTATCCAGCATGACTACGTTCTACATTCTACTACAGACCCTTATAAACTGACCAACAAATCTCGTAAGAACATCTGTACGAAAGGTTCTATTATTACAGAAACTGTAATGGTCATATGCATTAAGAGTTATTGTAAACCTAATATAGGCTGGAAGCCTTCGAAGTATGCCCTATTTTTTAGATACAGTTGATCGTTCAGTAAATTGCCTCTATCTGTAATAAGGAGTGCATAAATTTGTAGTTCCTCAAGCGTGTCGAGTCTATATCCTTTAATTTCATGATGTAGTAGTTCTATATCACGTAAAGGTTTAGGTGTGTGAGCCATTTGCATCAGATGTTCCGCAAAGGCTGACCCCCGTATTCCTACGTTCTTTATTGGAAGATGTTTTTTAAACCTTGCTGCTATAGCTCTGCCTGTTTGACCTATGTAATAACATGAGGAATCATCACACATAATCTTATATACGCCTGATTTCGCTGACTCATCACAGTCTTTGCTTTAGCCTATTACTCGTCGAGAAGGAAATTTTAAAACCTGAATTTTTCAACAGGCGCCCTATCTTATAGGAGACATTACCTATATAAGGAACCGACAACCATTTCTTGGTCTGATCTTGGGTTTGAGTATTTGTGTTTACTAAAGTCGTTGTCCTTTTTCGCGTTTTCTTATGATATTACTGCCTCACTATCTTTGGATCATAGCCATTATTCTGTGCAATACTCTCGAGAATTCGTAATTCTTTTTCGAGGTTGACATCTGACAACGGAATAGAAATCGCCCGATGGATACTAGAATACAAAAACGCCATTTTATGCGCTTGGGGGTGGGTTGAATCGGCCGGGTTGATGTCTGAATACGTTGCCTTCCGGAATATGTTGAACTCTATTTTAGCATCTTTAATAGTCAACGTTAAATACTGTCAAATACTGGTTCGTTAATGGCGGGTTCCACCGGCAGAATATTGAATGCAAGCACGCAAACGGGGACGGTTAATGCTGTTTGTGGATGATACTGGAGTTGTTGTCCGATGATGTCCCATATATACTCGAATGGAGACAGGACTGTTGATCAAGCAGACCAAGGAAACATGTCGACACCCTGTAGATAATGTTGGGCTACCGCAGTGGTATGTGACCGAGCGTTATCCTTTTGGAAAACACCCCTGGAATACTGTTCACGAATGAAAGCACAACAGGTCGAATCACAGGATTGACGCACAAATATGCAGGAAGGGTTTGTGGGATAATCACGAGAGTGCTCCTGCTCTCATACGAAATCGCACCCCAGGTGTAGGGGAAGGTCCAGTGTGCCTAGCGCGCAGACAGGTGAGTTGCGGGCCCTCCACTAGCCTCCTAACCAACATATGGCCATCAATGGCACCGAGGCACAACCAGCTTTTATCAGAAAACACAACTCACGTCCAGCCAGCTTTCCAGTGAGCTCTCGCTTGCTGCCACTAAAGTTGTAATAGTTCGTTGTGTCACTGCGGTGCCAACTGCTGCTCAAATTGCTGCTGCCGATGCAGTACGATGAAACAGAGCCATACGTCGAACACGATGATCTTCCATCTCGGCGGTGCGACGTGACCTGTCTTCGCCTACAGTCATATACAGTGGCTACATTCCTGCCAAGGCTTCCTGCACCATCTCGTAGCTCTATTACGCGACTTCGTTCAGACTCAGAGAGGTGCTGATAATGGCGCCTTTGTCGCCTTAAAGGCATTCCTGACTAACAACAACTCATGACGTCCAGTCTCAAAGATATCTAACGCTCACCACCGTTACCATATGTGTTTAAAGCAAAGCTGATTCGCATCCTCGTAGTGGCGCTACTGGTGCCACTCTTATGCCACCAGCATGAAATATGAATAGAAATCATCTTTCAGGTATAGAAATACGCCTACCAACTATCATTTATGCCGCACAAGTCCTTCTTGGTGTTGCGATTTCTTTTCCGTCAGTGTAAAATGAAGATTATGCCTTTCTCACTAGGTTGACCTTTTCTGCCCACGTCCCGTCTCTAATATATTACACACGAAAATATTTCTAGACGTATTTCTTGCATTCACAGCGTCAGATATAAACCTGGTGACCAAAACTGGAACTATTTCTTTTTTCAGCGTAAATCGGTTCCACAATAACGCATTGGAATATCTATCAAGTTTCGCTGCCTTACGATAATTACAGCCTCACAAGGTCTCTATGAACGGCTGTACTGTAATTATAACCACCTTGGAATGATACCAGTAAGTGCAATCAGTACTCAGTACGCTGAGTGGAAGACTCAAATGTAACAGGAAGGTTCTGGGAAATTGAAGTGAAACTATAGAGGTAATCACATACAACATGCTAGTGCGAGCTGTTCTATAGTTTGAACCTAAACTCAACCGATATCTTTTGAGTATTTCCGTATACACTATGTGATCAAAAGTACCCGGACACCTGGCTGAAAATAACTTACAAGTTCGTGGCGCCCTCCATCCGTGTTGCTGGAATTCAATACGGTGTTGGCCCATCCTTAGCCTTGATGACAGCTTCAGCCGTGGCAGCATACGTTCAATCAGGTGCTGGAAGGTTTCTTGGGGAATGGCAGCCCATTCTTCACGGAGTGCTGCACTGAGGAGAGGCATTGATGTCGGTCGGTGAGGCCTGGCAAGAAGTCAGCGTTCCAAAGGCCGTGCATTATGAACAGGTGCTCGATCGTGTCGAAGGATGCAATCACCATCTCCGAATTGCTCTTCAACAGTGGAAAGCAAGAAGGTGCTGAAGACATCAGTGTAGGCCTGTGCTGTGATAGTGCCACGCGAAACAACAAGGGGTGCAAGTCCCCTCCACGAAAAACAAAACCACACCATAACACCACCGCCTCCGAATTTTACTGTTGTCATTACGCACGTTGGCAGATGACGTTCACAGGGCATTCGCCATACCCACACCCTGCCATCGGATCGCCACATTGTGTACCGTGATTTGTCAATCCACACAACGTTTCTCTACTGTTCAGTCGTCCAACAACCACTCTCCTTACATCAAGCGAAGCGTCGATTGGCATTTACCGGCGTGATGTGTGGCTTATGAGCAACTGCTCGACCATGAAATCCAAGTTTTCTCATCTTCCGCCTAACTGTCATAGTACTTGCAGTAGATCCTGAGGCAGTGTGGAATTCCTGTGTGATGGTTTGGATAGATGTCTGCCTGTTACACATTACGACCCTCTTCAACTGTCGGCGGTCTCTGTCAGTCAACAGCACGGTCGGCCTGTACGCTTTTGTGCTGTACGACTCCCTTCACGTTTCCACTTCACTATCACATCGGAAACAGTGGACCTAGGGATGTTTAGGAGTGTGGAAATCTCACGTACATACGTACGACACAAGTGACACCCAATCACCTGACCATGTTCGAAGTCCGTGAGTTCCGCGGAGCGCCCCATTCTGCTGTCTCACGATGTCTAATGACTGCTGAGATCGCTATTATGAAGTACATGTCAGTAGGTGGCAGAACAATGCACCTAATATGAAAAACGCATATTTTTGAGGGTGTCATGATTCTTTGATCAGATAGTGTAAGAGTCCCACCGTTCTCCTGCAGCTCCTTGGAATAATGTAGTAATCACTATTTATTCGGTTCGTTAGTCCAGTCTCCTTTGTTTCAGTGATAATATTTTTTTATCAGTAAAAATGACGGTAACATGAAATCACTCTAACACGGAAGGAACCGCTTTCTCGAAGGCGCATGTGTACAGATAAAACAATACTGTGCTGAGGTTTCCGTCGCCGCTGGAGCAGCTGTGCCTAGTGTCGTTGTGCCGCTCTTCCACCGCAGTCAGTGAATCACAGACGAGACCTTCGCTTCATCGCTAAATCTATCCCCACTACTCTGTATCGTATTAACGTCGTGGAATAAGCAAACACGTGACATAACCAGGCAATTCTGAATGCAAGCGTAAGGGCGTAGTCTAAAGTGGGAAATAATGTCAACATCTTCATTTACATGTACGTACATATTCCGCAAGCCATAGTAAGATGCGTGGCGGAGGGTACGCTGTTCCACTACTAGTCATTTCTTTTCCTGTTCCTCTCGCAAACAGAGTGAGGGAAAAACGACTATCTATATGCCTCCGTATGAGCCCTAATTTCTCGTTTCTTCGTGATCCCTACGTGAAATGAATGTCAGCGGCAGTAGAATCGTTCTGCAGTCAGCTTCAAATGCCGGTTCTCAAAATTTTCTTAATAGTGTTCTTCGAAAAGATCACCTCCTTCCATCCGAGGATTCCTATTTGAGTTCCCCAAGCATATCAGTAATATCTACGTATTCACTCACTCAGGCGGTAAGAAATGTAGCAGCCCGCCTCTGAATTCTTCCTTTAATCTGACATGGAGCGGATCTCAAACACTCAACCAGTATTAGAGAATATGTCGCACTGCCGTCATATACGCGGTATCTTTTACAGATCAAGCACACTTTTCCAAAATTTCACAGTAAACGAAAGTCGGACAATTCGCCTTCCCTACCAGTCCTAGCATGCTCGTTCGATTTCGTATCTCTTTGCAACGCTACGCCTAAACATTTAAACGGCATGGATGTGTCATACAGGACACCACTAGTACTCTGTATTCGAACCTTAAGGTTTTTTTTCTACTCATCTTACTTCACAGCAAATACCTTGAGCCAATGAAACAACTTTTGTCCCCACAATACAGGGACGACATACCGTCGACATTTGCACTGTTGTGCACTATTTTCGGTGCACTACAGATACAAAGTTAATATGGGTGAGAAACCAAACTAAATGGGATAACTCTGTAGCGAGTCGGCAGAGAGCGTGGTCCCTCATACTAAAATACTCAGAGGGTACTCCGGAACAATGTGGAGTTGTGCTGCATCCCGTATGGTACTGCTCTAGCGTTTGTAGTCATTGTCAAGTAGGAAAAGCAGCAGTCGTCGAGGATTTCGGAGACGCTTTGCTTACATTGTAACAGGTTACGAAACAGGTCAATAAACAAGTGTAATAAAGAAGCTCGGAAGTCTTAAAATAGCAGGGCGACGTTGATTTCTGCGAAGAATGTGGGATAATTATAACAAGAGATAGTCTAGGTAGTTTGTACAACAGTTCTGCCATCTTCACCGTCTTTCGTGCAAACAGACCACCCGAACAACACAAGGGAGATCACGACACATGTAGACAATCATTTTCCTACGCTCCATACACAAATAGATTCGGACAGAAAGTCTCGAATTACTATATAAATACCGCACGATTTGCGCTGTACCGGAGGATTCGGTCTGTACACTGAGGTGACAAGAGTCATCGGATATAACGTCTGAAGACCACAAAAACAACGTATTTGTGAACACCGGGAAAGATAAAGATGAAACGCTATCTCTGACATATTAGTTTACAAGAATCTATTGGAGATCAATTGGACTGATCGAGTAAGGCATGAGGACATCTTGCAAGATGTCAGCGTTAAAAAGAGTAATAAAAGACTAATGAACCGAAGAGAGAGGTAGCTAGGAGCATCTTACGAAATGCGTACTATCGGACTTGCAACGAAGGAACTAATGGTAGAATGCAGCAGTTATGCTGAAATCAAAACGATAACTGAAGCGACAGGACTAAAGAACAGCATGAAACATAGCTTAGGACTGACGTGCGGTATAACGACATGTAATATCGGTGGCCTGCTATTTTGTCTGTGTTACAAAAGACTTGAAACGACAGTTAAGAATGAAATTAACTTTTTTTTGGTTGCACTTATTGAAACTTAGTCATCGAGGGAGAGCAGGATTCGGTTACGATTGTGGACGGGGCCGTAATCAGTTACTGTTGGCTGCCTTTTACAGTTACACACATATATTTTTAAAACAGTAGTTCCATACTGAACAATAAATAAAAAAATACCACACGTTATTAATAAAGGAATAAACAATTGTGTAAATAATAGTGTTCTCAGTGCGTTACAATTTAGCAAATCACCATAAAATACAGACAGAGGTAATGTTAAAAAAAAAGTCACTGTGATCACCACTGAAGGCCTTACACGCCAAGAATGGCAATAAACTAAGAATGTTTAAAAACTCGCTGAAATTACAGCTTACAGGTATTGAAATATTAAAAAGTAAGTGGCCACAAACACAGCAGAAGGTATCAGACGCCAGGAATGGCAGTAACTAAGGATTTAAGGCTAACTGCAAAACTACAAATATCGAATTACGTTTTTCAAAGCAAATGACCACAATCACGGCTGAAGGCCTTACACACCAGGAATGACAATTATATAAAAAATTTAGAAACCTTCTGTAAAACAGCAAATACAAACAAACGTCAATTAAAAGAAACAAGCAACTGACCACCAAACGGGTGAAATAAGCTGATGGTAACCTTGTAATACAACCCGTACACTGTTAGATTTATTCCAAAAGGCGACCGGAACTATTAACTAGACATACATAGCCTTTAATGTAGGCATTACAAGGTTGTTGTTGTTGTGGTCTTCAGTCCTGAGACTGGTTTGATGCAGCTCCCCATGCTACTCTTTCCTGTGCAAAGATTCTTCATCTCCCCATATCTACTGCAACCTACATCCTTCTGAATCTGTTTAGTGTATTCATCTCTTGGTCTTCCTCTACGATTTTTACCCTCCACGCTGCCCTCCAATACTAAATTGGAGATCCCTTGATGCCTCAGAACATGTCCTACCAACCGATCCCTTCTTCTAGTCAAGTTGTCCCACAAACTTTTCTTCTCTCCAATCCTGTTCAATACTTTCTCATTAGTTATGTGATCTACCCATCTAATCCTCAGCATTCTTCTGTGGCACCACATTTCGAAAGCTTCTATTCTCTTCTTGCCCAAACTAGTTATCGTCCATGTTTCACTTCCAAACATGGCTACACTCCATACAAATACTTTCATAAACGACTTCCTGACACTTAAATCAATACTCGATGTTAACAAATTTCTCTTCTTCAGAAACACTTTCCTCGCCATTGCCAGTCTACATTTGATATCTTCTCTACTTCGACCATCATCAGTTATTTTGCTCCCCAAATAGCAAAACTTCTTTACTACTTCAAGTGTCTCATTTCCTAATCTAATTCCCTCAGCATCACCCGACTTAATTCGACTACATTCCATTATCCTCGTTTTGCTTTTGTTGATGTTCGTCTTATATCCTCCTTTCAAGACACTATCCATTCCGTTCAACTGCTCTTCCAAGTCCTTTGCTGTCTCTGACAGAATTACAATGTCATCGGCGAACCTGAAAGTTTTAATTTCTTCTCAATGGATTTTAACACCTACTCCGAATTTTTCTTTTGTTTCTTTCGCTGCTTGCTCAATATACAGATTGAATAACATTGGGGATAGGCTACAATCCTGTCTTACTCCCTTCCCAACCACTGCTTCCCTTTCACGCCCCTCGACTCTTATAACTGCCATCTGGTTTCTGTACAAATTGTAAATAGCCTTTCGCTCTCAGTCTTTTACCCCTGACGCCTTCAGAATTTGAAAGAGAGTAGTCCAGTCAACATTGTCAAAAGCTTTCTCTAAGTCTACAAATGCTAGAAACGTAGGTTTGCCTTTCCTTAATCTAGGTTCTAAGATAAGTCGTAGGGTCAGTATTGCATCACGTGTTCCAATATTTCTACGGAATTCAAACTGATCTTCCCCGAGGTCGACATCTACCAGTTTTTCCACTCGTCTGTAAAGAATTCGCGTCAGTATTTTGCAGTTGTGACTTATTAAACTGAAAGTTCGGTAATTTTCACATCTGTCAACACCTGCTTTCTTTGGGATTGGAATTATTATATTCTTCTTGAAGTCTGAGGGAATTTCGCCTGTCTCATACATTTTGATCACCAGATGGTAGAGTTTTGTCAGGTTCTGGCTCTCCCAAGGCTGTCAGTAGTTCTAATGGAATATTGTCTACTCCCGGGGCCTTGTTTCGACTCAGGTCTTTCAGTGCTCTGTCAAACTCTTCACGCAGTATCATATCTCCCATTTCATCTTCATCTACATCCTCTTCCATTTCCATAATATTGTCCTCAAGTACACCGCCGTTGTATAGACCCTCTATATACTCCTTCCACCTTTCTGCTTTCCCTTCTTTGCTTAGAACTGGGTTTCCATCTGAGCACTTGATATTCATGCAAGTTGTTCTCCTTTCTCCAAAGGTCTCTTTAATTTTCCTGTAGGCAGTATCTATCTTACCCCTAGTGAGACAAGGCTCTACATCCTTATATTTGTCCTCTAGCCATCCCTGATTAGCCGTTTTTCACTTCCTGTCGATCTCATTTTTGAGACGTTTGTATTCCTTTTTGCCTGCTTCATTTACTGCATTTTTATATTTCCTCCTTTCATAAATTAAATTCAATATTTCTTCTGTTACCCAAGGATTTCTACTAGCCCTCGTTTTTTTGCCTACTACATCCTCCGCTGCCTTCACAACTTCATCTCTCAAAGCTACCCATTCTTCTTCTACTGTATTTCTTTCCCCCATTCCTGTCAATTGTTCCCTTATGCTCTCCCTGAAACTCTGTACAACCTCTGGTTCTTTCAGTTTATCCAGGTCCCATCTCCTTAAATTCCCACCTTTTTGCAGCTTCTTCAGTTTTAATCTACAGTTCATAACCAATAGATTGTTATCAGAGTCCACATCTGCCCCTGGAAATGTCTTACAATTTAAAACCTGGTTCTTAAATCTCTGTCTTACCATTATATAATCTACCTGAAACCTGTCAGTATCTCCAGGCTTCTTCCATGTGTACAACCTTCTTTTATGATTATTGAACCAAGTGTTAGCTATGATTAAGTTGTGCTCTGTGCAAAATTCTATCAGGTGGCTTCCTCTTTCATTTCTTAGCCCCAATACATATTCACCTACTACGTTTCCATCTCTGCCTTTTCCTACTACCGAATTCCATTCACCCATGACTATTAAATTTTCATCGCCTTTCACTATCTGAATAATTTCTTTTATTTCATCATACATTTCTTCAATTTCTTCGTCATCTGCAGAGATAGTTGGCATATGAACTTGTACTACTGTAGTAGGTGTGGGCTTCGTGTTTATCTTGGCCACAATAATGCGTTCACTATGCTGTTTGTAGTAGCTTACCCGCGCTCCTATTTTTTTATTCATTATTAAACCGACTCCTGCATTACCCCTATTTGATTTTGTATTTATAACCCTGTATTCGCCTGACCAAAAGTCTTGATCCTCCTGCCAGCGAACTTCACTAATTCCTACTATATCTAACTTTAACCTATCCATTTCCCTTTTTCAATTTTCTAACCTACCTGCTCGATTAAGTGATTTGACATTCCACACTCCGAACCGTAGGACAACAGTTTTCCTTCTCCTGATAACGACGTCCTCCTGAGTAGTCCCCGCCCGGAGATCCGAATGAGGGACTATTTTACCTCCGGAATATTTTACCGAAGAGGACGCCATCATCATTTTACCATACAGTAAAGCTGCATGCCCTCGGGAAAAATTATAGCTGTAGTTTCCCCTTGCTTTCAGCCATTCGCAGTACCAGCACAGCAAGGCCGTTTTGGTTATTGTTACAAGGCCAGATCAGTCAATCATCCAGACCGTTGCCCCTGCAACTACTGAAAAGCCTGCTGCCCCTCTTCAGGAACCACATTACAAAGTATGGTAATAAATAATACAATGATAAAACACAACGACCCGTCACAGACGGTGCTACAGGAATCGACCTCTGAGAAGGCCCGGCAACAAACACTTTCGCGAGCGATGAGATAGGCAGCCAAGAGTTGCATTCACATCACAAGATGGTAGCTCAGACTAGTGGCAGTCTAATGAATGACTAATGATAATCTTGCTGAAGATACCTCACGTCCAATAAACTAAATGCAAGAATGGAACAACACGCCAAAGCCGGAACCGGCGGACTGCACTGCGCCCCCAGAATACTGTGCTTAGAGCGCCCAGAACGAGAAAGGAATCACTGCCACCAGAGTAGAAGAATCACAAACGGCCTACAATCAAGAAAGCTGTCAATACTACACGCTTTATCGGACAGCAGCGGCAAGGCGAGGAAACATAAAATGGCTGTGAGCACTATGATACTTAACGTCTGAGGTCATCAGTCCCCTAGAACTTAGAACTACTTAAACCTAACAAACCTAAGGACATCACAAACATCCATGCCAGAGGCAGGGTTCGAACCTGCGACTGTAGCGGTCGCGCGGTTCCAGACTTTAGCACCTAGAACCGTTCGGCCACGAGGAGACATACACGGCTGTTACAGGCACTAACCCCTAGGGCAGGTAACTGGGGCATTAGCGGCCACCAGGCAGGAAAAGTAACGCTGGTTGAACTTAACAAATTGTAACAAGCCGAACGCAGTACATAGTAACAAGAAGTTGAGGAAAGCTAATCAGATCCGCCTTCCCCAAGCACTCCACTCGCTGCTCTTCGCCTCGGCGACACTACGAGAAGCAACACGAACCCAAGTCACTGGAGAATCGCGAGATATCACAATGGTGGAGGTTTCTCTACTTGAATTGAAATGCACTCATCTTAAAGCGTGCAGGATCTGGTTTACAACGAGGTCGTGCACCCTTGAGACCACAGCCCTTGCATCCGGCACTCCATGCGCGTTGCCAGTGGTCGTGGCGTGTTCTCGCACTACGCGGATCTGGCTCCTCCTGAGTCCCTAACCGAACTGCCACACTCACACGACACGGAAAAACAACGACATCGCCTAAAGATAGGGCAGGAGTTATTACAGATCGATAACCACCGCTGCTGCCACTAGCGGATAGGCAACGCTTGCGAAACGAGTGGCGCCAGTCAAGCCGATAAGAAGACAAGCAACCGCAACCATGTCAATTAAAGGATAGGGCCTGGTCTCCAACAGTGGGCGGAGAGCTACAAACAGCACCAACGCGAGCTGCATACGGCTCACTTATAATCACTGGATACTGCAGGATTACTGTTATTGCCAAGAGCGCCATTTCAGTTGCGTAGCCGAAGCTTCAGTCACGGACCGTTTGAGTGATTTAGTTACCACTGGCTCTTCTCCCTTGCTTCCAACAGAAGGTGGGAGATAAGGTACTGGCAGAGGTAAAGCTGTGCGAGCGGTTCGTGAGGTGTGCTTACAAGGGAACCTCCCCATCGCACCCCCCTCAGATTTAGTTATAAGTTGGCACAGTGGATAGGCCTTGAAAAACTGAACACAGATCAATTGACAAAACAGGAAGAAGTTCTGTGGAACTGTGAAAAAATAAGCAAAATATACAAACTGAGTAGTTCAAGGGAAGATGGGCAACATTAAGGACAATGGGGACGCAGGAGCGCCGTGGTCTCGTGGTAACGTGAGCAGCTGCGGAACGAAAGGTCCTTGGTTCAAATCTTCCATCGAGTGAAAAGTTTAATTCTTTATTTTCAGTTTATGTGACAAACTCTTATGTTTTCATCACTTTTTTGGGAGTGATTATCACATCCACAAGAAAACCTAAATCGGGCAAGGTAGAAGAATCTTTTTACCCATTCGCCAAGTGTACAAGTTAGGTGGGTCGACAACATATTCCCGTCATGTGACGCACATGCCGTCACCAGTGTCGCACAGAATATCAGATGTGTTTTCCTGTGGAGGAATCGGTTGACCTATGACCTTGCGATCAAATGTTTTCTGTTCCCATTGGAGAGGCACGTCCTTTCATCTACTAATCGCACGGTTTTGCGGTGCGGTCGCAAAACACAGACACTAAACTTGTTACAGTGAACAGAGATGTCAATGAACGAACGGACAGATAATAACTATGCAGAAATAAAGAAAGTAAAATCTTCAGTCGAGGGAAAACTTGAACCAAGGACCTCTCTTTCTGTAGCTGCTCACGCTACCACGGGACCACGGCGCTCCTAAGATTACATTCTCCATTATGTTGCTTATGTTGCCCATGGACTACTCAGTTTGTATATTTTGCTTATTTTTTCACAGTTCCACACAACTTCTTCCTGTTTTCTCAATTGATCTGTGTTCAGTTTATCAAGGCCTATCCACTGTGCCAACTTATAACTAAATCTGAGGGGGGTGCGATGGGGAGGTTCCCTTGTTAGATGACTCAGGCGACGGAGCAATTGCCGGCGAAAGACAAAGATTCCAGTTACAGTCTGATCTGGCACACAATTTTAATCTGTTAGGAAGTTCCAATGGAAGGATGAAACATTCAACGGGTCCCGGAGTTGTGCTTCGTTGCTGGATCGGAGAAGCACTGTCTATCTGTAGATTCGAGTCCTTGTCCAGAACAGAGTCTTAGCTTCAGAAGAAAAACTGTCGAAAGAGAATCTGTGCTTAGCCGTGGTAAAAATTGCTGTTTTGAACAGCGCGCCGCAGCGCGTTGTGTGAAGCAGTCGCCCTCCGTTTCTGGCGGGGGCGCCGTTGTGGCAATCGCAGCTTTGGTGTCTCCCTCTGGTGGGTAAAAGGAAAGGTAGCCTGTTCACGTCCATTTAAGGGGCGCGATGAACTCTCTAGGCGGCGAGTCTGGTCAGTTGGTCAGCCAGGTCAGTGTGGGGCAGTCAGTGTCTGTCTGTCTGTCTGTCGTCCGGGTTGCTAGTATGTGTTAGGCCGCCAGTCAGCTCGAGTTGCTCAGGCAACGGTCATAGGCGGTTGGATCGATCGGTTGGTCGGTCGCGCACTGAGACACAAGATGACTTGTCCGCCTTGAGCGTCGGCGCATGTGAGGTCGCCACGTGAGTCCAGTGGGCCGCATCGTATAGCGAGAGGTAGTGGCTTCGCGGCCGACACGAGAGCAACAGGAGTCGGCGCGCCTTCCTGCATCCGTTGAAGTGGCTGGCAGCGGATGGTTCGGGAGATCGTTTTGGGGGTGCTGCGCCAGGTCTTCGCCAGACAACGAAGTTTATTAGAAGTTAAGTGATTCCTGATATATTGTTTCATTTACTTGTTGACTTCTACTTGTTTTCTTGGTCAGTCTCTCGTCCCCAGCTTGCTCGTCTGTCTCTCGTCTGCATTTGGTAGGCAGTTAGTGTCTGTGTGTCGGTCTGCCGTACGTTAATAGCTGCCTTTGTCATGTTTGACGGATTTGATGTAACGAATTCATTGCTTAAGGTCTAAAGGCCGAATTCCTCAAATATTTTTTTTTATCTTGCCTATCATCTTGAGAGGCGGTATATGTGTAATGTAGAGCATGTTTGTACATTTTATGTAAGACTGCATTTCATGGGTTTCTATTTAAATCGTCATTTTAGTATACAAAGTTGCCACCCTTCCACCGAAAGAGTTTTCCTTTAAAAACAAGTTGTACTTTAGGTGGCAAGTATTTTTGTCAATGTGAGTGTTTCGTACCATTTTCATCCCTCCTACGGGGTGCATAGTTTATGTGTTTGTGTGAGTTGTTAAAATTTTTAGTTTAAAGTAATCTGGTGTGTTGCAGTTTTGCACCAGTGTAGTCTTTCAGAGGTTGTTGTGAGCGGTCGTGACTACGGCCGTGTTAAAAGGGAGCGGCAAGCTTCTCAGGCCGAACGTTCATACTGTCAAAAATACATAAATAAATTGTTATTTCTGTCTCTGAATAAATTGCAATTTGATATTTGGAGGGGGCTTTCTGATTATAATATTTAAATCAGTTTAAAAAAAATGAAAGGGTTTTTAGGAATAAAATTTCCATTTGTTGAAATTTAATTCGTTTTCATCAGTTACCCACTGGCAACTACTTCTACGCTCACATAGTGTGATTAAATGTGTTAATGTTCTTGATGAATCGTTAGTAAATAAATAACATTCTTAAGAAAAGGTTTTGAAAGTAAATTCACGGTTCATATGCGTCTACGGAGTAGTTCAGAGACATGAAAAACAACAATCATTGTTGTCCCGTAATAGGAAATTGACATCTGGGAATTGGAAACCGGAAACTATGCTTATTAATCGCGTAATATGGATCCAAAATTGTTGGAATCCTGAGAAAAATGTCGACCATGCTAAGAGGAGCAATCTCCTATTACGGAATAAAAATGCACGGTGCTGAACCATCCCAAACTAATCTCAGATATTCCGTTAGTATTCATGTCCCGACCACAGCATTCGAATGATGTCCTGACCTTGTAGCAAATCATCACCAAGTGAGCTTTGTGAAGGTGAGCACTATCACTCATTAAAATGGAAGAGGCGTGAGTGACTTTAGCAGGCGGCAGAACAAATTTTATAATTTCTGCGCAAAATATTTTTGTCCGCCAATGTTGACTCTTGACCACAAGTACAAGTCTAGGGATGATTCGTCTTTCAAACTTTCCTCAAATTGACATATACAACTGCACCTATATTCCTCAAAGTACTTTGAGATGTACGGTGAAGGATACTTCAAACCAATATTATGGGATTTCTGACCGATTCCATTCGAGTAAAGACCGAAAGGGTATTGCATTTCCTATAATCTGACCGACTGATGTGGCGCAGTAATTAAGATTCTGGATTATGGACTATCACTAAGTGAATCAGTGTAAAATCCCCGTCTTCGCACCCACACTTCAGTTATCAGAAACTTATCTAAAATGCTTAAGTAAATATCAGGATTGTTATACTGAAAAGGATATGGTCAAATTCTTCACTATCCTTCCAAATCCGAGCTCTACTCCGTCTCTACAAACCTTATCGTCCGCTGTACGTTGAATCCTATTATCACTTTCCTTCTGTACGCCTCAGTACGTCTCTAATCCGTTTACAGTCATTACCCTTACGAGGGACATTCGATGTAGACGACAGAATTATTGTGGAATCTATCTCGAATACCGTGTCTCTAAACTGACTCACCAGGACTAAGCGGAAAAAGAATCGTATTTTCGATTCAGGTTTTCTAACCATGTCTATCAGACTTACACATGGGCCTGAGAGAGTTCTTGCTGCGCATATTTGTGTATCTTTCGTGCTGTTGTCATGCCGACCTGAGAAGGACTCAAAGACTGAAATGAATAGGCGCCGCTGACATGTGTTGCTTATGTCACTTGTGCACGGCACTTTCCCAGAACCCTCCCAATAAATCTGAACGTTCTGCTTTACACTACTCCGCCTCAATGTTGAAATGGTACGAAGAGCTCCAAACGTTTACCACCGATCTTGCAATTGAATACTGTCGACACTTTCTGGTTGTTGCGGGCATTGTCTTGCAGTTACCCATACTTCAACAGAGCTATCATTCAGAACACCATACCGCTTAAGTTGCTCTGTATTTCCTTACACTCGCCGAGCAACGACGCTTTCATTTAGACAGCAGCATAATTAGCGATTAATAGGTTACTTCTGCAGATTGAAACTGAAGAAACTGCAAAAAGGTGGGAATTTAAGGAGATGGGACCTGGATAAACTGAAAGAACCAGAGGTTGTACAGAGTTTCAGGGAGAGCATAAGGGAACAAATGACAGGAATGGGGGAAAGAAATACAGTAGAAGAAGAACGGGTAGCTCTGAGGGATGAAGTAGTGAAGGCAGCAGACGATCAAGTAGGTAAAAAGACGAGGGCTAACAAAAATCCTTGGGTAACAGAAGAAATATTGAATTTAATTGATGATAGGAGAAAATATATAAATGCAGTAAATGAAGTATGCAAAAAGGAATACAAACGTCTCAAAAATGATATCGACAGGAAGTGCAAAATGGCTAAGCAGGGATGGCTAGAGGACAAATGTAAGAATGTAGAGGCTTGTCTGACTAGGGGTAAGATAGATACTGCCTACAGGAAAATTAAAGAGACCTTCGGAGAAAAGAGAATCACTTTTATGAATATCAAGAAATCAGATGGCAACACAGTTCTAAGCAAAGAAGGGAAGGCAGAAAGGTGGAAGGAGTATATAGAGGGTTTATACAAGGGCGAAGTACTTCAGGACAATATTATGGAAATGGAAGAGGATGTAGATGAAGACGAAATGGGAGATAAGATACTGCGTGAAGAGTTTGACAGAGCACTGAAAGACCTGAGTCGAAACAAGGCCCCGGGAGTAGACAACATTCCATTGGAACTACTGATGGCCTCGAGAGAGCCAGTCATGACAAAACTCTACCATCTGGTGAGCACGATGTATGAGACAGGCGAAATTCCCTCAGACTTCAAGAAGAATATAATAATTCCAATCCCAAGGAAAGCAGGTGTTGACAGATGTGAAAATTACCGAACTTTCAGTTTAATAAGTCACAGCTGCAAAATACTAACGCGAATTCTTTACAGACGAATGGAAAAACTGGTAGAAGCCGACCTCGGGGAAGATCAGTTTGGATTCTGTAGAAATGTTGGAACACGTGAGGCAATACTAACCTTACGACTTATCTTAGTAGAAAGATTAAGAAAAGGCAAACCTACGTTTCTAGCATTTGTAGACTTAGAGAAAGCTTTTGACAATGTTAACTGGAATACTCTCTTTCAAATTCTGAAGGTGGCAGGGGTAAAATACAGGGAGCGAAAGGCTATTTACAATTTGTACAGAAACCAGATGGCAGTTATAAGAGTCGAGGGGCATGAAAGGGAAGCAGTGGTTGGGAAAGGAGTGAGACAGTGTTGTAGCCCCTCCCCGATGTTATTCAGTCTGTATATTGAGCAAGCAGTAATGGAAACAAAAGAAAAATTCGAAGTAGGTATTAAAATTCATGGAGAAGAAGTAAAAACTTTGAGGTTCGCCGATGACATTGTAATTCTGTCAGAGACAGCAAAGGACTTGGAAGAGCAGTTGAACGGAATGGACAGTGTCTTGAAAGGAGGATATAAGACGAACATCAACAAAAGCAAAACGAGGATAATGGAATGTAGTCAAATTAAGTCGGGTGATGCTGAGGGAATTAGATTAGGAAATGAGACACTTAAAGTAGTAAAGGAGTTTTGCTATTTAGGGAGTAAAATAACTGATGATGGTCGAAGTAGAGAGGATATAAAATGTAGACTGGCAATGGCAAGGAAAGCGTTTCTCAATAAGAGAAATGTGTTAACATCGAGTATAGATTTAAGTGTCAGGAAGTCGTTTATGAAAGTATTTGTATGGAGTGTAGCCATGTATGGAAGTGAAACATGGACGATAACTAGTTTGGACAAGAAGAGAATAGAAGCTTTCGAAATGTGGTGCTACAGAAGAATGCTGAAGATAAGGTGGGTAGATCATGTAACTAATGAAGAGGTATTGAATAGGATTGGGGAGAAGAAGACCTTGTGGCACAACTTGACTAGAAGAAGGGATCGGTTGGTAGGATATGTTTTGAGACATCAAGGGACCACAAATTCAGCATTGGAGGGCACCGTGGATGGTAAAAATCGTAGAGGGAGACCAAGAGATGAATACACTAAACAGATTCAGAAGGATGTAGGTTGCAGTAGGTACTGGGAGATGAAGAAGCTTGCACAGGATAGAGTAGCATGGAGAGCTGCGTCAAACCAGTCTCAGGACTGAAGACCACAAGAAGGGTACTTCTGACCCTGTGTGATAAATCCTTTATAAACAGATTCGTTATAATAAAAATTTTCGCTGCTTGAGCCAGTGTAGACGGAAAACTGTTTACCGTATGGCTAGCCAACATTATAGGAATATTGTTCAGAATTTGCGCTGCACGGTTAGTAGTTTTAATGCCATGACTTGCCGTTAGGCGCCGATACTGGGACGGCGACGTAGGGCTGAAACACAAGCATCAGCGTGCATTACAGCTGCAGACAGTCAACATGGGTCTGGACAAGCTGTTTTATCTAAGCAACGTTAGTAGTACTTCTGCTCCTCGCGAGTATCAACGCGTTAGAGGAATACAGGGAGGTCCTCTTTCTGGACTGGAGTTGAAGAACATGATTCATAAGTTCGAATTAACTGACTATTTGTGTAATTGCTCCTGGAAGAGGCCGACGACCAAAAGCGCCACAAATTGTTGGTTTTACTTTAATTTTTTTAGCTGAATATACTAGAATTGTTTTTATAAGAATATTATTAGCTTTAATTTTTTTAGGTGGTGACTTTTATTCTTTTATATTTTTATTAAGCTTGCTGTTATGTCCTTTGGTTTCATTTGAGTTCGTGGGACATTACCACGTTTTCGTTATGATAAGTTAATGTACTTAGCTTGAAAAAGTTTTTTGCCATTATCTTTAAATTTTTTTATTTTCTTTGTTGGTTTAAAGATTTTATTTCTTTCATTTATTTAGTGAAATTTTTTAAGAAAAGTTAATAGAAGAGTTAAACTTCTAGTTTTATGTTTTCAAAACATATGCTTTTCCTAAGCTAATTAACTTATTATTCCTTAATTACTGTAGCCATGATTGAGAATTCTGGACGCAGTGTGGGGGCTAAAGATGGGCCAAGCAAGGGAGGCAGCCAACGCTGGTCGTCTCACTGAACACCGTTTGTAGCACCTAAAGTAAACATGATACCCAATTAAAAAATGTTAACCTCTCATGCAGAAGTTAAAATGCGTTTCTCTCAATGGTTTATTCGTTATTCCTTTTCCGCATATGCTTACAAATGTTTCCACAAAGATTCATTGTCCTATGATTACTCGTTTTCGTGGAGGTCCTTACAAGAAGCTAAAGTTTAAATATGGAGAACGCTGGTACTTGTATTATGCTCGTTTTCGGACCATTTTATGTGACTTTCGATTCTGTTTGCTACTCGCCGTTCTTTCAGTCAAAAATCTCATAATCAAAACTCACAATTGAGAAGACACTGTGTGTTATAATAACTTGGTTGCCAGTCAGTAATGTAATACATTAGTGAATACCTTTCGGACAGCGTTGTTGTTTTGGATGGACCAGCTCATCTAACGTGAGAACAAAACACTGTTCCGGTTCGATTCCCGGCCAGGTTGCGGATTTTCTCTGCCCAGGAACTGGGTGTTTCTGTTGTCCTCATCATTTCATCATCATCATCATCATTCGTGACTGTGGCTCGACTGGAGTGTGTAGAGTACTGGACTGTGTAAAAATTAAGATTTTGTACGGGCGCTGATGACCGTACAGTTAAGTGCCCCAAAAACCAAACATCATCATCATCATCATCTTCAAAACACTGTTCCAGTCATGTGTTCTGTGCACCATTCAGTATTCTTTGGAGGCTGTAGTTGTTGTGATCATCAGTTCGAAGACAGGTTTTATGCAAATTTTCAAGCCAATTGTTCCTATTCTTGTATAAGCTCAATTGAAAAAGTATTGGCAGCGAACGGTGATCTTCCTGTCTACTGTTTTTCATGACACAGATCGACAAAGTGTGCCATAAATTTATTTTTAGAGCATTTCAATATCTTGTCATTAATTACTCGATCTACACATCTAATCTTCGGCATTCTTCTGTAGCATCACATTTCAAAAAATGGTTCAAATGGCTCTGAGCACTATGAGACTTAACATCTTTGGTCATCAGTCCCCTAGAACTTAGAACTACTTAAACCTAACTAACCTAAGGACATCACACACATCCATGCCCACGGCAGGATTCGAACCTGCGACCGTAGCGGTCGCGCGGTTCCGGACTCAGCACCTAGCATCACATTTCAAAAACTTATATTATTCGTTATGTCTGAACTACTGATCACTCTCGATTCACTTCCGTAGAAGGCTATAATCTACACATATATCTACAGGAAAGACTCCCGAACATTTAAATTTATACTGTATCGGAGACTAAGGTGTAATATCAGTATCAGGCGCAACATGAGTACTAATGCAGGACCAGTATCAAGTAGTCTTTGCATTCCGTCGTGCTGTGAATAAGATGTAAGATTGTCTCTGGTTGCAGTTACTGCTAAGCGAAAAGATTTGTGCACGTAAAACAGTGGGCAGGGCCTTTAGTTGGATAGTTAGTTAGCAACATGTCCCATGGATCATTTTGCGCGACAGATCGTAAGGTGTGGAAGGAGTCATTACACATTCACATCGCAAATTAATTTGTACATGCGGTTCCATTTTGAACATTCCATTTCTTTTTCAAAAAGGAAAAAAAAAGATATACAAAAGTAAGTTAGTAATACCCACCCACCACCTTTTACGCATTGCAGTAATAGAAATTCTCGTACGGAATAGGAGTTGTCAAGGAGAAACGTTCTCAGTTTGTTACCAAATTTTACTTTGTTCTCTGTCAGACATTTTATATCACTGGGAAGATATCAATAAATTTTGTTGCCCCATTGTGCATCCCCTTTTATTCTAAAGACAACTTTAATGCGGAGTAATGAATATCACTTTTCCATCTGATATCCTGAATATGTACCTCACTGTTCTTCTTGGACTGTAATGAATTATTTACAACAAACCTCATGAGGGAATAAATACACTGCGAAGTAGTAGTCAGAATTCCTAACTCCTTAAACAAATATCTACAAGATGATCAGTGATGAGCAACACATATTATTCTCACAGCACCTTTTTGAGCGCCACGCGGGATTGGCCGAGAGGTCTGAGGCGCTGCAGTCATGGACTGTGGGACTGGTCCCGGAGAAGGTTCTAGCCCTCCCTCGGGCATGGGTGTGTGCGTTTGTCCCTGGGATAATTTAGGTTAAGTAGTTTGTAAGCTTAGGGACTGATGACCTTAGCGGTTAATTCCCATAAGATTTCACACACACCTTTTTGAGCAATGAAGACTTCTTTTCTTAAAGATAACTTACTCCAGAACATTATTCCATATGACATTACTGAATGAATAGATGCATGATATGTCAGCTTCCTGTTTTCTCGCTACCCAAGGTTTGCAAAGATTCTAAGCACTAATTCGGCTGAACTAAGTATTTTAGGAGTTCGAAAATGTATTTTTATCCAATTTAAATTCTTAACATTTTGAACCCCTAATAATTTCGAAGTTTGCACCCTATTTATTATTTCCGTACCATGTGTTACACTAATCATTGGTATAGTACCTCTAGATGTGTAGAACTGTATATGATAGGTCTTTTTAAAATTGAAGATGAGATCATTCGCAGAAAACCAGTCAATGATACTTCTAAGAACAACGGGCAATACTTCTTCGATCGAGCACTCTAAACGCGACTCACGGAAACAATAAGAAGTCCGCTGGTGATAACAATTACGTAAGCAGGAAGGTTGATCTCTCACGTGCGGGGAAGGATGTCGTGTCTGGAACAGTTTGAAATAGGACCATTCACTGTAGCGAAACGGTGATTAAAAAATCGTTCTCATCACTTGAACTATGTGTTTACAGTATGTGCGGTACTTCTCACACATTGCTCCTAAATAAGTCACTGGTATTCTGTGGCAGTTTACCTGAAACTGTGTGCTGGCGTACGGCGGTTGGACTGATGAATGACCTTGGTCGTATCTTCAAATATATATCGTTGTTTGTACGCGAGTCCACAGTCGTTTAATGGCCTTTGAGGCACACTAACGGCATTTTCTATCTCAGTCCGACCGACTTCAGTCGTGCTTCTGCATCCAGTTCCTGATGTGAAAGAATGATCTTGTAGGAAACATCATCCCAAATAAGTCTAAAGCTCCGTCGAGTGCTTGCAAGCAGCAGGAGAACGACACCACGGAACTGAATCAATTCATACGGCTCCAAATAAAATAAAAGTAATATAAAATACCCGTTTATATATTTTGAAAGACGTCATATTTGCCGTTGGCCGTAAATAGTATTTATTTTGCAACTGCAGTTTCAACTTTTAGGCCATTTTCGAGTGGTAAGACAAAATATTTTGCATCAGCTCTTCTCAGACTTTAAAATACTCCTACATGTACACATGTCATCGTCAAAGCAGTGAAAAGGCTTTGTTTCGATGACATGAGCTGAAACAAAATCTTTCGCAAAACCACTTGAAAATGGCCGAGACGTCGAAATTTCAATTGTGAAATAAATAATTTCCACGGTCAACGGCGAATGTGATGTTCTTTAAAAATTTCGGCACAACAGTGAACCCCGTCCATGAGAAGAGTATCATACGTAGTAATTAGTGACATTGTGTAACTACAGCGTATTTGAAGCAAACTTTAGGAAACGATGTCGGATGGAAAAATTACTTTGCACGTATTGGGAAAGGGAAACAACAGATGGTCCCTACCGGCTTCATAAAGACCGCCCTCTGTGATTCCTTCGGATAATAGCAGAACAGAGATTCATACTGACTGACGTATGCAATATCTGATGACAGCATTCATACATACAAGATATTAGTTTCAATTATTCAATGTCCTTCATTCTGGAGCCAAAATTACGTTAATGAGCAGCCGAATTGTAGTTAAACAGAGCACATCCCCTTTACCAAGAACGCGGTGGCGTTTCATCGTGTGCGGATTGCTGAAGGCAATCGAAACGTCGGGTACCATGGTGATCCTTGGCTGTCGAAAGCTGTAAGTACCACATCGATGTTTGTTGCAGCGGTGTCTAAGAAGAACATCTGATGGCGGTTAAAAGGAATGCAAATAGATGCCTCGAAGATCAGGATAAGGATTGTTTATTCAAATTATCCTGAAAAAGTTCGGAAGCAACGTGGTGGTTAACTGTCTTTCCAGCTGGACGTCGATCCGGCAGGGTACTGTGAGCAAGCTGATAGATATCCATTACCTTCGGTTCTTCGCTTGTGAGTGACGATTGTAATTATAATGTATTCCCCATTTATTGCATGGAAATAGCGATTATTTGAAGAAATCACAACGGGCTCGAACACTTCTCCCGAAGGAACATCAGTGTCTCATATATGCCTCCATCGGCATGTGCAGAAACATAACGCACCATATCAGTGCAAGTTATATTCTTTTCTCACATCGAACGTCTCATGGTTGTCTCCAAGAGATCTTGATAATTGTTGTATCCTCTAACGTGTAGCTAGCGAATCTGCTCCTATGTGACAACTGCTTACAAGTCACAAAACGACGAGACGGTTCTAGGTTGCATATATTTTCAGTTCGTCCAATCTTGATTTGGAGAATGATTTTCAACACTGTGGTGCAATGTCAACACTACAAGTCGAGCTAACCAACAGCAGTCCTCTCATACACACCTTATTGTTTCCATGTCTGCTCCTTCAAACATGCATGCAAGGACTAGATATTGTAATAATATTACAGTCTAAATGGGTAAAACGACGATAGTACTAACGTTCAACTCGTTTGTCTTATTAGCCGTATAGCGGGAAGGCAGGTAAGCTGCGAGCAGTGGAAGAGTACAAACTGTGGCGTATGGAGTTATGGATCGGGCATGTAAGCGTGCGCGGATAGCCAAGATTAAGGCGATCGCTAGAGATAAACGGGGATATCTGGGTTCGAGTCCCAGTCCAGTAAGAATTTACAAATGTCACAATTGGATATGATTTTCATGCCTAATACAACGGAGGTAAAAGATATTCATTATTGCGACAAATTTTCGTTAACATCTACGCCTTGTTGATCATGGAAGTTTCCCGTGGTGTTAACACAAACATTCCCAGCGAGATGGGTGTGCCGTCAGGTAGCATAAACACCCCAAAGAACAAGAGAGCAAGGGAATCTAGTATTCACTATCATGCTTCCGTTAGAGACGGAAATTGTCCTGTCTTGATAAACGTGTTTACAGTTATTACACGTAAAGAAGGTTTATTCGAAAAAGTATTTCCACTCTATGAAGTCAATAAAATGGTTCAAATGGCTCTGAGCACTATGGTACTTAACTGCTGAGGTCATCAGTCCCCTAGAACTTAGAACTCCTTAAACCTAACTAACCTAAGGACATTACACACATCCATGTCCGAGGCAGGATTCGAACCTGCGACCGTAGCGGTCGTGCGGTTCCAGACTGTAGCGCCTAGAACTGCTCGACCACCCCGGCCGACTCTGGAGTCAATAGTTTACAGTAATAGGCTCATAATTTAAAATCTATTAACAGAATGAGCTAACAGCCTTGATGCAGTGCTAAAACCGGTTCCCGTTAGATCACCGAACTTCAACGCTGTCAGGGTAAGCTAGCACTTGGATGGATGACCACTGGGGTATGCCGAGCTCTGTTGGGAAGCAGGCTGCACTCAGGCCTTGTGAGGCCAGTTGAGGAGATACTTGACTGAAAAGTAATGGCTCCAGTCTCGGAAACTAACAACGGCCGAGAGAGCGGTGTGCTGACCATATGCCCCTCCACATCCATATCCAGTGACGCCTATCGGCAGAGACTAACATGACGGTTGGTCGGTAGCGTCGGGTCTTCAGAGGCCTATTCGGACAGAGGTTCGGTTTTTTACTAACAAAAAGAATTGTCGTCACACCATTTGTCGAGACAACGTTCGTCAAGTAGCTAACTTAATGAATACTAAAAGACTTGAAGAATATCGAATTAAAGGTTTGACGAGCCAGAATATAATGGATATTGAATCACGAATCTTGCTGCAGTGAGGTGTTTTGCCTGCTTCAAAGATACAGAGAGCTGTACCGTAGGTGCAGTCACAACGGAGAGGTACCTGTGGAGGAGTCGGACAAATACGTGAATCGTAACAAAACTGCGGGAGTTTTTCCTCAGCAGCTCTATGTTTTTTAGGGTGTTAAAACCGAATTTAAAGTTTTCAGCCTTGCCGAACGTCGGCTTCACAACGAAAAACGCAAAAATCTCGAAATTTTAGCACTTCCTTTAGCTTTTCGCTCACATGTCGAAAACTATACGTTTTTCGACATGACTACTCGGCAAAAAAGAGGTGGGAGTGGGTCGTTTGGATGAAGGGCACAGAAGGTATTTTTCGTAATTTTCGCTTTGCTTCCTCCCCACTTATGAGACAATTAGTAGCTACAGAAGTTTCCTTTTGGAAAATTTAATGTTCTTCCATGTGATGTAGGGGATTTGTTGACGACTTGTATATTCTCAGAGTTGTAAACGTTGGGAATGGGCGTTTTTGCTGTCTCCGCAGAAGGGTAAAAATAAAAAAAATTAAAAAAAACCGCTGCTTTTCAGCGCCCTCTACCACCGATACCACTCGTCATAAATTCAAACCTGTCTAGAGCATTTTGTAGTAAATTTTGTCTGGTTTAAGTTCCCACAGAAGGGTAATCTCCGAAAAACACATAAGTTTTCGAGGTGTAAGCGGAAAGCTGAAGACAGTGCTAAAACTTCGAGGTCCGCTGTGCGTTCAAAGGCGATTCGGCCACCCAAAGAGGGCCAAAAATAAATGCTGACCAAGGGAAAAGGATATCGGAAGATCACCTAAACTGATATCATCTTATGCAGAATGCATTCTTTCCATCCCAATCTCAGGAGAACGGTAGCACAACTTTAAACAATGTTTTTGTTGATTCTTCATTAATAGAGTAGCATTGCGTTAGTAAAATGGTAAATGGCCTTTCAAGTCATAGCGAAAAGTCTTCAACACTAAAAGGAATTCGTGATCATACATATGTTTAATACAACTACAAACTAATAAATTCTTCTCGGGCTTCCAGCAGCGTCAAGTGGTTAAAATCCCACGCGCTTTCGACCGAACTCTCCTCGGAAACATGACAATTACAGGCTACTTAGAAACGTTAATCCAGAGACTTTTTTTAAACCTTATAAAGAAATCAAAGTGGCGTAACGTTTACAGTTCTGAAAACATAGGCGATAAATATGTTTTCCTCTACCACTTTTCTCATGTTTTTTAAAAGCTACTTTCCGTTTGAAGATTTAAAGCAGGGTAACGGCTCTAAAACGCACCATGAAAGGCTGAAAAATTGGGAACTATTAAAAAACGTTAGAAATCGTCAAAATCGAGCTGAAGTAGCCAATTACAAATAGTACTGTAATGTTTTTAAAAATGTCATTAAGAAGACAAAAAGCATGTGATATGCAAATAGAATAGCTGATTGTTAGGGTAATATTAAAACCATACGGTCAGTCATGAAGGAAGTGTCTAGCCAGCAGCACAAACTAAAGTCAGTATGAAGCAAAAATGCTGTCTTACTGATGATTTACATGCAGGTACAGTATTTAACACATTCCGAATGGAGAATCTGAATTAAATAAAACTTAGTTTCTTCAAGGAGTCGTATAACATTCTTAGAAAATTGCTTTCCAAGACTGCTATCTGAAATACACCTCCGTGTTACTAACAAGGGTGAAATTCAATCAATAATTAAGCCGATGAAAAGCAGGCAATGGTCAGTTTCCTGCACGATTAAAATGCTCGAGTGAAACCACTTTAAAAAGAAAAATCCGAATAAATGCGAATAGGACGCGAGTACCGAGGCTTCAGTACAAACTTAATTGTGTATACAGATAGTTCATCCATCCCGGGAATCGATAATTTCGAAGTTTTTTGTCTGTTATCGATATCGATGTTGGCAATATGTCAAAATCTGTAACCCAAATGGGCGTATCTTTTTATTGCATTGTCATAGAAGCTTAAAGTTTTATACGGCCAAGAGACTGTAGACCTTACTATGTAACACAAATTTCAACTTGATACACTACCCGTTCCAACGAAAACGGATTCTTAACAGTAGAACAGATACATAGACGAACGGATTTGCAACAGAGCGATCCTATAACGGTTCCATGTTTACCAATAGAGGTACGGGACGCTTAAAAAGATAATGAAGACTATTTGAGATCTATTTATGTGCTATCGCTGATTGCTAAAGTCATTGAAAAGGCTGTGTATGCAGTATAAGGGTAACTGATCATTTCAGTGCCCATAATTTGCTGCCAGACATTCGGTTTGGTTTCAGCAGTAGTTTAACAACTATAAATACTACATTCTCTTTTCTCTCTGAGTTTTCGGACGGATCAAACAAAAGTATGTGAACGCTAGGCGTCTTCCACGATTTAACTAAAGAGTTTCATTATGTTGAGCACAAAATATTACTACGGAAGTTGGGCTATTGTGGAATGAGAGGAATAGCTCGTCTTATACTTTAAGAGCAGACAGCAAAGGTGATTATCCACAATAATAAGAATGGCTATGACGTGGAGTCTGATTGGTGTGCGATTAGTTGAAGAGATGCCTCAGGGGTCGGTGCTGGGACTGCTGCTGTATTTTACATATATAAATGGTATGCCTTCTAATATGACAGTTGATTCTAAAATATTTCTGTATACTGATGTCAATAGCTTGATAGCCAAGGATGTTGAGTGAAATACAGGCAGTTTATCAAATAGTGCAGCTTGAGACGTAAGTTCATGGCTTACAGGAAATAAATCGGTGCTAAATCACAGTAAGACTCAGTTTCTAACACACAGTTCAACTAAAACTGATATTTCCACTACACATAAGGGGCATATGACTAGTGAGGCTGAGCAACCCAAATTTCTACCTGTTGAGATAGGTGGGAATCTGTCATGGAATGCTCATATCCATTGTCCAAAAACTGAATTATAGCAACATCTGTAATAAGTGACAATCCAACAGAGAAAATAGTCTACTTTGCTTATTTTCATTCGCTTATCACATACAGCATTATATTCTGGAGTAACTCTCCCCATTCACAAAGGGTACTTTTGGTTGAGAAGCGGACATTTCGAGCGAAGTGTGTTGTAAGTTCGCGAACCTCATGTTGACCCCTGTTCGGGAGTCTGGCAATTCTGACATTGGCCTCTAAACGCATACATATTCTTTAACATCGTTTGTTGTTAAAAGCATAAACTTATTCCCAAGAATTATCAGCTTTCACTCAGTTAATACTAATCAGAAATCCAGTCTGCATTTGGATCGCATATCCTTGACTCTCGTGAAAAAATGCGCACATCATTATGCTGCTTCCATTTATGTAACCTACCACAGAAATTAGACAGTCTTAGCAGTAATCCACGCACCATCGAGTCCAAACTGAGGAACCTGCGTAGGATCACTCATTCTATTCTTCAGGGAAGTTACTGGAAAAAATTAAGCAAATTTCTTTGTTACATTGTTGATTATGTTAACATCTACTCAGGAGCTTGTCGTTTCAATAAGATTCGTTTCAATTTTATCAATTATTAAATTCTGATGTTAATTTCATGTATTGACTCGTCAATGACCATGGAAATTTACGACTTAATTTGGTCCTACAGAATTAGATATGTAAAATAAAAACTACACAAAACCTTCAGTGGGAAAATAAATAAAACCTCGATTGTAAAAGCAAGAGAAGTAAATCGGCCATGTCCTTTTGAAAGGAAACATTTTGTTATTCGCCTTAACTGATTTATGGAAACCATGGAAGCCCTACATCTGGATGGCAGGGAGGGGATTCGAAACGCGGTCCTCTCAAATGTGAGTCCAGTGTGTTAGCACTACGCCATCGCGCTCGTTGAGCGGGGAGAAGAATCGTCGCAAGTGAATCATCCCAAACGACCGTGATGATTTCCGTCGAATACAACACTGGAATTAAGAGATTCTCCCTCAGAATACGCCACTGACCTATTAACCGAAGTCACATTCTTAGAGATCATCCAACAATAAATGATGTTTGCAAGAAATCTGTACATCTCATGTTATGTTGGTTGACAAGACGGCAGACCTTAGTTTATTGTAGTTTATTGTAGAAACTCCCATTTTTTTCTAACAGTATATTTATTTGTTGGCTTTAAAAATTGTAGCTGTGTCTTACCTCATTCTTAAACTATTAAAAAAGAGACTTCAATCAGCAAGGGTGTGATCAGCACTTCTTTTTTTTCTCAAATAATAAACCAGCAACATTATTGGGTAGTGTTTCTAGTCATATGTTTTCCGCGTTCGAAGAGATTTCGGGATTGCAGCAGGTCATAGTAAACTTCATTCCACAACATTTCGACTAGACACCTGCCAGTCATCTTCAGATGAGCAATTGAAGACTGACGAAGACGGTCGCAACTCAGACGGACTTAAACTTTGGTCCGAGGTGCTGGAAGCATACATATGTACAATTGATCTATGTCGTAATCAGCAATAAAAATGAAAATGCATGTCCATACATAATATAAAAGCTAAAATAAAGCACCGAAAGACCTAAGCGAATATAGAGGACAGAACCAATCATGAGGCTATAAAAGTTTGCATGAAGACAAGATAGTGAGACGAGGACCAGTTAATAGAAAAACAGCCAATCATCAAAACTGTCATTCTTTTGGGTAATGAGAGATAAGTGGATCAGGTACGCATGACAAAATTACTAAAGCGTCAACTCTAATGGAACACAGTAAGGTATGAACTCTACATACAGTGAGATGACAAAAGTCATATTTCCTAATATCGCGTCCGATCTCCTTTTGCCAAGCGTAGTGAAGTGGACTCAACAAGTCGTTGGAAGTCCAATGCAGGAACATTGAGCCATGCTGCCCCTGTAGCCGACCATAATTGCGGAAGTGTTGCCAGTGCAGGATTTTGTGCACTGACCTCTCGATTATGTCCCGTAATTGTTCGATAGGATTCACGTCGGGCGATCTCGATGACCAAATCATTTATTCGAAATATCCGAATTGTTCTTCAGACGAATGGCGAAATGGGCCATTGTCATCCATAAAAATTTGTTTGTTGTTTGGGAACATTAAGTCCATAAAGCCGATGGATTAGAAGATCCAGTCCATTCCATGTAAACACAGCCTACACAATTATGGCAGCACACCATCTTGAAGAGTACCGTGTTGACAACTTGGGTCCATGGCTTCGTAGCCGTGTGCCACACTGAAACTGGGACTCATCTGATCATGCCACGGTTTTCCAGCCGTCTTGAATCCAACCGATATGGGCACCAGCCCGGAGAGGCGTTGCAGGCGTCATGCTGTTAGGAAAGACACTCTCTTCGGTAGTATGCCGCCAAAGCCCGTTAACGCCAAATTTCGCCGCACTATCCTAATAGATACGTTTGTTGTAGGTCCCACATTGATTTCTGTAGTTATTTCATGCAATGTTTGTGGTGTCACCGCCAGACACCACACTTGCTAGGTGGTAGCCTTTAAATCGGCCGCGGTCCATTAGTATACGCCGGACCCACGTGTTGCCACTGTCAGTGATAGCAGACCGAGCGCCACCACACGGTAAGTCTAGAGAGACGTACTGGCACTCGCCCCAGTTGTATAGTCTGTCGGTAAACTGAAGAGCGAGCGAGCGAGTCCCCACTCTGCCTACCCAGCTACGTCACATGGCGCTTCTACAGGCTGTTTCACAACGCAGTACCGGCACTGCCGCGGCGCGCGCTTTAAATCTGTGGCGACGCCGTGTACAGATACGTCCCGGCTGCGTTTATTTTTAGACAAATGCATTAAAACCATAATGAATACAAAAGACGATAGCTTCTTCGAGAGAAAACATTATAGAGTAAATAATATTAACATAAGAATGGAAGTCAGGATTCTACCACAAACATAGAACCGAATGCCTATTCATGTTAATGTATGTTTTCTATTCGTAAGACGATCCAGATATAGTGCAATCAATCTGTAGAATTTGAGGCTTGTTCTTACTTTGTGTTTCTACTAAAAGGTAGAAGTTTTCTTTGATGGGCTGCATTGAAAGCTGCAGAGTGAAAAGTGTTTAAAAAGTAACCAGAAATTTATAATTTCGCGTGTTGTATTAGTCCGATTTGCACTACTTTTTTTTGTCACTGTCTTCGTAAACGTGTCTGAAAAGTATCTGTACAATGTTATGCATATTGGGGATTTACTCTGCTGTCAGCTGTTAAAGAGGTTTCATGTGTTTTGGTAGCATCAACTATTATTTGTTTTGTATAAAAATAGATTAGAGAATCTGTACTAAATTTTGTTATAGGAATGGAATAAAGTGTATCAAATTTTCTGAAATGTTAAATATTGCTTTTGGTGAGTCTCTTATGAGTAAACCAAGATTATACAAGTGGTATAAATATTTCAAAGCAGGCCTTAAAGGACAGCGGTTTTACAAGAATGGATGAGATTAAAAATGCACAGTTAAGAGACCTATGAACTATCACGAGGAAACAGTTTCTAAAGTGTTTTAGGAACTGGAAAAAGCACTGGCATGAGTGTATAGCATGTAATTGGAAATATTTTGAAGAGGATAACATTGTTGTAGATTAACAAAAAAATGGCTCTGAGCACTATGGGACTTAACTGCTGAGGTCATCAGTCCCCTACGTGATTGAATCACGTTCGACTAGCGAAAAGTTAGTTGATTTTTACCATGAAGTTCTCAAGTTATTCCTGGTTTTGTACAACTAGTGATAAAGATGTTTATTGTTTTGGACCACATTTGTATTTATCTTCGAAAACTGTTTAACACTTCTACTACCATGTAGTACATTTCTACCAAAAGAAACTTTATAGTGTATGAGCAGAGTTAGGCTAGTTTTCCTTCGCGGCGATTCCAGTAAATCATGCGTCCTATTGTGGCGAGGCTGAAGTTTGCATAAGCTGTAGCCCTTTGGTTGGGACTGGAAATGTTAGCAAACAGTTCTTTTTGTATCGCCTCCTTAACACACGCTGTAATAACGTTAGAGACGATCGAACGCTCGTTACTCCGCAAATATCTCCTCTTCTTCGTATTCTGCAGATTTACTTGCAATGCAGGGCGATTATCCATCACTTCCGGATACTGAAGTGTATCAGTGAGTACACAAAGTCAACTGACTACCACTGGCAACTAAGATACCACGAACAGAAACGGCGTATATCACTGCACGCCGATCTACACTGTTAGACAGGTAACGGGAAACTGATTTTGGGTGGCCCTGTAGGCCAGTGGCAGGGTTCTTCCGCGAAAGGCCACTTTCCCCACCAAAAGCGCTGCTCGCTCTTGAGTTTACAGACAGACTATACAGCCGACGTTCACAGCAATGGTTCACTGACAACTACGCTCTTATTTGCTGAGACGATAGTTAGCATAGACTTCAGCTACATTTGCTACGACCTAGCAAGGCGCCGTATTCAATTGATATTGAGATTCTATTAATGTATCATCAAGAGCGATGTTCTACAAATGTGGATTAAAGTTAAGCATTCCAGAAGCTACGTACTTTCTTTATAGCATTCATTACGTATCCTGTTTCAGACCTCACGCCAGCCTGCGTGAGTTTAAGCGCATGCCTTTCGGCTTCCTCTCATTGTGTTTAGGCTGTCTTGTCTAGACACAACATTGTTGCTTGTCTGTTAGCACTGACGGACACCACTGGCCTCGGTCTTTAAGTGAAGGCCGTCGGTCACTGAATTGTCCGTGGTGAGAGATAAAGCCTGAAATTTGGTATTATTGACACATTCTTCACCCGGTGTACCTCGGAAAATTGATTTACGAAATGGAATGTCCCATGCTTACAGTTACAACTAGCAGCGTTCAAAGTGTGTTAATGTCCGTCTTGCGGCCATAATCATGTCAGACATCGTTTCACATGAACCACCTGAGTACAAATGACAGCTCCGCCAATGCATTGTCCTTTTATGTCTTCTGTTCGCAATACTACCTCTATCTGCATACATGCATATCGCAGTCCTATGAATTTCATCACCTCCGTATGTTTTAACTCTAGATACAATTTTGTTTTTGATGTCACCCTGGTTTTCACTGTTTTTCTTTACATATTACTCTTAGTTCTTAATGATGATGAAGTGTATCGTCGAAACCGCTTACCAATAAATTTATTACGAAACTACAGCAGAGAGTAGCATTGAGTATTGTAATATTCCTGTCGGCTATGGTCCACTCCTCCTATTTAATAGGGATGGAATTGCCTAAATTATTTGAGTTTAAGCCTTCAATTAGTAGAAGGGCACATTAAGTACATTTTTAAAAACACAACAAGTGATTGTCATCCATGCATCCTTGTGTGACCCTCCAGCTCATAAACACAGTTTCATTTTGTCTGATTGATCGAACGACTAGCACTCCGGTAAGTCACGAACCTTTAAAACTTGAAATGGGTAATCTGAAATACATGATGTCCATAATTGACAATGGTCTTGCCGCAGTGATAACACCAGTTCTCATCAGATCACCGAAGTTAAGTATTGTCCGAGTTGGCTACCACTTGAATGGGTGACCGTCTGGATGTGTCGAGCACTGCTGGCAACGGGCTGCACTCACACCTTGTGAACACAATTGAGGAGATACTTGACTGAGAAGTAGCGGCTCAAGTCACGAAAATTGGCAAAGGCCGGGAGAGCGGTACACTGACCACACAACGGCGGTCAGTCGGTACCATTGGGCCTTCCGAGGCCTGTTCGGACGGTGGGTGTATGTTCACAATTAATATTCCAGTTTCAAAACACTGTAGAAAGAGAACAGCTGCTAAGAATGATGTCAAATGGGAAGAGCATATTATTGACGCAGGTGGAAACGTTATGGAACAAAAGAAAAATATAACTAAAATTTGACCAACATATGGCACTGTAAGCATCAGAATATGGACACGAACAGCTGCGCGGCAAACGGCTGTTCCTCTGTTTGCGTCCCAGACGTCCAAGATAACTGTCTCCATGAAGGATCGCGAACCGCCGCTTAATCTCTTATATGAGAACGGTGACTGTGCACCAGTAGCTCTGTAGAAGTTCCGGACGCTGAAGCCTATGAAAAATACATCCGTCCGATGTCTGCTAAGCGTCTGGAGAAGATGATCACAGAATTCAAAAAGAGAGGTTCCATTTGTTTTGAAGTGCGATGTTGGAGAGGGAGGACAGCAGTTGATCTGACGTCTGTCGAAGATATGTCATCAGCAATGCAGGAGGGGTAGAGCGGTGGGGTGCAAACATGCAGAGCACGGGGAATTGCCAGAACACTGGACATGCCTGCTAGCTCGGTGCATAAAATTCTACAAAACATTATGTACTTCTATCCATACTAAATAACTCATATATAGGATTTGCTTCCTGCTGACCTCCCAGCAAGACGAACGTTCGCTCTGGAGTTTCTTGCGTGCATGGAAGCTGACATTGAATGTCCATGGATTATTCTGTCGATATACGAAGTCCATTTCCATCTCAAGGACATGTCAATACGCAGAACTACAACAAATGGGCAACCGAAGATCCGCACACACATCAGCTAGTACCACGTCATTCTGCAAAGGTGACTGTGTGTTGCGGGTTGACAGAATCTTTTATCGTAGGAACTTGTGTTTCGAGGAGATGAGTCATACGTGACCCGTCACCTGCACCGTCCCTGGTTAAGGCTACGAAAGTCTTTTGCGCACCAACGTCATTACAACCCTTTAACAACGCGGATGTGAGGGCACGATCATTTTTATGCAAAATGGCGCTCCTCGCACATTGACAGTCAGTGAAGCGGCTGCTACAGAGACATTTCGAAAATGCCAGAATTATCAGTCATTTGTGGAAGAAGAGATGACATATATATATATACAACTGAGGCTAGGGTGGCCAGTGATATCCTCAGTGCCTATGCACGCCAAGTAATAGGCGAAATGCTGTGAATAAAGGGGATAGTGGGCGAGGGACACTGCATTAGTAGTGTGTGCACAAGTTGAGAATTTGGGTCTTACGTTGATGCGTGCTAGGGTAGTCCGTGCAGGTGCTACGACCACTGTGTCTGTATGGCGCAGTGGTCAACGCATCGGCCTGGTAAGCAGGAGACCCGGGTTCAGCCGCACAAGTTTTCTACTTTCTCCACTTATTTAATTCAATGCCTGCTTGCAGCCAGTGTCTGTTATTCTTTCTTGTCTTCATTAGTATTTGATATAAATTTCAACTTGGTATCTCACCCGTTTCTGAGGAAAAGGGGTCTTAACAAATGTACAGACAGGCAGATGAACGACAAAGTGAACTATAAGGGTTCCATTTCTACAAGTTGAGGCCGGAACCCTAAAAACTTGCGTGTCTACTGTTGCCTGACAGTACATCAATTTCGTTATTTTCCAAATCTCGTTAGGAAACGGTAACTCTCAATGAGCTGAATGTCATGTGTCTACTATATCTCCTGTGCGACGTCAGCAACGCGCAAACAGTACTAACAGTTCTTATTCCTCGCCATTACGACATCTTGGCCTTAGACTCACTCGCCGTAGCAACATCGCTAACGTTCTTCATGTTTATGTCAAGACCCCTTCGTTACTAGGATGACGTAAACACCAAAAATTAGTCTTCGTGCCAATGGGAAAACATCCGATAAATCTATTTCTATTTTCCGAGCGGTCAGCTACGACATGACACTTATTGCTGTCTGACGCAGTGCTGTTTCTTGACGCAACGTACTCATGACAAACAGAAAAGAGCAATGTTGACTTTCACTATCCTTATTTTACACACGACAAGTTACAAACCAGAATATTTATAGTCAAGTACCACTGTTTTTTGTGCTGCCACTCCACTTATTTCTGTCTTGTGCTAATCTCTTCATTTCTAGGAACTGATTACACAAACGCTTTTAGCAAGCTTGGATGTTGCCATTTTCAGGTTTCTGTTGTTAAGTAAGTTCGGAAGCATGTTTTGTGGCACCTCTTTTCTAGACTTATTTTTGGTATTTTTTATTCATGTTTCCTTTCTTAGGAGTAAGAAATTGTAATGAATAAAGAGGCAAAGAGCCTGAGATGGCTAAGTGACAAAGCAAAGAACTGAAAGTTAACCAGATCAATGACGCAGAATATGTGGTAACCGACTTAATTTTTTTCTTCCGTAAAAGTATAAAATAATGTGAAGAACCTATGTAAAATCGTTCATTTCGTTTGAGATTCCTACTGAGATTATTATTATTATTATTCGTTGGTGATTAGTACAAGTGTATTCAAGTTGGAAATATGATTTTAAAACAAAGTATTAGCCACCGAGAGTCGTGTGCATTATTTACGTATCCTGAGTCGTGTTTCATCTTCAAATAATTAGTAAAACTGGCCGTCAGCATTGTAATAATTGAAGATTTTGTGGGAGGAATTTTTGGTCGGCTTCACAGCCAATCACTGAATGAAATTTATGTGCAAAACGGAATTCGCACCTCTTCCAAATTGCATTAAAGTAGTCCGATAGTTATTCTATAGGCTACATGGTGATTTTTCATTTCGTAATTTCAAAGAAATTCCACAAGTCGATGTTACTCGAACTTTGGCTTGTAGTTGACATCTTGTTAGAAAAAAAAGACTAACTATCGTAATTCAGTGTATAAAAATACCTAGTGAAAGCATTTATTAGCATTCAGACTTGAAAAATATTTTTTTACTCCATTGAGTTTGATAATATCCAGAAATCATATTTATACGTAAAACAGTTTTGTGCTTCAAACAGGAAATCGATGTAACACCACGCAAAATATTTAAGAAGTAATACAGTAGTACATTTTATTTGAGCTTTATTTAGTGCACTCATTTTGTCATTTTATACTTCTAGATTCATAAGTCCATGGGTGTGACATTTGCTCGTTACCTGTAACGATCCATTGCTGTATAGCATAGGAGGGCACGATTTAAATAAAACATCCTGAGGCACCAAGGAATATTTAATTTGATAATGGAGGGAAGTGTGTCTGTGTGTGTATGGGTGGGGGGGGGTGAGCGAGGCGGGGGTGGGGGGGTGGGGCGGCGGCACGGTAAACATTGTAGAAGGAGACCAAGCCTTGACTGTAGTAAGCTGGTTCAAGTGCAGCTTAGTTACAGTAGTTACGTGGAGATGAGGAGGCTTACACGGGTCAAACTAAGATCTGCCTTCTCTGGCATTTGGATTATAACATTTTACATGAAGACTTTTTTTTTGTTATGTCAAGTTCTCCCAGAGATCTTAATATTGTCACGTAGATGAAGGTGTAAGCAGATGAATGACGAGCACTAACTTCAGTTGACACGTTGCTCAGATATCACCGGGACTGCTGCGAGCAATCCTTGATCCCGTCGTTTTACGGGTGCAGAATCTCGTCGACGTCACAGTTACTCATACTGAACAAACTGTAAGCTGCGGTTAATAATAAAATCAACATTGTGTATTTCTCACTTATTTGATCTTTTCTGCCCACGTCCAATTACATATGGAAACATTTCTATACTTTTGTGACAAAACAAAACACCTACATCCGCCCTTATGATTTTATTTTGTTGCAACCAGTTTCAACGCTTCAATGCGTCATGTTCAGACTGTTGTTGATGCGGTACGGGTTGATATCATCCCTACATATATTACATCAGTTGCCATCATTACTGGATACGCAGATAATGTCAGTATTGCAACCGTCAGCTGCCAGACACATTACCTGCGTATCGAGTAATGCTGGCAATTGATGTAATATATATGGGGCTGATATTAACCCGTATCGCATCAACAACAGTCTGAAGATGACGCATTGAAGCATTGAAACCGGTTGCAACAAAATAATATAAAGTCATAAGAACAACTGCAGGTCTTTCATTTTGTCACAATAGTAAACGCCCGTCGTCCCAGAGACCTCCTGCCATAAGGATGGACGTACAAAAACATTCCTATACGTCTTTCTTGCATTCACAGCACCAGATTTGCTCCTGATGTTTAAAAGTGGAACTATTTTTTTTTCCACCATAAATCGATTCCGCACTAACGTATCAGAATATCTACCAAGTTTCTCTGCCATTATGATAATTACAGCCCACACTGGATCTCTGTGAATAGCTGCATTTTAATTACACCCACCCACTACTTTATTATGTCCAAGTTTAGAATACGGTCTAACGTCTTACAACGAATTGACATTGCCAATAGTGGTCTGTAATTCTGTGCATGACTTCTTTTATCTTTTGGTAAATAGAACTGTGTTTCGCTCTTTTCTATCACAGTAAAGAAATCATCGATTAACATGAGCTACCAGAGGGGCTATTCTGCATCGTATTCCCTGTACAGTCTAATACATTTCCTTCACGGCCTGGTAATGTCTTTACTGTGAGTAGTATTAATGATTTTGCACGAGGTGTTTCAAAGTATTTGCAAGAAACGTCTACAGTCGGCAGATCACATCGGGGGAACAACTTTTGTTGGAGACAAGGTTTTCGCTGATGCTGCTGGCAACACTAGGCACCCTTAGTATTCGCCGGTCCAGAGAAGGCGAGATTTAACCGAACTATCGGGTCCACCAACCGGTAAATTGACAGAGCGAATTTCACAAGAAGACCTTAGGAATTAGTGTCTCTGTGAGGAGAAACTTATTTTAGAAGCGAATCAGGAATTATAATTTTACTCGGCCTACCACCTTTCACGCAGAGTAGCTGACTAGCTTATAGGCAACACAAGCTGAAAAAGCACACCCCACATTGCCTTCTCGATACCACGTCTCAGGGGCGTCAAGTGTAGGCGGGAAGCGTCAACGAACATGGTGTTCTTAACAAAAGGTGTTCCATGTGACGTAATCTGTCACCTATAGGCGTTTGATACAAGTACTATGAAAAGCCCTGTATGTAGGAAACATTTGTTTTAGTGTCATAAACAGGGTGAGTCAAGAGGAAAGGTACGTGAACTGACGGGTGACAGCATTAGTAAATCTGACCAAAAAACTTGATGTGGACATATGGCCTATTCCGAAAGGTTTCCGAGAGAGAACATTTTTAATGTACATTTCTATTTATTTTCTGTATTATTCACTGTCATTGTTTACAACGTACCACAGTAGTATAGAGGAGGTTGAGACGAACATTTTGATAGAAGACTCTTTTGGTATATCAAGTCGGAAAACCCTCAAATTGGCCTACAAAAAGTACCTACGCTACAGCGTACGCTCATCGCGGGAGATTTCCAATATTCTCGTGATCTCTTCGCGCAAATTGTTAGTCCTAGACAAAAAATAAATAGGACCTTTCTTGTTGCAAATTTAATTAAGTTGTGTGATGTCGTCAGTCATACGACCACACCGCCGCCTGCGATATCGATCCGCCGGATTCGATTCTCTAGATAAACGGAACAGAAGAACAGCTGTGTTAGCCAAAGAGTACACAGCCAGTCGCAGTACTTGTGCTCGCCAAGAGGCCACTTCATGTGTAGCAGGAGGTAGTGCAGTTGTGCCAGTCTACAGTACGTAGCCGCGCTCAGTGGTCAGCCAACGCCGATGTTAGTCAGTCATCGTCTGCAGCTCAGTCATTGCTGCCATCAAATCTTTGTAGCCCAGTTCCATGTCAGTCTTCAAATTCATCGGATTCGACATCCAAGATTAATAGAGATTAATTCGTCACTGCAAGATTTGTGACTTGTAAATTGTCAATCTACAGACGCTTAGTCTAGTCGCGTCTGCTATATTTGTCAGCCAACAGATCATGGACTACAACAAAATTAAGTAATAAATACTTCCTTATTTTGTACTCCTGCTAATTAATTGTGTTTTCCTGTTGTAGCCACCAAGCAGTCTTGGCGTAGTAGAACCCAAGTTTCCACCTCCTTGGCTACCTCATATTTGCTACCTCATGTTGATGGACTTGATTATGGTGGAAGATCGAGAGCCATCGAGTTTAATTGTGTGCTGAGACATGTTTTCGTTGGAGTGTCCGGTTTCGAGTTATTAACGAAAAACGTACAAAAGTGATATTAAACGTGTTCTGTCTCGGAAACCATTCGCAATAGGGCCTATGTCCGTATGAAATTTTTTTTCAGAATCACTAATACTATCGCGTCTCAAAGCATGTACCTCTCCTCCTGACTCACCCTGTACATGTGCAACGGTAAGATAGCTGAACGTTTGCTGGAGCCTCATTAGTGAATACATATTTGAACACAACATTTTATCCACTGTCAAGTCACATTACCACCACGTGTCACAAGACTGAATACGTACCTTTTGAAGAGCATACCACTGCGAGACACGCAGGAAGAGAGTAGGTGGTCCCACACATTCTCGATTCAGTTCACATCTTCGGAGTCTGGTGGCCAGAGGAATACAGAAGACTCATCTCGGTGCTCTTCCAACCACGCACGTACACTGGGATCTGTGTGACATATTGCACTGTCCTGCTGGTAGATGCCAATCGTGCCGAGAAAAATAAGGTCCTTACAGGGGCGGACCAGGTCCCAAGGGTTAGATGCATACCTGCGTTGATCCGTTGTGCCTTCCAGAATGACGAGATCACTCAGGGAGAGTCACCATAAAGCTCCTTCCTCCGGCTTGGAACCATCTGACGATTGTTGTAGCGTGTTTATTTTTCTGCGTTTCATCCGTAGATGCCAACGGCCATCTGTCCGATGGAGCGTAAGACGTGATTCACCCGGAAAGGTCACCTGTCGCTGCTCTGTGGACATCCAGTTGTGGTATTGAATTGCAAATTGCCGTCTTTATCTCTGATGAACAGCAGTCAACATCTGTGCTAGAACAGGACGCCTGCTGTGGAGGTGCATAATCTGCAACATTCGCCGAACGTTCGTACAGGAGATACGGTTGTTGGCCTCTTGGTTCATCCGGGCACTCAGTTGCTTAACAGATTCACGTCTTTTCACTCATACACGTCTCTGCAGCCACTGCCCACCTCTGTCATCTATGGACCATGGTGCACCACAGCTACCACGACGTCGGTTTTCGATAGCGCTGTTTTGCTATTCACGGAATAATTTAACCACGACGACAGGCTAACAACAAACTTAGCAGTTTCACAAACACTTCCAGTTCTGACTCGAAAGCCAACGATCATGCTCTTTTGGACGTCAAATAAATCGCTCCGTTTTCACAATGCGACTATGACTGTTTTTTCTTCCGTGTCCCACTGGCACGCTTCATATACCCTTCATTGTTAGAGCTGCCATCTGCTGTCTGAGTGGTTATTGCATGTTGGCGTCGAAAATAGGCGTTGATGACATTAATGTGACTGGATGCGTACTTCGGTTCGAATGTGCATGAGCACACTGTACTTTCAATACGATAACGGTATAAGATAAAAGATACATTGTGATCAAAAGTATTCGGACATCCACAAAAACATGCGTTTTTCATATTAGGTGCATTGTTCTGCCAGGTACTCCATATCAGCGACCTCAGTAGCCATTAGACATCGTGAGAGAGCAGGATGGGGCGCTCCGCAGAACTCACGGATTTCGAACGTGGTCAGGTGCTTGGGTGTCACTTGTGTCATACGTCTGTAAGAGAGTCTTCCACAATCCTAAAAATCCGTAGGTCCACTGTTCCCGATGTGATAATGAAATGGAAACGTGAAGGTACACGTACAGCACAGAAGTGTAAAGGCTGACCTCGTCTCTTGACTGACAGAGATCGCCGACAGTTGAAGAGGGTCATAATGTGTAATAGACAGACATCTATTCAGACCATCACACAGGAATTCCAAACTGCTTCAGGATCCACTGCAAGTACCATGACAGTCAGGCAAAAGGTGACAAAACTTGGATTTCATGGTCGAGCAGCTGCTCATAGCCACACATCACGCCGGTATATGTCAATCGACGCCTCACATTGTGTAAAGAGCGTGGACACCGGACGATTGAACAGTGGAAAAAGGTTGAGTGAAGTGATGAATCACGGTACACAATGTGTGGGTATGGCTAACGCCCGGTGAACGTCATCTGCCAGCGTGTGTAGTTCCAACACCGAAATTCGGAGGCGGTGGTATTGTGGCGTGGTTGTGTTTTTGATGGAGGGGGCTTGCACTCGTTATTTTGCGTGGCACTATCACTGATGTTTTAAGCACCTCATTGCTTCCCAGTATTGAAGAGCAATTCGGGGATGGTGATTGCATCTTTCAACACGATCAAGCACCTGTTTATTATAAACGGCATGTGGCAGAGTGGTTATTTGATAATAACATCTCTGTAATGGACTGGCCTGCACAGAGTCCTGATCTGAATCCTATAGAACACCTTTAGGATGTTTCGGAACGCCAACTTTGTACCAGGCCTCACCGACCGATATCGATACCTCTCCTCAGTGCAACACTCCGTGAAGAATGGGCTGCCATTCCCCAGGAAACCTTCCAGCAACTGATTGAACGTATACCTGCGAGGATGGAAGCTGTCATCAAGGCTAAGGATGGGCCAACACCATATTAAATTCCAGCATTACCGAAGGAGGGCGCCAAGAACTTGGAAGTCATTTTCAGCTAGGCGTCCGGATACTTTTGATCACATTAGGTTAGCTAGACAGTATTAATCGACTACCTACTAAGCAGGCATTTCACTGAGGCATTGAAATTCACTTGTTATTGGACGCCACTATATATGTATTACTGGGTGCCTCCTTAGGTCCGACGTGGTTTCCCCTGGTGGGCAACCACCCTGGCGTCCGTCAGCTGAGCAAGAAACTGGGATCGCAGTACCAGGCGTTCACATATCTCGCCCAGAAGTACAAGTCGCCCGTGGTGGGCCTTCGTCTGGGCGGTGACCTAACCGTCATCGTCTCCACCAGAAGCCTCATACGAGAGGTGCTCACGCGACCAGAGTTTGAAGGACGGCCGCAGAACTTCTTCGCGTACCTGCGCAGTCTGGGTCTGAGAAAGGGTGAGTTGCACTGCTTTACATGTAATGTAGCATTACTACAAGTAGTTAAAAGTAAAGCGATAAATAAGGTGTTCAGCTTCACTGTTATCACAAACATACGAACAGAGACTAAAGCTGGTACCAACCAAATATCAAACTGGTATACAGAATCGACATAGGAGTCATCCTAGTGGTCGCGATTTAAAAAACAAAACACAAATGCTGTGGCTCAGTGATAAGTGCCTGCAATGGGTCTAGATCCCAATCTGTACTAGTACAGCTGAAGACAAATAAAAAACGATGTACCATGAAAGAAGTTCGTAGATGTGATGTACATGTATAGAGAAACAAATGATTACAATTGCAGAACATTGGCTGATTTGTTCAAGAGAGAGAGCTTCACAAATTGACTAAGTAAATAATGTATTGGTCTAGTTCTGGCCCTTATTCAAGCAGTTATTGGGCTTGGCATTGATTGATAGATTTTTTGGGTTTCTTCCTGAGGGATATCGTTCCAAATTATGTCAGATTGGTGCGTTAGATCGTCAAGATCCCTAGCTTTTTGGAGGGCCCTAAGCAGAATTCTCCAAATGTTCTCAGTTGGAGAGAGACTCGACGACCTTGCTGGTCAAAGTAGACTTTGGCAAGCACGAAGACAAGCATCATAAACTGTCACCATAAACAGGTGGGCATTACCTTGAAGAAATGGAAGGCGAAGATGGCTTGTCATGAAGGGAGGTAGAATATCGTCACCTACCGCTGTGCTGTAAGGATGCAGCAGATGACAATCAAAGGGGTCCATCTACGAAAAGAAATGGCACTCTAGGCCATCATTCCTGGCTGTCTGACCATATGGCGGGCGACAGTCGGGTTGGTATCCACCAGTGTGCAGAGCGTCTCCAGACGCGTCTTCGGCCTGGAATCTCACTGATTGGAGTAGAACTGTTTTCAGGATGAGTCCTGCTTCGAACTGAGACCTGATGGGCAGCAGAGACGTGTCTGGAGACGCCTCGGACATGGATGGGATACCAGCCTGACTACTTTACATGTATATGGCCTGACAACCAGGTCTGATTGTCTGGGGTGTCATTTCATTTCATAGCAGGACCCCTTTGGCTGTCATCAATGGCACCCTTACAGCACAGCTATACGTTGACGATATTCTACGCCCCCTTTTGTTGCTCTTCATGGCAAGCAATTCTGGGCTTACTTTTCAGTAAGGTAATGCCCGCCTGTAAGCGGCGAGAATTTCTGCTGGTTATCTTCATGCTTGCGAAACCCTACCTTGGGCGGCAGTGCCCTCTAACCAGCTCAGGATTTTGAGGAGCTAACGCGCCAGTTGGACTGAATACTTGATCGATGTCACTCAGGAAGATATCGAACGACCCTGTCAATCAACGCCAAGCCGAATATGTGCTTTCGTAAAGGCCCGATGTGTACCAATGCGTTACCGACCTACTCAGTTTGTGAAGTTCTTTCTCTTGAATAAATCTTTCAGTTTTTTCTAAAATCGTAATTATTTATTTGTCTGTACATGCACCTCACAACCACTGATGTTCTTTCATGGTGCATGATTTTTTCCTTAGAGTGTATTTTTTTTCTATTTATCGTTTTTTCAGGTCTTGCAATGATTTATTAATGTGAAAATACCAGCTTACTCTGTAGTCACAGTACTACATCACTTCCAGGCTTTGTCCACTACTGACAAGCACTCGAACAACACTGCAACATTCCATTTGTATTGGAATATCACTTCAGCATCGAACGAAATGGGGGATTCTGTCTGAAACCTATGCAAAGGTGCTTTAATGAAATGAAACTATATGGTTCGAGAGACCTCTCCAAGTCTCAAACATCTATGATGTATATATGCAGACGGACGATAGGGTAATCCGTGCAGCCGTGCAAAGCCACTGTGCCTGCGTGGCTTAGTGGTTAGCGCATCTGCCCAGTGAGCAGGAGGTCAGGTTTGAATCCCGGCCTTGGTACAATTTTTCAGTTGTCGCTTCAGTCTGCTTATATACATCTCAGATGTTCGAGACTTTACAAGGTCTCTGGAACCATATAGTTTCATTTGATGGGAGTGAGAGATACTCAGCGATCAAGGAGTTGTTCTGCTACAGAAAACGGAAAGAATTGGTGAGTGTGTTTACCGCGTAGATGTTGAAAGGCTTGGCGGTGTGACTTAATGAGCGAGAGGTAGGCTTATATCAGTACCTTGTAAAATCAGCTATATGGAAGTAATATTTGATAAAGAGACGGACTTCTCCAGGTGTTATAAGAAGCAATAAATTTCATTTGTTCCGATGGAAGCCTGAAGTGGATTTTTGTGTGTGTCCTCATTTTCGACTTTAGAATGTGATGTTTATGGAGATTTCGGAGGCCAGTTGGTGATCGCGTAGTGACTGTTTGTGGTGCCTGTTTTTCAATCTAGTGACCGGATCTGAGAGTCTTCTGAAAGAACGCTGGTGTGCAAGTCTTAAGGACGAAAATCACTTTCGCGTGATGTGCCACTGCCAAGTAACATAGCTCGATGGAACTTAGACTATAAATAGAAAGACCTGCTTAATATAGTACTATAGGTTGCGCCCATGCATTATTATGGCTCTCCACACCAAAACACCTGGACCACCAGCCCTATCATATTTGACAATGTTCTTGGGTAAATTGTGTGGTCCCACCACTCACCATATGAGGGTGCGTCCAGAATCTCTACTCACACACGAGGCAAAGAGGGGGTACGGGAATGATGTTAGGCAGCTCTTTCGACAGATTGGTCATCAGCTACACAACAAGACAAAAGGAGCATGTAAGAAATAGAGAGAAACTAACCTAGCGTAATCATACTGAACCTCTTCTCATCCGAGAAGAACACGGGACCACACTTCCAGTTGATCTAGTTGCAATGCTCGTGTCACCATCGCAGACGTTGCCGCTGATGTGCGAATCCCAATTGAAAACAACGTACTGGTCGGCGGGCACTGTAAAGCACGAGATAGCGTGCCTTGCAGTCCTGTTAAATGTGATTGCAATTACACCCACTCTTTGGGCGGGTTCACTCTTCCCCATTACACAATGCAGCGGTCATCTGCTCTTGTAGTTGATTGCGGCTGACTAATTCCTGCTGTGGCCGAGCAGTTCTAGGTGCTTCAGTCCGGAACCACGCGGCTCCTACAGTCGCAGGTTCGAATGCCGCCTCGGGCATGGATGTGTGTGACGTCCTTAGGTTAGTCAGGTTTAAGTAGTTCTAAGTCTAGGGGACTGATGACCTCAGATGTTAAGTCCCACAGTGCTTAGAAACATTTGAACCATCTAATTCCTCTCCTTAAGGCAACAGTGTCCGTGCTTCGGAACGCTCCCTATGCATTTGAAACAATGCTGTGAGCAGTACCAAACTCCGGGCTACACTCGTCATACTTCGTCCTTCTTCCAGTTTCCAGATGTTTTTTCTCCCTGTGTAATTCCCTGTGAAACCATCCAGATGTTACGTCAGGCCATGATGTAACGAACGGCCACAGTCCACCGTAACTGCTCGCTGATCTACGTACACTGTCTTTTCCCATCCCTGCAACTTGCCTCTTGTTGCGGGAACAGCCAAATTTGGCGCTATGACCACCATGAGATCTCTGCCAACATGAGATCTCTGACATCATACTCGAGTAGTTGATATGGTATGCTACGTTATCTATCTCGTCCTTACGTTTTGCAAAACAGTGGAGTTGGATTGCTGCTGGAGACTGATTAATGCAATATGAGCAGTGACAATATTATCCGTGTTTCACGGGCCAAATCGAGGCTGACGACTGGTGTTATATGTGTTAAAGTACAGATAATTAGTTTGATCTAGCAATAAATGGTTCCTGGAAACACTGTGGGACAACACGTCGTGTGGGACGAAAAGGAAGATTTCATCCCCGTTAAACGTGGTGAGTCAGTTCCGTGGCCGGAAGAGGCAAGAACACACCGAAGACATAGGACCATGTACAATAAAGCATTGCTGTTATTAAACCAATCTTCAGGATGAGGCCAGACTGTATGGTGTCTGAAAAATTAAAACGCCCGTATCCTGCAGTAGTGGTCATTAAGTTCCACATAAATTTGCCCCGAATAAAGATGCCCCTTTTACTAAATAAATAAAGCCCAAAAAGGATAATATTAGAATATGATCCGACTGCCCTTAAGGTATGATTCAGTATAGCGCAACAGATATTCTTTGTCATTTGAAATAATTTTCTGTTGTCAACTGAGGAAATTTCGGCATACTGTTGGACAACAGAGATCTATTATTGCCAACACCAAGCCAAGACAAGCCAAGCCAATTTAACGCCCAATGTCACAATCAGAGCCGCTGAGAAAGTACTCGAGCACACCCCTTCGACGTCCTCGAGAGTGTTCTGGTAATACGCCGTCGCTGTCCTCAGCAGCAGTGCCTGCTGTACGAGCTACGCTGGCCGCCACCGAGACCCGCTACCCGCCCTCCCAACACCATGTTTACGTGTATGGACGCCACCGCGACGATGACCTCCAAAGGTTGTTGGGACAGAGTAGACACTTCTGAGGCCACCCGCTCCATTGCCGCTGGCCTGAGCGCCGCCACAGAGAAGAATACACGATTATAACTTTACATTGATAAATTCATGTGCCGTTAATGTTTCATGGTTGTTGTTCAGCGTGCCAGTCGTCTTGCTCCACCGCACTCTATGCTCCGTCATCCCGACAACAGCACGGATCTTAATCCAGGCGCCAACATATTAGCGTTAGAAATGTTTAAGTCGGTGGACGCAGCCCATAGCAGGATCACGTTACGCCATCATCGTCATAACCGTCTGGACCTCCACTCTAGTGCTACACAGTGCAGTGAATGAAGCATATTCCTGTTGAGTTTTCTGAAAGTCTAATCGTTTGTGGTCATGTCGAATCGTAGGGACATTAATTCCATACTCAGAGTGTCGTTTGCTAAACCCCAGGAACCTGCAGATTTCTAATTCCTTACATGAAATACCAGGCAAATGTATTTAACGCCAGTGAGGTGAAAATTTTGTAACTTATCAGGCCGTGAGTAGCCATGTACTAAATCTGTACCAGCTACATGTGACATCTGTAGACAAGTTTCAACAGTTGGAGCAGGACTGTTCAGTCACACTGGGCTATGATCCGGGGTAAGTATTCATTTGTTGTATCTGTCAGTGTAATGTAAGTGTAGTTTTCCCATATCTTTCCTCAGTACTGGCAGTAGCATAATTTGAAAAGTGGTCGAAACACTTGCTGCTACTATGGGTGAAGCTTTCACTACTTCAAATGAGCGAGTAAAAGCCCATGAGCAGGTCTTCATTTAGAGCTACATAAGCAAGCTGACACTTCACAAGCTATGGTACAGCAGTCAGGAGAAGTTAAGACAGTGTGAAGTGCACCCTCCCCTTTTTTTCGATCCGTCAGCAGCAAATTTAATAATGCCTTTTTCTGGAAAATCAATATAGGACGTAACTGTTAGTTACAGCCATATTAGATATTGCGGAATTGTGCAAATGAATAAATGAAACATGTCTGCATGAAACGCCCGCTAAACCCGCTGAGCAGAACAGGTAATTAGGATTGGGGAAAGGGCCAAATAAGGTTGGGGTCAGTTTCACCTTCTAATTGTAATTTATTGTAATTTAATAACACATTTACAACCAAACCGGCACATAGCCGAACCTTTACCAAATGCAACTCTTTCACGGCTGAAGACCTCCAAACAAGAAATCTTAAAATCAACAAGATATAAATGCAGTTAAAATAGCAAATAAAATGATTAAAAAACATATATCGCAGCTAGGTGGAAAGCCTCAAGGCAAGGTAGATTGAACAAACATATGCAAAGTGCAATACAAATGGTTGAAGGCCACAATTAAGTATCAAACTTTATAAAAAAATTACCATAATCTTTTAAAGGCATAAGGCAGCAATGTTTAAGCTTGAAGATAATTTCAAGAATAAAGTTGCAAGGCTGAAAGCCCACAATTAATTTTCCAAAATGTTTAATAAAATATAACCATAATCCTTAAATTTTAAGTAGCTGGAAACAAATAATTAAACACCGGTGCGAAAGACAATAAAGACGACGGCACTCAGAAGCCTCCAGGGATGTCGGTCTGCCCTCGTTCGCTTAGGTGAGACAGGTGGTCAGCCCAACTACACTCGATCCGTCGGAACCCAACCACGGGGCAGCCACGGACCGACCAATACAAAGACTTGCTTGCCATCAATCAGTACATAAGAACTCAAACACAAAAGGTTACGAACGTGATAATCCACAGCGAAGTATGTACGAGTATTAGCTGTCAAAATTACATACAATGTTGGACAGCGACAACAGGTGAGGAAAGGATGCTGCCTGAAATTGCGTTAGTGGCCAGGGCAGGTAACCGGAACACTAACGGCCACAATGCAGAAAATTCCGCTGGTGCATTCGAATTGTAGTCAACCAATATAGTTAATTGCATCGCATGGCGGCTAAATTTCAGCAATAGAAACACTCTGTGTTGCTCACAGGAAAACCTCCCCAACAGTGAACCACCGAAACGAACCACCACAACATGAATGGACGTGGATTGGGTAGTTGAAACCACTACTCAACTTTGGCGTCCTGGGTCAGTGAAACACGAAGCTCGTAGCAATCGGACAGCTCCAAACACGCTCCGACACTGCGCAGGGACCACCAGCGGACCCAGCCGACTGCACCGCTCGGAGATAACTTCCCCGGTCCGCAGCAACCCTTCCGACTCCTCTCAGAATGACGACAACATCTAAAATAGTCGTCAGTGCAAATACGCCAACTACACACAAACAACCTGACAAACACTTGCACGAAGATCTGAATGATACCAAACAGTAACTAAGCATGCACGAAGACAAATCGGGAGTCGATGCACACTCACACTCAGCCGACTCATGAACGATCGGCTAACCAAAACGCGTCGTCCGGTAGGGCGACCGACCGACGATCCACCAAGACCGTGACCCGGCTCAATTGATGCGTGACGGCAATGGTCAGGCGAGCCATGTCGACGTAGACCGCACTGCTGCACCAACCCGACTGCCCTAGTGCTACATTATAACTCCCTGACGGGCAGGTCTGGACTGCGCTCCAGACACGTTCCAACTGACTGGCAGCCCGAACTCGCGACCCGAACTGGCTTACGACAGACGACTACCAGGAAGTAGTAGCAGTCAAGCAAAGATACTACGAGAGGGGCTATATCGATACGCGCTGCTAACACCGCTCACAGTCAGGCAAAGCAGCAACTCAGTGACAGTAGTAATTTAAGTTAACGTAGTGAGTTGGAAGTACGTTAAAGATAGGGTGTAAAAGATGGGGATACGAGCCATGCGGAGCTCACTGCATATGGGTTCCTTGCAGTCAATGGGTGAAGCTAAAACACATATAATCTATTATGAGAGGCTTAGCAAGGCAGGAAAGTTCCAGGAGCTGATTACGTTTTGAGTCAACGCTTCCCAAAGGAAAACAATGTGAGTTTTTTTTTTAGAGAGAAATTGAGTAATTTGTTGCAGAAGCCTAATGAGAAAATGAAATTTTTTTTCGGATAGGATGTGAGTGACTAATGCACAGACATATGAGCTGACACAATGAGTATAAGCTGATGCAGTTACCTTGTGTGAAGCTGAAAATAGGGCTCAGATTCTCCATCCTGACACCACAGAGTCAGGATGGAGAACCTGTCTGACCCGTCCAAAGTTATTAGCTGGAAGAAATCGATATTTCTATGAAAGGAGGTAATGACCATTGGGCCTTCACCTCTGAAGTAAGATGTTACAGATGTGTATGTAAGAGTCATTTGCAGAAGCAATTTCGCCAACGACATTGTTATGAGTGTGGTCGAGTTGGTGTAGGAATAAGAAACGAGGGAAAAATCACCAGAAAATTCGTCTGTTAAACACAAACGGGAATGCATCACCCGTCAGAAGGCTTTCCCACTAGAATTTAGCACTGCACACACATATGCAGAGATAGAATGCTGTTTGTTAGGCTTAGTACAGGGCAAGTGACATAGGGATTTGGTAGACCCAGATGCACACCCGTCAGCCATTTGTCTGGATCACAGGCAAGAAGACACTTGTATCCATGATACAGTTTACTTGGAGTAGATGACAACTACGTGAAGCCATTAAGAACAACTCAATTTGACTTTAACATTGGAGCTAATAGTTTTCAAGAACGCATAGAAGAGTTGGGGAATGTTGGTGAAGATTATTCTGCAATCGTCATACTAGACTTTCTTGATAAACATCACGCGAAAATCGTTCTTTGTGGCACACAACTGAACTCATTGAAACTTTTTTCCACTACGAACAACAAATGCAAGCGAGAGAATGTTTAAAGGTACACCAATCATGAAGATGTTGGCAACTAAATTGTGAACATGCCAGCTAAATATTGGTTTCCATGTTAACATACCACCAGGTACAGAAATTCCTGCAGATACTGATGTGTCGCAAGAGGTTTTGTTTGTGTTAGAACCACTACAAAGAAACGAAGAGTTAGATAAAATCCATTGTTCCGTGCGTAGATGTGTGCCACAGTGTAGTAATAGAAATGGAGAGTTTATGGTTCCTATCAGTGTAGGGATGAGGTCAGTCTGCCAGAGGCGCTGATGATTGCCTATTTAGATGTTATAAATGAAGAAGACATTGATAGGTCATGTGTCAAATATAATCACAAGCAAATCATGAATGCGTCTGCATTACGTAAGAAAGTGAACTGCTTGCAAGGAAGTGACCGACAAGTGCTGGAAGTTTTGGTACTATGGTTTTTAGATTTGTACATTAATAGTCCTTTACCAGCGACGCCTGTTACACAACATCATATACCCACAGGTAACAGTGCTCCAGTCTTTAGGAAACCATATCAGGTACTCAAGTGTCAATTATTGATGGAAGAATCCATTGACCAGCAACTGGCACAAGGAGCAATAGAACGTAGCGTTATTCCATGGAATGCAAATGTAGTCATTTTCCCACAGAGATGCTAAAAACTACAGATTCTGTTGCGATTACAGATACTTGAACACCAACTCTGTCACTGACATGTATCCTTTTTCCAGTGTTACAGAGATGTTGAACAATCTGGGTCAATGCTTATACTTTTCAACAACGGATCTGACAGATTGTTAGGTAACATGATATAAATAATAATAATAATAATAATAATAATAATAATAATAATAATAATAATAATAATAATAATAATAATAATAATAAATGAAACTGTGAGGGACGGGAAAACCCACCGTGGTTCAACAACAAATTTAGGAAACTGCTGCGAAAGCAAAGAGAGCTTCACTCCAAGTTTAAACGCAGCCAAAACCTCTCAGACAAACAGAAGCTAAACGATGTCAAAGTTAGCGTAAGGAGGGCTATGCGTGAAGCGTTCAGTGAATTCAAAAGTAAAATTCTATGTACTGACTTGACAGAAAATCCTAGGAAGTTCTGGTCTTACGTTAAATCAGTAAGTGGTTCGAAACAGCATATCCAGACACTCCGGGATGATGATGGCATTGAAACAGAGGATGACACGCGTAAAGCTGAAATACTAAACACCTTTTTCCAAAGCTGTTTCACAGAGGAAGACCACACTGCAGTTCCTTCTCTAAATCCTCGCACAAACGAAAAAATGGCTGACATCGAAATAGGTGTCCAAGGAATAGAAAAGCAACTGGAATCACTCAACAGAGGAAAGTCCACTGTACCCGACGGGATACCAATTCGATTCTACACAGGGTACGCGAAAGAACTTGCCCCCCTTCTAACAGCCGTGTACCGCAAGTCTCTAGAGGAACGGAAGGTTCCAAACGATTGGAAAAGAGCACAGGTAGTCCCAGTATTCAAGAAGGGTCGTCGAGCAGATGCGCAAAACTATAGACCTATATCTCAGACGTCGATCTGTTGTAGAGTTTTAGAACATGTTTTTTGCTCGAGTATCATGTCGTTTTTGGAAACCCAGAATCTACTCTGTAGGAATCAACATGGATTCCGGAAACAGCGATCGTGTGAGACCCAACTTGCTTTATTTGTTCATGAGACTCAGAAAATATTAAATACAGGCTCCCAGGTAGATGCTATTTTCCTTGACTTCCGGAAGGCGTTCGATACAGTTCCGCACTGTCGCCTGGTAAACAAAGTAAGAGCCTACGGAATATCAGACCAGCAGTGTGGCTGGATTGAAGAGTTTTTAGCAAACAGAACACAGCATGTTGTTATCAATGGAGAGACGTCTACAGACGTTAAAGTAACCTCTGGCGTGCCACAGGGGAGTGTTACGGGACCATTGCTTTTCACAATATATATAAATGACCTAGTAGATAGTGTCGGAAGTTCCATGCGGCTTTTCGCGGATGATGCTGTAGTATACAGAGAAGTTGCAGCATTAGAAAATTGTAGCGAAATGCAGGAAGATCTGTAGCGGATAGGCACTTGGTGCAGAGAGTTTCAACTGACCCTTAACATAGACAAATGTAATGTATTGCGAATACATAAAAAGAAGGATCCTTTATTGTATGATTATATGATAGCGGAACAAACACTGGTAGCAGTTACTTCTGTAAAATATCTGGGAGTATGCGGGCAGAACGATTTGAAGTGGAATGATCATATAAAATTAATTGTTGGTAAGGTGGGTACCAGGTTGAGCTTCAAACAGGTACAACTTATTTTCAGTTATCTGGGTAGTTACTATTTTATTTTTATAATTTCTTGCGTGTTTGAGTGCCTACTAGACACAACCGTTTATTTTAATAACAGTGTAGTGTACAGTATCGCCGTTGCTACTGACCCTCGTATCGTACAGGCTTTTGTTTGTTTGGTTAGAACAGCTCAGTGTCGGTTAGACCGTCAGTGAGAGAGCACTTCGATTTCCTGCTGCTAATAAGGCGAGTACACCGTTCGCTTGTTACACATTTTTACGAGCTTCAAACAGGTACAACTTATTTTCAGTTATCTGGGTAGTTACTATTTTATTTTTGTAATTTCTTGCGTGTTTGAGTGCCTACTGGACACAACCGTTTATTTTAATAACAGTGTAGTGTACAGTATCGCCGTTGCTATCGACCCTCGTATCGTACAGGCTTTTGTTTGTTTGGTTAGAACAGCTCAGTGTCGGTTAGACCGTCAGTGAGAGAGCACTTCGATTTCCTGCTGCTAATAAGGCGAGTACACCGTTCGCTTGTTACACATTTTTACGAGCTTCAAACAGGTACAACTTATTTTCAGTTATCTGGGTAGTTACTATTTTATTTTTGTAATTTCTTGCGTGTTTGAGTGCCTAATAGACACAACCGTTTATTTTAATAACAGTGTAGTGTACAGTATCGCCGTTGCTATCGACCCTCGTATCGTACAGGCTTTTGTTTGTTTGGTTAGAACAGCTCAGTGTCGGTTAGACCGTCAGTGAGAGAGCACTTCGATTTCCTGCTGCTAATAAGGCGAGTACACAGTTCGCTTGTAGGGTAAACATAGTCATGTGTAGGGACTGTGGTTGTTGTGAGCGGACGCAAGGAGAATTGGCCACTCTTCGGGGGCAGGTGGGGGCTTTGTCTGTTAGGCTCATCGAGCTCGAGGCGCAGGCGTCGGCTCGTAGTGGCGTTGGGGCAACTGTGGTGAGACCTATGCCTACTTCGGTGGCCTTGGAATCGCATGGAACCCCTGATGTCGCTGCGTCTTCCGGCAGTGAGCATCTTACCGGTCAGCCATCACTCCAGGGTGAATGGCGGACAGTGGTGGGCTCGCGCGTGCCTGGCCGAAAGGCGAAGGTGGGATCTGGCCGTGTGGCAGCTGCCTTACCCCTTTCCAACAGGTACGGGGTGCTTCCTAGTGGTGATGACATCGTTTCCGAGCCACCACAGGATGCCTCGCCTGTTGGGCCAGTGGCCGATTCTCCAGCAAGGTCCCGACAGTCACAGAGGGCGGGCCTATTAGTTATAGGGAGCTCCAACGTTAGGCGGGTTATGGAGCCCCTTAGGCAAATAGCGGGTAGGTCGGGGAAGAATGCCAGTGTGCACTCGGTGTGCTTGCCGGGGGGTCTCGTCCGTAATGTGGAGGAGGCCCTTCCGGCAGCTATTGAACGCACTGGGTGTGACCGGCTGCAGATAGTAGCACATGTCGGAACGAATGACGCCTGCCGCTTGGGTTCTGAGGCCATCCTTGGTTCCTTCCGGCGGCTGGCTGATTTGGTGAAGACAACCAGCATCGCACGCGGAGTGCAAGCTGAGCTTAATATCTGCAGCATAGTGCCCAGAGTCGATCGCGGTCCTCTGGTTTGGAGCCGTGTGGAGGGTCTAAACCAGAGGCTCAGACGACTCTGCGACTATAATGGTTGCAAATTCATCGACCTCCGTTATTGGGTGGAGAACTGTAGGGCCCCCCTAGACAGGTCAGGCGTGCACTTCACACCGGAAGCAGCTACTAGGGTAGCAGAGTACGTGTGGCGTGCACACGGGGGTTTTTTAGGTTAGAGGGACCCCCCCCCCCCCCTTGGGCGAAACGATAAAATACCTGACGGCTTACCAGAGAGGACATTATCATCGTTGATAAAGAACGTCTGTCCTCAGAGACCAAAAACAGGAAAAGTCAACGTAATATTGGTAAACTGCAGGAGTATCCAGGGCAAGGCTCCTGAATTAGTATCTCTTATTGAAGGAAATAGTGCGCATATAGTATTAGGAACGGAAAGTTGGTTAAAACCGGAAGTGAACAGTAACGAAATCCTAGACACAGAATGGAATATATACCGCAAGGATAGGATAAACGCCAATGGTGGAGGAGTATTTATAGCAGTAAAGAATTCAATAATATCCAGTGAAGTTATTAGCGAATGCGAATGTGAAATAATCTGGGTTAAATATCAAAGGTGGGTCAGATATGATAGTCGGATGCTTCTATAGACCACCTGCATCAGCAACCGTAGTAGTTGAGCGCCTCAGAGAGAACCTGCAGAACGTCGTGAAGAAGTTTCGTGATCATACTATTGTAATAGGGGGAGACTTCAATCTACCAGGTATAGAATGGGATAGTCACACAATCAGAACTGGAGCCAGGGACAGAGACTCTTGTGACATTATCCTGACTGCCTTGTCCGAGAATTACTTCGAGCAGATAGTTAGAGAACCAACTCGTGAAGCTAACGTTTTAGACCTCATAGCAACAAATAGACCGGAACTTTTCGACTCCGTGAATGTAGAAGAGGGTATCAGTGATCATAAGTCAGTGGTTGCATCAATGACTACAAGTGTAATAAGAAATGCCAAGAAAGGAAGGAAAATATATTTGCTTAACAAGAGTGATAGGGCACAAATCGCAGAATATCTGAGTGACCACCATCAAACGTTCATTTCTGAGGAAGAGGATGTGGAACAAAAATGGAAAAAATTCAGAAACATCGTCCAGTACGCCTTAGATAAGTTCGTACCGACTAAGGTCCAAAGCGAGGGGAAAGATCCACCGTGGTATAACAATCATGTACGAAAGGTACTACGGAAACAAAGAAAGCTTCATCATAGGTTTAAGAGTAGTCGAATCATAGCTGATAAGGAAAAGCTGAACGAAACGAAAAAGAGCGTAATGAGAGCAATGAGAGAAGCATTCAACGAATTCGAACATAAAACATTGGCAAACAATCTAAACAAGAACCCTAAAAAGTTTTGGTCATATGTAAAATCGGTAAGCGGATCTAAATCCCCTATTCAGTCACTCGTTGACCACGATGGCACCGAAACAGAGGACGACCGAAGAAAGGCAGAAATACTGAATTCAGTGTTCCGAAACTGTTTCACTGCGAAAAATCGTAACACGGTCCCTGACTTCAGCCGTCGCACGGACGCCAAAATGGAAAATATTGAAATAAACGATATCGGAATTGAAAAACAACTGCTATCACTTAGTAGCGGAAAAGTATCCGGACCAGACGAGATACCCTTAAGATTCTACAGTGATTATGCTAAAGAACTTGCCCCCTTTCTATCAGCAATTTATCGTAGATCGCTGGAAGAACGTAAAGTACCTAGCGACTGGAAGAAAGCGCAGGTCGTTCCCATTTTCAAGAAGGGTCATAAATCAGATGCGAATAATTATAGGCCTATTTCGCTTACGTCAATCTGTTGTAGAATAATGGAACATGTTTTGTGTTCTCGTATTATGACGTTCTTAGATAATACAAATCTCCTTCATCATAACCAACATGGATTCCGCAAACAGAGATCATGTGAAACTCAGCTCGCCCTATTTGCCCAAGAAATTCACAGTGCCGTAGACACTGGCGAGCAGATTGATGCCGTATTCCTGGACTTCAGGAAGGCATTTGATACGGTTCCGCACTTACGTTTAGTGAAAAAAATACAAGCTTACGGAATATCGGACCAGGTTTGTGATTGGATTCAGGATTTCCTAGAAGAAAGAACACAACATGTCATTCTTAACGGTTCAAAATCTGCAGATGTAGAGGTAATTTCGGGAGTACCGCAGGGAAGCGTGATAGGACCTTTATTGTTTACAATATACATAAATGACTTAGTTGACAACATCGGTAGCTCCGTGAGGCTATTTGCAGATGACACGGTTGTCTACAAGAAAGTAGCAACATCAGAAGACTCGTACGTACTCCAGGAGGACCTGCAGAGGATTAATGCATGGTGCGACAGCTGGCAGCTTTCCCTAAACGTAGATAAATGTAATATAATGCGCATACATAGGGGCAGAAATCCATTCCAGTACGATTATGCCATAGGTGGTAAATCATTGGAAGCGGTAACGACCGTAAAATACTTAGGAGTTACTATCCGGAGCGATCTGAAGTGGAATGATCACATAAAACAAATAGTGGGAAAAGCAGGCGCCAGGTTGAGATTCATAGGAAGAATTCTAAGAAAATGTGACTCATCGACGAAAGAAGTAGCTTACAAAACGCTTGTTCGTCCGATTCTTGAGTATTGCTCATCAGTATGGGACCCTTACCAGGTTGGATTAATAGAAGAGATAGACATGATCCAGCGAAAAGCAGCGCGATTCGTCATGGGGACATTTAGTCAGCGCGAGAGCGTTACGGAGATGCTGAACAAGCTCCAGTGGCGGACACTTCAAGAAAGGCGTTACGCAATACGGAGAGGTTTATTATCGAAATTACGAGAGAGCACATTCCGGGAAGAGATGGGCAACATATTACTACCGCCCACATATATCTCGCGTAATGATCACAACGAAAAGATCCGAGAAATTAGAGCAAATACGGAGACTTACAAGCAGTCGTTCTTCCCACGCACAATTCGTGAATGGAACAGGGAAGGGGGGATCAGATAGTGGTACAATAAGTACCCTCCGCCACACACCGTAAGGTGGCTCGCGGAGTATAGATGTAGATGTAGATGTAGATGTAGATGTAGATTCATTGGGAGAGTGCTTAGGAAATATAGTCCATCAACAAAGGAGGTGGCTCACAAAACACTCGTTCGACCTATACTTGAGTATTGCTCATCAGTGTGGGATCCGTACCAGATCGGGTTGACGGAGGAGATAGAGAAGATCCAAAGAAGAGCGGAGCGTTTCGTCACAGGGTTATTTGGTAACCGTGATAGCGTTACGGAGATGTTTAGCAAACTCAAGTGGCAGACTCTGCAAGAGAGACGCTCTGCATCGCGGTGTAGCTTGCTGTCCAGGTTTCGAGAGGGTGCGTTTCTGGATGAGGTATCGAATATATTGCTTCCCCCTACTTATACCTCCCGAGGAGATCACGAATGTAAAATTAGAGCGCGCACGGAGGCTTTCTGACAGTCGTTCTTCCCGCGAACCATACGCGACTGGAACAGAAAAGGGAGGTAATGACAGTGGCACGTAAAGTGCCCTCCGCCACACACCGTTGGGTGGCTTGCGGAGTATAAATGTAGATGTAGATGTAGAAATGATAATAAATAACTGGAGCAGCTGTCCGAATGCAGAGACCTGTTGGAGTGTATGGATCTGTAAGAGCGAACTTTGATGTCCTCTAGACGACCGAATAGCGAAGTAATATTATGTGTTGGGCGGCTTTGGCGATCAAGTCAGAATTTGAGAAGATGATTGATTTGGGTTGGAGTGTTATTAGATGGGATGTAGATTGTTCCGTTGACTACTTCTGCACATTTGCTTCCTTTATTTAGCTGAGTGAAGATCGATTGTGGTGTGTTGGATACATGCCTGTCTGTTCTATAGACCTGGGACAGACCTTAGATGAGGTGTAAATTATAGCCAAGATCTCGAAAATGTTACATGACTGAGACCGGTATTCGAGAGTGGAAATATAATTTTGCGTATGTTTGTTTCTAGTTAGTCAGGGGTTTACAGCATGCTGCACATAGATAAAGTTCGACGTTTGTAGAGAATTAATTTGAAGTCTATATCTTGGGAATTATGATGAACTAGTGATCGGTAGGGTGTTGCCTAGTGCATGATGTTGAGAAGTACAGCTAAAATGGTGTAATATTATGGAGAAAGTACATGTGTTCTTGCAGTCTATGAGTCTGAGGATGTTTGTAGAAAGCGAACAGATAAGGAAGGAGAGACAGTAAGGCTTTTGTGCTGAGGAGGGGACAATACCGAATTTGTAAAAAGAGGTCTGTAGAGAGAACAGGTTGACGGTGCTTTCCTAGGATTGGGGACCATTGCTGTATATAGACGCTGTAGGGATAGGATATTTTTTTCGCATGCTGTAGAGATATACTGGCTAAGTGCACTGTTCTGTGTCAATGTGTATATACTGTATTGTGAAGTTAATGTGGTTTACATTCTGTAGCGTTTGTATATACTGCACTGTAAAGTTAATGTTGATTATGTTATGTGACGAGTAGCCGGCCGGAGTGGCCGTGCGGTTCTAGGCGCTACAGTATGGATCCGAGCGACCGCTCCTGTCGCAGGTTCGAATCCTGCCTCGGGCATGGATGTGTGTGATGTCCTTAGTTTAGTTAGGTTTAATTAGTTCTAAGTTCTAGGCGACTGATGACCTCAGAAGTTAAGTCGCATAGTGCTCAGTGCCATTTGAACCATTTGTGACGAGTAGAGAGGAAGTCGTAAGGACGGTAGAGATATTTCCAGAGTAACAGCGGTCAAGAGAGTGTATTTCGGATACTTAGCTCATTGTGGAATGCCAATCAAATGAGACCGAGATCGTAAGATTTAACTGTATAAGTATGAGATCAACGACTTCGGTATTCGAGAGTGCGAATATAATTTTTTGGTCTGTTTGTTTCTAGTTATTCAGTGGTTTAAAGGATGCTGTACTTAGAAAAAAAAATTGGTGTGTTCTTGTAGTCTATGAGTCTGGATAAGTTTGTAGAATAAAAGCGAGCAGGCAAGGAAGAAGAAGAGAGAGTAACGCATTTGTGTTGAGGGAAAGTGATCGCCGAATTTGTGGAACAGTTCTGAGAGGGACTTCCGTCCGTTGATGCAGAAGGGCTGATTACCGCTGAGTGTGGCGTGTGTAGAAAGAAAGAGCGGGTTCACAGTGCTTCCTTATGAATTGAGAGAATTGGGGCATGTAGTGGGTATTGTAAAGTTAATGTGGTTTACATTGAGTAGGGTTTGTATATAATGGATTGTAAAGTTACTATTGCTTATGTTATGGGATGAGTAGAGAGGATGACCGTGTGTGTGTGTGTGTGTGTGTGTGTGTGGGTGTGTGTGTGTGTAGATTGAGGGGGGCTGTGGAGGTAATTTAGCGATCTCTGTAAAAGTAAGCACAGGAAGCCTCAGAAAGAAAAGCAGGATGGTACTTCGATAACGGGTCCTTAGGAAATTAGGCCAGTAAATTCGATAAGAAGGAATAAGAATGATTAATCGGTTGTGCTGGAATATAGGAGGGTTGAGAACATTTGCGTATGTTGAGAGCTGGAAAGGTAGGGGAAGGAGAGCGCATTCAGTATTTTGGTGAACAAGTTCTGCTACGGTAAGAATTTGAATTTACAAATAAGCTGAGAAAACATGAAAGCGAGCGTTAACTATTTTTGGGGGCACTATACAATTTCTAGAGAGATTGACTGGGCTCTTATTTTTCTTTTTTTTTTTTTTTTAATTTTCAAATGATCGTTTTGGACTGAGAGGGGAGAGAAGCGCTGGGATGTGTGCGGACGGTGTGTGTGTGTGAACTCACTCTCGGCTATTCTGACAACAGACGTGAAGGTGGAGATGTGTCGCATATAGGCCGGCAAGCAATGGAATGCGGCCTTCACATGTGTGTTGAACCGCACTGAGTTAGGACGGTGACAGACGACTAGCGTGGCCTGGCTTGGATATTCATGTTCGGCGTGTAGGTGATATGAATTTCTCAGGTGTTAGGTGTGAATGCGGCTGTCATCAAGTCATGTTTGAAGGGTCGAACAGAGGCCTTTGAGCGAATTGAGAGCTGTCGGACGTGTGACTTAATGTGGGACAGGTTGATTGCGCGCGCCTGTTGAGTTACTTTGCTGTGTGTTATTTGGACAGATTATGAGTACTGATGGTGTTTACAGTTATGTGTACTGCATTGTTTAGGAGCAGTTTGATATTGTGCACTGAAATTAGGAGCTGTTTGCGTGTCTGCCGACTGTGCAACATGACACCAGGTATATCAGGACGAGTGTTTTTTGTATGAGAGTGATAGGTATACTCGATGCGTAAATAAAATGTACGTTAAGTATTTGTGGGACGATATAGAATATGAGAGAGTTCGAGTTGGTTGTTATTTTTTCTACTTGGAGGGTTTGTTAGATCGAATTGCTGAGGTGAGTAGCTACGAGAGCGCGAGGGATGTGACTGCAGCATATCTCCGTTTCTCAGCGGTTAACTAAAGTTGGGGCGAGCAATGTTCTCGGCTTAGGTACTGGGGGTGTGCTCTGGCCATGTACTAGACCGTGTGGATTGAACAACAGTATTAGGGTCATAGTTTAGCTAGAATATTTATACAGGAGTATGTCCGACGCGAGTATAAAGGTCCAGGCTGTGATGTGGGCGGTCTCGCGCTCGTGGAGTGTGAGAGAGGCAAAGCCGACGATTTTGAATTATCACAGGTGACTTAGGTTAGTGGCTTCGTTTGCCACAATTTTCTTGTGTTTGGTAGCGAAAGACGAACTGACCATCAGAATTGAAGCTTGGCTTATTTGTATAGACAGAATGTGATAGAAGTTAATGTGGGTTAGTACTCGTTAGTGCACGTTAGTAAACGGAAGCAAGCATTGGTACATGTTAGCCAACGAACATGGGTCGGTAAATGGACGTGGTGGTCGGTAGGGACTGTAACTACTTCATTTCAAGTCCAGGTGGGTGTGGTAGTGGCGAAAATTGATTCCAACTCTAGGTTGACGTGGCAGTTTTCCGCATTAGAGAGGTTAATTAATTGATCAGATTAATTAAATAGTCACGCAGACTTTGTTACATTCACTTGCGGAGGTACTAAGCTAGGTGCGCGCGATGGCTCATGTGTACGAACGTGTGTTTTCGCCAAGATCCTGGATTAGATAATCGAAGCATGTGGGCTGAATAATGAGAATCAGGTGATCAGTTAACTTAGTGAGAGCGTTCTTTGTCTGACAGAGCCAGGTGATCAATCGCGTGTTGTGATGTCAAGGAAGTTTCCAACTCAGTAGAAAAAACATTCCAGTTCGAGCGTGTCGGTTCCTGTCTATAGGTCTTGAATTGCAAAGTTTATGGGGCTGAGGGCGTCCTTTGTGCTCCATCACACGTGCTGGTGGGACTGTATGTGGCGTGAGGGTGGTTTGGACAGAGCAAGCGTGTCGGTACCTGTCCGTCGGTGCTGAGAATTTGCGGACTTTAGGACCGCTATAGCTTTTAGCATGTCACGTGATAGAACTTTCCAAACATCTCAGGCGGTTGTGTGAGGTAGGTATCGGCAGGTTAGAACCTGTTCAGAAAAGTAAATTTGGAGTGGAATGTGTCTTTAGTCCAGCACGTGGTCGACAGGTTCCATCTTGTCCAGCGTTAAGTGCTCGCGGGTGCAGAAAGATGTTTACGTAGTCGGACTCTGAGGTGAGCGCGGCTGTGCAGGTACCGCTGGTCGCTTGACGTCAGCCGGCCAGGGAGCTGCCGATGGAGTGGGCTCAGCCGGCCGCGCGTACCTCAGCTGCGCTCTGGAGTTTTGCTGTGTGAGCGTGGAGAAGTCAGTTGGGACACACCTGCATGACCGTAATGTCTGAAATAGTCATTTTCCAGGTATTTGCAGAAGACTATGTGCGTCGCGTGTATGGAGGGTGTGTGACGTAAGCAGGGCGGCGGCGCAGCGATTGTACAGTTATTGCGCGCTCGCGATAGCGAGTCAATTAGCGAGCGTTCTAGTGCGGACCAGACGTGCTGTTATATAGTCATGGCGGATTCCAATGCCGAGCAAACTTTGCCGCCAAAAGTGTAGCACTGCATCCTCGATCGCACAAGGACACGTGGCGAGCGACTTTGTGAGGTCGGTATCTGCAGGTTCGGACTTGCTCAGGGAACGGTCGACCATTGTGTGATTCAGCTCCGAGACAGATAATTTTGGCGGGAAACGTGCGGAGGCGACGAATTCACATGGTGAGCGGACAAGGGGCCGCTGTGACGTCAAGCTTGACAAGTTCCAGTGTGTCCAGCGAAAACATGTTTACAACGTGGGAGCAATCGCTGGGCTCGCGCCCCGCACTAGTGGCCAGCCGCCGCACGTGACAGGCGTAGGCAGTGTCTCCGTGCGCTGGCCACGGGGTGGCTAGGATTTGGAGTAATTCAGCTGGAGCGCGGACGGCGTGGTGATTGCACTGCGATATCAAAGATGTGTGTGCTGACTGTGTTGGAGAACAAGTGATGACCCCACTTCTTGAAATAAAGTCTTCAGTCCCTTCCCCCCCTGCAAAATCAAAGGACGTGACTTACGTAGCAGTTTATTATTTGATGCAATTATGATAGGTTACCAGTGAAAAGAAATAAGTGAGGGAGAAAGTTCGTATGTCTGATCAATTATGGTGTTGGGATTTGAACTTGTGACAGATTTTTGTTATGGATGTAAGGAAAATGGGTTTCTCACCGAGAAAATCGGACATCTTGAATAAATAATAAATGATAATAATATATAGATGTACAGTTTTCGAGTATTATCGTGTTGGAATTTGAATTTGACGCAATTTTCTAGTGGATGTAGGCTTATAATAAATAATAATAATAATAATAATAATAATAATAATAATAATAATAATAATAATAAATGATATTGAATCACAATGAATGATAATGAATGTTAATGAATGATAATAAACAAATGTAAGGTTCTGCAGCCATTATCATGTTGGAATTTGAATTTGGAGGGAATTTTCTAGTGGAGGCAGGTCAATAATAATAAATAATAATAAATTATAATAAATAATAATAAATTATAATAAATAATAGTAAATGATAATAAATGATAATAAATAATAATGAACGATAATGAATGTTAATAAATGATAATCAATAATAATGAATAATAATAGTAAAGAGAAGTACAGTTTTTGCATGCATTATCCTGTTGGAATTCAAATTTCCCGCCTTTTTTCTTCTGGAGGCTTAGGTTAGTGGACATAGCACAATTGGCCTGTTTCTCCCGCCAAAATTCAAAATTCCCGCCATTTTTTCTTGAGGTTAGGTTAGTGGACATAGCACAATTGGCCTATTTTCCCGCCAAAATCCGCCATCTTGGATGAAGTCATGCAATGTTATCAAGTCTAAATGCCGCCATCTTGGATGACGTCATCGCCGCCACCTTGAATAAATTTGGCAACAATGGAGAGTGGGGGTGACACCCCCCTTGGGGTTGGATGATGTCATCATAACAGAACTTTCAGGGCACCCTGTGGGGTGATGCCATCGTTGCCCCACTACTAATCTCTCCCTTGGCAGTCCCCTCCCAGAGATCCGAATGGGGGACTATTCCGGAATCTTTTGCCAATGGAGAGATCATCATGACACTTCTTCAGATACAAGCCACATGTCCTGTGGGTACACGTTACATGTCTTTAACGCAATGTTTCCATTGCCTTCTGCATCCTCATGCCGTTTATCATTGCTGATTCTTGCGCTTTTTGGGGCAGCTTGCTACCCGTAGGACATGTGAGTGCCCTGAACCTCTGTCCTGACCTCTGCCCTCTTTGACAGGGTCGTTGGCAGTATGAGGGTGACTTCTTCTGCTGGAAGTCTTCGGCCGCCAATGCTGATTATTAAACAAAATTTAAGCAGCGACGGGATTCGAACCTGGGACCAAAGATGTTTTGATTGTGAACCAAAGACGCTACCCCTTTTTTATATCATAACCACTTTTTTTTCCTAAACCACGGGCGCCGACAGAATTTTGATGCAACAGGAAAGGATATGCTATCTGTGATTTATAGAATTATACTTTCCTTTTATGCAAATGGCCAAAAGTTCAAAGTGGTAACATAATACACATTACTAAAATTATTAATAGGATTACGGAATCGTTCTGACAGATTAGTGTGACAGGCACTTAAACTGAGTGAGTTTTACTACGAAGTAGTTCATAAACCAGGACATTATCCTACAAATATGGACACAATGAGAAGAAAAATTGGAGTACTGCAAACAGTAAATCAAAGTATAGCTGAGTGGCAGAAGCAAGAGATGTAAGATATAAGGCATTCAAATAGCAGCAACATTTTGTGATGCATGATGGCTTCCTATGCAGATCAATAAAGTGTGTACCATGCATTGCAGGTTGAGCAGTGTCCAGAGACGAAGTTTTGCAACAAATGCAGGAGCACATGTTGGCAAGTCATGACAGTTGCAAAATTGTGGATAGGAGAGTTGCTGGAAAACCTGTGGAAAACTAGGAAACATGATATGAAAGAGCACATAAAAAATGTATACCTTGTGCACAAAGGACTGATCTTAGCCACCCAAAAGTTTCACTGCAAAAGCGAAAAACCATTATAAATGATTGGATAGGATTTCTTAGGACAATTTCATGTAACTCCTGAAGGGAATAACTACATGTTAACAATAATGAACACTTTTCCTGGTACAAAGACACCCAGACAAATCCAGACAAACAAGCTAACACAGTAGCGCAAGCCATAGTAAATAACTGGATCCTCATGTTTGGAGTATTGGAGACTATAATAACAGACCAAGGGCATAAATTTTGTATCCCGGCTAATGATTTACATTTGCAAGAACAAATCTCTTATATCCACAAGGAAATGGACAAACAGAAAGGGTTCACAGAACGATTTCGAAAATGTTAAGTCACTACACTAACAGCCAATATCTTAATTGGGAGAAATATAAATTCATAAATTCAGTTAACAATTCTAAAGTCCACTACAGTTCCAATCTTGCACAATACAAGTTGGTTGTTGTTGTTGTTGTTGTGGTCTTCAGTCCTGAGACTGGTTTGATGCAGCTCTCCATGCTACTCTATCCTGTGCAAGCTTCTTCATCTCCCAGTACCTACTGTAACTTACATCCTTCTGAATCCGCTTGGTGTATTCATCTCTTGGTCTCCCTCTACGATTTTTACCCTCAACGCTGCCCTCCAGTACTAAATTGGTGATCCCTTGATGCCTCAGAACATGTCCTACCAACCGATCCCTTCTTCTAGTCAAGTTGCACCACAAACTTCTCTTCTCCCCAGTCCTATTCAACACCTCCTCATTAGTTATGTGATCTATCCGTCTAATCTTCAGCATTCTTCTGTAGCATCACATTTCGAAAGCTTCTATTCTCTTCTTGTTGGTATAGGGTTGGAAAACACCATCTTCTTTTGATACGATAAAAAGCAAGCTTGAAGCTAACAGTGAGTCAATAAACAAATTCACAAAACGTCTATGGGAAGTGTGGCAAAGAGTAAAACAGGCCAATAGAAAAGCTTTAGAACCTCTGAAGCAGGCAGAGGAACGCATAGGAAAACTACAGTAACACATAGTAGGTCAGTGAGTATTGTTAATACACCAAAAGACAAAACCAAAAAAATTTTAACTGAGTACCACAGCCTGTAACAGGTCATTGAAATGACCTCACCGCAAATTTTAATTTCCAATTGGCAACCACAAGCTCTGTAGTTCACGTTAATATGGTTAAACCATTCAATGGAGCTCCTAATGCTTGACAACAAGTTCCACCAGTTACAAGTCTGGAAAAAAGCATCCAAATACGCTAGGACACAGGCGTCTAATGACTATCAAGTTATGTACAATATGCCTTACGCACGCAAATCGTGAAATAAAAGATTTTGGTCAGATATTTTTGTATTGGTTTAGAGTTTGCTGTACATTCGTTATGTTTAATTGTTGCTATGTATTTACAGACGTATCATGACAGAGTTCAGGAACTGTGTTGAGTAGGGTACAGTTTATTTTCTTTTTCTTCACGTGTTAACACGTTTTCTCAAGAGCGAAGCAATTGATCAAGCATTCTTTACTTAGATATCATATTACTATGGACATATAGGGAGGTTATTGTTATCCTGATAACACTTCACTTAGTCAAGGGAACAGTACCCAGTACAATTTGGAAGCAGCTGCCCAATTCTGGAATATTGTCGTCCAGACAACTGGATTAAATAGTCATCGGTGAAGATTGAGATAAAACTTTGAAATGTGTGAAATCCGAAATGTTGTGTGCAGGTTACAGGAGGTGTTGACGATATGACATGAGGAAGTGCAGGAAGAGAATGTTTGAAGGAAATGGAAAACGAGTATCACGAGCTAAGTCTCTCATACGAGAGAGAGAGAGAGAGAGAGAGAGAGAGAGAGAATACATCCAAACCAGTTGAGGGATATAGTAACACACGTTCATCAGAAAGGAAAATAAGATGGTTGATGCAGGAGGGAAGATACTGAAAACCGTATTTGGCATAGCAGACCGTGAAAACATATGAAACCTAGATAGAACACTAGAACAAACTCAAGAACTATTATTAATCTCAGAACAAAGGGAAGTTTACAAACTCCATCATTAGCACAGTTACAAGGATGTACAAGGGAAAGCATGACGAATTGTCCCGCCAGAGCTATACAGACTAATGCACAGGCATTTGAGGTAGAACTATTATTAAGGAAAACTGCGGTATCAGAGTGTCAATGGGAAGCGCTTGCCCCGCAACCACATTTCCAGAAAGTGTTATCATACTGGATATAGTCAGTTTTCTCACTAGAAATTGTCATCATAAATTGTTACCAAAATGAAAAGCTCATTGTCATGACCAAATTAGAACTACAAAACAGTGGGGTAATAATAAATAGCACAACATGTGATACAGCAAGAGAAAATTTCGTCTTCCAGCTACTACCACGGGCTCAACCACGATCCAGTTCTTATAACATACTCTGTATTGGCTGGAAAAACCGTAAGAAGTATTACTCGCCCTTTCCTCAACACGTTAAATTCCGTCCTATTGCACTCACTAGATGGGCAGATAGCATCACAAACAGGATGAATTTTGGCAGAACAAATGTTCCAACATATTCAGAACTATATGGATAAAGAACAGTACGTCATGACGATAAGAATTTTTACCAACAGTACTCTCACGATTCTACTAACAGTTCGTGCCTTCTGCTCTTGTTTGGGACATAAAATTAATACTTCGCCGGAACCATCAATCCACCAAACACCTGCCCAAATTTAGTATCATAGTAAAATAGTGTACCATAACGCAAAATATAAATTTGTGTTAGAAAATAGGACTCAACAGACACAATATAAGATTCAGAAGAGAAGAAAAAACTTTTTCAGTAAATTTTTCAAACATTTAAACAACGTAAAAATGTACAATGTGGAATTATCTATGCAACATGCTTGCCATGAGATTGCTTCAGAGCAAACTAAAAAATAAATTGGAACGAATTTGTGAAAGGAGAGGGAAGCATTACTCAGCATGAATGTGTTACATTAAGGACAAGTAAAATTTTTCAAAGTCCCCTCCAGTCAGCACCAAACCAAGGCAAGTGAGTCCAACGCCATGTCACAATCAGAACGACAAATAGCCAAAGACCTGACATTGAGAACAGAGTAACAAACCTGGAAGATATTGTCAACTCATGCGATCGAGAGGCCTGAATCGTTGACTCAACGACATGACCTCAATAAGGAAAAGACATAACGTCATTCTAACTGCACAGCTTGATTTCATGAGACAGTAAAAGTTTCACAAGAACACCTATAAGCCTGTTGATACGGCTGAAGGCCTGAAAGCCATTCTTGCGAAATAGACCATATTTGGTCATCGCCAACCAAGCATAACGCCATTGTCTCAAACGAGTAGAAGCAAATACCAGGCTCCCGAGCCTTCCGAGAAATTGCGTTGCAATACACCAGTTATGAGGCAGAGCCTGTGATGTGGTGCCACCATTCACCAAGATGACTTCCAACTTCGAAACTGCTACTTCTTTGATCTGCCGTAGTTGGTCGCTGTGAGCTGCTGACGTTGCAACCTCTGAGGGGACTAGGATATTTTTACCTCTGGCTTGCTGAACCAAACTGATAGTCCTTGATGCCTCATCCATTTGTCCCAGAAATTGGGAGTCATGCTAAACGCTGCTGCTCCAGACTAGTATATGTAAGCAGTCACTTACTTCCCTGGCCCTCCTTGGTGGAAGGGTGACACTGTGCAGAATTGCTGAGAGATTACTCACGCACATACCTTCAATGTCTATGAGAGTGCTCTGTTAATACACAGTCACTGTCCTGGGCAGCAACACCTACTCTACAGTCTACAATGGCCGCCAGTGAGACCTGCCCCTGCCTAACACCAATTTCATGTGAATGGATGCTGCTGGGGCGACGTCCTTCAAAGATTGATAAGACCGTGTAAACGCGTTCCAGGGCCATCCAATGCACTTCTGTTGGCTTGGACGCCGCCACAGAGGAATGCACGATTGTAAACGTCAAAGTAATAAATTCGTGTTCTGTTAATGTTGTACGATTAATGTCCAGCACCCTGACCTACCTGCTCCACTGCACACTCCAAGCTTCTTCATCCCAAAAGCAAGGGTCTCCACGCAGGCCCCTAGAATACTGAATCGAACCTTCGATCTCAAAGGTATAATCTAGATAGTAGAGGATCACTGGGCACTGTGGTCACAAATGCTGAGGTAAGCACTGAAGTGGCATCAACATTCCTGGAATTATGACATCAGCATATCCATACACATTCACCAAGACTGTTTCAGCACTGCGCCAGGAACTGTGGCATCATCATATCCCCAAGGCGGTGACATAATCACTTCTGGAATTCTGACATCATTGTGTTACTGCCCTGTGCAGATAACCACCACAGTCCGCAGCCCCGAACACCTCCATGACCTGCTACCTCATCCCCCTACTCCCTCATTCCATGGACAATTAATGTGCATACATTGCTACTTTGCTCTTGCCCTACTGTAGAAAAACTGTGAGCTGGCAAAGCCTATGATTGGGCCGTCAAAAGAATGACTTGATATGTATGGTATTTCTTAACACATAATGCTAGCTTGTCGCTGTCATTTCGTCACTGTCTGTATGAAAGTCTACATCTCATTTGTTCAATTGATGAGACGCCTTTTTGGTCGAGGAAGACTTCAAAAAGTTTATTCGTTGTAAATATCTATCAGATAAATGTTCTCAAAGCTTTCTGCATCAAGATTTGAAATGTATGATAATGGGGGAGTGTATGACTGTAGACAAAATGTATATTGTTCAACAAATAGTAGCAATTCAACAGATTGGCAAGTCGATGGATTTCCTTAGTGGGTCCTCCAGCATAACATTCTTCATATGCTGGAACTATACACTCTTTTTAAAATGTCTGTCCACTCTATCTCCATGAAAGAGGCGGTAATGACAATATAACAGAAATACATTACCTAGGAAAACCCTCACTGCGATTACAGTATATATCCATCCATCTGTAATAATTATTATGAGGTGTATCTGACATTATATTTTTAGTTTTTGTATTATTATTACAGTGCCAGAAGGGCTGCAACTAGAACAGGAAATGGAGGTAATCCACACATGGCAGCAGTAGCAACAGTCCACAGGTGTTCATAGCAATCAGGAGGAATGTTGTAAAATTGTCGCTATGGAAATAGATATGTCCTGCAAAAATGTTTTTATTTATTTACTTTTTCATTTTCAACCCAAAAATTTATAAAATGCCAACATTTGAATTGTCTCTAAACATCTGAGAGCCTTGTTGGTAAATACACTGATGTAGGACGTGCTAACTAATAGATATGACCAACTGTCGTTGCACAGTGCAATTCTTGTGATGATGTTATAATAATAACTTTAGATGTCATGTCAATATGGCGCTGAGGATATGGCATGATGTGTGAATGTGCTACCTTTCACTCTGCTTGTCAACCACATGTTGCAATAGTCTGCACTCAGCATATGTCATCATCACGTCTATGTAACAGATGCCACTGTGTCCTCAGGAAACTTGACAATGAGCATGATCGCTCTGAATTTAACATCAAAGATAATTATAGCTGTAAGCATTTTGCTCATGATGAGCCGATAGTATAGGTAGAGTTTTCGTTTTTTTTTTAAATTTGCAAATAGTATATACTCACAGCAATCGATAAGTAGTTCACCCACTTGTGAGGGGACCATCAAAGGGTAATGATGTGGACACATACATCAAGGCTCCCAGCCATGACACATTTTAAGTATTAGCACCGATTTTGATGAATAGGTTGTGTAGGCGCAAAAACAAATATGCTTAACTAATAATTTTTTTCCTTGTAGGCGAGGTTGCAGCAACAGCCACCTTGCATGGAAATAATGGTGTTCAATCAAACCTACAGTTTAAACACCAATGGCAGTTAGCATCTCAGTGTCAGCGTGATGTCAATCCAGAAATTCTACCCAGTGGTGACATTTGAAAATCTCCATTTAATGACATCAAGGTAATATTATACAAGGTGAATGACGTCGATTATGCGATGTGTCAATTGATATTACAACGTTGTTCCATTGAAACGATGGATGCCCTTAGTTTTATCCAGCCAATATCCAAGGAAGTCGCACTGCATCGCCCCCAGTAGTCTCAGAGAACATGTACGTTGTATATCATATAACAGCATGTCTGTGACACAGTGTTAAGTTATTGAAGAACATAATGCTATTCAACAGAACTTGCAGTTGTTTAAACCAATAACACTATGGACGGAGGTAGGAAAGAAGAAGAAGAAGAGGGAGGATGTGTTATTACAGTTTCACCATCCATCACAGTGATTGTGCATAAGACAGAACGTGCGGGGTCAACAAAAGGAAATCACATATGTTTGGTAATCACCCTACAAATTTAACCAAGAATGCAAAGCAAGTTGGGAATGAGTAATTTGAAAGAATACCTGTTGTTGTTCTGCTGCAGGGAATACAGTTCAGATGAAGGAAGACACACCAGTCATTTCAGACCTTTAAGGAAGATGTAGCACTTAGTACTTACGGAGACAGCAGCTACTGAGCTCCACGGGCTAGTACGCAAGATATTCTCGTGCAGACATGTAATAGTACAAGGACTGTGTGATATGACAGGCTTATCTCTTAGGTATGTGAGAATACTCAATATCAAATAAAGGTTGCAAATAAATTTTAAAGCTTGTTCAGTAAACACATATCCAAAATGCGTGCAGGTAAAGGTGTGAAGGTAAAGACAAAGAAGGATGTCACACAGCTGTTTGAACAATTGCTGCAGACTGGAAAAATCTGTGACCTGACAACCTCCAAACCGCCCATAGAAGCGAATTTTACAATAGCGTTTCAAGACGGTAATGTATAATATGTAATAAACCACTAGTCAACATTCTTCCATTTGAAAGCTAATATTGTTTGTTTTGTTTTGGTTTTAGGGCGCAAAACTGCTATGGTCATTAGCGCCCGCTAATATTGTTGAACAGTTCAACAGGACAATGAGAAACCAGATGTGGATGCACTTTAATCTTCAAGGGTCATACAAATGGCTAAACATTCTACCACAAATTATTGACGAGTATAAATCTTGTGTATTTCGAAATAGAAAGCTGCATTTGAGAAGTATTACCTGCCAAACTGGTCAATGGAGATATATGCAGTTTCCAAAGCGCAGTGCACATACCCATGAACTGTCATGTTAAAAGACAGCTATTCTGAAGAATTTGCAAGGGAGTTTTTACATAGAGGAACTGTAGAAAAGTTCTGAATTAGACGTGTTCTTTGACGAGGGCGTCATAAGACATTGAGTGAGCAAGGCGTTAGAGAAATGGCGCTGATTTTCATCATAGCGCAACAGTTGGGGGAACGCTTGCAATTTGCTTGCTTGGAAATGCATCAGCAGAGACGCAGGATTATTCTCAATAAACTACGTGTTGAACTTCATACCCATGGATACAACTTCTGTGGACCTGGTACGAAGCTGAAAAAGCATATAGCTCATGATAATAAAGGAAGTAATACTCTTTATTAGGCATGCAAGAAGCACAGTATTCCTTCTACCACAAATAAAGATCATTGAATTGCAGACCAAATACTATCTGATAAAGCCAAGCAAATATGTTGAACAATGGACATTGGTATAGGACAACATATTGCTGTATTCACAGTAAGAGAAGCAACGTGTGCAAAACTTGAATTGAGTGCAGGAATAAGTTTCAGGTAAATTACGAATGCAGCTCATCGTATGCTGAAGAGGAAGAAAATGCTTATGAGGTGTTCTACAAATTCCACTGAATCAGCGGTGCCAGTGTTGAAAAGTGCTTTGAGGCATTAAGGAGGAATAAAAGACAAGTAAAACCGTCAAGTGTTCTGCGAGTACCTAAGACATCTGGTGGAAGAATTCTGTTTCTAATTTTTGCATTTGCTATGTTGTTGGCCACTGGTGCATTAGGAGGAGGAGCCGCTACTATAAGAGGCTAAAAAGACATAATATGACAATGGAGCCCATAGATATTGGTCAAGCACCATATTTAAAACTGAACAAGAAATGGATTACGCTGCTCATAAGCAAAAAAGCTCATAGAGATAGTTGCAGACGGACCACTTACAAACATACGCCTCCTTCAACTGATCAGAAAATTCAAAATCCCAAGATTTTGGTTTGTGTGGGATACGTTGCCAAAGACTAAGTGGAAATTCAAAGAATGTGGGATTGTCAGTTCAGATGTTGCAGGAGCATATGGGGCTCACTGGATTGCTTACAGAATACAATCTACTACTTTGATCCATTCAGCGATTAAAACCCCCAGATGAATCATGTCATAACTTTACTGACACTAACCAGGTGTTCTACAGTTTTCGACGCTATAAAAGCTGCATTTCGCATCTCTATGGACATCTATGTCTAATGTCTCTCATGACGATTGCATAAAAACAAGCAGCATGCACTCCACTGCATTAATTGAGGTTTTTATGGGTGTCGTATATCATAACTTTAGAAGAACGTTCGTCTACATCGAAAGCAAACTACTTTCCTTCAATAGAGCTAAGCAAGGTGGAGTGGAGGATTGCATTGTTTGAGCTGGAAATATACAACAACTTAGCTAATGTCAGTGAAGCAATCAATAAACATGCTTGTAGGAGTTGGTAAAGTTAGAAATCCTGCCTCCTACGATATTTACGATTTAAATGTGTATGTAAAACAATTTGTAGAAAGGTTTGAGTTATAAGCGAACGTTAATACGTTTAAAACAGACATAAAACAAGGGAAGAGACAGTAGACTCTAGCCATGAAGGTTCAGTAAGATCACAATTAGATTTCTCAAGGGGTCAAGTGCTGTAGAAAAATACTGGTAGTATTTACTGGTTGAATGAACAAGTATATACAGGGTGTTACAAAAAGGTACGGCCAAACTTTCAGGAAACATTCCTCACACACAAAGAAAGAAAATATGTTATGTGGACATGTGTCCGGAAACGCTTACTTTCCATGTTAGAGCTCATTTTATTACTTCTCTTCAAATCGCATTAACCATGGAATGGAAACACGCAGCAACAGAACGTACCAGCGTGACTTCAAACACTTTGTTACAAGAAATGTTCAAAATGTCATTCGTTAGCGGGAATACATGCATCCACCCTCCGTCGCATGGAATCCCTGATGCGCTAATGCAGCCCTGGAGAATAGCGTATTGTATCACAGCCGTCCACAATACGAGCACGAAGAGTCTCTACATTTGGTACCGGGGTTGCGTAGACAAGAGCTTTCAAATGCCCCCATAAATGAAAGTCAAGAGGCTTAAGGTCAGGAGAGCGTGGAAGCCATGGAATTGGTCCGCCTCTACCAATCCATCGGTCACCGAATCTGTTGTTGACAAGCGTACGAACACTTTGACTGAAATGTGCAGGCGCTCCATCGTGCATGAACCACATCTTGCGTCGTACTTGTAAAGGCACATGTTCTAGCAGCACAGGTAGAGTATCCCGTATGAAATCATGATAACGTGCTCCATTGAGCGTAGGTGGAAGAACATGGGGTCCAATCAAGACATCACCAACAATGCCTGCCCAAACGTTCACAGAAAATCTGTGTTGATGAAGTGATTGCACAATTGCGTGCGGATTCCCGTCAGCCCACACATGTTGATTGTGAAAATTTACAATTTGATCACGTTGGAATGAAGCCTCATCCGTAAAGAGAACATTTGCACTGAAATGAGGATTGACACATTGTTGGATGAACCATTCGCAGAAGTGTACCCGTGGAGGCCAATCAGCTGCTGGTAGTGCCTGCACGCGCTGTACATGGTACGGAAACAACTGGTTCTCCCGTAGCACTCTCCATACAGTGAGGTGGTCAACGTTACCTTGTACAGCAGCAACTTCTCTGACGCTGGCATTAGGGTTATCGTCAACTGCACGAAGAATTGCCTCGTCCATTGCAGGTGTCCTCGTCGTTCTAGGTCTTCCCCAGTCGCAAGTCATAGGCTGGAATGTTACGTGCTCCCTAAGACGGCGATCAATTGCTTCGAACGTCTTCCTGTCGGGACACCTTCGTTCTGGAAATCTGTCGCGATACAAACGTACCGCGCCACGGCTATTGCCCCGTGCTAATCCGTACATCAAATGGGCATCTGCCAACTCCGCATTTGTAAACATTGCACTGACTGCAAAACCACGTTCGTGAAGAACACTAACCTGTTGATGCAACGTACTGATGTGCTTGATGCTAGTACTGTAGAGCAATGAGTCGCATGTCAACACAAGCACCGAAGTCAAGATTACCTTCCTTCAATTGGGCCAACTGGCGATGAATCGAGGAAGTACAGTACATACTGACGAAACTAAAATGAGCTCTAACATGGAAATTAATCGTTTCCGTACACATGTCCATATAACATCTTTTCTTTATTTGTGTGTGAGGAATGTTTCCTGAAAGTTTGTCCGTACCTTTTTGTAACGCCCTGTATACTGCCAGTCAGTACGATTTGTATTGAGTGTTATATGATGATGAATTCACACCTTAATGACAGAGTAATCCATACTGTATACGGATTAATTCCTATGGTGAGCCCAGGTTATAAAATTTTAGTGTTTCTTAACAATCCAGTGTATCTCCCAGTATTCATACTTTAGACCACCTTAAGCTGCATATCATAGATCAGAACGCAAATCTACTTCAATTTAACAATGAGGGAATTATAATACCTCTTCTTCTGAAGCAGCATCGTGAGTATAAAGAATGAATTTAACGCACATAACCGTCAAAAGACCATTGTGCGAAGAAAGCGTAATGTGAAAACACGTGAGAATTAAGAGTTTCTTAAACCGATAGGATTGAAACCTCGCTGTGAGGTCACTCTATATAACAACTCCAGCTGAATATGATGACCGTGTTATTAGTCAGAAATATGTTTCCCACATAGCTTTTGTGTCAGCGACGTTTAATAATAGTAACTAGATATGAATTACTCAACACCAAATTGGTTTAACAATTTTTCGAAGCAAGAGCTTCCTATATTTAGAAGTTGTATTTACACCTAAGAACATTCCAGCAGCAGAAGCATTGACATTGCACCTTACATATAATGCATTTGACTTTCTGTTACAAGAAATATGAAACGAACTTAATGATGTTAAAATGGACAACAACAGATCGGCTCTCAAACCTTCTGTCTTTGCATCAACATCAGCTATGAATGGATTACAAAACGCTGAACAGTTCATAGATGGATCGATTGATGGCCTCTTTATAGTGTGTTTCCTGCTAAAAATGTTAATGGGCCTCATTGATGATAGGAAACACATCATTAAGAACATTAAACAGGATCTGATTCTAGTTCGAAGTGCCACTAGCAATAACTCGTATATTCTACGAGAAGGAGAAGAGCATGAAATTGTGCTGGATAAATTTGTGTGAAAAGTGCTTCATATATCTCTATTAGACGAAGAAAACTATAAAGTTTTGTGTGTACCAAATTCTGGGTTCAGCTGCTAGTTACTTTCCGTTCATTGTAGCTGTTTGAATACCCAGTCCTTCCAGAGTAATAACGCCAAGTGTGGATAACTAAGACATCTGTTCGATTAGAAACGCTTCACTTTATTATTCTAGCACTTCATACAGGCAGGAAGGAATATCTGAAAAAGTGTTAGAGCGTATTTGATAACAGTAAACTAATCAGTGATAGATTTTATCTAAACTCCCAGTTTTTTCCCACCCGGTAACTTACAGTTTTGCTGGGACAAAATCGTGTATGGCTTCTTGTACGACACGTAAGCAAAGTTTTACTCATATTACTACAAGTCTGATCATGGTTTTGCATTCAAACTCAGCACACAAAGGTTTAAGGATTTATCATCCATAGTTGTGATAAATTGTTCAAAGCAATGTGAGGTGGTGAAGACTGGAAGTTGGATATATATATCGAATTCGAATCATTGCAGAACTTCAGTGCAGGTACCATAGCGTACGCATTATTGCTACATGGCAGCCTCATAAACTGCTCGTCCCTAGTTGGAATTCTCCAATGTATAGTGTAAATGTAGAGTTTTCCCACATGTAGAGTGTTTTACAACGACGCCTGGAAGTGCAAACATAACCACAAATGCACAAGGGTTTTATGACGAGTTACAGCAATTGTTGCATTCATCACATTCTCCGACCCAGACAAGTATTAACAAGGTATTCCACAATCGACACTCCCCCAAATCGTTTAGTTCAGTGTCGTGTGCTAAACCTCAGAGAACAGAGGTGTGGTTGGTACGATTTTAAAGTGCGAAACGCTGGGGTAATGATGAAGTGGTGAGTGGACATGTGGTGTCATGGCTCCGACTAATGATCGTAGATTCAGCATAGCTTATGTCAAAGATGACCTGGTTCCAAGACAGTTATAAAAATGTATCTGTTCACAATTTCAAACCACCCCAATACCCAGACCTCAACTGAAATGTGGACGAGTTTCTGAACGCTGCAAAAAATTATAAATTACTATTTAATTGATTTACCAATAATTAAACTGGTTTTTTTGAAAGCTTTGTATTCATTTGTTCATATTTTTTCACTTCCTCACTTATGGGCTTCAGATGAATATTTAAAACATATTCTGTGTCCTTATAACCTCCTTGCCTTCTGGGCCAGCAGGCTCAAATTCGCGTGGTTCAGCTGTGTCTGGCCGAGAGCTGGAAGAAACTTGTTGAGTCATCCACATGCATCACGTATCACAAGCACTGCAACACACGTGTTTGCAACCAGCTCCGCAGTACCACCAAGGATGTCGTCTTACAACATCATAGGCTCTTTTGAGCTGGTCCTCATTTTCCACATGTGTACTCATGATCACGAAAAGATGAATGACATCATTGTTCTACCAGGATAGCTTTCCCCACGCACATGGAAATGAATGACAGCCCTTTGCTGCACTAGAATCGATGACACGCATGTGGAAGAAAACCTAACAGAACATTTGTCAGACGAACTGCACAGGAATTTCCACAAAAATACTCCGCTGAAAGTGATTCCTCGTCACCACACTAACAGGCGAACATGAAAACAGGAGAGTCCTGTTGATGCCTATGAATTATAGAGGACAGGTTTCAGAAATTAGTCCTAGGCAATTTCACAATACCAATTTGTGTGTAGGTTTTAAGACTAATGAAATTACTCGCTTGAGATTCAGACACAAGGTCAACAGAAAACCCTTGAAATTAACGGCAGCAGGTGTCTATAATCTAAAGTATGGAAACTATCCGAAAGTTTATGTAGGTCAGGCTGCCAGTACGTTTGAAATACTCTTCAAAGACCGCACTTCAGTTCAGCATATAAAACAGTATTTGGTGAGAATTTTCTAACACCATAGGATGCTGTTTGAACTAATGATATGCATTTGGAAGTGCTGCAAAGTGAGCTTAAGAGACACTTCCTGAAAATATTTGAAGAAAATAAGATTTTTACACACCATCTGCAACAGCCTAGCAACACATTAAGTCAGCATTACATTTTATTAACAGTGCATTTGTTAGAACATTTGAAAGCGTCTTTCAGTTGCCCATCTCACTACAGAGTTGGTGTGATGAGTAGCCCCACTCACGAAGAAGAGTAGTGGCAGTGCATCATCAGCTCACGCACTGTCCTAGGCAGCAGGCACACTGGCTTCCATACATACTACAAAGCTGAAACAAATGCAACCAGCCATAACTGTTACACCTTGTACCCTGTAACTTCAGTAGCTGCACATAGTTTCACTTTCATAATTTATTGTTTTACACCTTTTATGGTTTCATACTTTCAATGTACTTTTAATGTACTTTTAATGACGCTTCATGCTGTTCTAGGTCCACTACATAATTCCACTGACGTAATTTTACGATCTTTTTGTCTTCCACTATTTATACTTTCATTTTGTAAGCCTGTACTTTCAATATTACAAAGATAAAATTTTTATACAATTTGATTTTTTATACTTTCAGGTTAAGACCTTGTGATTTTATACTTTCAGAGTTTCACATTCTAAATATTTTAAGATACTATTCAGATTTCACTACTTTATTTCCAGTTTCGTAACCTACTATTTATCCCCTTTTTACATTCTTTAACATTCATTGCGGTATTTTAAACAAGGTTTTTTTACGTAATTGACCTCTCGAAATTTTAGTGTAAAACCCTATTTTCTTAAACCCATAGCGTCCCTGCCACTATCCTTTCCTCCCCTCTCTCACTGCCTTCTTTGCCTGCTCTAAATCCATCTTGCTCCAGTTTATAACTTTACTATTTTATGCCTATTCATTTTACATACACATTGTTCGACACTGTTAGTATTTTAATGAGGATTTTTACATAATTGTATGGTCTATTATTTTAGCATCACCCCTATTGTTAAACTCATGGCATCCCCACCATTCTATCACTGCTTCCTTTTCCCTACCGAGCCAGCGTCACTCCATTGCCTCTTCTATTTCCTCCTCTCCCCTAAGTCCATCATAAACCTATTTAAAACATTCACCACTTTTGCAAAACACTGTACTGTGCTGTGTGGTTCTCAGTAGACAATACGGATAGCTATTACAACTACTTATGTAAATTTATCTACTGTGGCACTACAGACTGCTACAAAATTTGTCTACTTTCTTAACGATAAACACCTCTGATATCTGAGCCTCAACCATCACTATATCACACCTAACAAAATTCAGTCCATCACTTGTCCTTTTACGTGCTGGTATACCATTCCACCCCAGGATGTCAGTTGCGACGAAAATCTGTTTCCGACCTTCTCTCTTGGGTTTGCGGTCCATGAATCACTGGTCCTTCAAACTTCTACTTAAATTCGTTATATATAGCTAAATTTTTTCCAGTTTTGATAAACGTTATTGTAGTCTATCAAATCCCCAGTAAAACGCTTAGTTTCTGTTTCCCATTCTTAGTGCGTTGCTTTGTCACTCTTTCACCAGCAACAATATTCTCGCATTTCACGTTTTTAATCTGTGAATATACTACCTTTTTCGTAACATTATCAGAGTTTTGATCGCCAGAGGAACACAGAATCTGTACCTGCTGTTCCTGCTGCGCTGCTTTGCCACAGTCTTCGCCTTCAATGTCTTTAATCTGGCTATGTCCGTTAATTCACTGCTTGTTTGCTTAGCCACTTTCTCAAGTGTATTTCGCTCTGACTTGCAATCCTCCACACCACTACATACCTCATACCCATCGATTCCACTTACTACTGGGTTCTCAACTGAATCGACACAACCGTTAACAAGACCAACATTAGCTAAAATTTAGCCCACTTCTGCTGTAATATCTTTCAACTTATTCTCAATTAGCCACTGCCATTGTCTGCTCCACTCACTGCATCCGACTGGTAGCTGCCCAAAGTCTCGAGCGCAGCACGCCTCTCCATTGTCTCTTTCTTCCTTCTTGCGTTTCTTCCATGTCTGCTTTCCACATGCTTAACTACTACTGCTACACATTAGTACGTACAGAAATGCTGCAAATTCTAAGCTCAGAGCCTCCACACGAAACTACCTATAATGCTTTCAGGCCCTAAACTACAAAATTTCACTTGTGAAATGTTTTGATGTAATTTCTAACTTCCCTATTTGTATTGCTAAAATTGTAGCTGAAATTTTATTAGTTGCATCACATTGTGGTCATCATTTTGATATGCTTGGATTTGTCTTACCATTCTTTCTTTAATAATTACAAATCATAAACACATTTAAGAATGACTATCTTTTGTAAGTATTAAACTCTTGCCAGTGTCCAGATTTACTTACTTAAGAACAGACGATCTGCCGGCAACTTTCTACTATTGGGGTGAAATCTGCTGAGTACCTGCATTAATCCTCCTGTTCTTTCTGATCATACAGCCTTGCCATAGGAATTCTCAAATGCCACCCTAGGCCCAAAGCTCCTCCAACCTAACCAACACTTCGATTCAAATCTCGAATGTTTTCGTCAGCCTGTGATTTATCCAGCATATGTGTTACGTTATGTATTCAATTTCATCCTTTTTCCGAAAGATATTACAGCCATAAAATCATTAGTAACGTGCAGAATACCAAAAAGGGAGATAAATATTGCTTTACGTACTCGCTTCTGGTTTGTGAGAGAAATTACTCGAGTTATACAGTGCCTACGGATACATATGAAACAAGTAACATCTGCAAGCATTATAACTTCAAAAGCACCTCGATCCTCATCGCAGTCCCAGACCTGCCAAAATTCTAGAGGTAGAACTCTAATTATTCGGTACATGCTTACTGTCTGGATGTAAATGAGAAAAAGCAAACCAATAAACGGGAGGCATAAAGCAGTTGGGCTCCTCTACTTTTCCAAAGTAATCGGTGATTTACTGCTATTCTTCAAAGGTAGGAAGCATCACTACATCTTGACCAAGGGTATGTCTCACTTACTTTCCTCCCGATTGTCGAAACATCATAGGACATTTTTGCTGTGGACGTCTCAATTCTTTTACTACGAGTATTTAGTAAAACATCTGACTGACTGCTTGGGCGAGGAAAGTGTGGAAATCTCCATTGAATACAAAAAGTCTTAAAGATCAAGAATGTCCAACATCAGGAACACTATCCCTTTGTTATATACGCTGACTTTGAGTGTTTACTAGTTCCTGTGGCATGCTGTGAATGTGATCCCAAGACCCCTCACACCACTTTCAAAAAACGACACATACCATATGCAGCTGTATATCAAGGTGGACGCTCATATGATACTAGGCCAAGCAAATTTGCATCATACAATAGGGATAATCCTGCAAGATAGTTGCTCTCCAACCTCGAAAAACTTTCGTTGTGTGTTGATATTATTTATGGCAAAAACATTCCAAAGACCAAATCGTGAAAGAATGGTGCCTTATACAAGCAGACAGTTGAATTTTATGTTTGTGGCCTGCCATTGGATACAACAGATGAAACGGCACGTAGATACCGTTGTCATCTAATGAGAAAGTTCTGCAGTGCAGATAACAGTGCAGGCTACTTGAAGTACCAACTGCCACGACAAAAACAGGTTTTTTCATAATTTAAGCGGTTGTGATGCTCACTTTGTTGTTGAGAACGTGATTTTGTGTTGAAGGCTGGGCAGGTCAGTGTCATACCTGACAATGAAAAAAAAATACATTTTCATTCTCCAAATAAATCATATCTAGAAGATCACTCTGCTTCCTAAATTCCTTACGGAACAGGCACTCCCCTCTTCAGAAACATTCTGAGACAATAAATCAGGTGGATACGCGTGTCACCAGAGCTGCATACCCCACTGGCACAAAATTTCAGCTTTTGATGAAGAAAGAAGTCTTCTGATACAAATACCTGGATTCGATGGAGAGACTCCGCAAAACCATTGCCCAAAATACCCACATTCACTAGGAAACTCACAATAAATATAATAACGGATGCGAAGGATTTGTATGCGAAGAATGTTGGCAGGAATTTAACATTTCTAATTTAAGGGAATATTCTAAATTTTACATGTACAGAGATGTGCGCTTGTTCACAGACGTTTTTGAGAAATTTCAGTGTGTATATCTGGGTGGATACACTCTGGATCCTGCCTTCTATTAACCTGCGTCAGGACTTTCGTGTAATGCCTTGTTGAAAAAGAAACACGTATCAGAATCGACCTGTCGTCAGATTGAAAAATGAGATCCAAGCTGTGGTACTGATGCTGGTAATGAATATGTCCAGGAGGTAGACCTGGAGTATCTCATCAATTTGCATGATCTGCACACGACTTCACACTATGTTTGGAGTGCCTAATCCCACAACATGCTTCTGGCCCCAAGACAATGCTGTGGAATAAGCAGAGATAAATTCTACACTGCAGAAACCTCCAGCAGTGTCTCAGCTTGGGGATGCAACTTGCTACAACCATATGTATTATCTCCTTCTACCAGCACTACAGAAACATCCAGAAATGTCTCAATTTTCTAGAATCACCTACGTTATCTCCTTTGACCAGCATGCCTGGTTAAAGAAGTACATTGATGTTAATAACGCCGGCCAGAGTGGCCGATCGGTTCTAGGCGCTGCAGTCTGGAACTGTGCGATTGCTACGGTCGCAGGTTCGAATCCTGCCTCGGGCATGGATGTGTGTGATGTCCTTAGGTTAGTTAGATTTAAGTAGTTCTAAGTTCTAGGGGACTGATGACCACAGAAGTTAAGTCCCACAGTGTTCGGAGCCATTTGAACCATTTTTTATGTTAATAACGAACAGAGTGATTATGGGAAACATTTTTATAAATTAGTGAATAATTCAGTCGCGCAACTCATTTAGTTCACTTTTAGGACTTGTGTTATGACGCTACAGGTTACGTTGCCAGGCCAAATTTTAAGTGGGCCACAATCTTCAATGGAGAACTGGTGACTGTGGAGATGGCTAAGGTTTAAGTAAAGTTACCGAAGCCTATCTATATGGGTAGGTGTATTATGGAACTCTCCGAACTCTACATGTACAGATTCTAGTACGAGTTTCATAACTTTGCTCGTGTTATCTTATAAGGATGCAGACACTTTCATATCCTAGGCTAAAGGCCATGATTCATATGAAGTAATTAGCTACAGTCCTGAGGAATTCGACCTTACTGGACATGCAGCTGATATTCCTTAGAGAATAACATCTTAGAAGAATAAGGTTATCGGCCTGATGAAAGATGAGGTGAATGCCTTGCATATCATGGAATTTATGGGGCTCAGATCAGAAATGTACACATACTGTATGGATGCAGGTGTAACCCAAAGATGGCTGTGCAGTGGCCTCTTACAATCAAATGTATTACGAGAGTCTGAAGGGCGGTGTTCTACCTCTGCGTATGGTGCACCAACTGATCTTTCAGCTGCTAGACTATGCTATCGTTAGTCAAATCTCTCAATGAATTTGCCCTATATTAACATGTTCATCAGCAAGGCTTTCTTGTACTTAGAGACAGTTCAACTGTTGGTATTTTATAAACTGCAGGTGTGTTTTTGTGGTGTTATTGATTGACTGGTTTGAAAATAATAACATAAAATTTTTTTAGATATATTTATTTACATAGCGACAATTGCACTATATTCCTCCTAATTCTATACACACTTATGGACTGTTGCTGCTGCTGTATCATGAGGAACACCTCCATTTCTTTTCCTGTTGTAGCTCTGATAGTTCTGTAATGACAACAACACAGACTTAAGCACAACGTTATGCACACATCATAATAACTGTTTTAGAAGGATGAGTACTTACAGCAATTGCAGCGAGGGTCCTCTAAAGTTATGCAATTCTGTTATATTGTTGTTTTTGGTACTTGTGTGGTGGAGGACTGGACAGACATTTTAAAAAGGGTATACGATTCCAGCATATGCAGAATAACAGTGCACCCAGTCACGTAATGCATCTTCTTGCCATTATTTTGCATTGTATTTATTTGTTGAACAATATTCCTCTTGTCTACAGCCATATGCCCCTCCAGGACCAAGGCATTCCGTTACTGATGCACAAATCTGTGAGTATATTTCTCTGATAGATGTTTATAATAAATATACTTGTTAAAGCAAGAGTCCCATCAGCATCAACACATGAGACCTAGGCTTATGTACAGAAAGCAAAGAAATGACAGCAACTCCTCAACGTTTTGCATTTACAAATACATTCTGCAATCTAAAACTATGTATTAATAAAGTAATAGAAGGTCTTGCTGGCTGTACAATTTGTACAAAATGAGCAGTGGTTATTATCAAACTAATAATTAAGCTGAGACCACAAGGTCATATGTTTTATTAATCCTGTGTAAGGCACTAGTGGACGGCTCTATGTTTACTCAGTACCACCTTCATGAGAAGTGTACTTATTTCAAACAAACAGATGGAAGAAACAAAATATTACTTAAGGATATGACATTGTCTTTTGACTTGTCATTATTATCTCCCAATGGTTACATCTGTTTTTACGTAGAACAATATGATTAACATTACGTGAATCATGTGGGATGTGAGGGGCAGCAATAAAGTAGTGAGACTGATTTTCTTTGCAAGATGTGACAACCCTGCAGGCTTACGTAGGCACAATATGTTTGACCTTGGTCTATAAGCTGCTTCTAGTCGAAGCGGCACATCAATGCAACTGCTCAGTCGTGAGTTGTGTTGTAATAAGTTAATATATGTTTGTGTCTGTCGTCACGGAAATGGAACCGCATAATTTTGCGCAACGGTATGCCATTGCTTTTTGCGTTAAATTGGGTGAAAACGCGACGACAACTTATAGTAAGCTTCCCGTGGGAGGGCCTCGCAATCCGTGACATGGCGCCTCTAACTTCGCGACCACTCAGGGCGGAACATGCAAGAACATAGGAGGAAGAAAAATTTTAGGGTTTAACGTTCTGTCGACGTAGAGGTTATCAGAGATGGAGCACAAGCTCGGAATGTTTCTAGGATGTGGAAGGAAATTGTTCATGCCCTTTCACAGTAAGTAGCACTGGATGTCCCTGGAGATGTTTAGGGAAATCACGGAAAACATAAATCTAGATGGCCGGAGATGAATTTGAACTGTTGTCCTCCAGAATGCGGTAACCACTGCACCATCTCGCTCGGTGTAAGAACGTAATATATGGAAGTTGGCAATTTATAACAGACAACTTTCAAGATTTACTTTTTATGTAAAAATGAAGATCTCATGTGTAGCAGTTGCTCTAAAAAGTGGACGAGAAAATAGTTTTTCTCCTTTGTGTGGATATGATAGTTATTCATGAGCCACTGAAAGTTCCGTTCCACTCAGATGTTTTCGTTTAATACAACTGACAGAGCTAATTTTTTTTACATACACTATAAGACAAAAATGAACAACGCTTGGCAAAGGAGTTGTGCAAATTGGTGATAAACTAATATTCATACAGAATGAGATTTTCACTCTGCAGCGGAGTGTGCGCTGATATGAAACTTCCTGGCAGATTAAAACTGTGTGCCCGACCGACACTCGAACTCCCGAGTTCGAGTCTCGGTCGGGCACACAGTTTTAATCTGCCAGGAAGTTTCATATTCATACAGTTATAGACCAAAACACAAAATTGTAAACTTTGTCGCCCAGTGGATGAATATGTGACTTTTCAGCGCAATTTCACCGCATACCTGACATGGGTAGTGAACAAGGAACATATCAATACCAGGACATAAAGTTATTGCGAATTTTTTTCCATGTGCTCAGCTGGACAGTAACTATCAGTCACAATCAAATGAATAATATACACAGATATGAGAGTTTGAGACAGGACGAATAGCTGGGTTCAAAGGAGCTGCTTGGAGTAATCGGCGAATCGCCCGACATTGGAATAGGAGCGATATCACTATCTGACGACCTTGGTCGAACACAGTGTCAAGAAGGAAGCGGACAACCTACGGCGAAAACAGAAAGTGTGGACTGAGCAATCGTGAGAGAGGCGCTCACTGCCCTGGATTCACTGTTATCAACAATCCGACATGCAGCTGATACATCAGTGACGACAAGGACAATTAATAGACAGCTTATAGTAAAGATTCTGAACTAATGGGGCCTCTTGAGCCGACTACCACTGACCTCTGTACTCCAACACACTCGTTTGCAGTGGTGTTGGGCACATTTTCCCTGGAATCTCTCACTGACCGGAGTAGAATTGTTTTCAGTGATCAGTCCTGCTTAGAACTGATCCCGGATGACCAGTGAAGACGTGTCCGAAGCAGCACCGGACAGCTGGGGGATACCAACCTGACTGACGCCTGCCATATGGTCTGACAGCTAGGAATAATGCTCTGGGTTGCCATTTCATTTCATACCATGACCACTTTGATAGTTCTCCTTGGCGCCCTTACAGCAGAGAGGTACGTTGACGATATGCCGTGCCCCATTTTTTACTGTTCGTGGCAAACCACCCTGGGCTTATACTTCGACAAAATAATGCCCACTCTCACATGGCGAGAGTTTGCACTACTTGTCTCGATGCTTGCCAAACGCTGCCTTGGTTAGCAAGGTTGCTGGATCTCTCCCCAATTGAGAACTTCTGGAGCATTGTGGACAGAGGCCTCCAGCAAGCTTGTGATTTTAACTATCTAACGCGTAAATTGGACAGAGTTTGGCATGATACCTCTCAGGACGATACCAAACGACTCTATCAATCAACGTCAAGCCAAATAACGTCCAAATACTCCCCCGCTATACGAGCTTGTTCTATGTCTCCAATGTCCTCACACGACTTTATGTCCTATTCTTCTTTCCTTTCTTCATCCGTTTGCCCTGATACAGAATTTCGGGTCCTTCAAACAGTTGCTGATGGATATGTGTGTCGGTTGCTCAGGTGTATCAGTGGTTGACGGAAAGCTGTGGCAGGAGCAACGCGCCTTCGTGATGCGTCAGCTGCGCTCGCTGGGCTTCAGTGGGGCTGCCATGCAGGCTCAGGTGGGGAAGGAGGTGCGTGCCCTGCTGGACGTACTGAGCAACAGCCGTGGAAGGCCAACACAGCTCAATAAGCTGCTGGCGTCCTCCGTGCTGAACGTCATCCTCCAATTCTGTGCTGGTGAGTACACTCGTCCACTCATGTCTTGATAGCTAGTGTCTGCGAGGTGCTACCTAAAAATTTCGAGAACTCCCCCTAATAATCAAAAAACATGCACCATATCTTAATGTCCACTGCCATCTTGAAAGAGGTCTCCACGAGGTGCGTGCATGAAGCAGCAACCATTCTTTGTCCTCCCATCCCTCATGCTGTTTGCATGTAACATCTTCCCTTAATCTCCTCAAAGCATCTTTGCTACTGTCTGACCACATGGAAGAAATTCCTTATGTTCAATTTGATAGACGTTAAAAAGAAAAAGAACAAAAAAAAAAAAAAACAGTAGCATTGACGTGGCGTTGCTGCGAACGTGGCGCGAACTTTTGGGTTGTGGAGAGGATTGTATCTTCCACTGCTATTTTGTTTCAGCGCCAAATTTGCTCCTCGCGGGCAAAATTGTAACTAATATTTTTCTACTGTAAATCGATTTCACATTAACGCAATAGCATATCTACCAAATTTCTCTGTCTTTTGACAATTACAGCTCACACTGGGTCTCTGCGAGTAGCCGCACTTTACTTGTAACCACCTGGTACTTTCGCGATCGTTCCCAGAGTCGAGTATAAATGACGTTGGTCCGGGGGTTGACTCCTGGCCATATTTATTCGCTTAAACCACTCAATTCTTCTTGCTTGGCTTAAAGCTTCCACACCAAAAGCCTCCTTTAGCATGTGGAGGGTTTCAGTTGCAGTTTTGTGGCGTTTAAAACAAAACTTAAAGCAGATGCTTTGTTCCTGCATGTGAGTCATTTAGAAATTCGCACACAAAGTAGAGTGCCGCCACGTGAAGACTGACAATAGAAAGATATAAATAGAGGCACGTAGCAGCAGGAGTTCATGCCACTGATTGCTTGGGCGCAGAACTAAAATTTTAGGAAATTTTTGGTTGCACCTCGTAAGTGGTGGTACTTCTTCTCATTTTCACATACCTAATGGAAAATCTTCTCTGTAGAAATTTACACGGATTTCGCAAACAACAATCGTGTGAAACATGTGTCGCTCAGCTCGTCCACAAGACCAAGAACACAGCGGATACTGGTGCCTAAGTTTATGACGTCATTCTTGACTTTTAGGAACTCTTTTGATACTGCCACGTATTGTCTCTGGACAGCATTCGTCTCTTATCAGCATTGTTACTGGGCTCAAGAGTTCTTAGCAAGGTCTTCAAACAAAAAAATAGCTTTGCGCTATGACCGAAGCAAGTGTTGCATGGCCATTGCTGTTCGCAGATAATGCTGTTGTATATAGAGAAGTCCTTCTTTATAAAATTGTAGTGAAATTGTGGAAGACCTGCAAAGGTTGGCACTTGGCCCTCAACGTAAATTTTCCGACACGAAACACCGAGTGAAGTAGCACAATTACGGACTCTAAACGTCATGGTAAACCCTCTTGCCACACTGCACAGCATTGAAGCTTGTAGGTACATGACGCACACATTTTTAACTCAAAGGCAAGTATGAATGCAATCGAGATTTTACATGCTTTAGTAAATTATTCTTATTGTTATTATCATTAAGCTTTATATTAGAGTATTTTTTTATATGGTTAGTGAAATGCTAGTGTAAAGCCCGCAAAGGACGTCGATCTCTTTCACCATCTTGGTAAGCACTGCTGTTTGTCTGGGGGATGAGGTTCACAAACGTTGAGACCACATTGACCTGTAGTACAGAGAAACCGCTGTAGTGTCATATTAAGCTCTTAGCAGTATTAATAGGCTGTCTTTTTCTGTTCCATAAAGTTATGTTACAACTTTTTCATTATTTTCAGTTTTTGTCTGTGTTCACTCTCATTTCGCTTACTACCTTTGCATTTTTTTCTTGTTCATAGCTTTCAATCAGATGAAAGTGCATTCCCTTACGAAACACATTGCAACGAAGTACTCCATTTTTGGATACTTCTCATTGATAATACCCTTTTACCTTACAAAAACTTTTGGGCTTCGATTAATGAAATTGTGTGAAGTTCTCTTTCCATTTCCAAAACGAATTTCATAAGACTTCCAGTTGGCTTCATTAAATATCCTCTTGAAACTGTTCGAAAGCAGTTATTTCCCGTCTCTTGGCTCAATTTCTGCTGATCGCCATTTAGACTAGATTAGATTAGTACTTGTTCCATAGATCATGAATACGACACTTCGTAATGATGTGGAACGTGTCAGGTTAATAAAAGGTGTCTATACAAGATATTACATTACACAAAATGTTACACGACACTTAATTTTTTTTTTTTAGTTGGGGTTGTAGAAATTACCCACTTACTACATCCAAAAATTCATCTAGTGAGTAGAAAGAGTTGCCATTTATTGTATGACGCTTATCCTTCGAGCCAAGAAGCCACATTCAGTGTCACAATACCACGATAATTAATTAATGAGTAAGTTACAACTCATAAGGCTCGAAACAACATGTTAAAAAGAGTGTGGTGAAGAGCATAAAAGGAGCACATTTTCAGTACTACAAACATGGCATGACAATAGTACAATACTGCTGTCAATTCTGAGTACATGGTAGACTAAGGTTTGACTATCGCACTGTGCAGGATACCGCTTCCCACACGGTGACCAGCACCTGCAGACGCTGCTTGACCTCATTCACGCGCGTTCGCGTGCCTTCGACATGGCTGGAGGGAAACTCAGCGCCATGCCATGGTTGCGTTTTATCCAGCCTGAGGCATCGGGCTACAATGCAATCACAAAGTTCAATGAGATGGCGTGCGCCTATTTTTTGGTAAGTACTCTGTTACTCAAGTTTCACTAAGCTTACGTATCTGTATCCACTTTGGGTTTAAGGACAAAAATTTCACAGCCTGGCAGTGAATGACAGTTTTTGAAGTTTAAAAAGGCTATTTTTTCTCTGAAATTGTACCTTCTGAGTATTCCACACATTTCACTGCACAATGTTTTAGTCAGCACGTACACACGTACGGACGCACACACACACACACACACACACACACACACACACACACACACACACACACACAAATTAATGTTCAACCCTCACAGGGAACAACAAAGTCCACAAATCCTAACTATGAAATAAAGAATGAGAAAGTTACATTTTGAAAATTATATATATATATATATATATATATATATATATATAAAGAAAATTTAATATGTTCATTCGTTATTCTTTATGTAAACTGTACAAACATGAATACACAGACTGAAAATTGTCAGTAACCTAAACTTTTCCCAGAAAAAACATGCAGCAATATATATATATATATATATATATATATATATATATATATATATATATATACTGGGTGATAAGTAAATATTTTAATATAGTATTCCACAAGTAAAACTAAAGACAAAAGTTCATATAAACACAGGTCCACAGATGTTTAGTTATGGACTTACAGCTAATAAAAGATTTTGCCCAAAATTTAGAAACTTTGCTAATATCAATCCATTGCGAATCATGTAATATATATACAGGGTGTTTCAGAAATGACCGGTATATTTGAAACGGCAATAAAAACTAAACGAGCAGTGATAGAAATACACCGTTTGTTGCAATATGCTTGGGACAACAGTACATTTTCAGGCGGACAAACTTTCGAAATTACAGTAGTTACAATTTTCAACAACAGATGGCGCTGCAAGTGATGTGAAAGATATAGAAGACAATGCAGTCTGTGGGTGCGCCATTCTGTACATCGTCTTCCTGCTGTAAGCGTGTGCTGTTCACAACGTGCAAGTGTGCTGTAGACAACATGGTTTATTCCTTAGAACAGAGGATTTTTCTGGTGTTGGAATTCCACCGCCTAGAACACAGTGTTGTTGCAACAAGACGAAGTTTTCAACGGAGGTTTAATGTAACTAAAGGACCGAAAAGCGATACAATAAATGATCTGTTTGAAAAATTTCAACGGAAAGGTAGGGCGACCGCGTACGGCAACCACAGAGGGCAACGCACAGCTAGTGCAGCAGGTGATCCAACAGCGGCCTCAGGTTTTCGTTCGCCGTGTTGCAGCTGCGGTCCAAATGACGCCAACGTCCACGTATCGTCTCATGCGCCAGAGTTTACACCTCCATCCATACAAAATTCAAATGCGGCAACCCCTCAGTGCCGCTACCATTGCTGCACGAGAGACATTCGCTAACGATATAGTGCACAGGATTGATGACGGCGATATGCATGTGGGCAGCATTTGGTTTACTGACGAAGCTTATTTTTACCTGGACGGCTTCGTCAGTAAACAGAACTGGCGCATATGGGGAACCGAAAAGCCCCATGTTGCAGTCCCATCGTCCCTGCATCCTCAAAAAGTACTGGTCTGGGCCGCCATTTCTTCCAAAGGAATCATTGGCCCATTTTTCAGATCCGAAACGATTACTACATCACGCTATTGGGACATTCTTCGTGAATTTGTGGCGGTACAAACTGCCTTAGACGACACTTCGAACCTCTCGTGGTTTATGCAAGATGGTGCCCGGCCACATCGCACGGCCGACGTCTTTAATTTCCTGAATGAATATTTCGATGATCGTGTGATTGCTTTGGGCTATCTGAAACATACAGGAGGCGGCGTGGATTGGCCTCCCTATTCGCCAGACATGAACCCCTGTGACTTCTTTCTGTGGGGACACTTGAAAGACCAGGTGTACCGCCAGAATCCAGAAACAATTGAACAGCTGAAGCAGTACATCTCATCTGGATGTGAAGCCATTCCGCCAGACACGTTGTCAAAGGTTTCGGGTAATTTCATTCAGAGACTATGCCATATTATTGCTACACATGGTGGATATGTGGAAAATATCGTACTATAGTGTTTCCCAGACCGCAGCGCCATCTGTTGTTGAAAATTGTAACTACTGTAATTTCGAAAGTTTGTCTGCCTGAAAATGTACTGTTGTCCCAAGCATATTGCAACAAACGGTGTATTTCTATCGCTGCTCGTTTAGTTTTTATTGCTGTTTCAAATATACTGGTCATTTTTGAAACACCCTGTGTATATATATATATATATATATATATATATATATATATATATATATTGGGTGGTTCGCAAATATATATCACCTTGAAAATTGGAGGTTACTGATAATTTTCAGTCAGTGTATTCATGTCCATGCAGTTCATATCAAAAGCAACAAATGCAATAACAGAGAAATTCCCCATTATAATACCAGAGCTAAAGAACAGTTCTATATAACGAAAGGCACATGGGAACCACACAAAAAATAAACACACCAGATCATTTCACAAATTCTCACTCCTTCATCAGTGTCTGCCTATCACAATTTTTAATACAAAGTGATGTTAACATGCTACCAAGCAATAAATTTCGCAATTTAAAATAATTTTTCACATCCTAGCTACTGATATTAGCTTATGAGAATTTTACTGCGTTGTACTATCCATACCTATTACATTAATGTCTAATATAACAGTGATAACACCAGCTGTCCTTTACAAAACAATTCCTCCATTCAAAATTATTATATGCTTAAGAAATTGACAGCAATTAAATAACTTTAAAGAGTTTCACTCGTGAAAAATGACAAAAAATGTGTAATAAGTATTTCATGTCAATTATAAAAATGTAGAGTTTACGGACATTTTCATTTTTCATGTCTTCGTGAATTTTCTTTGTAATGTTGCACAGGTGCCATGCCCCTCTGTCATTTTAAAAAGAATCAGAAGACATGACATATTCTACTTTTCCTTATTTCTTCAGCTTCTATGTATGGATTGTAAACACTGGAGTAGTCTAAAAGGCTTACTCTTCTGGGAGTAAGTACAGGTGTATCTAGAAGGCTGTGCCTTAGCTGCAACCAAAAATTTTGTTACATATTTGTTTACTTATTGCTTTTTGGATTTGAATCACGTATGTTTCGTAATTGCTGGTGTGTTGTTCTATTTCAGTGTTTGTGTTTGCTGTGGTAGAAATGCCAAGAGTAAAGAAATTAGTCAGGAAACAGGTTTTGAGGCAATCTGTTTACAGCAATGTTGAATAATACACATCATTTGGTTCAATAGTCATCTACAGTAACTGGGTGTACAAGCATACACTCACAAGCATTCCTGGCTGTTTTGAAAGCAATTACAGCTAAATAAAGGGATCTGGCCAATACAAATCTTCTTACGAAATATCTCCATGATATCTCATAGAATTCCATCAGAAGCTAAAACAGCTGCATAGAGGAGAAAATACCAAAAACTGAACTGGTCAGGATGACAGTGTTGAAGTCCGGTGAATGGATGCAGTAATAACTTTCAGTGATGTGCAGATTATAGAATTAATACTTTGAAAAACTTAGATAACCAGACTGGAATAAACAGAAGTGAAGAGAGCTGCAGAAACTGCTACCTAGGAATCTATGTTAAATAAAAGAATGAAGAGAAAGATTATTGAGGATAAAAAAAAAAGATGACTGACAAGAACACGCAACTTGAATGTTCTAAACCTGCCGTTTTACAACAGATTTCTAACAAATTGTCTCATGGTATAGAAATATTATTACAAATTGGACCATACATCAATACTAATAAATGTGACAAAATACTCCATAACAGCAAAAATTATAACAAATAGCACTATGGCATCTCATGTTACTTTACAATTGTAGGAAGCTGCCCCATTGTACATAAAACTGTAAAAAATTGCCCATACATGAGCATATTTCTTCAAAATTGTAACAAATTGCTCCATGCATCAAAATGTTACACCAAAAATGTAATGAATTTCCTCCTGTTATAGCAAAAATGTAAGAAAAAGGTCCACACACTACCATGTTACAACAAAATTGTAGTAAATTGCCTATATTACATACAAATGTAACAAAATACCCTGAAATCACTATTGTTACAGCAAAACTGTAACAAATTTTCCCATCACCATATCATGAAAAAAGTAATACAAATTAATCCGTACATCGAAATGTTACAGCAGAATTGTAAAAACTTCCCTCATGCACCATTGTGTTACAGCAGAGTTGTAACAAACTCCATGCTACATCCCATGTGCAGCATCACCCTCCCTATACTATGGTCAACCATTACATTCACCTTAACTGTGTTATGGCGCAATCCAGTGGCAGAATCCCTGCTATCACAGTGGTGTTGTATCAGTTATGAACATGAAACGACCAATCACAGTGTGACATACACCCACCCTTTACAAGAAATGCCACCACAACATCATGAATTCTGCTATTATGGATATTGACATCATGCGACTAAGATCATGGATCCAGGTCTGATCTCATGGTGCAGTCATAGTAAAGATGGTGTCGTCTGTGATGTCACAGATTTCGTATTGATCCGGCAATGTGATGTTATGTGTCTGGCTAAGCGTTTTTTCTTGTTGCACTGATTGGTTTTGATTACTGGAACAACCACAACTTCACAGAAGAAGTATCAACTTGCTTAGTAGACATGCAGCAGTTTGTTACAATTTTGTGTAACAATGGCGATGTTCGGGCAATTTTTGCTGTAATATTGCAATGTATGGAGTAATTTGTTACAATTTTTGCTATAAGACGAAAATGCTGTACAATTTTTCTGTAAAATGTTCAGTTATTTTTACTGCTTCGATGTATGAGTCAATTTATCACCATTTCATTAGATGCTTATTTGTAACTAAGTAAGTGGCTGACATCCCCAGTAGCTGACACCATTGACAGCAACTGCAGTCACACACTGGCAAATAGTAGTGTTAAAATATGTTTAAAAATTTTCATTGCAGCACCCTGAAAGGTAACCATTATTGACCCACCCTGTAAACTGTTCATCAATGGCCAACCCCAGAAAATTACCATCACTGCACCATCCTGGAAAATGATGGTGTATCTGTTATGCTTGTACTCTTCTGTGATAACTTAGCAATGGATAGGACGATCTGCTAAAATTTTGCTGTAACAGAGATTATGGTTCAGTTTGTTATAATTTGCTGCAATAAACAATGTATGAAGCGTTTTGTGACAGTCTTGTATAACAATGGTAATGTGTGAGGCACATTATTACAGTTTTGCCGTAACATAGAGATATATACGGCAACTTATTACAATTTTGCTTTAAACTGTCTATTCATGGAATTAAGTATTTTATTCTCCACTGTGTGACAAACGTTTTGTACTACGAGACAGAGGTAATCCTGGTCTGGGAGTCACTACATCGTTTGCTTGATATCAGTTTTAGCTGAACTGAAGCGTGTTTTTCTCTATAAAACTACTATGTTTAGGATCAATAGCACAGTTTCTTAGCAAGACAGTCCATTCTCCACCTATTCATGCGAAACTGAAGCTAAATTTGTGCTTAGAGAAATGAAATGCTTAAATAAAAGAGTACAACTAAAACCAGACCAAAGTTGCAGATTTCACTTTTTTAATCACTCGATGACTAGTTTCAGGCTAAGACCCATTTTCAAATCATATTACAAAGATGTGATAACTTAGGAATGGACAGGACAGTTTGTTACAATCTTGCTGTAATAGCGATTATGCTTCAGTTTGTTTTAATTTGCTGCAATAAACTACGTACGAGGCACTTAGTGACAATCTTTATAGCAATGGTAATGTATGAGGCACATTCTTACAGTTTTGCTGTAAGGGTGAATCAAAAAAGTAAGAATTTGCAATTTTGGATTGGTTTTCGTTGTCCTGATTAAGAAGTTGCTGACCCAGAACTATTCCAACATGATTGTAGTTCGTAAGTGAAAGAGATAACTGTTGCTGGTAGGGGCTGTCATCATTTCATGAACCAATATAACATCCATTAACTGGTGGCAAGCTGTCAGATCGTACAGCTATGGTAATTCTAATACGTTTGATCAGCAGTTGTGCCTAAGGGAGTTTTGTAATGTTGTGGGACAAATTTTAAATGTGTTTTGGTTTATGTTGTACAGATATCGTTAACCGCCACTGTACCTTATACTGTGAGTTTTATCAGTAGTGCCAAGATATAATCGTAGTGTCGTTTTTAAAGTCCTGTAGAACAATTAATTTATGATAATAGTTCCACCTGTGTGTTGTACTCAAAATCGTACATATTTTTAGAAATATTATAATTTTATTTTTCTGCAAAGTTCAAATTTTTGTTCAGAGCCAGAGGTCTGTATTTACGGTAAGCAACCTTCATGTATTTTTTTGCTCCAAATCTTTACTTATTTTCATAAATAATTTTATAGTCTTACAAAGATAGGATTTTTGTTTGGAATCAGAGATGAATGGAGCAAAGAGATACCAAAGTTCAATGTCTGTGTGTGGAAATTTGTCCATCATTGTCTTTTGTCATGTTTACACCAGGCGCACCAGGAACTTATGTTTGCATATTACGGAAATACGTAGTTCTTGTATTACAATGCAATGGAGACCTCATCAAACCACCTTCTGTTTTAATAAAATGGTGCTTGGTCATGTTGTGTGTTTTTAATCTCGTATTTGGAGCAATACAACCAGGTTTGGGTATTATTTATTAGTCGATAATGGAAGTAAAGACCGCAAAAGCTATTTGTAAGCCTTGGCATGATAGATCCAACCAGTAAATGTCACAACCTTCCTTGAAAGCTCGGTTTTTGTTCATAATACCTTGGGTGGACTTAAATGAAATGCAATATGTATCAGTAACAGACAGTGAATATCAGCGATTGGATTTTTACACTGTAGAAGTTGATATATTACGTTTTCCCCACCCGCTAAAGATTGTTTGGTGATGTGACACATTAGTGAAAAACTTCTAACAGTTTTTGACCTATATTTTTGACATGGAAGTACTGTACATTTAGCATTTACGTATTTTGATGGACATTTTAAATATGAAGTTAACGTTGTGACGCATGAATTAAACTTTCTTTAATTAACTTCTTCCCCTGAAAGTGGTACTTGGTAAGATTTGTTTAGTTCATACCTTTGTTTACGCCTGGGATGAAATATCAACTGCTATTTAGCATACTAAATGTGTTTGCTGTTGGTATAATAAATTGAATGTGGAATTAACTCTGTGAAAATTGTTTTGAGAGTTCATTGTTGTGCTTAAGGTGTCACGCATTGACTACATTTTGCCAGTAACTCGCTGTAATACACCTGTCTATTTGTTTGTGTATGTATTTGCCTGTTTGTTAGAGTGTTTTAACCTAATGTGTTTTGAGCAGTTATAGGCTTGGTAAGCCCCATCTAGGCCTAAAATTAGAATGACCAACTCCCTAAGTTGGATGTTGATTTTTACCACATATATTATTAAACAATTTAGGCATTGATGTGGCACTGATGCAACTAATTTGAGAGTCCACAATCATGTTATAGACATCAGGTATGATGAATATTTTAGACATGGAAGTAACATTGACATAAACATTTTATTGATGAAATTTACGTATATTTACAGACATTTTAGGTGTGCAATTAATATTGCACTTCATTATAAGGTTTATGTGTTTTATAGAACAATTAAGATGTGGAAACATTTAATTCAAAGGTCCATTGTGCCTTACACCAAGTCTGATACAGGAATGGAGCTATGGACATTCAACAAGTGCCGCTTAACCGACAAATTAGATCACTATTTTAAGTATTTTGATAAACAATAGAACATTTGTAAACACGGTGCCAATTTGCGCAACATTCAGAAGAATCTTATGTATTTTTGAAATGGAAATACTGCCGTATTATCAGTATCACATTTTTTTTAACATAACGTAAATTACAGATAGTTTAGGTACTTCTCAATGTAGCATCTAATGGCTACTACCACAAGTGCACTAGTTCCATCATTATAAACTCTTCTTAATTTCTTAATTTTTAATTTTTTTTAAATATCCCACTATCACAATTGAATTAGTTCCATCATGCTGCGTCTTTGACTTCCCCACTGTTCCCATCTTGATGACATGTGTTTAAGTTCATTGATGACATTCTTCTCATTGACATATAGGCAAGCCAATCTAGCTCTTACTCTTTTTAAGGTGCAAAGTGGGACAGGTAACAAATATGCTTTTTTATCTATCATGTTCTCTTATGTGTTCTGAGATCATATTTCTTGTTGAGCTCAGTTCTCTTCCAGCAGAACATTCAGAGCTGGTACTTAGGCAAAGAGGTTCTCATTTTGGAATATTTGGGAAGGTTATCAGTTCTGGCACCTTCCTTACACCAAGATGATCTCCCAGGAAACCTTGGTCTTTCCTTCGAGATTTAATGAATTTTTGAAAAGCTGGCTTTAAGTTGAGGCACATTTTTATTCTGTTTTGTAGGATGACATGTCTCAGGCAAAAATATGAAGTCACAGTGTGTATGTGTACATGGAGAAATGAGTGAAACAGATAAAACTCTATGATTTGCTCGGTATATAGGTATGTTTCGTTCTATTATCACAGAGCGCTTTCCTTCATCGTTTATTCAAACTGTTGTTCAAACAACAATCAAATCCTACCCAGCTGAGGTAAAATGGGAGTAGGGAAAAATGATACCAAATGAGGGTACCTGGAGGTGATTTCCGGTTGTATCGTTCAATTAATAACAAAGGGAAACTTTCTGTTAAGTTCATTCTCTAGCCACTCAACTGTGAATGAGATAGTTTCTCTCGCTATATCGACAATACTGTTGGACAAGGTACTGTATCTGATTCAAACAATAAAAGCAGGAATAAAGGATCACTTGTGGCATCATCATCTCTTTCAGTATCATTACCAGTATCGTCACTTCCAGAGCAACATAGAACCTCATCAGCACCAGCAGACCACAAAATCAACGACTGTGAAAAAATGTTATGTAAAAAAATCACACATCATAACAAGAACTTTTATTAAACAATCATGTTTTGTTTGCGACTTCTTCTTTCGTTGCAGACCCGCTAAGCACCACATTTAAGTCATTAAATTATCTTTATGCTTTCTCCAAAACTCCATTTGCACACTTATTCATTTCTGCTCTTCTGCTCTCCATTTTCTACCCTATCTTTCTGGAAATATTTTGCCTTGTAAATCTTCTCTCTGAATTCTGTTTCAATTTTTTCTTTCGTCTTCAGTTTCATGCTTATTTGTGCCAGTTCTTTTTAGATGTCCATGTACTTTCATAAGGCAGTTAGGCTTGGTTTTTTATTTTTTTAAATTTGTACAATTTTCTCGCCAATACTCTAGGACACATTTTTAGGATGTTTCCAAGGATACCTGTCTTATTTTCCTAATTCCACCTGTAATATTTCGTGAACGATTTTATAGCACTGTTACTTTCTAATTCAAATGTTTCTACTATTGTCCTATTTCCTAATATCTTCCTCAAAACTCTGTTTTCTGACTTCCCCATTTTCTTTGTTGTTCGAAAAGTAAATGTTTCTGATGTATATGTGCATTCTGGCTGTACCGTGTAATGATGAATTTTTGCACTTCTAGAAAATGAGTTTTTATTGTAAACATGTTTTGTTAGCATCTTTCGTAATATCGCATTGATGCGTTCTCTTTCAGCTACATCAGCTAGGATGAATTCCTCTGTACTTTATATACTTTAGTAGTATTAATATATCTCTTTATTAAATTGTAACAGTACAGCTGATGAACGGCAGTAAGCACTATCAGCCAGCCCCAGAAGTGAAAGAAATTAGAACAAAGAAAAAAAGAAGCATACTAGCAGTCATTCCTCCCATACTCTATCTTGGAATGCAACAGTTAAAATGATATATGCCCCACATTTCATAGTGATTAGCAGAGAATACACGTAGATTCAAGTCCTACAACTAACCAAGTGAATCGACAATGTAATCAGTAAGACAGGACACTATCTCAGATGGACAAAAATGGAGTAAGATAAAGATTTTGGTCTCGTTGCTTAATCTTCCTAACTTTCACTTGAAGTGAAAACCACGGAAAAGTTAAATTAGAAGTTTTGAGCGCCACCTCTCCCAGATTTGAATCCAGTGCCGCAACCAGTGCGCCAGCTCACTCCTATGGACATTTTCAAAACAGATTCCCATTATTATCTCAAGTGGAGTTCTGGTGATCATAAGACGACTGTTTATGGATAAGAAAACGTTTACAAAGAAGTTATGAAACACATACATTTTGTTGACAAGGCCAAACAATGCTATATAAAAGGAAAACTTGTTCTCTCTTACACTTACTTGTATAAATATCATGTTCTCGAAGGTAGTAATTTTTCCCTTGTGTTATAATACAATTCCTGTAATTTTTCAGAAAATGATTGAAAACCATAAGGCAACATATACTACTAGGAAGAAGAGAGATCTCATAGACGCATTTTTGTCCAAAATGGCAAAAGCACAAAAGGAACAAAATGATAACACAACATTTACAGGTAAGTGACATCTGTCCTGGAAAACGAGATTTACAACGAACTAAGCACTGGGAGATGAAGAAGCTTGCACAGGATAGAGTAGCATGGAGAGCTGCATCAAACCAGTCTCATGACTGAAGACCACAACAACAACAACTAAAAAGTGTTCAATAAGGAAGAAGTAACCTGCCCACTTCTTGGACACTGGGAGATGCGCCAGCCCCGGATAGAATCCACACGATAGATCACCGACAAGGGTCTGTGGGTAGGACAGCCTTGATGTGGATTTTAGGCGGCTTCTCATGTCGAACTAGGTGAACACTGGTTTGGTACCCATATCCTGCCTCAGTTACACGATTCACAAATTCCGTCCGAACCTGTGCAGGGTGGGTGAGGAGGGAAGAGATGGCATCAGGAAGTGCATCCAACAAGATGAACAAATCCGATATAACATGTTGATCCCATGGAGACACAGAATAGAGCCAGAAGGAAGGAGAATGCGGAGGAAGTATAGTTTCAGCTTACGTCACCGTGCTGGAGCAAATTGCAACCGAACTTTGTCTGCTTTCACAGGCATCTGAAAGGCAGGGATGTGTTAAACAAGACAGACCCTTGCCCCTTCTTGGAATTTTATGTACAGACTTTTAATTCATTACAAATTTAGAGAAAGTTAGGATTCATTTTTGCTGTGAAGGACAAATACTGTGTCTTCAGCAATCGCTACTTAATTTCAGTTTGTTTGGTGATCACACTAGTGAAATGGAACCTTCCCGGGCCCGAGAAGACTGTTTCGGCGGTATCCTGCATTCAAAGCGGCTGCGAACCTTGATAGAATGTGGTCGAAATATTGTTGCCGTACTTTTCTCTTTAGCTCCCCGATACAAGCTATTTGAGCTGCCAAGAAGGACCCGTCCAGTACCCTGTAGCACATTGGCTGGCCACAGTTCCCAAGATACTTCTTTTCTCCCTCACCAGCAGAATTTAAACATAGCTACAGGACACCCGGCTGTGGCAGACATATACCCACTGCGTAAGTTCCTCATCACAGTAGTAGTTGTTTTTTTTTCTTTTCTTTTTGAGTCATCACTCCTCAGACTGGTTTGATGCAGTGGCCAGCCACGAATTCCTCACGTGCGCCAACCTTTTCATCTCAGAGTAGCAGCTGCAAACTTTGTTCTTAATTATTTTTGGGATGCATTCCAATCTCTGTCCTCCTCTACAGTTTTTGCCCTCTGCCACTCCCACTAGTACCATGGAAGCTATTTCCTGTCGTAAGAGAACTTCTATCATCCTATCCCTTCTTCCTGTAAGTGTTCTTCATGTAGTGTTTTCCTCGCCGATTCTCTAGATAACCTCCTCATTCATAACCTTATCACTCCATCTAATTTTCATCATTATTCTGTAGCACCACATCTCAAATGCTTCGATTCTCTTTTTGTAGGTTTTCCCACAGTCCATGATTCAGTAACGTGCAATTCTATCCCCCTAAGTACATTCTCAGATATTTCTTCCTCAAATTAAAGCCTTTGTTAGACAATAGTAGACTTCTTTTGTCCAGGAACGCCTTTCTTGTCAGTGCTAGTCTACTTTTTATGTCCTCCTTGCTCTGACCATAGGTTATTTTGCTGTCTAGGAAGCGGAATTCCTTAACCTGTCTGCTTCGTAGTCCTCAATTCTGATGTAAAGATTCTCGTTGTTCGCATTTCTGCTACTTCTCCCACTTTCGTCTTTCTTCAATTTACCTCTCAGTCCATATTCTGTACTCATCAGACTCTTCATTCCATTCAGCAGATCCTGTAATTCTTCTTCCTTTCACAAAGGATAGTAATGTCATCAGTGAATCTTATCATTGATTTCCTTTCAACATAAATTTTATCCCATTCTAGAACATTCCTTTTGTTTCTGTAATTGCCTCTTCGATATATGGGGTGAACAGTAGTAGCAAAAGACCACATCCTTGTCTTATACCCTTTTTAATCCGAACACTTCCTTCTTGTTCTTGCAATCTTATTGTTCCCGTGTGGTTCTAATACATATTGTGTATTACCCGTCTTTCCCTACAGCTTACCCTATTTTCCTCAGAATTTCAAACATCTTGCAGCATTTTACATTGTCGAACGCTTTGTGCAGGTCAACAAATCCTATGAACGTCTCTTTATTGTTCTTCATTCTTGCTTCCATTATCAACCGCAGCGCCAGAACTGCCTCTCTGCTACCCTTACCCTTCCTAAAGCCAAACTGTTCACCATCTGACAGTTCCTCAATTTTCTGTTATATTTTCTGTATATTATTCTCGTCAGCAACTTGTATGTATGAGCTGTTAAACTGATTGTGCTATAATTCTTGCACTTGTCGGCTCTTGCAGTCTTCGGAATTGTGTGAATGATGTTTTTCCGAAAGTTTGATGATATATCGTCAGACATTCTACACACCAATGTGAATAATCGTTTTGTTGCCCCTCCTTCCTAATGATTTTAGAAACTCTAACAGAATGGTATCCATCGCTTCTGCCTTATTTGATCTGAAGATGTACACAGCTCTTCTAAATTCTGATTCTAATACTGGGTCCCCTCTCTCTTCCTCATCGACTCTTGTTTCTTCTCCTATCGCGTCATCAGACGAGTCCCCCCTCTCATAGAGGCCTTCAAAGTACACTTTCTCTTTATCTGCTCTGCTATCTGGTCTGCAGTTAACAGTGGAATTCCCATTGTATTCTTAATGTTACCGCCCTTGCTTTTATGTCATGGAAAGTTATTTTTTGTTTTCTGTATGCTGACTCACTACTTCCGACAGACATTCCTTTTCCGATTTCTTCGCATTTTTCATGCAGCCATTTCGCCTTAGCGTCCCTGCAATTCCTATTCATTTCGTGTCTTAGTGACTTCTGTATTCCTGAATATCACTGCACGTTTTTGAATTTATTCCTTTCGTCGTTCAACTGAAGTATTTCTTCCGTTGCCTATGATTTCTTCAGAGTTACCTTCTTTGTACCAATGTTTTTCTTTCCAACTTCTCTGACTGGCCCTTTTAGCGATGTCTGTTTCTCTTCAGCTGAACTGCCTACTGGGCCATTCATTATCACAGTATATAAAACCTCAGAGAACTTCAAGAGTATCTCTTCGTTGATTAGTACTTGTGTATCAGACTAGTATACTTGCATTAATAACACAAACGGCGGTTTGGTGAGACTATGTTTATCTCAACACACCAAAGACATTCTAGTAAACCCCGAAGGATACTCACGACTGTGATAATTTCCAAATACCCAGATATATCTATGGACCCAAACTGCATCAGTCTGATATAGTTGAATTCCACACTGTCTACCAGAAGAGAGAGGAGGGAGGGAAGTATGGAATTTTAAGAACATTGTTATCAACCCAAAGCCATCACAATGCTTTATTAGGCATGGTCCTGTTGGAGGTGGTATGCCCTTGCCTTCCTCTGCCCTTTAACTGACTTACCCAGCCAGCTATACATGGAAACTACAGAATTCTGACCGCAGTTCTAACTCGGTATGTTTCAAATTAAAAATACCGTCCAAGGTGCAAATAGTGGTAAATGACAGATAGAAATCCAAGGACCTATCAGTATTTGAATCCCAGACATTTACATAGGTCAGGAAGATGTCTTCACAAGATGTTGGTAACTTCTCGATCCTTACAGATTGCAGCACAGTTACAGAACTAAAAATTCTGCACTTTAGTTGACACGCCTTTTCATAAACACTGCTGGGAAAACAATTATTACAACGTTGCAGAGGTTTCCGATTCGCTCATGATTTATTGCTGCAGCAGTGCGTATGGAGAATATGAAACGATTACATCTACAGATCAATAGGACAAGCGGTTCAGACGTATCAGTATCGACCAGTGATGAAGCACCCATGTTAGGTCGAGGTGTAGCCTCCAAGGGCGGCAATGCGACGCTGCCTCTGGCATACTGTCTATCGTAGAGATGGTAAATACTGTCCTGGGAGACGTTATGCCACTCCTGTTCAACCTGTTCGCGTATTTATGTAGGAATAGTTGGTTGACGAGCCGCATAAATCACTTTAGTCCCATGGTATCTCACATATGCTCGACTGAGGACAAGGCTGCAGATCGTGCTGGCCACGGAAGTTGCTGCACGTCTTATAGAGAACTTCGAGTTTCACGGGCCGTGTGTGGACGACCATTATCCGGCTAGACCAACATATCACCTCCCTGTTGCAAGAATGGCAAAAGAATGGGGCATAACTTTCTGCAGATACCGAGCGCTGGTTAGCGTCCCCTTCGGAAACACCAAAGATGAATGAGAGTTGTGGGTTATCGCATCCCAGATCCCAAGGCCTCGGGTGGTGTCGGCGTGTCTTGGACATTTGCACTCTAAGAGAAAGCGCTCAACAGGTGTATGTCGTACGCTCAAACGACCATCACTTGCGTGAAGGTAGAATCTGCTTTGAACGCTAAAGACCACAGCGCGTCATTCCATCTTCCAAGTGATTCTTTCACAGCACTAGTTGAGCCGTGCATTTGATTATGTGGTGTGAGTGGAAGACGGGCTAGAGCTGTGCGTGCCCGTAGTCCCACTGGTAATAGCCGGTTTGCAACAGTTTGTATTGACACGTCTGGACTCACAACCCCTCTTATCTGTGCTGCAGTAGCTGTACGATCTGTAACAGTTGCCCTTACAATACGAAGGCGTCTCTGCCGCGTGGACGTCTAGGACCTCATCTACAACTGTGAAAGTCAATAAGGAGTTACAGAACGTCTTTGCAAAATTCACCGTCGGGCAGGCATTAAGCCGATTTTTCGTAGCAAGAACAAAATAAAAGACATTGTGGGCTCGACGAAATATACAACTGACAAGTTTCATGCCGCCGGAGTTTATGAAATCGGATGCCAATGTGGACTTCGGTATGTATATGAGACTGGGCGTGCAATAAGCACGCCGGCCGAAGTGGCCGTGCGATTCTAGGCGCTGCAGTCTGGAACCGCGAGACCGCTACGGCCGCAGGTTCGAATCCTGCCTCGGGCATGGATGTGTGTGATGTCCTTAGGTTAGTTAGATTGAACTAGTTCTAAGTTCTAGGGGACTATTGACCTCAGAAGTTGAGTCCCATAGCGCTCAGAGCCATTTGAACCATTTTGCAAAAGCAGAAGGTTAACTGAACACGAGAGATATATCCGCCTCAAACAATACAACAAATCAACGGTGGCAAAACTTCAGGAACGGTGCAGGATGAAGATCGAATTTCGAGAGGCCCACGAACTGGCGAAACAGCCTTTTAGTTTGAGGAGGAAGATTAGAGAGGCTATAGAAATAGCCAAGTGACCCAACAATATGACTAGAGAGGACGGCACCGACTTCCAGCGTCTTGGCTGCCAGCTGTGACAGCTTTACGGAAGGACAGCTCTCGCAGAGCAACAGGCGCGCGGTAGGCCACAGCGTTGGCGGGTACACAGAGTGCTGCCGCGGCCTAGTCGATACTAGGCAGTTAGTAAACAACGCTACACTGTAGTCGACGCTCAGTCTCCTATTCGCCGATTTATACCAATGGCAAGCAGTAAAGGAAACTCCAATGGAACGCGCCCATTTCCGCCAATGACAACACGAAATGCAAAGACCAATAAAATGAACTCCTAATGCCCTTCCTCCTCACCCTCACATCCAATGACAGCATTCCTCCATAGTATATAAGTATCCAAACTAGTGCTCATTCGGCAGTTAGCAATACACCCTGATCAAGGCGCCTTGCAACAGTCGGAATTTTACAGACTACAATGCGGCCTCAAACCCAGAAGAATTTTATTGACTGTGACAACGGCCCCGGAAGCCTACGTTTACATACAACTGCGTGAGTATTGACATGGCCTGTGATACCACCATCGTTGCACAACTGACGCGCCACATCCAACGTATTTGACATTTCTCCGAAAGAACCATCCCTCCACTTGGAAAGCCTTAATATGACGCTTTGAAAACTCGCTCAGTTGCTCGTATGAGGCACGAGTGCTCTTTGTGGCACAGTCGCCTGCTTGCTTCACACGTTTGCACCACAATGAGCCTTCTGCTACGGCTGCGGCTACGGCTGGAACATAACGAGTAACTAATGCTCATGTTGAGCAGGATAAGCGAAACTGAGTCGCTGTGCCTGCAGATCTTGAGGTAGATGGGGAAACGTGGGACTCATTGGTTGGATGGATCTGGTGGATGCCAGGCGTCGAGGAAGGGTGGAGAATTCCTAATAAATTCTAAGATCGACTCAGAAGCCTGGAGACTGACTGGGTCTGGTGGTGAGTCAAGTAGCAGAGATCGCCGCGGACAGGAACTGCACTTCCCTGCCGACACGCACCTGACTGAGACCACAAAAATGTGTTCCCAGTCATAGGGCGTGGAGACAGGGTGGCGATTTATCAGATTTAGGTCCTTTCTCGGCACTAGTGAGCGCAGGGTCCGATGGTGTCTAACGGGATTGTATAACTCGCGAGGAGGAAGCGCTTTATCTGTGAGCAACCCCCCTTATCGGGTAGACACAGATGGCGCTCTGGTAACTATGTCGCTTTGCTATCTGTTGGAGGGCGGCGTTGAAACTATTATCAGTACATCCATTACCTCTCAGGTGGCATACGTTGTCATCGGATCAGAGGAGACGTCATCTTTCCAGATGTCCTAATTCTTTTTCCGGCACTGTAACTTTCTGAACAACGCTACTTCTTCTCCCTCCTAGCAACTTAAAGATGAAATAAGTGAATATGTTATTAACTAATGTAGTCTGCAGCAAAGTATCGAAATAGCTCACAGGTGAATGGCTAGATGTAGTGGCCAACAGTCACAATATTTCAGAAAGCAACCACTTTGCCATCACCAGGTGGAGGTAAAGTACGTGCTGTGTTCTGGGCTGAGCCACTCTGCGAACATTCTTCCACTGCTGCTCGTCCTACATCTTGCATGTAGTCCACTGTCAAGTTTTTTGACGGTTGTGGCTTTACGCTATAATCAGCATGGCTACAGGGGACAGGGGTGTTTTATTGAAGGACAGCTTACATGTCTAAGAAAGGTCAATTTTTTTGTACCTGAACATGTGACTTTATAGTCACGGTACTAGTTGTGAATCAATAGGAAGTCAATAAATCTTCTCACGGCAGCTGTTACGGTTATTTATTTATTCAAATGGATTTTTACAGCTGCGGCTGCCCCACTCACCAAGTGATCATGAGAAGCGCTGATGAACCGACTGCTGAGCGGACAGCTTGGTGCTTCTGTCTTTTACCGCCTCCCTCCGCCTTGCTGCTCTCCGTCCGTGCCCAATATCTCCTCCCTCATTTCTTCCACAGACAGGTTGCTCCGTCCTCGGTTCGTGCACAGATATAAGTACTGAGGTACCTCTCCTGTTCCTTCACTTACGCTAGAGTGGGTTTGTTGTGGGATGTAGCCTTCCTCTTCTTAATCAGATCAATGGCCAGTTCCCATGCCTTAACTTTATCATCAGTTCCCTTATTCGAATCTCTGTAAATTATATAATTAGAGTCTCAGAAGTTATACATCTGTGTCAGAAGCTTGGTCTGATCATAATCATTCCATGTAATTCCGATAGGCCATGTTCTGCGACTGCCAGCTTGTTGGGCTGCTGCAATCTGGCGTGCCGTTAGTGTGCTCGGCAATGATCTTCAACTGTACCCACCGTCTGCCCTATGCGCTTTTTTTTTTTTGGGGGGGGGGAGGGGGGGACATCAGTCTTCTGACTGGTCCGATGCAGCCTGACACGAATTCCTCTCCTATGCCGACCTCTTCATCTCAGAGTAGGACTTGCAATCTACGTGCGCAGTTATTTGCTGGATGCTTCAATATCTCTGTCTTCCTCTACAATTTTTACCCTCTACAGCACCCTCTAGTACCATGGATGTTACTCCTTGTTGTCGTAACAGACGTCCCTTCTTCTTGTAAGTGTTTCTGATACAGTCCTTTCCTCGCCGATTCTCCGGATAACCTCCACAGTTCTTACTTTATCAGTCCACCTAATTTTCAACGTTATTCTGTAGCACCACATCTCAAATGCTTCTAGTCTCTTCTGTTCTGGTTCTCCCATAGCCCATGTCTCACTACCATCCAATGATGTGATCTAAACGTACTTTCTTAGAAATTTAGTCCTCAGATTAAGGCCTGTGTTTGATACTAGTAGATTTCTCTTGTCCAGTAATGTCCTTTTTACCAGACCTATTCTGCTTTTCATGTCCTCCTTGCTCCGACCGTCGCCGGTTTTTGCTGCCTAGGCTGCAGAATTCCTTAACTTCCTCTACTTCGTGATCATCTACCCTGATGTTAACATTCTCACTGTTTGCATTTATACTACTTCCCACTACTTTCGTCTTTCTTCGATTTACTCTAAATACATATTCTGTAATCGTCAGGCTCTTCATTCCATTCATCAGATCCTGTAATTCCTCTTCTGTTTCACAGAGGATAGTAATGTCATCAGCGAATCTTATCATTGATATCCTTTCAACATAAATTTTATCCCGTTCTAGAACCTTCCATTTATTTCTGTAATTGCCTCTTTGATATACGTCTTGAACAATAGCAGTGAAAGAATACATCCCTGTGTTATATCCCTTTTAATCCGAGCACTTCCTTCTTGTTCTTGCAGGCTTACTGTGTATTACCCGTCTTTCCCTACAGCCTAAGCCTATTTTCCTCAGAATTTCGAACATCTTGAACCAGTTTACATTATCGAACGCTTTTACCAGGTCGACAAATATTACGAACGTCTCTAGGTTTTCCTTCAGTCTTGCTTCCGTTTTCAACCGCAACGTCATACCTGCCCCTTTGGTGCCTTTACGTTCCCTAAAACGACACTGCTCGCCATCTGACAATTCCTCAATTTTATTTTCCGTTATTCTGCACATTATCGTAGTCAGCAACTTGTATACAACTTATCATGAGATAATTCTTGCACTTGTCGGCTCTTGCAGTCTTCGGAACTGTGTGGATGATATTTCTCCGTAAGTTTGATGATATGTCACCAGACTCATACATTCTACACTCCAATGTGAACAACAGTTTTGTTGATACTTCCCCAATTGGTGTTAGAAATTCTCATGGAATATTGTCCCTTCTGCCTTACTTGATTTTAAATTCTGGTTATAACACTGGATTCCCTATTTGTTCCCCATCGACTCCTTTTTCTTCTTCTATCACATTATCAGACGAGTCCTCCCCCTCCAAGAGGCCTTCAATATATTCCTATCCGCTCTCTCATCTGCATTTAAGATTGGAATTCAAATTGACCTTTTATTCTACCGCTCTTGCTTTTGAATTCACCGAAGGTTGCTTTTACTTTTCTATATGCTGAGTCAGTCCTTCTGACAGCCATTTCTGTTTCGATTTCTTCACTGTTTTGTTTTAGGCTCTCGCCTTAGCTTCCCTGCGCTTCCTATTTATTTCGTTTCTAAATGCCTTGTATTACTGTATTCCCAGACATTTTTGTCCTTCCTTTTTTCTTCCATGAAGTGAAGTGTTTCTTCTGTTACCCATGGTTTCATGGCCCTATGTATATGATGCCACATTGGCAGGGTATCTGATAGTCTCTAGATCTGCGCAGTCAACGGTCGTCTCTGACACTACCAAACAGTGCTCATGGTTTAGCTGAAGGATGAAGAGGAAGGAGACATTCCAGAATGAATTGATTTATAGTGGCAGATGGAGGCACAGAAGAGATGTCGCTAGCACGTGTACCTGGACACAGGCCAAAGAGGCAGTAACGTGTTGGTGGGAGGAGTGGGGGAGAATATGCTGAGCGTCGCTGGTGGACAGAGCGACTCGCCGGTTGTCGGGTGGGCTAGCAGACAAAAACGCCACGCCAGCTTCTGTCAGTCAGTTCGTCAGTGTACCTCGTGATGACAACGCTGTCGCTATCCGAACTATTCTAGCTTCTGGACACTAACTTTCGATATGCTCGAAATATGTATATAACCTCTTTGCACCGGTATAGGACACTGTCTGGTATACTTTGGTGTATATGGTCGTATGGATGTACTGCACAGTTATCTAGCTGCATCCGCAACCTATTATATGGAACGTGCAAAGTAGTGGAGGGGTGATTTAGCAATGATGCAGAAACTGGGAATTGTTCTACCGTGTCATTGACTGACGTTGCAATTACGGAACAACAGGTAAAATTGCTAAAATTAATCCAGCTATCAAGTATGGCCTGTATTACAGAACATCGTCTCATATCAATGATGCCTTTCTGATGCCGTTCGTCCTCTGGGTACGCTGTTGATTACCGCATAATGAATGGCTGACGACACTCGGCTGAGATGGAGAGAGCCTTAGCAGAACCCTGGATATCTGCTACTTGTCGCTGTGCAACATACAATTGATAGGAAGCGTTCTTCGACGCTGCAGACTCGTCCTGTTTTCATAAGCTGCGATGCCTTCCACGTGTTTTTACTTTTATTTTTTCACCAACATGATAGCAATACTTCTTCTTATTTGTACCACCTCACACGTATTGTGAACAGCGCCTTCCGACGATGGTCAACACTGAAACAGTAATCATGTACAGTATTGCAGAATGAGGGAGCAATGCTCTTCCAAATGGAACACCGAGACATTCGCTACCCTGTCGCTGGAGAAAATGAGATTAACTGTACAGTCGGATAGCTGTTGGAAGCTCTCCACAAAATACCGCAAGATCTTCCAGTTTCCATACGTTGCAATGTCTTCCACACTTTTTTCAATGAGAAACATCGCCGCTGTGTTTTATTTCTACCAGCCCGTGTCTGTTGTAGCAGTATAGCTTTCTGTGAGAGCCAAAGGATCGAAACGCGTTAATGTCAGTTTAGCAGCAGGTGACACAGACCTCCAAGTCATGCTAGAAAACACAAAGTGTACGGCGGTGTACACAGATTGGATGAGTGACAAACGAATCCATTACACTGCTTATGAATGAACAATACATGAATCCTCTCGTGTGTCTGATAGTCCGTCGGATGTGGTCCTCCTACAGTACAGATGACGAACGTTTACACTGGTCTGTAGATGCGACACCGATCACGAGCCATCTTCCCCAATGAACCGATATTTAAGAGAGTCGCCACATATGGTCTACGCCGGAAGGCACACTGTATTTGTTTCGGATTTATCAGAAGACGGGGATGCGGTAATATCATATCGAATTCTGTAACGGATGAAGTTAGCGGAGGTTTTATAGTACAGATGTCGCTATACTTTACACGAACAACTTGCCTATGGGGCGGCTGTCGTTTTACCTGCTATTGTTTAGTTAACCATAGCTGATTTGCGTTGGTGAAGGACCACCGCCTCAAGGCGGACAGCGTCCACAGGGTTGTGGTGAAAGGCCCAGTGTAGATAGTGGGGCGCTCTGTTGTAGCTGTTGACTGTTTGAAAAGGCTTGTGTTGTCCCCATGGGTGGATGGATGGATGGATGGGTGGAGGGAGAGAGGGGAGCGATGAGGGGGTGTAAGACGGCCTTGATTTCGGCAGTTTGTGAGCTGAACACACTTTCAACTACCACCCCCTGTGCATTATGTCCCATTCATTACAAGTTCTGTGTTTTTTACTACAATTTCCAAGTGTAATTAGAACAGTGATGCATTTTGTCCATCAGGTGCGGTAGCGTGTACTGGCTTCTATTACGTGGGCTGCGGGCGTCTGTAGCGAACTCTGACATCAAACAATGACAGACTATGTCCTCAGCTGTATGTTAACAGGTAATATATTTATTGAATTCTTCTTTGTCCAACACCAGCATCTCCTCAGTTGAACGTATTTTTCGCCAAAACGAATAGAGGTAGTACCTGACACCGGAGCCTTTATTTTCCCGCTAGCTTGCAGGCGAAGGGTAGAGTTTAAGCATGTCTGTCACTAGTTTCCAGTCGTATTGTGAAGTTTTTCCCAGAAGAGTAACACCAGTTGTATGGTAGCGTCAATTTTTGAGCTGTATTGCGATTTTAGGCAGTCCTTGTGTATCGCGATGCACATAGTTGTGTAATTAGGCCCGACCTTTGTGAATAATTATGTAATTAGGACCGATCTTTACTTCGAGTTTCCCAACCAAAATAAATAAAGTTCACTAACCTAACCTTCCTCTCCTTCATCTGCACAGTTTCCATGAGTTGGGGGACTTGGGCTTGCCACCCAGTAGGGTTAGGGTTCGAGTCCAGAAAAGGCTATCGCTACTTGTTATTCCCCGCCCATTACAAGTGCCTCTGGTAGTATAACTGTGTTAGGGGGTTGCAATTGGGTTTTCCATCCAGGATAATCAGGGTTCATGTCCTGGAAAGAGTACCGCCATTTTTAATTTCCCACCAATTCCCAGATTGGGGGTGGGGTGGGATGTCAGCACAGTCCCTGGAATAAGTAATTCCCACCAAAATTCGAAATTCTCGTCAATGGGGTAGGTGAGGGGGGCCGGGGGGGAGGGGGGGGGAGGGAGCTGGAGCTCACGTACAGGCTGAGAAACACACGATGTCACCCGGGGGTGGGGGTGGGCGTCGTCGAGGTGGAGGTGGGCATGGTTGGGGGGGGTTATTAATTGATAAATGTAATTAAATTGCATATCAGTTTGATATCAAAATTGTAGCTGTAACCCCATTCTCCTACTACTGTCGTTGCTTAGTTTCTGGGTCATACTCATTACACCACGTCCGGTCATTTGTAATTTTATTTGTAAAAAGCCATCTTGGGATGTGGTTCCGTCATGTTAACAGCTGCAAAATCCGAAAACACGTGAAACATCATTTACGAGGAAAAGCTCTCGGACTTAACTGACCCTTCTGCACAAAAGCCAATATTCATCGGATTCGATTGCGTTTTCAGTGTTGCAAATCTCATTTTTGAAATGATTACTTCTTTAGATACATTGATATTTGCGATTTTTCAAAACTGACCTTAAATTTAAGTGCTGCCAACTTCAGTGGTTCAAATGACTGTCTCTGCTGAAGTAATTTCAAACCTCAATACCTCAGCTAAAAATGACACGGCGCTTTCATTATGTTCTCAGCTTAAAAATGATCTATGAAAAGTTTCTACCAGCCACGCTCCAACATTCATGGCAATCGGATGTCAACAACTGAGTGCAAAGTGGACCCTCGATGTTCGACTCTGTGAATTCGCTATAAATAGGATCATATGGCCAGACGCAACGCCTTATACATCGTGGCGTAGCGGTTAGTGTCCCTTCCTGGCGTGTTGTACGTAATAGGTCAAAGCCACCAAGCAGGGGTTATATGTTACGAAGTATTTATCATTTTCTGAAAGGTTCTGGAAATTTTTTATCTTTGTAATAGTCGTATATTATCGAATACTCGATGTTTTTCTGAATAACACCACTCCCCCTCCAGTAATTCAATATTTTTATGTTCTGGCTGCATGTTAATTTCCGTAATAAACGTGTTTTCAGTAATAAGAGTCATACTTAAACTACGTCACTGCTTCCGAATTTGCAGTTGAGTCTGTTTACAACGTGACAGTATCATATATACTAATTTTTTATATGTTTATTTGGCCTTCATGTAGATATCAGTTATCCAATGCGAAAGGCCTTCGTACTATGTTGAAAACGATTGTTTTCGTTACAACTTATCCGGTTCTCCAAGTAGGTATCACAAAAAGACATGAAGCTCAAAATTTGAAAAAGTTTGAAAATGACCCTACTTTCCTCCAAGTTCGCGAGATATTTGGAAATAGTACAACCAGAATTCCAAATATCATACACAAATATATAGTGCACAAAATTCCAAAGGGAATTACTTCAAAAAACGTTACGCTACACCACAAAACCAACACGCTGCTTTACGACAAGTATAGACAACCTGTAGACTGGCAGTGGTTTCCTAAATTACGTATCAAAACGTCTTCGGTCACAGGTTCGAACCCCGCCACCGTTTAAATTTTGAATAAAAATCAACAGCAATGGCGGCCGAAGACGTTCGGGACAAGAAGTCACCCTCATTCTGCCAACGGCCTTGTCACAGAGCATGGAACATCGGACAGGAGAGGTTCAGGGCACTCTCTTCCTTTTGAGGTGGAAAACAGCCCCTTTTAAGTGGGAAGAATCAGGATTGATCAACGACATGAGGATGCAGAAGGCTATGTAACATCCTGCACTAAAGACACATAATGTTTATCTGCAGGAGACGTGGCCTGTACTTGAGAAACCGTCATTGTGATTGATCTCTCCGTTGGCAAAGTTGGTAGTTCTCCAATTCGGATCTCCGGGAGGGGCTGCTTAGGAAGAGACAAACGCGAGAAAAAGATTGAATAACCAAGGAAAGGATGATGTTCTACGTGGTGGGGCGTGGAATATCAGAAGTTTTTACGTGCTAGGAACACTATAAAATAAGAAAAGGGAAATGGTAAGGCTCAGTTTAAATACAGCGGGGATCAGTGAAGTGAAATGGGAAGAAGACAAGGATTTTTGGTCGAATGACTACAGGGTAATATAAACTGCAGCAGAAGACGGTATAACGGGGATAAGATTCGTTATGAATAGGAAGGTAGGACAGAGAGTATGCTACTTTGAACAGTTCACTGATAGGGTTGTTCTCATCAGAATCGACAGCAAACCAACATCGACAGCGATAGTTCAAGCATGTTTGCCGACGTTGCAAACTGAAGATGAAGAGATAGAGGAAGTATATAAAGCTATTGAACGCGTAATTCAGTACGTATCGGGAGATAAAAATCTAATAGCCATGGGTGATTGGAATGTAGTTGTAGGGCAAGTAGGGCGTGGTACTCGAAATGAGAGAGGAGAAAGTTTAGTTGAGTTCTGTATTAAATTTCGGCTTGTAATAGCAAATACTCTATTCAATAATGACAAGAGGAGGGCGTACGCGTGGAAAAGACCTGGAGATACGGGAAGATTTCAGTTAGATTACGTCATGGTCAGGCACAGATTCCGAAATCAGTACTGGGTTGTAAGGCGTACCCAGGAGGAGATGTAGACTCAAATCACAATTTAGTAGTGATGAAAGGTAGGCTGAAGTTTACAAGATTAGTAACGAAAACTAATGCGCAAAGATGTGGGCTACGGAAACACTAAGGAATGAGGAGATACTCTTGAAGTTCTCTGAGGCTATAGATACTGCCACAAGCAATAGCTCAAAACACAGTTAAGTCGAAGAGGATTGGACATCTCCAAAAGGGCAATTGCAGAAGCTGGAAAGAAAAACACAGATACAAAGAAGATAACTGCGAAGAAACCATTGGTAACACAAGAAATACTTCAGTTGATCGATGAAAGATTAAGGGAATTCAGTAATAGAGAAACAAAAGTCACTTATGAATGAAATAAATAGAACTCGCGGGGGAACAAATGCGGAAGTCAAAAAAACCTTCGGTATACTTAAAAGCAAGGGTGGCAGCATTATGAATGCAATGGGAATTCCACTGTTAAATGCAAAGGAGAGAGTTGATAGGTGGAAAGTGTACATTGAAGGTCTCTACGAGGGAGAAGGCTTGTTTGATGGCGTGATATTAGAAACAGAATTTAAAAGGGCTTTGGAAGACTTACGATCGATTGAGGCAGGAAGGATAGACGACATTCCATCAAAATTTCTAAAATAATATGGAAAGTGGCAACAAAACGACTATTACGCTGGTGTGTAGAATGTATGAGTATGGTGATATATCAGCAGACCTTCGGAGAAACATCAGCCACACATTTCCGACTGTTACAAAAGCCCACAAATGCGAGAATTTTCGCAAAATCAGTTTAACAACTCATGCATACAAGTTGCTGACCAGGATAATACACAGTGGAATGGAAAAGAAAACTGAGGATATGTTTGACGACAATCAGTGTGACTTTAGAAAAATAAAGGCATTAGAGAGGCAATTCTGACGCGGTTGATAATGGAAGCAAGAGTAAAGAAAAATCAAGAGAAGTTTACAGGATTTGTCGACTTGGAAAAATAAGGTTAAGCTATAGGGAAAGACGAGTAATATACAATGTGTACAAGAATCACGAAGGAACAATAAGACTGGAAGACGAAGAACGAAGTGCTCGGATTGAAAAAGGTGTAAGAGAGGGATGTAGTCTTTCGTCCCGACAATTCAATCTATACAGCGAAGAAGCAATTACAGGAATAAAAGAAAGGTTCAACAGCTGAATTAAAATTCAAGATGAAAGGATATCACCGATAATATTGCTATCCTTAATGGAAGTGAAGAAGAATTACAGATCTGCTGCATGGAATGTTTATCCTAATGGGTACAGAATATGGACTGACAGTAAATCAAAGACAGACGAAAGTAATGAGAAGTAGCTGAAATGAGAAAAGCTAGAAACTTAACATCACGACTGGTGATGACGAAGTAGATGAAGTTAAGGAATTCTGCTCCCTATGCAGCAAAATAACCTGCGACGGTCGGAGCAAGGAGGACATCAAAAGCAGACTAGCAAAGGCAAAAGGGCATTTCTGGACAAGAGAAAATTACTAGTATCAAATATAGGTCTTAATTTGAGGTCGAAATTCCTGAGTATTTACGTTTAGCGAACAGAATTTTATAGCAGTGAAACATGGGCTGTTGGAAAACCAGAAAAAAAATAATCGAGGCAGTTGAGATGTGGTGTTACAGGAGAATTGAAAATTAGTTAGACTGATAAGGTAAGGAATAAGGAGGTTCTGCGAAGTTTCGGCAAGGAAAGGAATATGTGGAAAACACTGACAAAAAGGGCGGATAGGATGATGGGATATCTGTTAAGCAATCACGGAATAACTTCCACGACGCTAGAGGGAGCTGTAGAGGATAAAAACTGCAAATGCAGAATGAGATTAGAATACACCCACCGCATACTTGAGGACGTAGGATGCAAGCGCTTCCCTGAGATGAAGAGGCTGGTAGAAGAGAGGAGTTCGTGGACCGCTTCAAACCGGTCAGTAGATTGATAAATTGATGACTCAAAAAGAAAAAATAAAGAAAGAAAAGAAAAGGCAGCGTAATCCCGCATTGGCAATCCGGTTAACATTTCAAACAAACGGGACGCCCATCACATTTCCAATACGGCAGCGGGGAATTTAACATTGCACTTAACTGGATATAAATAAGATTTCTAATGCGGTATACTGTGTACAGTAGGCGTTTTCACGTGAATAGCTGCGGCAGAGTTAAAATTGAGTACATTTTGTACTCTAAATACACTACTTGTACACTTAACATAACCACTCATGTGAGTTGATACAAACTGGACTCCCTCTGGAGATCCAGAGCCCAAATATCTCACTGTTTCTCTAAAATATTTCAGGTGAATTCTAGGACGATACCTTCGGACAGGTACCGCCAGTTACTTCCAACATGCTTAGCCAGTCGAAGCTTGTGCTCCGTATCTAATGACATGAAAGGAGCATCCAACTTCAGTTGACTTTCCCTTAATGTAATTACAGAGCACGTATCACCTTTGGGCAACTTACATATTGTTTCCTGTCAAAACTAGCTCAGTTGCTACTCGCCACTGCAGTGGAACTTAACCTATAGGAGAACTGTAGACCAAAAACCCCAGAAACAAATTTGAATGTACCCTGAGCGACGTCACGTTAAATACGCAATTAGACAGCATGATTCACTGCTTTCTCATTACAAAATTTCAAGAATGGAAACTGGTCGAGTGATCGAAAGTGGCATGGTTAGAGGAACACTCAATGTCAGACATGTTTTGAGCACCAAGGTCAGGCATGTTGTCAGAGGTGTCATAAGAGCTACATTTGACCAGATGCGTGTTCTTGTGTAGATTCCTCCGAAGAGCGTTGTCCAAAATCATCTCTTTGAGAAGCATAAGAAATTGTCACTGACAGCTAAACTCAAAGAATCAAGGAAAATTCTACGAACCAGACGTCATCAATCCTTGTCAACTATTGCAGAAGTCTTTCTCAGCAGCTCATGTGCAGTGATGAGTGATATAACAGTCCCTCCGAACCAGCTGGAATCTGCATGGCGTCGTCACAGGATCCCTCCGCAGGATGCCCGCCACCTATGACTCAGATAGGCTTGAGCAGCTATTATCTACGGCTATACAGAATAGCCATCGAAATATATTAATGTGGTGGTAATTTAACAGAAAATAAACAGGTATGAGATAGTCCTTGAGCGATATTTGGCCAAAGGCTCCGAGTAGCCGATGGATAAATTTTATGTTTGACAGACGACAGTCGTTAATTGAGTTTTATCCATGGAAGTAAAAAGAGAAGGGAGGTCTCATTACATCACACACTTGAAGTCGACTAGCTCAAAACCTTAGGAAAGACACGACTACAGAAGTCACACGTAGGGCCATAGATCCTCTCACCAACTCGGAACCAGACAGGAACACCATCGGAAGGCTTTACCCCTGGGCACCGGCGCCTCCGCGACTATATGACCCCCGAACATCCATAGGAGAGAGTTCCATTACGTTCGATACTGAACAACATAAACTCACCAACATATGGGATAGCCAAACATCTAGCACAACTACTAACACCACATGTGGGTCACTGCCTACACCACGTCAAGAACTCGACAGAATTTGTGAATGTACTCCAAGAGCTGTGCAAAGATGAGAAGGACCTACTAGTCAGCTTTTATGTTAAGTCTCTTTTCACCCGCGTGTCACTGGACGATTCCTTAGCGCTTCTAGTTGGACACTTCGGTGAAGACACAATCAGACTCTTCCGTCCTGTGCTAACTACCACCTATTTCAAATGTGTTGGGAAATTATATGAACAAATAGACGGGGTTGCCATGGGCTCCCACTTTGAAGATGTAGCACTGGATACCGCCCGCCTTGAACCAAAGGCATTCTATAGATACGCTGACGACACTTTTGTGGTGGGGCCACATGGCAAGAAAAACCTACAAGAGTCTCTACGTCATCTCAATGGCATGCATGAAAATATGAAGTTCACCATGGAAGTAGAAGAGAACGGATGCCTGCCCTTCCTGTACATTTTAATTAACAGAAATCCGGACGGTACGTTGGGACTCTCGGTCTACAGGAAAAAAGACGCACACGGACCTTTATCCTAATGCTCGGAGTTGCCACCATCCGGCGCAACGCAACTCGGTACGAAAGAAGTTGGTACAAAGAGCCAGGTCCATCTGCGACAGGGGGAGTTTTCCACAGGAACTGCAGTACCTGCGGGAAACTTTCCGAAAGGCTACAGCAAGACGCAGAAAAGACGCGTGTTACGGACAGACAAGGAGCGGGAAGACAAGCCAGAAGAAGACGAAGCAAATCGTGTAGCGTTCCTGCCCTATGCTGTCCCGCCAACAGCCAAAATGGCAAGAATATTGAAAAATTGCGGTATAAAAGCCTTTTTCCACACAACGCAAAAAGTGAAGGACATACTTGGCTTGGCCAAAGACCCTTTAGGGATACAGACGCCGGGCAACTACAGTATCCAGTGCTAATGTGAAGGCAGTACGTCGGACAAACACAACGGTGTATGTTACAGCGCTGTACGGAGAACATCAGAAACGTGCGATTAGGACAAGTAAGCAAGTCCTCGGTATCAGAGCATAGCGTTAACCAGGGGCACACCTTCAACTTTGTAGAAACGAAGAAGATATACAGTGCCAATAGATTCTGGGACTGCGTCTTCAAAGAGGCAATGAAAACGTCTCCACAACAATCTGGTCAACCGCGATAGAGGATTTCAACTTAGCGCGACGTGGGATTCCGCAATTGAGAAGATACGTCAGGAACGCTCTGTTCTGGAGGTGGCGGCGTCCGCGGACAGAATAGACAGCGACCAGGACTTGCCGGCCGCAGTCACCGAGCGGTTCTCGGCGCTACAGTCTGGAACCGCGCGACCGCTACGGTCGCAGGTTCGAATCCTGCCTCGGGCATGGATGTGTGTGATGTCCTTAGGTTAGTTAGGTTTAAGTAGTTCTAAGTTCTAGGGGACTGATGACCTCAGATGTTAAGTCCCATAGTGCTCAGAGCCATTTTTTTGACGAGGACTCGTCGCCCGCACCAGAGCCGCACCGTGAACCCACACCACCGGCCACGCCGCTCGGCACCTGTTCCCGGAGCCTCGTGATTGGCCCGCCTGCAAAAGAGGACAGCGGTTAAGTACCTTTATAGGATTGTGCAGCACAGTGGACCCCCTCAACGCGGCGAAGCAGCACCTGGACAAACTCCAGAGAGTTCAGAACCGCGTCCTCAGGAGGTCACTGCACCTACCCATGGGATCCCCCACCGACGATCTGTACGCCGCTAACGAAATCCCACTCCTCAAAGAAAGATTCCAAGATCCGGCAAGGGCTTTCCACGAGAGCTCTTCCAGATCTGGAAATAACCTCATCCAGTCCTTAGGTCAGTATGACATGTCCCGCGACAAGCACAAACGCCACATGGCGATCTTCGACGACTAAATCGAAGAGAAAAATCCCAAAAATCTCCAAATCCTAATACCAGTCCTTAATCCTTAAAATACCCAACGTTTCGCCAACCTCAGGCAAGTACTAGACACCACCAGAACACCAACACAACACACAGACAGCCAAAACATTCAAAGACAATCACACACTCACAACACACATTGTGGAGTAAAAACCAACAGGCTATAAACTCTTCCACACACTTCCCCAAGGAGGGGAAAGTAAAAGGTGAGAGAGGCAGCATCCCGAGACCTTGCTTGGGGATGATGGGTACGAAATTAATCGAAACGTTTCGACAAGACGACGCCACCACTCAGCTCATAACCCGACGAGAGTTCATAAATGTTTCTCCTTGGTAACTCCTCCTATTCCACAGAAGATTATCTATTACCGCAACGTGCAAATGGTGATCGGTATGAATTACTGGCTAACGCCTGTCTGTCTTTAATTGAAAAACGTAAACACTAAAAAACAATCAGCATGGACACATATTTACAAAAAATAAACTGATGTCAATATGCAATGGCTCGTTCCATGTCATTACATTTTATCATGAAAATGATAAATGGGACACGAAATTAAGTAACTAACTATTAGTACATCAAAAAGCGTGGCACAGACTTATATACTTTGAAAATCTCAAAATAAAATTCAAAAGGAAAATCAAGCAGATGATCAAAGCAGACATACATTCAAATTGTCCTACATTTGGTTGTTCCTGAAAAACTTACAGAGTTACTGGCGAGAAATATTCTGGAAAAAGAAACAAATAGGCTACTGCTGGAAAGGTAGGCCCCCATCTTACACAGGTTAAGCAATCACTAATAAAAAAATGCTTATATATATATGTTAAAGCAGACGTCCATTTTATGGGGTCTTAAGGATTTGAGACCATTCCCTTAATCACATTTATAGCACTCCACAACGCTGGAAGACGTTTAAAAAAATTATATCTTTTTTTTTCTTACCCTGTAATTGCTATTATTGCCCACACACTGAAAGACACATCACAGGTAAGATTTCAGAGCGAAAATATATGAAAACTACAATGAGAGCAATGCTCTGACAATCTAATGAAACAAGAACTCTATTCTGCATGGAAGTATACCTCAAAAGAACATGTAGGTAAGGTTCTTGTATAAGTGAACATTAAAAATGTTGTGTTTATGAACTGAAAGCTGAAAAAGAGGCGGGCAAGAAGCAGTACCAGTAAGTAAACAAGCATTAGTTTCGGAGTTCCAGCTTCATTTGCTATCGATGTAAATACAGTAAAACTGGAATAAAATGCTTTACGAAAGCATACTTTTCACATCACATACATCTATTGGTTATTAGAAACATATCAACCAAAACAAGTTACGTTAACGAGGCCAAATGTGTCGTATTACTAGAGCAAAAATTCACTCAAGATCAGAAAAAGGAGTGAAATTTGTTCCTAATACTATGTTGGTCGTGTAAGAACTGTAATTTTTTGTATTTAAAGCAGCTGTTACCTGCAAATAGTAGTCTACTATTGTTTTCGGCTACTGAAAATGGCGGTGGGCCCCGCCCACACTTGCTTCAAAACAGTTTACAGTGCCTATACAAAGTACAGCGGCATGTCCCTTCTTTTTTTTTACCTCCACGGTCACGACCCTTCTGCTCATTTTCGTTATAGACTGCGACAGCAGCGCTCCAAGTGGACAGTAAGCCACACTTCTGAATACGATATCAGATGAGTGCGAATAGTATTGTTGTTATTAATATGTAACGGAGTTTTTACAATAGCAGTTGTACGTAGTAGCATGCAAATAGGCAATAGTTAAAGAATGACATCCGTTTGTCCTTCTGTAGTTAACAAAGGACTCTGGCAGGTTTGAAATGGTTCATAATAAGGCAGTTCTTTTACGAGTTTCATGTAACCTACATATATCTACTGAAGAAAGTCATTTTCTCTTAAGAAAAAGAAAATGGCCAGTGAACAGCAGAAGATTTGACCTTGTTCAGAAAGATGCTGTGTATCTACTCAAAAACGTGAATCATGTTCACTAACATTCCAGTCCCCCCATGAACCATGGACCTTGCCGTTGGTGGGGAGGCTTGCGTGCCTCAGCGATACAGATGGCCGTACCGTAGGTGCAACTGCAACGGAGGGGTATCTGTTGAGAGGCCAGACAAACATGTGGTTCCTGAAGAGGGGCAGCAGCCTTTTCAGTAGTTGCAGGGGCAACAGTCTGGATGATTGACTGATCTGGCCTTGTAACATTAACTAAAACGGCCTTGCTGTGCTGGTACTGCGAACGGCTGAAAGCAAGGGGAAGCTACACCCGTAATTTTTCCCGAGGACATGCAGCTCTACTGTATGATTAAATGATGATGGCGTCCTCTTGGGTAAAATATACCGGAGGTAAAATAGTACCCCCATTCGGATCTCCGGGCGGAGACTACTCAGGAGGACGTCGTTATCAGGAGAAAGAAAACTGGCGTTCTACCGATCGGAGCGTGGAATGTCAGATCCCTTAATCGGGCAGGTAGGTTAGAAAATTTAAAAAGGGAAATGGATAGGTTAAAGTTAGATATAGTGGGAATTAGTAAGTTCGGTGGCAGGAGGAACAAGACTTTTGGTCAGGTGATTACAGGGTTATAAATACAAAATCAAATAGGGGTAATGCAGGAGTAGGTTTAATAATGAATAAAAAAAATAGGAGTGCGGGTTAGCTACTACAAACAGCATAGTGAACGCATTATTGTGGCCAAGATAGACACAAAGTCAATGCCTACTACAGCTGTACAAGTTTATATGCCAACTAGCTCTGCAGATGATGAAGAAATAGATGAAATGTATGACGAGATAAAAGAAATTATTCAGGTAGTGAAGGGAGACGAAAATTTAATAGCCATGGGTGACTGGAATTCGTCAGTAGAAAAAGGGAGAGAAGGAAACATAGTAGGTGAATGTGGATTGGGGGGAAGGAATGAAAGAGGAAGCCGCCTTGTAGAATTTTGCACAGAGCATAACTTAATCATAGCTAACACTTGGTTCAAGAATCATAAAAGAAGGTTGTATACCTGGAAGAACCCTGGAGATACTAAAAGGTATCAGATAGATTATATAATGGTAAGGCAGAGATTTAGGAACCAGGTTTTAAATTGTAAGACATTTCCAGGGGCAGATGTGGATACTGACCACAATCTATTGGTTATGAACTGCAGATTGAAACTGAAGAAACTGCAAAAAGGTGGGAATTTAAGGAGTTGGGACCTGGATAAACTGAAAGAACCAGAGGTTGTAGAGAGTTTCAGGGAGAGCATAAGGGAACAACTGACAGGAATGGGGGAAAGAAATACAGTAGAAGAAGAATGGGTAACTCTGAGGGATGAAGTAGTGAAGGCAGCAGACGATCAAGTAGGTAAAAAGACGAGGGCTAATAGAAATCCTTGGGTAACAGAAGAAATATTGAATTTAATTGATGAAAGGATAAAATATAAAAATGCAGTAAATGAAGCAGGCAAAAAGGAATACAAACGTCTCAAAAATGAGATCGACAGGAAGTGTAAAAATGATATCGACAGGAAGTGCAAAATGGCTAAGCAGGGATGGCTAGAGGACAAATGTAAGGATGTAGAGGCTTGTCTCACTAGGGGTAAGATAGATACTGCCTACAGAAAAATTAAAGAGACCTTTGGAGAGAAGAGAACCACTTGTATAAATATCAAGAGCTCAGATGGCAACCCAGTTCTAAGCAAAGAAGGGAAGGCTGAAAGGTGGAAGGAGTATATAGAGGGTTTATACAAGGGCGATGTACTTGAGGACAATATTATGGAAATGGAAGAGGATGTAGATGAAGACGAAATGGGAGATAAGATACTGCGTGAAGAGTTTGACAGAGCACTGAAAGACCTGAGTCGAAACAAGGCCCCGGGAGTAGACAACATTCCATTAGAACTACTGATGGCCTTGGGAGAGCCAGTCATGACAAAACTCTACCGTCTGGTGAGAAAGATGTATGAGACAGGCGAAATATCCTCTGACTTCAAGAAGAATATAATATTCCAATCCCAAAGAAAGCATGTGTTGACAGATGTAAAAATTACCGAACTATCAGTTTAATAAGTCATAGCTGCAAAATACTAACGCGAATTCTTTACAGACGAATGGAAAAACTGGTAGAAGCCGACCTCAGGGAAGATCAGTTTGGATTCCGTAGAAATGTTGGAACACGTGAGGCAATACTGACCTTGCGACTTATCTTAGAAGAAAGATTAAGAAAAGGCATTTGTAGACTTAGAGAAAGCTTTTGACAATGTTGTCTGGAATACTCTCTTTCAAATTCTGAAGGTGGCAGGGGTAAAATACAGGGAGCGAAAGGCTATTTACAATTTGTACAGAAACCAGATGGCAGTTATAAGAGTCGAGGGGCATGAAAGGGAAGCAGTGGTTGGGAAAGGAGTGACACAGGGTTGTAGCCTCTCTCAATTTGTACATTGAGCAAGCAGTAAAGGAAACAAATGAAAAATTCGGAGTAGGTATTAAAATTTATGGAGAAGAAGTAAAAACTTTGAGGTTCGCCTATGACATTGTAATTCTGTCAGAGACAGCAAAGGACTTGGAAGAGCAGTTGAACGGAATGGGCAGTGTCTTGAAAGGAGGATATAAGATGAACATCAACAAAAACAAAACGAGGATAATGGAATGTAGTCAAATTAAGTCGGGTGATGCAGAGGGAATTAGATTAGGAAATGAGACACTTAAAGTAGTAAAGGAGTATTGCCATTTAGGGAGTAAAATAACCAATGATGGTCGAAGTAGAGAAGATATAAAATGTAGATGGGCAATGGCAAGGAAAGCGTTTCTGAAGAAGAGAAATTTGTTAACATCGAGTATAGATTTAAGTGTCAGGAAGTCGTTTCTGAAAGTATTTGCATGGAGTGTAGCCATGTATGGAAGTGAAACATGGACGATAACTAGTTTGGACAAGAAGAGAATAGAAGCTTTCGAAATGTGATGCTACAGAAGAATGCTGAAGATAAGGTGGGTAGATCACGTAACTAATGAGGAGGTACTGAATAGGATTGGGGAGATGAGAAGTTTGTGGCACAACTTGACTAGAAGAAGGGATCGGTTGGTAGGACATGTTTTGAGGCATCAAGGGATCACAAATTTAGCATTGGAGGGCAGCGTGGAGGGTAAAAATCGTAGAGGGAGACCAAGAGATGAATACACTAAGCAGATTCAGAAGGATGTAGGGTGCAGTAGGTACTGGGAGATGAAGAAGCTTGCACAGGATAGAGTAGCATGGAGAGCTGCATCAAACCAGTCTCAGGACTGAAGACCACAACAACAACAACAACAACAACAACAACAACAACATTCCAGTCAAGTTAGAGAATGTGAAACGTAAGAACATTGTATGGAATACATTGTCTACTTTATTTAATGCATCGAGTAAGCCACCACAACTGTAGCTGAAGGGAGAACCAAGCAGATGTGATAATACGAGGGTTATTCGGAAAGTTAGGAACGATCGGTCGCGAAATGGAAAATACAGTGAAAATCTAATGAAGTTTTGCACAGATATGGTGGGCACTGTGTCTAGTACACCCGTCGATAGCATCATGTCGCTCTTTTCAGTTATGAGCTCACACTGAGAACGTAAAGGTGGCTATAAATTAGCGTCTCCCGCAAAGTATGAGGGCGTAGCGACAGATTTCGCCTGAAGCTATGCAATCCAGATAACATAACTGTCATGCGGTTCGTTCTACATGAAAATTCTCGGCCGCACTCTGCAGGGGCAATGAAACTTCTCCTGCAGTGTTTTCAGTGGGACGTGTTTGATCACCTACAATACAGCCTGTCATTGGCTACCCCTGAGGTTCATCTCTGCTCAGATGAACAGCTGCCTATGAGGACAATATTTTGACACAGACAACGAGCTGCAGTCCCGAGTAGAAAATTTTCGAAAAGCACTTGCGGCTGTCTTCTACAACGAGGGAATTGAAAAGTTGGTACAACGCTACGACAAAAATGGTTCAAATGGCTCTGAGCACTATGGGACTTAAGATCGGAGGTCATCAGTCCCCTATATCTCAGAACTACTTAAACTAACTAACCTAAGAACATCAAATGGCTCTGAGCACTATGGGACTCAACTGCTGAGGTCATTAGTCCCCTAGAACTTAGAACTAGTTAAACCTAACTAACCTAAGGACATCACAAACATCCATGCCCGAGGCAGGATTCGAACCTGCGACCGTAGCGGTCTTGCGGTTCCAGACTGCAGCGCCTTTAACCGCACGGCCACTTCGGCCGGCCCGAAGAACATCACACACATCCATGCCCGAGGCTGGATTCGAACCTGCGACCGTAGCAGTCGCGCGGTTCCAGACTGAAGCGCCTAGAACCGCTCGGATACCACGGCCGGCACGCTACGGCAGGTGTCCGAGTGGTGACTATGTAGAGAAGTAGCTGGAAGGTGTAGCTAACAGTTGCAAATAAAACAGTTTTGATTTTCACTGTAATTTCCATTTCACGACCTGTCGTTCCTTACTTTCCGAATAGCCCTCGTAATACGCCAAAACTAATGAAAGTGTTTCCCAGCACGGAGGAAACCAGGTTCATAAATGGCAAGATTCTTCAACACAGTCACATTTTAAGCAAAGGTAATTTCATTTACAAAAATATTTGAGTATTAGAAATTCAACTGAAGTATAAGAATATGCGAATCATAAGACGCCGTACAAAATCGGTACGTGTCAAGGGAAGTGTTTATGACAATGACAACAGACAATAACAGAAATATGTTTCTCATGAGTGAAATACGTGTTTATGTTCTCTTGCTTTCAGCTGAGTAAGATACAGTTATACACATATTCGAAAATATTTCATTAATCTCACGGCTGGCTTTCTCGCCGTTAGGGGTGCTGGTATGGTTCTATCACACGGTAACAACTATCACATTAGCGAGTGTGGCGACTATAAAGTGTTACAATATGATAGTACTGCATGTAATCCTCAACTACGAACGTTCTCACAGTATTTATGTCACTCTTCGTTATCTGATTCGTCGATTGGCAAGACACAGCAGAACGAGGAGCACCTCAGGAGATGTCCAGTGCATCTCTGGGCTTCTATAAAAGCCGTATGATTCAGCAGCAGCTAAGACCCCAGCCGTGATAGCCTTTATTGTATGACAGCAGCGACGACTCGAACAGTGATGAATTCAACAGGTGGTACAAGGAGGGAAAATACCCCCTAGAAGATAAATATTCCCCCTGAGAAATTCATATCTATTTGTGTATAACATTAAATGTCTAAATAACTTATAAACTTAAATTATCGTCTCGGCTGGAGTAATATAACAAATAATAAGCTAGCATTGTTTTGACAAAATTCACCTGCTCCGACATGATGTTAACTCTGCATATGCTGATACGCGCAAAAAGGCTCCATCTAAATAGAAAGGCTGCCGCCTGTTACACACTCAACACTACACAGCTTCCATTGTTGTAATGAATTTCAACTTCTTGTATGCAGCTATTTTAACAGTAACTTAGTCAACAGCTTACTATGGGAAAGTGACATGATAATGCCTCTGCGTGCGGTCTTCGTCAATTCTTCGTACAAAAAAAGCGTTAGTGCCGAAAAGAAATTTGTAAAAAACTAACTTTATTTGCTTTCTTTTCTAATAAAAGATAGCGTACTGCAGAAGACATAGATGAGTGTGTGTCTACTGAAAGAATTGCAAGTGAATGTGAATATGAATTGCATACTTATTCCTCCTCAGTTTTCGAACGAAAATTGTACTATTTCTGACTTATCCTCAGTTATAAACCCGCAAAAAAACGTGTTGAACGCCACATTAATTACCGGCAAAAAATCGGAATGTATGTACAATCGGCTGTACTTTGACCACGATCGGGGTGCAAATTGTGCTATATGCATTCAGAAACGGTGTCAAAACTCTGCAAAAAACGCGGTGTGTAGTAAGTACATTTCACTAAATTTAGAAAAGCTACTGGAAGCACCGAAAACCTGTAAAAGAACGCCATTTCAAAGATGCGTGCTAAAGCCTTTGCACTTTAAAAAATTAAAAATTACATAGATTAAACGTCCAAAATGTTAATCGCGAAGTAATGTCTTTTTCAATTCGTGTCTGTATTTCCTTAGTATTGAACAACGCCCCCCACACAACAAAATAGGAATCTCTAATTCGTAACATAGTATTAGAAAGCTATAGTAATCTTGAAAAATGGGTTAATTTCAGACTGAAAGGTCCACATACACTGATGGGCAAAACATTATGAATACTGTCCATCACGAGGTCGTGTGCTGCCTGGTCGCGCAGAAGGCACTTGACACGGTAAGAAAAATATGTGAGTGGGGCAGAGACAAATGGGGAATCATTCTAGCGACGATAAGTTGCGCAAATGCGCAAACTAGCCGACTTAAGTGACTGACAAAAGCCAGATGTTGCGGTCCAGTGGCAGGGAGCGAGCATCTCGGAAACGGCGGAGCTGTTCGCGTGCTGCTGTGGTGTGCGTCTATGGAAAGAGGTTGAAGAACGTTGAAACCAGGAGTCGGCGACGAGAAGTAGGACGTCCAAACCTCATCATCCATACACCACCGCAGAATATAGGGATCGGAGGCTTGCCCGCTCTCTGGAGCAGGACAGGCGGTGGTGTGTTGCAGAGCTGATGACAGAGTATTGTGCTGGCGCAAGCACAAGTGTTTTGGAACACACCGTTCAGTGAAGAGTGATGAACATAGTGTTCCGCAGCACAGGACACCTCCGTGTTCCTATGTTCACCCAATAATATAGTCAGTTATGATTGCAGTATGCACAGGGTCATCAAGATGCACCGGGGATAAATGGAATCGTGCCGCCTGCTCGGAGGAGTCCATTTATTTTTAAACAAGGTCGAAGTTCGAGCTCAGATATGCTGTCATCCAGACGAATGACAGCTCGAAACATGCAGCGGGCCACGGACGCAGACCTTTGAAAGCAGTACTAAGTTATGGGGATTCCACGGGAGCTGCGGTAATAATCGAAGGCGCCATGATACCTGTGAACTAAGTGAACATTATTAGGGACCACCGTAACCCCATATCCTTGATATCTTGCTAAACAGCAATGAGATATTCCAACACGATAACTGTCCGGGTCACAAAGCCATAATGGTGCTGCTGTGGTTTCAAGAGCATGATAGTGAATTCACGTTGATGTCTTGGTCATCAAATTCGACTTATCTGAATCCGATGAAACCCAAATGGAACGCTATCTGGCGTCAGCTCCACGCCCAAGAACCAACCGCACGTAAATTACGGCAAGTGTGTGACCTGTGAGTAACATCTGCTGCTGCACACTTCTGCAAACCTGTCAAGTATGGAAACCTATCAAGTACTTCTATAACCCATGGCACGCAGAATCAGTACTGAATTTCGTTCCAGAAGTGAAGCAACCATCTTTAAAGTAGGTGGTCATAACGTGTTGGTTCATCAGCGTATCTTAGTAAATACACTGGGGATGAGAAACCTATAGAAATTTTCATTGATAACGACAGATATACTGTAAAGAACACTCGACTTTTTAGTAAATGTAGGCCTACGTTATTCCATAAAATAATATTGTTTTATTGATTCTCATAATTTTATTCTCTAAGATAATTAATTTTGCTACAACTACCTAGTTCTCACACTATTTAATTAAGTATCAGAGATGAAGGGAAATTTTACATAGTAGTAACATTGCTATTTATTTAGTATGTTATCAATAAAATCTGAAGCCTGTAAGCTTTTCCCCCTCCCTCCCCCGTGAACTTAATATCCCCAACCCTCCAGCCCCTCCCTGGAGGCTGTATTCATCAATGGTCTCGAGAGCTTCGTTGATAACGTACCAGAATAGATCAGAGCATTTTGCAATGCATTGGGTGAAGCAGTACGGTACTGAGTGTTACCCAGAAGTAGATTTTGATTTGGCAGATTTTCAAAGAAGATGTTCACTTTCGACCTGCCTCCCTTTGTTTTTGTGACTACTCTGATTTTATTTCGCGGTAAAGTTATTCGGGTTATTTTCATAAGTGCTGTTGCTTCGAGCCCTGCTTCCCTTGAATCAAGCCCACACACATTAATGAGTATACAAAAAGCGAAAAACCTATTTGCGTATCTTAGATAATCTTTTCTCTGTCCGTTTGATGTACTTTCTTTGTTTTCCAGAGAGCCAGCTCCTCATGCTGTGTTACGACATGTTCACTGCTGGTGCAGAAACGACAAGCAACTCTCTTCGATTTGCTTTCCTTATGATGTTACGGCATCCTGACGTCCAGGAACGAGTGCACAAAGAGATAAAAGAAGCAGTTGGTACTGACAGACTCCCAACTCTCGAGGACAAAGACAGGTACTTAGATCAACTTCATACTGATGAACTTATGGGAGAAAATTGTTAAAACTTGACAGCTAGATGATGTTTGTAATTTAGTGATACATCTAACCAACTAATCTTAATATTCACAAACAGTTTACGAAACACTAATATTAACACACATTCCAAGACAAAAGAAAGGAACAATGACCCTCGAAGGAATTGTCCAAATGGGACATGAATCAATAGATGTGATGTACATATATGAATCAACAAATGACAACAATTTCAGAAAAAAATGGATCATAAATTGAGCAAGCCAATACCCCGTTGGTCCACTCCTACCCCTTATGTCCTGCTGATGAATATTATGACAAATTATGTCCAATTGGCGAGTAGGATCGCCAAACACACGAGATGGTTGGAGGGCCCTGCCAAAAAAGCTCCAACAGTTCTCAGTTGGAGAGACATCCGGAGACCTTGCTGGCCACTGTAGAGTTTGGCATGCACGAAGACAAGCAGTAGAAAATCTCGCCGTGTGCAGGCAGGCATTATTTTGCTGAAATATAAGCCAGGATGGCTTTCCATGAAGGGCAGCAAAATGGGTGTGTAATATAGTCGATGCACCGCCATGCTTTGAAGGGCAGCAGATGACAACCAAAGTGGTCCTCCTATGAGAAGAAATGGCACTCCTCTTTGTCGGACATTGTTGGATGACAGTCAGATTGGTATCTCATCGCTGTCTGGGTTGTCTCCAGACACTTCTTTGCTGGTCATCGGGGCTCATCTCGAAGCGGTACTCGTCACTGAAGACAATTCTAGTCCAGCCAATGAGACTGTCTGCAGACGTGTTGCCCGCCACATGGCCCTACAACTGGGAGTGTAGTCTGTGGTGCCATTTCATTTCATAGCAGGACTTCTTCAGTTATCATCCATGGCACCATTACTGCACAGTGGTATGTCCAAAATATTCTATACCCCATTTTTTTTCACTTGCTGCTCTGTTTTCTTACCCACCCTCTGGTTGCTTATGATGAGTCGTTATATGCCACTTGGCCGCTGTGACTGGGTTCAGGGCCCAGAGTGGCTATTAAGACACCACCCCGTTTCCCGACCCCATTCACACCGTTGCCCGTGTCCCACCACGTGGAGGCGCGCTCTATATTCTTCCTGTATGTTAACAATTTTTATTTCTTGTGGTGAAGCATTTTAAAACCATTACAAATAATATAGTGGAATAGGGAAGTGAAGTACAAATGAATTTGGTATTTAAGAATAATTAAAAAGAAGATTCATGGCAAATCATCCTTGGTTTACATTTCAGCAAAATAATGCCCGCTCGCAGTTTCTATTGCTTGTCTAGTGCTTGCCAAATCTTACCTTGACCAGCGCGGTCGCCGGATCCCTCCCTAACGGAGAAAGTTTGAAGCATTATTGGCAGGGCCCTCCAACCAGCTCGGAATTTTGAGTATCTAAAGCACCAATTGGATATAATTTGGCACAATATCCCTTAGGATGACATCCAGCAACTTTATCATTCACTGCCAAGCCGAATAACTGCTTACATGATGGCCAGAGGTGGACCAGCGCGTTACTGACTTGCTCAATTTGTGAATTTTTTTGTCTTGAATAAATCAACCACTTTTTCTGACACTGTAATCATTTGTTTGCCTTACAAGTACGTCACAGCTACCGATCTCCGTGCCATTCGGATAATTCCTACGCAGTGCGTCGTTCTCTTTTTTTCGTTAGAATGTTTTGTTTTAACTATACAGATAACTAGCAAGCAACAGCTGTTTACAAAATTAATTTTTTAAAGGCGTCTCGCTGCTCGGTCTTCTATTTCCATGTCCACAATATCACTGTTGCACAGTTATCTACGAAATTTATTTCCATGCATAATTTCAATTTTCTGTTCTGTGTTACCAATAGCGTGATCCTCCATTTTTTCATTATAATCTGGTTTTCTTTACCTCTCTTCTTGCATATCTTACAATGCAGTGATTCCTCTATTGATCTTATTCTGCATAAGATATTACTAGAATTCTTATTTGGGTTGTCCATTCTTTCTTGATCGTTCATCTTAGCCACTTGGGGAGCATAAAAATTGATGCGACGTATTGATATTTGTTTCATATTACCATCTTTATTTGCAATTAAAATACTTGTTCGACGAGTAATAAAAGCTAAGCTGTGACTCGTAAAAAGAGTGACTCATACGTAAGAAATACACTACCTTCAAAAAGTCAGCATCCTGAAGAAATGAGACTTCTCCTGAACTGAATTATGGAACTACAGCAAAGTAAAGCTTAATCAGAAGACATTTAGCAACGACAGCGAGCTTAACATGGAAACAGAAAAGTTTCGATATAAGCAGTAGACGTTCCAAATAAAAATTGTAACATAAACTGAAATGTCTTAGATAACGATAAAATCTTTACGAGGTTATGCTTAACGTATGTGTAGTTTCTTTACGAGGTAGTTCAAGATTTTGTGGAGAAAAGATTTTACTTGCAGATCCACGAAGGCTGCAATTGTTTAGTGATGGATTTAGCAGCGGTCCATTGATCATATTTATTAATTATGAGACAATGGCACTAGAGTGCAACATTTAAAAATTAATAATATACAAATGGTTCAGGAGTGCCACATTCAGGAATGTGAATGAAGTGCATTACAATCACTTTATTTGCATAAAATTTTCTATTTTCAGTCGTAACTAGTTAATTTCAAGTACCCACTACGAAACACAACGACTAAAAAGTATATTTTTCCATACTATAATTAAAATATCAAACAATTATATGACCACTATCGTAATGAAAATTTCTCAGGATTATTTTTCCTAGGTTTCAGTTATTGTTAATTTGAGGCAAATAAAACATTGTAAGCAGATTATTACAGCAGTGCTAATGTGCATAGCATTACCAGACGATGATCTATCTGTCAGAAGTATCAGCTGTATGTGATCATGAACAGGCAGACACTCATATGCAATAGTACAGACGTCATGAGTGATGCACGCCTTGCGCCTGTGACAGTATCTGGATATCAGCAAGGTTCCACCGGCTATGACCCATTCATGATCCATGCCCTCAGAAGCATAATACCGTGCGATTTCCGAGCTCTAGATCAAGTGCATTACATGAGTACTAGCAACCGAATGTCTGCCATAAAGCGTCATAAGTATGTGTCGGGTATGTAGCGCGTCCTCTTATATTATTAAGTTTTGCTATTGTTATTGTTAGAAAAATCTTTATTCAGTCGGTCGTCGAAATTTCGAGATAAAAGTTATTACGGATGTCGCGTAATAAATATTTCGCGTGAAGCGCTGTTGTGACACAGGCGAAGATCAACTGTGGAAACTAAGCCACTAAATATTATAAATAATGTTATTAAAGAACACGGCTGACTAAATCAAACAAGAGGGCACGTACATTCACGAATGAGTGGAAAAAAGAAAAAAACCGTTAATACTGCGTAGGAAATGAGTCTTAAATATAGTTACGCTTGTACACACTCAAATGTATGCGAAGATACGAACGGGATAGAGGCACGTACATTTTGAGTACAATCATCCCCCCGTGGCCTGGATAAAAATAATTACAGTTAAATGCATTTATTCGTCTTAGAACGTAAATGCATGGCCTTCGAAATTAAATGAAAAGAAAGACTGCAGGTTCTGAATGTCGCAGCAAATATATTGAAATTGACGGTAGCGGCCACGAAAGGAAAAAAATGAACACAGTCACGTACCTCTATTGTTGAGCAGCTTCGCCGTGAAGATCGTCGCCTCCATCTAAATTCTCTGCATAAAATTAAAATAATAGTAATAATTTTCCAGAATTTCAGGAGCTGGGACCCATGGTATCACTAAAGGCGAAGTTACTCGGCTTCAAAATCACTTTCATTATTTAACGCAATTTTATCAGTAAGAAATGGCACATCACGTCTTAACACTAGGACAGGATAACAGCGAAAGGTAACTTATTCTAAAACTAATACACGAAGAGCGTAAAGCTTCTTTTGTTCAGCATATGCTTTACTCATTAATCTCTGGTAGCTGAACTAGTGTCTATATATTCATAAAAAAATTATATTATTCCTTTACATTGCCCCCTTGGGCGAATTGTCCGAAGAAATGTCAAATTCCGGGCAATGAGGCCAACCACTTTACACACTGGTAGTTCCTGACTCCTCTACACACGTACTTAAATGGCATTGTTCATTTCTTTAATGGAGTTCTCTTCATCACTTAGTTTATATAGTTCTGGTGCTGACACTGGTACTTTGCAAGGAAAACAAAACGTACACGTTAGGGCACACAAAATACTTACATACTAGATACAAAAGTTACTACATCGTCCATTACATTAAATACATGGATATTACATTACATCGTCTTTTAGATCAAATTTATAGTTCAGTTCTTTACGACGATTCACAGTGTCATTGTTCCTATTTACAAAAACATCTTCAATCGCACGTTGACAATAACATTACATTTCACAAGTCTTTTCTATGATCCTGCAGTTACATTTTTGCTGAAAACAAGAAAATTTTACAAGAACGTCGTATATTTTAGTGTATCGATCCAGGCTGTATGGTTGCAAGGGCATTTGGAGTAGTAAGTGGGAGAAATTCTTCCTTATAGTTGCTTATGCTCTCCACTTCCTCCCTCTTTTATACCAGGATCTATTTGATAATGTCCTTTCTGGGTTTCATAGTTGTCTCATCATGGGCAAGATAAACATGGAACAAATGAAATTCACATAGATTAGTACTTGTTCCAGCTTAACACTAACATATACACAAACATGGGTACTGTTAAATGAACATGGCTGTCGTTTTTTATGTTTTGTCTTGTACCGTGGGACGTAAATCATGAGCTGTAGTGGTAAGACTTTATTTAGTAGGTCAGGACACTGAGTCTCTATGCCTCTTTGCAATATGGTGAGCGTCCATTTGAACGCAGATTTTTGCTTCCTATTCAAATTGTCCTCCAGCTTCACGCTGTCAGTCAATAATGTGTCAGTTACAAGCAACCGCACGAGCAACAATGAGTTTGGCGGCACGCTACGCGCCGTTTGGAGTCCAGATGTCGTGCAGACACCGCCGGATAGCGATGTCGCGCGCGCCGATCAATACATTTCCGTGAAGTGTTTTGTGGAGCGTTCGTAGCGTTTACGACTACTGCATCTGCTTCCACTATTCGTACACATTGGCTGTGAGAAGGGACCACAGGGCACCTCCTACGGTCACTGCACGAATGTAAGTACTGCACTTTATTATTTAGCTTGCCAACGGCACACTGTCCTATACTTTGTACAAACACCCGTGCCGTAACAGGCTTTCTCGATTTACCAAGTCTTTTTTATTTCGAAGGAGAAAGCTTGTGGTATAATAGTATTCTCCCTGGTTTCTATGAGTGTATTTCACATGTCACTGACACTGAATTACTCACTGTCGTTGGGTAACTATGCACCGTCCCGTTGATTTTCTTTGCCCCCCCTCCCCCCCCCCCCCAAAAAAAGAAATTGTAGCTCATGAGACCACTGGCTGGTTTTTAGTAGTTTATGCCCATGTTCATTATTTGCTCCTGTATGCTCTTTCAAAACTTTATCGGGATACATATTGCTCAAAATATTGTATTATAGATGTTGTTAGGTGAATGTGTTCACAGAACATACGTGCCTCTAGTACTACAGTTCGCAATCGTGATACTATCTGACTTCCCACAGGGCATAAGAGAACACGTTTTCGTGAACAACAGCACTTCCCTAACTTTGGATCATGCTATAGACGAACTTACACATTGAAATGGCACTACAAAAAATGAATGCACAAAACGTGCTTATAGAAATTGTCTCCAAATGAGGCAAAATCTGTTCATTTACTACCCGCGAGTTACTGTGGGGAGCAGAATTTCATCTTTACGTCACCCAAGATTGTAACAATGCATGGTACACATAAAGAACAAGTAGAAAGAAATTAAAAGAACATATAAATAAATAAATCACTATACTAAAATTCATACATAAAAATAGAAAAATTAAAATGTTAGGCAGGACGTGTACATTATATATATATATATATATATATATATATATATATATATATATATATATATATATTTATTGAACGTGACCTAAGTTCTTTCTTACTCTAATTCTTTACAAAACGTTTCCAACTCGAATTGGACAAAATATTGCAAACATAAGAGAAAATCAGTGCATACATTGCTCTAAAGTCAGCATAGATTCTTGGTACTCTCATGCCGAAGATAAGACCAATTATTAAAACTTTCTGGTGTTACTGAGTGTCAAATAGTGTACTTCTAAGTGATCTTGGTAATATTCTGTAAAGTAGAACATAAGTCGTAGTGACGTAAGGATAATATATTTGCATCTCTTCGCCGATTGAAGTCTCGTGGCATCTCGATGAACGCCGCCTGTAAAGAATTAAGGTTGTTTCGACATTGTCCAATTTCTCTGCCCGTCAGTTTCCTGTAACTTACCTCGTACATATTTCTTTTACTTTATTCTAGAAGAGACGGTACTAAGTATGCCTCATATCATGTTCACAAATCGTACCTCAGCAGTGTACTTGAACTCAAACGTGTGTTTAAAGTTAAAAATTATTTTTATTTTAGTAAGATGACGCTAGTTTTCTCTCGTTTTTTTCCCCTTAGGTCAGGTTGTCGTGGGTATGGTGTATAACACGCAAAACTTTCATTGGCAGCCAGAAACAATATCATCATCAGAGCATAAAAAAATTTAAGATCGTTTTGCTCGATATATTCATAACTTAAGATGTGGACACGTCAAAAAAATATTCTCTCTGTAACATGGCATGTACTTGCGTGACCATATGCTTATGTACCTTAGGAAGTCCGATATTTTCTGTAACTTACCCTGTACCTTATAATCTTGTAACACAAAAAAAAAAAAAAAAAAAAAAAATACATCTACTTTGTTCCGAGGTCTGTGCTAATTGTTCGCTCCAGAATCCTTTGTACATAAACGTAAAACCAAAATACCACTGCTATTCAGTCAACCTTCCAAGTACATCCTATGTTATCATTGCCAGTCATCAACTGACGTGTGTGTCCTAGCTTGCTTGTGTAATGAGTCCACAATCACTGACAAATGTAAACAGAAGTAGTGAAATGCTTTGATTCACGTAGCTGCATAGGAAGATATACCTGCTTTAACCTAATCGTGTTTCTTCTTTTTACCATAGTTTACTTATTTCACTCGTGTGCATAGACAGATATAAAGTGTGATACTTAAACATGGTGGAATTTCCTCAAGTCTCTGTGTGAATAGTCCATTGATTTTACCATTTTGAGGATACGCAAGTAAATAACATCCGTCATGCGGAATATATACAATAATATACGGACCAGTATATCTTATTTGCCACTTAGCGTTTTTCTTGGCTGACAGAGAAGATTTCACATGTGTCTTAAGTAATACTTTTTCTCTAATCACAAATCTGGTAACACCATGTAGCTGTTTGTCAAAATGTTTCTCACGGCGTTGAGCTTGTTCTGTAATAGAGATCAAATGGTTCAAATGGCTCTGAGCACTATGGGACTGAACTTCTGAGGTCATCAGTCCCCTAGAACTTAGAACTACTTAAACCTAACTAACCTAAGGACATCACACACATCCAGGCCCGAGGCAGGATTCGAACCTGCGTCCGTAGCGGTCTCGCGGTTCCAGACTGTAGCACCTAGAACCGCACGGCTAATGGAGATCAATATCTGTCTCAACATTGGAGAGAATAATGAGGCCACGTTTAGTTTAAAGTCCCATTATTACTGTTTGTATGTGTTTTGTTCGTCACTTCTATAATATTCACCCCCGACGTGTTGTTACTCCATTGCACATTGCGATCATGATTTCGGCCTGAGTTTACAGGCGTAATGTTACTTTGAGCTTGGGACTGATAGTGTTGATTGATAATCGGGTACTGCCACTGCACATTTCGTGGGTTAGTCGTGTTGTTGCTAAATTGAGGCTGAAAATTACTGTGAGCGTTACCCCACTGATTTTCGTTATCGTTCCTATTCCAGTTTCGCTTCCGGTTACCGGAATAGCCAGAGTAGTTTCTGTCCCCATTTTTTCTTTTAAATCCTGGATTAAAATTTTGATTGTAGTTGTTATTGAAATTGCCTCCCGAATTCGGGCCTGGCATATGCGCTGCTGCAGCGGAATCGACAAAAGCCGGTCGTGACTCAGCCGCGCACTATATTGTTGACGCCGTATTGCGTACTGGTTGCCACCGCTGCTACGGAAATTATTTTGATTAGTGTGGCTTTGTCTTGCGTCTTCATTAATTAAGTCAATAGAGTCCAAGACAGATAGAAAATACTCCAAATTTCTTTCGGGTACTTGTACTAGCTTTTCCCGAATATTGAGCGGTAGTTTAGGTTTCAGAATGCGTAGGACGTCCGTGTGTGTCACTGGTTCATCCCAGAATATTGTTTTATTTAAATATTTCTCAAAGTTCTTTCGGAGTGATCCAAATTTTGGATTATACTGTTCAGGGTTGAATAAGGCTTTTCTTAATCTCTCTTGCATGCCATGTGACTAATAATTTTAGAGAAACACGTTTTCAAACTGTTCTAATATCTGACAAGTTTCTGACATTTCCATCGCCCACAACATTCCATCGTCTTGGATATAACCCGTAACATATTGTATCTTTCGCTGTTCCGACTACGTTTTAGGCAATACATTTTTGAATGAGTTTATAAAAATTACCGGATGCACGATTTTTTTCCGGGATAAACACTTGAATTTGTTATAAGACTCTCTTCTAACAAAACTGATGACAAAGGGGTTCAGCTATCTGCTGTTCCCTTCTTTCGTCGCGGTGTCGTCGGTTACGGTACACCTCATAGTTTGGTGAATACACATGTACATTCGGGTCAGGATATTCTCTGACCACACTATCGCTCTTACCTGTGGGTATGTTGTCAAGTTCTCCTGCTGCATGTTGGCTTCGTTCTTTCATTGTACCAAGTTTCCTGTTTAGTTGCTCGACTATTTGATTCTGCCAACCTGGTAGGTCCTGTGTCAAAGTTTTCTGTATCTGGCCTATGTCAGTTTCCAGTTTAACTACAGATGGGTTTTGTGTAGTGTATACTTGCTCCATTGTGTTACTTATTGTTTTTGTAGCTCTGTTTCTAGAGTACGGTTTATGTGTGTGTCTTTTTCTTCTAAAAAGTCCTCGAATTGCTGTTTCTGCTGTTTTGTCAAGTCCTCCACTTGATTTACAGCTTCCTGAATTTTTGTATTGGGCTCGGTTTGCTGTACACTCATAGCATTGAAATTTTCAGTTAACTTACTTATCTGATTTGACACCTCCCTAACTGTGGTTTTCAAATGATCAATATCCCGATTCATACAGTTTAGATCTTCGAGCACCACTTCTGTTACTTGATACGCTACCTCTCTTTTTAGTTGTGTTGTCAGTTGTGTCGTCAGGTTATTGTGCATTTCAGTAAGGGTTTTTACGTCACTGTCTAGCTTGTTCATTTGGTCTGTTACATTCCCTATCTGTGCTGTGACATTTTCTATCTGTGTATTCATTTGTACTATTACATTTCCTATCTGTGTTGTTATTATTCTTAACATCTGCATAATGCCTGGCTCTGCTGGACCTGGTACATCTGCGGAATCCGGAACAGTTTCTAGAGTTGACATTTTCGTCTGTCGCCTGCGACTGAGTAGCACTAGTCGCTGCGACTGCGGTATCTGTATCTGCAATGTTTTCTATATCTGTGTCAAGTATAGGGTGAGCAACTGAGGAGCTCTTGATACGATTTAGAAGAGGAACAATGATTAGAAATTTCTTTCGACGTTCATCGACGTAAAATTTTGTTCCTCACAGAACGTAGAAACCTAGTATCTACTAACTACACCATCAGTGAGTCACAACTGCAGCCACCTCATACCTGGGTATAAAAATTTGTCAGGACATTAAATGAATTTCCCACATGCTCTCAGTTGCATGTAATGCAGGTGGCGTACTTCGATTTATTGGTAATATACTGGAATATTCAGCCACATTATGCAAATTGAAGGTGGGAACGGAAGGGAGGGGGGGGGGGGGGGGGTGGGTCTGGCGCAAGGAAAGGTAATGTTGATGTGAGCTGCCTAAGGACTTTATACCGAATCAGTGACGACGAGGTAAAACGTTTCCCAGACAGGAACTCAAACCCAGGATCTCCAGCTTACTAAGAAACAGAGTTAACCACAGTGCTACCGGGACACACTGCTTATTCGCCAATCAGCGAAGTGTCTCGCCAACCTCCTCGTCCGACCTACACTCCCACTTAGCGCCACCACTTATCCGCAGTCACCGTGCATGTCCTCCGTGCTCCGTAATTTCAGATTCCTGCTGGAGGTCTAACGTACGGGGTGTAGAAGTACGAAACCTGAATTTGGTCGCAATAATCACAGGTGTGTTGTTTGAAACTGGCAAACAATATTTTATTCAAAATAATCTCCATTTCTATTTATACATTTCTCCCACCTCTCCGGCAGAGTATGAATACCAAGCCAAAAAAAAAAAAAAAAAAGGAAACCTTGTTCTTTTGAAGCGAACCAGTCAGCGGGCGATTTTCGTACATTTTCATACGAATTGAAGCGTTGTTCAGCGAGAATATGCTCCAGCGATGCAAATACATTATAATCGGACGGAGCCAAGTCTAGAGAATAAGCCGCATGCCATAGTATTTCCCAACTGATCGCCTCTGTCGTTTTCCTGACCCGTTTTGCTGTGTGTGTGATGGGACGTTATCAGGGAGAATTCGACTTCGTGTTGCCCTTTTCCGTATTGCGGTCGTTTTTCACGTAATGCTCGATTTCAGTCTGTCATTTTCTGTCTGTAGCAATCAGTGTTAACTGTTTCACCAGGTTTTAGCAGCTTATAATATATGACATCCTTCTGATCCCTCCACTCACGGAGCATTGTCTTCTTTCCAAAGCGATTCGATCTTGCAGTGGAATCGCCCATGATTTACGACGCTTAGGATTCTCAAAATACATCAATTTTTTATCACCTGTCACTATTCGATGGAGAAACGACTTTCTTTTGTATCTGGCGAGCAGCATTTCGCAAGTGGTCTTTCGATTTGCTTACTGTCTTTCATTCAGTTCGTGCGGAACCCATTTACCCATTTTCTGCACCTTTGCCGTAGCAGTCAACCGAAGAGAAACTGCTTTCTGCGTCACATTCAGTTGTTCCGCGAGGTCCTGTTGTGTTTGAGTATAATCTTCACCCAATAAGGCCTGCAATTTGTTGTCTTCGAATCTTTTCTGTGGTTTCCCGCACTCGTCGTTTCTGACGTCAAAATCACCACTTTTGAAATTTCTGAACCTCTCGAAACACTGTGTTTTCCCAAGAGCATGTTCGCCGAAAGCTTCGACAAGAATTCGATGCGATTCTGCAGCTGTTTTCTTCGAATGATAACTAAAAACCAATGCTGTTAGCAAATCGTAGTTCGTAGGCACTGTGTGTTGATATTCGTCGTCAGCCGTTAGAGGAAGAGGATGGCGCAGCAGACACGGTCTCACGGGGCCCTACTGTGACGACTACCACCACCTGTAGGGAAATTCCGGTTTCATACTTCTACACTTGGTAAATGTGCATCTGAACTGACGGTTGTGTACTCGTAGCCCATTGAGGCGTATCAGTTACATGAATGTGTGGTGTCCTTTCTTTCGGACATGCCTCTTATAAAACATTTTTGCGACATATCCCAGAATATTGCTCAGATTTGGGGGATCTATACGAAATATGACTTTCGAACTTTATTCAATGAGGGGCAGCAAATATCGTCACAGGCTTGAATGGTCCGTGACAGAGTTTCACTGACAAGGGAACCTCCCCATGGCACCCCCCTCAGATTTACTTATAAGTTGGCACAGTGGATAGGCCTTGAAAAACTAAACACAGATCAATCGAGAAAACAGGAAGAAGTTCTGTGGAACTACGAAAAAAATAAGCAAAATATACAAATAGAGTAATCCATGCGCAAGATAGGCTACATCAATGATAATGTCTCAGGAGCACAGTGGTTCCGTGGTTAGCGTGAGCAGCTGCGGAACGAGAGGTCCTTGGCTCAAGTCTTCCCTCGAGTGAAAAGTTTATTTTCGCAAAGTTATGATCTGTCCGTTCGTTCATTGACGCCTTGACGCCTCTGTTCAGTGTAATAGGTTTAGTGTCTGTGTTTTGCGACCGCACCGCAAAACCGTGCGATTAGTAGACGAAAGGACGTGCCTCTCCAATGGGAACCGAAAACATTTGATCGCAAGGTCATAGGTCAACCGATTCTTCCACAGGAAAACACCTCTGATACATTCTATACGACACTGGTGACGGCATGTGTGTCACATGACAGGAATATGTTTTCGAACCACCTAACTTGTACATTTGGCGAATGGGTAAAAAGATTCTTCTACCTTGCCCGATTTAGGTTTTCTTGTAGATGTGATAATCACTCCCAAAAAAGTGATGAAAACATAAGAGTTTGTCACATAAACTGCAACAAATGCATGCAGCAGTTTCACAGTCGCACAGTTTTGCCTGTGCTCTGTCAAAACATATGTTTTTAACGTTTTCAAAATTTTCCGTGTGTAGACCTTCAAATCCTACATATCTTCAAGCAAATCTGAACGTGTCCTGGAATTTTGGAGAGCGAAGTTGATTATGTGTGAGTGCCTGAAATTTGGTAATTGACACACAATCACGTACACAATACTCCTCTGTGTACCTGTGCAGCTTCGCAAAATAATTGTCTGAAAATGAAAAATTAAACTTTTCACTAGGGAGAAGACGTGAACCAAGGTTCTCGCGTTCCGGAGCTACTCACGCTAACTACGGGACTACGCCGCTTCTGATCTCGCAGCATCCTTGCTGTTACCTATCTTACACACCGACTACTCAGTTTGTATATTTTGCTTATTTTTTTCATAGTTCCACACAACTTCTGTAATAAGTTATACAATGGCAATAGCCTTCGCCTCGTACGACATTTATGTTCCTGATCCTAAAATTAGTGAGCCTGTCTATTTCTGAGAGCGGGAAGTGCACCACGGGATGAACACACGGGCGAACTGCTGTGAGCTTGTGATGATCAGTTGGTCGAGAAATTACAGCTCATGAGACAACTGTGAACCTTGCAGGCATTTCTATTGCTTACATTCCAGGTTTTTATCGTGCATTTAAGGCCAGATACCAGGCCTCTTCTGAAGTGCGCATTACCGGTCGATCTGGTACTGGCCGAAGACGATCATTGCCAAACTGCTGACCTGAGTCTCTGAGGCGCTTCCAGTGCTGCTGAGATGTCGTCTGTCTCCAGAAATGTTCGAATGTTGTATTCTGCAAAATAATGTCCATATGGCATCGTTTAGGCGTTATGTTGTAGACGTTACCAAGAGACTACACACTGCTCACAACGCAAGCGCAAACGTAAGCCTACTGGAAGTAAGGAGTAGGCCTACTGCTTTGCTATAGATGTAGATTAAGTTTGCTTTGTGCGGAAATCTTGACGGTCATTTACTGCAGTTCCTGTTTCTTTCATCTCATTTCATGCTTAGCTTCCAAATATTATTCAAGGTTATTCTTTACAGTGGTCTGAAATTAGTAGGGGATTAAGACGTGTAAAGACAGTTCAGACAGCTATTGTCGATGAAAAACCTCTCGCCATATCGTGATCTGTGAAAGAAGTGTTTTTGCTGAAGTTCATGCTACCAGATACACATAAGAAATATTGCTAGTTACGTTCGGCATTCCACGCTTCCAGAATCCGTTAATATACGTGGCAACAGAAAGAGAGACTTGAAATACATTGAAGCGCCAAAGAAACTGGCATAGTCCTGCTCTTTCAAATTAAAATTAGAATACGGCGCTGCAGTCGGCAACGCCTACATAAGACAACAAATGGCTGGCGCAGTTGTTAGATCGGTTACTGCTGCTACAAAACCAGTATATAAAGATTTAAATTAGTATGAACATGGTATTATACTCGGCGCATGAGTGATGGGACACAGCATCTCCGAGGTAGCGATCAATTGGGGATTTCAGGAGTGTACCGTGATTGTCAGGAATGTGGTAAAGCATCAAATCTCCGACATCGTTGCAGCAGGAAAAACATCGTGCAAGAACGGGGCAAACGACGAATAAAGAGATTCGCTCAGATTGCTGCAGATTTCAAGGCTGCGCCATGAACAAGCGTCAGCATGAGAACCATTCAACGAAACATCATCGATATGGGCTTTCGGAGCCCTTGATGGCTGGACGACACAAAGCTTTACGCCTCAAAAATGGTTCAAATGACTCTGAGCACTATGCGACTTAACTTCTGAGGTCATCAGTCGCATACAACGTAGAACTAATTAAACCTAACTAACCTAAGGACATCACACACATCCATGCCCGAGGCAGGATTCGAACCTGTGACCGTAGCGGTCGCTCGGCTCCAGACTGTAGCGCCTAGAACCTCACGGCCACTCCGGCCGGCTTCACGCCTCACCTGCGCCCGTCAACACCGACATTGGACTGTTGATGACTGGAAACATGTCCCCTGGTCGTATGAGTCTCGTTTCAAATTGTATCGAGCGGATGGACGTGTACGTGTATGGAGACAGCCTCATGAACCTACAGGCCCTGCATGTCATCAGAGTCTGTTCAAGCTGGTCGAGGCTCTGTAATTTTGTGAGGCGTGTGCACTTCGTGTGATATGGGACGCCTGATATGTCTAGTTACGATTCTGACAGGTGACACATGCGTAAGCATGCTGTCTGATCACCTGCATCCGTTCACGTCCATTGTGCATTCCGACGGACTTGCGAAATTCCAGCAGGACAATGCGACATCCCACACATCCAGAATTGGGACAGGGTGGCTGCAGGAACACTCTCCTGACCACTAGACTCCACATTATTGAGCATATCTGGGTTGCCTTGCAACGTGCTTTTCGGAAGAGATTTCCACCCCCTCGTACAGGTTATGAACAGCCCTGCAGGACTCACGATGTCAATTCCCTCCAGCATTAATTCAGGCAATAGTCGAGTCCATGCCACGACGTGTTGTGGCACTTCTGTGTGCTCGCAAGCGCCCTACACGATATTAGGCAGGGTTGCCAGTTTTTTTGACTCTTCAGCATATATCATTACGCATTATGAAAAGATTGATGTACACGAAAAATGCGAGGTGTGTTCAATAAATAACGCAACCATTTTCTGTTCTCCACCGATTTCGGTTGAACGTAGCCTTCAAAATAGCATCTGTAACAGAAGTGTGTTCTAAGCAGGGAGCTGTCATTGGGCTTCTGTTGGCGGGAAACCAGAGTACGCAGATTGTGTGTCTTGAACCGGGGACCTAGAAACAACGCCGTAGCCCTCAGTGGTTCACAACCGCACAACAGGCTACAGCAGTCCACTCACCCCGCCGCCGCCCCACACCGAACCCAGAGTTACTGTGCGGTCGGCTTCCAGTGCCCCCCCCCCCCCCCCCCCCGCGAGAACGTCTCGCACCAGACGAGTGTAACCCCAAATGTTTGCCTGGTAGAGTAACTATGGTGTACGCGTACGTGGAGACATTGTTGGCGCAGTAATTGCTGACATAATGTAACTGAGTAACTGAGGCGGAATAAGGGAGACTAGCCGCATTCGTCGAGGCAGATGGAAAACCACCTTAAAAACCATCCACAGACTGGCGGGCACACCGGACCTCGACACTAATCCGCTGGACGGATTCCTGCCGGGGACTGGCACGCCGTCCTGCTCCGGAAGCAGCGTGTTAGACCGCGCGGCTAACCGGGCGGTCAGAGTACGCAGATAGTCATAGGTGCCTGCAGAGTGTCTGGGGAGACCTGGCAGTGAACAAAAGAATTGTGAATCGTGGACGAGGCGTCTGCAATCATAGCAATAAGATCGTGCAGAGCTCTACCATCTCCCGCGTGACGGTCAGCCGCACGCAGCCGTGACTCCTACAATTTTGGAACGTGCGGACCCTCTCGTTCGAGGTGGTAGAAGGATCACAATGAAATGATGAAGCGATTTCAGCGTGTTCGTCGCCACAAAAATGCAGATGAACTTCTCCTTCTCCGTAACACCGCAAGACCTGCGCACCTGAGAGGAGCTCATAAAAGTTCATTGTACTGTTCTTTCTCATCCACCCTATAGCCCCCATCTCGCACCTCTCGACTTTAATATTTTTGGCCCACTTCGAGCGAAGCATTATATGAGGATGACAGTGGGCGGGGGGAGGGGGGATTAATGCAACAAGAGGGTTGTTCCGACGTCGATCAGTAGAAAGGCATCATGCGGACGTGCAGGGCTTCTCACTAACATGGAATAAGGCCATCGCACCGAAAGGCGATTATGTTCAAAAGCGGGATTTTGTAGCCAAGAGAGAGGAGAATAATATGGTGTATTTGAATCCTGAATAAAACCAACTTCCTTTCAGAAAAAAATGGATTACGCTACTTACTGAGCGCCCCTCTTAACTCTTAACCTACGAATAGCTTCGGAACAAAAAAACAAGGAAAAATGAAGGTACCCCAAAGATGTTTGTGGACAACGAGTTGAGAGAGAATTAAGGTGCACATTACAGTAAAGGGCAGGCCTGCAGCCTATCATGTTTAGGATAGAGCTGCTATATGTGCAAATGTAGATCATCGTGTACGCCTATTTCTTCATAGAACCAGCCTCCTACGCGGAGGTGGCTATATGTGATTGTTGGTATTTTAAATTCCTGATGACTAGACATTCAACCAATGTCCTCGATTAAATCTCAAACATCTCTGCATTTCTTGGGCATACGACACTGTCGTTGGCGTTGTCTGTGAAACGGAGGCCTTAAGAAAGTACTATTCGAGAGAGTAGACTGTATACCAGCGCCTGATTTCACATTCTCCCTCTCCATTCAAATTGACAGCGACACAAATAATATACTGTACAATCACTCATGACAGCCATTTATGCGACACGTATAGGCAATCGACAATGATGACAGGTTATGGAAAAAAAAGAAAATCACTCCCACTGGAATCTTGCCCCTGGCAGCACCGCTGCGTTCCCCCAGCGTTCTCAACACACATTGTCTGAATGTGGAACTCACAATGGTTTGACATCATTGTAGTGATTACTGGTTCGTTAATAATTGCAGAAGCAAAACAGATAAAACACCCCCCTTGACAGAAGAATGCTTCTTATATCATTCCAGACCCAACGTAGTTGATAAAGGGAAAGATAGATCTGGTAAAGAGTTGTATCTCTTTAAAAAACAAGGTGTTTTTTCAGGAATAATAGACATTTCTGGAGGGTCTTGAACGGATAGTTTGGAGATGAAAAGTTGGCTTAAACATGCGTGCATTTTTCAGCACGTTTACGGAGACACAGACACTTAAAGACGAGGAATAGAGTTATATTCGATTAGACACACTGTACTTTCCGCAGGACTATAAGGATCCTAGACGAAGTGAAACATATCATAAAAACAAATCAATGTAATACATATTTAGAAAATTTTTGATAGGTCATTGTTGCTTCCGAAGATCATAAGTGAAATGCTCCTAAAAGAATTGACATAAAAATATTTAAGGATATTTTTGTTTAAAAATAAGTATAAAACTTAATGATAATAGGCCAATGGTTACTTACGATTCCTGGAAAACTTCCTAATTGTAAAATTTTCATGTCATCGTCTCCTGATGCGCTTGTCGTTCCTCTTATAGAATCATCTGACTAATCACCAAATGAAATTAATACTTATTACGCCACTACGCAGCAACCCATTCAGAAGATTTATTCCTAGGGATTTGAAGGCTGTAACTGACATCAGTGACTGATTGACAATAGTTGAATTAAATAGTGTCACGCCCTTTCGTCTGATTACAGGCATCACGCAACAATCACTTTTGTTTAGGGTCAGCTGCCAGTCTTTGCACCGGTCAGTGATCATCTGGGCGTGTATCTGCATTTCGTAACAATTTTCTGACATCGTCTTCTTGTTAATAACTGTATTCTCTTTGAATTGCCTAATAAAACTACAGACGTTATCCGGAAAAAAATGGTTCAAATGGCTCTGAGCACTATGGGACTCAACTGCTGTGGTCATTAGTCCCCTAGAACTTAGAACTACTTAAACCTAACTAACCTCAGGACATCACAAACATCCATGCCCGAGGCAGGATTCGAACCTGCGACCGTAGCAGTCGCACGGTTCCGGACTGCGCGCCTAGAACCGCAAGACCACCGCGGCCGGCTGTTATCCGGAAAGCCATTTATACAGTACACTGGGTGAGCCAGAACGCCACCGATAAAATTTCGGAGGTTGTTGATGGGATATTTTTTGAGTGTTTTGGAATAAGGGACACCTGGTCTCCAGTGGTTCTTTACAGAGTAGTGATATAGTTACGACTTATTCAGTTTGTCACCCAGATTACCTATCTTTATGGGAAAAACCTTAATAATAGTAAAAAGGTAGATAATACGACAACACAAAACGCAAATAATGCAAAAATCTCCAAACAGATGAAATGTTGTGTAATGGGGTTGCCACGTCTCAGTATAGCGTCTTTGTGCCGGCCTTTCGCTGCAGTCAGTGAACCCATATACGAGATGCAGAATTTCCATCAGTGAACCTATCAGTACTGCACCGTATCACTGGTAATAAACAATTAACTCAGCCGAAAAAAAAGGAAAGAGATGTAGAACCGAGCAGTACTGAATTCAGTCTTGAGGTCGAAGAGTAAAGTGGACTTTTCTATTGTCGCAACAAGTGCCATGAGTGAATGGAACAAGGGTTTTAAAACAAGACACACAGTGCATACCAGCGGAATTTGCAATGTTATGCACCGATTTTCAGTGGAATGAAGACACAAAGATAAATGAGGGCAAGAAATCAAACGAAATGCAGTTCTCTGTAACGGACCGCCGGAGACTACATGTCCCTTATACAAAAATATCCAGTAATTATCCCTGAACAACTCCCGATAATTTGTCGGTGGGGTTGTGGTTCACAAATACTAGCGACCCTATCATAAGTTGTTCAGGTTGGCCAGACTCTATTTCACTTCTGCCCATGTCTATCCATTAATAACGACGTACTGAATTCTGTTTGCTGGCAAATGCTTACTGTAATCATACACTTGTTCCACACTTGAAAAGCACGTATTTCAATTACCTGGTGGTGGTGCGGATTTATGAAAGGCTTTCTGATATGAAAAAGACATAACACAAGGTGCCTCTCGCGGATAAACTTCTCTATGATCGATGTTTCTGAATCGCTCGTTGATAGCTGCAGATTACTTGTTCGGCCTTGTTTTTTTTTTTTTTTTATGATAGTGTTCTGACAGTTCTCGAACGGTCCCAAGTGAGGTACTATTTAAAGCCCGGAATATTTTACCCAATAGGATGCAGTTATCATTAATCCATGCAGTAGTGATATATGTTCCTGTGAAATACATCGTCTGTAGCTTTCCCTTGCTGTAAGCCGTTTGCAGCACCATCATAGCAAGGCCACGTTGGCTAATGTTACAAGGCCGAATCAGTCGATCATCCAGGCTGTTGGCCCTCTACAGGAATCAAACGTTAGTCTGCCCTCCCTTGAGATACCCCTCCAATGTGATTGGACTTTGGTCACTACTATCATGACTTCTGCAGGGCTGTCCATAAATTCGTAAGAGTACGGGGTGGAGATCTCTTCTGAAAAGCACATTGCAAGGCATTCCAGATACGCTCAATAAGATTCATGTCTGAGGAGTTTGGCGGCCAGTGGAAGTGTTTAAACTCAGAAGAGTGTTCCTCGAGACCCTCTGTAGCAATTGTGGGTGTCGCATTGTCCTGCTGGAACTGGAAAAGTCAGTCGGAATACACAATGAACATGAATGGATGCAGGTGATTAGACAGCAGGCTTACGTACGTGTCACATGCCAGAATCGTATCTAGACGTATCAGGGGTCCCATATCACTCCAACTGCATACGCCCCACAAAATTACAGAGCCTCCACTAGCTTGAACAGTCCGTTGCTAACATGCAGGGTCCATGGATTCCTGAGGTTGAACCATATCCGTACACATCCATCCGCTCAGTACAATCTGAAACGAGACTCATCCTACCAGACAACATGTTTCCAGTCATCAACAGTCCAAGTTGGTGTTGACAGGTCCAGGCGACGCGTAAAACTTTGCGTCGTGCAGTTATCAACGGTACACGAGTGGGTGTTCGGCTCCGAAAGCCCGTATTGATGTTGTTTCGTTGACTGGTTCGCACGCTGACACTGGCTGATGGTCCAGCATTGAAATCTGCAGGAATTTGAGGAGGGGTTGCACTTTTGTCACGTTGAACGTTACTCTTCAGTCGTTGTTGGTCCCGTTGTTGCAGGATCTTTTCCCGGCCGCAGTGATGTCGAGGCGCTGATGTTTTACCGGATTCCTGATATTCATGGTACAGTCGTGAATTGGTTATACGGTAAAAATCCCCTCTTCATCGCTACCTCGGAGATGCTGTGTCTCATCGCTCGTGCGCCGGCTGTAACACCACGTTCAAACTCACTTAAATGTTAATAACCTACCATTGTAGCAGCAGTAACCTGTCTAACAACTGTTGTCTTATATAGGCGTTGCCGACCGCAGCGCCGGATTCTGACTATTTACATACAGTGGCTAGGCAAAACAATGTGAACACCTGTTCTTAGTTGGCAATGGTTTATTAAAAAGGGGTTGGACTTCCATTTGCCCTTAATGCAGCTGCCATTCTCCTTGTAATATTCGCATATAAGGATTGTATAGTCTCAAATGGAATGTTTTGCCACTCTTTGATCGGAACCTCTTCTAACGCCTGTAGTGACGAGGCAGGCGGAAGTCTGCTCCAGAGTCTGCGCTCCAATACCGCCAACAAGGGTTCGATAATGTTCAAGTTTGGGGACTGTGGTGCCAGGGAAGACGCTGCAGTTCAGTCTGTGTGCTCCTCATACCACGATTGCACTGTCCTGGCTATGTGAATGCGTGCATTATCGTCCTGAAATATGGCATCGTTGTTGGGGAATAACATTTGAATCAGGGGGAGCACCTGATCACCTAAAATGTTCACACAATCGTTGGCCGGCCGTTGTGGCCGAGAGGTTCTAGGTGCTTCAGTCTCGAACGGCGCTGCTGCTCCGGTCGCAGGTTCGAATTCTGCCTCGGGCATGGTTGTGTGTGATGTCTTTAGCTTAGTTAGATTTAATTATTTCTAAGTCTAGGGGACTGATAACCTCAGATGTTAAGTCCCATAGCGCTTAGAGCCAGTTGATTTTTTGTGATTTATAAACAAGTGAGACCTCAACCATTGTCATATTTGCTTATATAATTCGCGTAAAAATGATGTCTGTGAATCCATATCAATGAAATAATGACAAAAACATTTACTATTTGTAGATTGGTTTACACCAGAGCTGCACTAGCGGAATCAATGAGAATGTGTCATGTCTTACCAACACGTGGATATCGACGGGTACTCGACGACACCACGCTACATGGCTGTAGACTTCCAGAGGTTAGTATACATATTGTGTCATATTCATTAAAACCTAAGTCAGACACCAGTGAAAAACTTACTGTTGAGAATTTTTCCCAGAGTGTCCAGTCTTTCCAAACAAAACTCTGAGATTTCAGTATTGACTATCTACCCTTGAAATGATTCACCACGAAATGTTGTGACGTCTGATCCTGTCTACGTGTATAGTGTGGCAACCCGGACAAAGTAGCATGGAGACAATTGTGGGGTTACAGAGACCGTCAAGTTCGTTTGTTTGTACAGACCACCGTCGATTATACGTACTTTTATGTCTAATACAGTTAGCAAAATTGTTCTCCCTTGTTGTTGTTGTTGTGGTCTTCAGTCCTGAGACTGGTTTGATGCAGCTCTCCATGCTACTCTATCCTGTGCAAGCTTCTTTATCTCCCAGTACCTACTGCAACCGACATCCTTCTGAATCTGCTTAGTGTATTCATCTCTTGGTCTCCCCCTATGAGTTTTACCCTCCACGCTGCCCTCCAATACTAAATTGGTGATCCCTTGATGCCTCAGAACATGTCCTACCAACCGATCCCTTCTTCTGGTCAAGTTGTGCCACAAACTTCTCTTCTCCCCAATCCTATTCAATACTTCCTCATTAGTTATGTGATCTACCCATCTAATCTTCAGCATTCTTCTGTAGCACCACATTTCAAAAGCTTCTATTCTCTTCTTGTCCAAACTATTTACCGTCCATGTTTCACTTCCATACATGGCTACACTCCATGCAAATACTTTCAGAAATAACTTCCTGACCCTTAAATCTATACGCGATGTTAACAAATTTCTCTTCTTCAGAAACGCTTTCCTTGCCATTGCCAGCCTACATTTTATATCCTCTCTACTTCGCCCATCATCAGTTATTTTGCTCCCCAAATAGCAAAACTCCTTTACTACTTTAAGTGTCTCATTTCCTAATCTAATACCCTCAGCATCCCTTATCAGTCTGTTTTACCGTCTGCAACTAACTGAATTCCAATAGATTTACTTTCTACATTCCCAAGGAACACTGACGTTCTATTACAGCTTAAACATATGAACAGTCATGGAGAAAACATTTTGTCATTATAGTCAAATTCCTATATTCCTTCTCTAAGATGCACAAATTTTGGACATACGTGTTATTTGTCACACCCTACAGAGCAGAGGCCCTAACAAACATGATTGCAAATTATGTAATGTTTAATTGGAAACCGTTAATAAAAGAAAATGCCATCGCATAAGCCAAAATTTTTTCCACCGTTGACAAGAAGTCCAAACCTTCCTAAACCATAACTGGCGCAAAACACAAACCAAAGAAAATGTTAGTGTAACATTACTAGCAAATAAAGGAACGAAGAGCGTTTCTGTAGAAGGATGTGTAAAAACGATAGTGTAGAGCCGAGAGAAAGTAAAGTATTTCTTATGGTAATCAAAGTAACGTATAACCGCAGACACTGTCGTAAAATATGACCTCATTTGAATTTTAAAACCAAGTTGTCTGTCCATCATAGGCTGTTGGAACATGTTGAACTCTTACTTCAATATTTATTTTGGTACTAGCCAAATCCTGCCCCTTGCGATTTCGAATACGAATGTGATATCCAACGTGGACGTTGATTGATGTTATTATACAGCTTATGTTAGCCAAAATTTTGTGAAGTCCATAAAACACAATGTTACTATAGATTCGAGTGTGAGGATATTAATTAACTGATTTGGCTTACTTGACTTTTCGGGTATTTATCCGTTCCATGCTAAATAAAATCGTGTCCTCCAGTTCCTAGGTGTTTTGTCCGGGAATTATACAAATCACATGATATTTCCGTCATCTGTAAGTGATCCTCTTATAACACTGTGTTGCTGAAATGATGTGTTACTGTGTTTCAAAGATTTCGTCCAGCGGAACACACACAACCTACTCAGGCACTTTTACGTTTGCACAGAAATCTTGAAAGGAACAAGCAGCCAACATGATCATACTCAAACAATTTACGGTTTTCTTACCGGGTATCCCTCTCTGGCATTTTCTCTGGCGTAGCGATGGATATTTGCAATTTCTTTTTGGCGATGTGTAGCTGAAGTCATTCCTAACAAAAACTGCTCATCATATGTTTCTAGCGACGGAAAGCGTCGGTTTGTTTCACAACAAAACTTTTTTTAAAGCGGAACGCTTCCATAGATCGGTCCCATATTAGTCTAGTAGGATATTCGTTTTTTCTATATGTATCCACAGGGACAGCAAAATGCAAAACTAACTTGTACTGAAGCAGCGACTGAGGAGTTCTGTGCAGCTCACATTGACTGCTACCGCCATGCAACAACGCTGCTCGCTCGCTGCTGAAATTACCCTCTATGTAACGTATCGTCACCCTAAAAATAAGGAATATGATGCCGTTTGCCCCTCACCATATTTATTTCGGACATCACAACACGTTTATGTTTCTTTCGACTTCTTCAATGAAATAGTTTAGAGAGCCATTAAGCAAAAAAATAGCAGGGAGCTCTAAACAGAAGCGAGTACATTTATTTCATAAGTATTGCACAGCACTATTGAGGCACTTGTCCCATGGCGACTCACTACTGTGAATGGTCGTCTCGTAAAATACCTGGGGCCGCGCTGGGAACCTGTTCCGAACGTACCGCTTGACGTCCTCATCTGAGGTGAATCGTTTGCCTCACAGAGCCTTCTTCAGCTAATCAAAAACGGCATACTCACAGGGAGACAGGTCCAGACTCTATGGAAGGCGACTGAGGGCTTCGCATCTTAATATCTGAAAGAGGTCCTTGACTGTGTTTGATGTATGCTGCCTTGTATTTTTGTATAGCACAATGACTCCTACTGTGTGTTGCACTGCCCGTTTTGATTTCATAGCTTTGCGGAGCGTGGCCAAGGCGACGCATTCATCGAGGTACAACACTGCAGAAGTTGGTAAGAAGGGGTCACTTTTGGTTAAAGAACGAGGTGAGCATAACATTTCATCCATTTATGGGGACGGCCTTGGATATTTTTGGGTGGCAGTGTCTGCTTGCTTACACTGGAGACTTCACCGTTTTGATTCGGGTTCGAAGTGATGACACCACGTCTCCAGCGACCACTCATGATAGTAACTCACTTCCTTCCTTGATACAGTGCTGCAGATGTTCAAGAGAGAGTCCCATTCGACAAACTTCATGTGGTGGTTGAAGATTGTGAGCCACCCATTGGGCACACACTTTGTGTGCTTGTTCTGCCATAAAGTGCTTAACATCCGACAGCTTCATGGTAGGAAGATGAGTCCAACTGAGGAAAACTTCAAAATATGTGTGGTGCGCTTAACAGCTATCTACGTGATAAATTTTCCAACTTCATCTCCGTGAGAGATAGCATCAAAGCATAAACATCATTTCTCCTACATATAATTGTAATGTGATATACAAGAGAAATACTGGGTAAAATCGACAAGGAAGCATTTAAACATCCTGTGACCATACTATACAAAGTGTAATCGACATACTTTAAGATAGCTTTTCTGTCTGTACAACTGCATGGAATACCTCACCAGCTCTTGGTTCTTTTTGGATGTACAGATTTAATAACTACAGGTTGATAGGACTGCAGCTCTTCGTCTTACCTCTTTTCAATCCCGAATCCAGGCATCTCTCTCTGTAATTTATATCTTCTACATGTTGTTTATTACCATTCTTCGCGCTATATCCTGTCCCTAGAATTTCAAATATCTGTTCGCTACCTCGTCATAAATGCTACCATCATGACAGTCAGATATATCGCAGACTGTTCCCACCGCTGCAGGAATGTGATAGCAAAATGTTCGACAATTGTCTCATGTTGGGAAAAACTGCGAGAAACTGTACCAGAAAATCTATCTCTTAGACCTTTCGTCTCGTGATCATACATATACTGTTACGGTTTGAGATATTATTTATCAAAATACTTAAAGATTTGTTCTACAACATTACAAGGCACGCGGGGACTAATAATGATCTAACTTACACGTTAAAGTACATTTGTCAGTGTCTGACTTATGCTGCCATACAGTTTTTGGTGAAGTAGCATGATGGACACTAAAAACAGTCATTTGTATAGGTATGAAGCGAGGATTGTCATGCTTTCAGCCGTCCACATTCAATTACTATCAGAGTCAGCCAAATACTGTAGTGTCTCCAAACTAGGGTATTAACATTATCTGACTGTACAAATCGTCTGCCATCTTCTGGTGACAGCGGTAACTTAATCACACAATGCTGACTACATGACACTTGCCACCCTACATCGCCATGTTACAGCAAAAACAGTGAAACTGTTCCCAAATGCTCCGGTTACAGTGAGACTGCAACAATTTCCCCATTTTACAGCATAAATTGTACCAAATTTACTCACGTACAGGTGAAGAATCTAGTAGGATAAGCGAGTATTTTGGATTTTATACTTGGTACAAGTGGTCGTCTTGCATTCCAAACTTAGCACATGTAGCCTAGTTTCACTGTAATGGCAGGAAAACTCAATGGGTGACAGGAAAGAAAACTCAACCGTGCAGGCCGCACCAGGTATGCAATGTTTACAAACTAAAAAAGCTGACGAAATGTGTTATATGTCCATACACATCAGCATGTGTAGGCTACTGTCATAGAAACATCATTACCCTACTAAGTGGTTTACTATGTTACATTCCTGGTTAGTGAATAACCCGTTTGCAGGCATGAAACGGTACTGGGGGAAGCAGTTCAGCTACAAGTGTTGACAAAAAGGAGCATGCTTTGTCTAAGCAGTTTACTGTGATGGAATGACATGTTCGTGTCATTAATTAGTGGATTTTCAAAAATTAGCACTACATTGAAGTCTCAGTTTGATGAAAGTCCTATAATACTATATTTAGCATAGTGTATTGTGTTGAAATGTTGAAAGTTTACCGTCTTACCTCCTTGCCTAGGGACGCCAGATAAAAGTTGATGTCAAGCCCTGAATCAAAATTGCGCAACGGGTAACTGGGGAGGGGAGCTTGTGAGCGCTACCTAGAGAGCGTGCCCTTTCTGTACGATACTAGGCAAGGGGCTGGAGGGCTCACACGCTAATGTGTGGTTCCCTGCATTCTATATTTTTTATTTTAAATGAATTCCTTTAACTTGGCTTATTTGTGATTTTTGAGGTATGTTAAAGATTGATGACAATTGATTACGTATTTATTTTAAATATTGTCACTCGATTTTACAGCCATTGCAACAATTGTTGCAGTTTACAGATATCACAATTTTACAACTTATAGCTCGGGTATATTATATAGGAATCTGCACGCACTTTTCTACGGGCAAGACGGAATTGCGTTGGCCAAATGTATACCAGCAAAGTCTCCCAATATTTCACATAGGACATTCACTATGTGAGGAGGATAACGGACAAACTGGGGACCAGAAACTTTAACACAGGGGGTCAAATTTCCGGAATTAAACGAGCACATTCATTACCTTACACAATCCGAAGCTGGAAATAAAAGAATTAGTACAATTATTCAAATACCTCTCTTCCATGCGTGAACATTGAGACAGACGCACTGAGGGCACGTCTGCTCAATTACCCGTCTTCTGTAACCCTCTAGAATATGGCGGGCACCCGGAGGTCTTCCTGGGCCCCGGTGGAGGGGGTGGTCGAACCTCTCCACCCCAAATCTTGTGACACTGGAAAGTCTTTGACTTTTACCTGCCTGTGCTGTCTCTCTGATTCCCTAGCCAGGAGTAAGGTTGGCGCTACTATACTACAGAACTACTTCCCAACAAATATTTGGCCACGCTTTACGGAAAGGTGTGAGGAGGATTAGGAAAGTTCACGTGCAGATTCACATTCACGTACAAGAAATGCATAATACACGACACATATAAATACTTATTATGAAGCCTCACACATTTCTTTCCACCCGTCCACATGGGTTGTGTTGCACCCGCGGCCGACCGCGTCGTGTAATAAAGATGCGGAGCCGCCTCTGTTTCTATTTCCCGATGCGAGCGAGCAGCGAAACCTGCTGCTTATAGAGCGGAAACTACTGTACCGTTTCAATGTTACATTCCTAGCGAGTAAATGCAAGAAATTCGTACCAAAGACTTCTTCTGTCGTTTCCTGATGGGTGAGCTTTCCAAGGGTTCACCAGATAGTTCTATAAAATCTGTACACGTAAGGACATCACACTTGGGATGAGTTGGCTGTCATACATCATGTTTCTGAATGTAGACTGCTGAAAATGAGTGTTCTGCTTAGGACTCTCATTGTTGAAGTGTATTTTCACTATCCTTCAGTCGTCCTCATGTATTTTGTCCGGTAATAAAGTATCTTTGTCAGTGGTTGAGAGATGAACATTCCATTTTTTACGCTGAATTCTGACATAACTGATTTCAAACATTACTTTTCAGCACAACATTCATGACAGTAATTCGTGGATTTTCACAAATTAACAGTACAGTGAACTCTCGTACTGAGAACACCGCATAAGAAGGTATTTAACGTTGCAGAGAATAACGCCACATTAATTGGTGTACTATGCAATAAGAGTGGTCTGACGCTTTAGATAGTGAAAACTCAAAGTCTGGAAACAACTCCGAGTGTCCTCCTCCAATGGTGCTTGTCTGAAAATAGTTCTGCGCACTGCTGCAATACGTCGGACGCTGTATCAGGGTGTCTGTCTGCACGCTGTGATAGTGATTTTCTTGAACTAAAATAAACATATGGCTCTGGCTATGATCTGTGTATGTTGCTGTAACACTAGATACAGTATCTGTATATGGCTGTAGCAGATATTTGACGATGGTCTCCTATTTATCCCTTCTTGATGTCTGTTAGGTCAGATATATTATGGATTCTTAACGGCGGCAGGATCAGTGACAGTTGTAGGATTACCTCTGATCTAACTGGTAGACCTATGGGCAGTAGCATTGTATTTCAACCTTATTCAGCATTTACTGGGCCAAGACTCCATTCTACGGACGTGTATGACAACCGCTTTCATGTCAATAATGACGCTACATTCTTCCAGAGACAGAAGATAACTTCGTCTTCTGACATCACGCATCGCCGGTCGTTCTCGTGTTTGCGTGAGATACATATCCCTCGATGCGTATGGACCACAAATCTGCACATTTTCTTCGATCTTATGACACTTGTCACTCTTCATCTACACTGAGCTGACAAACGTCATCCCGCATCTCGTGGTCGTGCGGTAGCTTTCTTGCTTCCCACGCCCGGGTTCCCGGGTTCGATTCCCGGCGGGGTCAGGGATTTTCTCTGCCTCGTGATGGCTGGGTGTTGTGTGCTGTCCTTAGGTTAGTTAGGTTTAAGTAGTTCTAAGTTCTAGGGGACTGATGACCATAGATGTTAAGTCCCATAGTGCTCAGAGCCATTTGAACCATTTTTTTGACAAACGTCATAGGGCAACAATATGCACATATACAGATGGCAGTAGTATCGCGTACACGAGGTACACTGAAGCGCTAAAGAAACTGGTATAAGCATGAGTATTCGAATACAGAGATATGAAAACAGGCAGACTACGGCGCTGTGGCAAGCAATGCCTGTATAATACAAGTGTCTGGCGCAGTTGTTAGATCGGTTACTGCTGTTACAGTGGCAGGTTATCAAGATTTAAGTGAGTTTGAACGTGGTGTTATAGTCGGCGCATGAGCGATGGGACACAGCATCTCCGAGGTAGCGATGAAGTGGGAATTCTCCCGTATGACCATTTCACGAGTGTACCGTGAATATCAGGAATCCGGTAAAACATCAAATCTCCGGTGTCCCTATGGCGGGAAAAAAATCCAGCGAGAGCGGAACTATCGATGACTGAAGTGAATTGTTCGACGTGACAGAAGTACAACCCCTCCCCAAATTGCTGCAGATTTCAATGCTGGCCCATCAACCAGTGTCAGCGTGCGAACCATTCAACAAAACATCATCGATATGGGCTTTCGAAGCCAAAGGCCCACTAGTGTACCCTTAATGACTGCACGACACAGAGTGTTACACTTCGCGTGGGCCCGTCAACACCGACATTGGAATGTTGATGGATGGAAGATGTTGCCTGGTCGGACGAGTCTCGTTTCAAATTGTACGAAGTGGACGGACATGTACGGGTATGGTAACAACCTTATGAATCCATGGACCCTGCATGTCAGCAGTGGACTGTTCAAGCTGGTGGTGGCCCTTGTAATGGTGTGGGGCTTGTTCAGTTGGGGTGATGTGGGACCCCTGATAAGTCTAGAAACGACTCTGACAATTGACACGTACGTAAGCATGCTGTCTCATCACTTGCATCCATTCATGTGCGTTGTGCATTCCGACGGACTTTGGCAATTCTAGCAGGACAATGCTACACTCCACACGTCCAGAATTTCTACAGAGTGGCTCCAGGAATACTCTTCTGAATTGAAACACTTTCGCTGGCCACCAAACTCCCTAGACATGAACATTATTGAGCATATCTGCGATGCTTTGCAATGTGCTGTTCAGAAAAAATCTCCACCCCCTCGTACTCTTACTGATTTATCGACAGCCCTGGAGGATTCATGGTGTCAATTCCCTCCAGCACTACTACAGACCTTAGTCGACTCCATGACATGTCGTGTTGCGGCGCTCCTGTGCACTCGCGGGGGCCCTGCAAAATATTACGCAGGCATACTGCATTATTGGCCATTAAAATTGCTACACCACGAAGATGACGTGCTACAGACGCGAAATTTAACCGACAGGAAGAAGATGCTGTGATATAAAATGATTAGCTTTTCAGAGCATTCACACAAGGTTGGTGCCGGTGGCGACGCCTACAACCTGCTGACAGGAAAGTTTCCAACCGATTTCTCATTCACAAACAGCAGTTGAACGGCGTTGCCTGGTGAATCGTTGTTGTGATGCCTCGTGTAAGGAGGAGAAATGCGTTTCATCACGTTTACGACTTTGATAAGGGTCAGATTGTAGCCTATCGCGATTTCGGTTTATCGTATCGCAACACTGCTGCTCGCATTGGTCGATATCCAATGACTGTTAGCAGAATATGGAATCGGTGGGTTCAGGAGGGTAATACGGAATGCCGTGCTCGATCTCAATGGCCTCGTATCACTAGCAGTCGAGATGACAGGCATCTTATCCGCATGGCTGTAACGGATCGTGCAGCCACGTCTCGATCCCTGAGTCAACAGATAGTGACGTTTGCAAGACAACAGCCATCTGCACGAACAGTTCGACGACGTTTACAGCAGCATGGACTATCAGCTCGGAGACCATGGCTGCGGTTACCCTCGACGCTGCATCACAGACAGGAGCGCCTGCGATGGTGTACTCAACGACGAACCTGGGTGCACGAATGGCAAAACGTTATTTTTTCGGATGAATCCAGGTTCTGTTTACAGTATCATGATGATTGCATCCGTGTTTGGCGACATCGCGGTGGACGCACATTGGAAGCGTGTATTCGTCATCGCCCTACTGGCGTATCACCCGGTGTGATGGTATGGGGTGTCATTGGTTACACGTCTCGGTCACCTCTTGTTCGCATTGACGGCACTTTGAACAGTGGACATTACATTTCAGATGTGTTACGACCCATGGGTCTACCCTTCATTCGATACCTGCGAAACCCTACATTTCAGCGGGATAATGCGTGACCGCATGTTGCAGGTCCTGTACGGGCCTTTCTGGATACAGAAAATGTTCGACTGCTGCCCTGGCCAGCACATTCTCCAGATCTCTCACCAACTGAAAACGTCTGGTCAATGGTGGCCGAGCAACTGGCTCGTCACAATACGCCTGTCACTACTCTTGATGAACTGTGGTATCGTGTTGAAGCTGCATGGGCAGCTGTACCTGTACACGCCATCCTAGCTCTGTTTGACTCAATGCCCAGGAGTATCAAGGCCGTTATTACGCCCAGTGGTGATTGTTCTGGGTACTGATTTCTCTGGATCTATGCACCCAAATTGCGTGAAAATGTAATCAAATGGTTCAAATGGCTCTGAGCACTATGGGACTAAACATCTGCGGTCATCAGTCCCCTAGAACTTACAACTACTTAAACCCAACTAACCTAAGAACGTCACACGCATCCACGCCCGAGGCAGGATTCGAACCTGCGACCGCAGCGGTCACGCGGTTCCAGACTGAAGCGCCTAGAACCGCACGGCCACATCGGCCAGCGAAAATGTAATCACATGTCAGTTCTAGTATAATATATTCGTCCAATGAATGCCCGTTTATTATCTGCATTTCTTCTCGGTGTAGCAATTTTAATCGCCAGTAGTGTACTTTCTTTGGCTCTTCAGTGTATGAATGGGCAGTGCATTGGCTGAGCTGTTATTTGTACTCAGTGAAGACGTGATCATGCTCGCATGATGGTATTTAACAAACATTTTACGCGGAATGGTAGTTGGCGTTAGACGCACGGGACACTTAATTTCCGAAATAGTTATCGAGTTCAATTTTAGGATGACCACAAAGTGAAGAGTGTACCAAGAATACCAAATTTAAGGGATTACCTCTCAGTACGGGCAACGCAGCTTCCGACAGGTTCCACTTGATGTCCGAGTTGTCAGTGCTAACAGAAAAGCAGCACTGGGTGAAATAACTTTAGATATCTATGTAGAAATACAACAAATGTATCCGTTAGGACAGTGTGGTGAAATCTGGCGTTAATGGGCTATGGCAGAAGACAATCGACGCTAGTGACTATGTTAATATCACGACTTCGCTCACAGCGCCTCAGCTTGCCCCGTAGCCATATCGGTTGGACCCTAGACGACTGGAAAACAGTGGCCTGGTCACATGAGTCCCGATTTCAGTTTGCTAGTGCACGAGTATGGCACAGTCCCCATGAAGCCTTGCACATCGGTTGTCAACAAGACACTGTGGAAGGTGTGGTGGCTCCATAATCGTATGGACTGCATTAATATTAAATCGAGTGGGTCTGGGTGATGTTTGGCTACTTAGAGGCCATTTGCAGCCATTCATTGACTTCATGTTCCCAAACACCGATCGAATTTTTGTTGATGACATGCGCCATGTCACCGAGCCACAACTGTTCGCGACTGGTTTCAGGAACATTTGCTTCGGGCATGGATGTGTGTGATGTCATTAGGTTGGTTAGGTTTAAGTAGTTCTAAGTTCTAGGGGACTGATGACAGCAGAAGTTAAGTACCATAGTTCTCAGAGCCATTTTGAGGAACATTCTGGATAATTCGAGCGAATGATTTAGCCACCCAGATCGTCCGACATACATCCCATCGAACATATATGGAACATAATTGAGAGGTCAGATCGTATACAAAATCATGCACTGGGAATACGGATGGCTCTATACTTGTGCAGGGGCTGCCAACTACTTGTTGAGTCGATGCCACGTCGAGGTCCTACACTTCACCGGTTAAAAAGAGATCCGACACGATTTAGGAGGTATCCCATGATTTGTCAACTGTGGTTTGCGGCAGGGCAAGACTTCTGCCGATAAAAATGCTACTTTGTAGCGTCTAGAACTACCTGCAATATCTGTAAGTGAGAGACTTTTACTCTACATCTGCTAAGCTACAAACTGTGAACTTATAAATGTTGCTCTACGGGCTGTGATTGCATTAGGTTGGATACAGAGCTCTGGAAAAACTTCCCAACGTTAAATTCCTTGATTTAGGCACCATGCTGAAAATTCAAGTTACTTCCCTGTTAACGTTGGAGTCTGTCATACTAATAAGCTTATGGGCAATGTGACAGAATACTGTTAGGTTAAGTCTTCAAATGCTGTCTCCCTGTTTAGTGACAATAGCATTGATTCTTAGATTTTGCTATTTACAGCTACAGAACATCATTGCAGTTGTGCAGGATAAAAAAGTATAATTCACTGTATGTATGCTCCATACTACCAGTAGGATCGGTGTTTTTGGTTTAAGGATCGAATCGTGTTACATTGGTTTGAGTATGTACATATGAGGGCTGGCACTTAAGTAGTTCAAAAATGTTCAAATGTGTGTGAATTCCTAAGGGACCATCTGCTGAGGTCATCTGTAGTAGTGGGACAACCTATGCGTCACGACACGCTGCATTGTTGCCAAATTTATTCAAGATGGCGACGATGACGTCATCCAAGATGGCGCCATGTAGACTTGGCAACAGCACATGAGGTCATCCAAGATGGCGGCTTTTGGCTTGAAAATAGGCCAATTGTGCTATGTCCACTATCCTAACCTCCAGAAAAAATGGCGGCAATTTTGAATTTTGGCAGGAAAATAGACCAATTGGGCTACATCTCCTAAACTAAGCCTCCAGAAAAAATAGCATCGAAATTCAAATTGCAACTGGATAATGCATGCAAAACTGTACTTGTCTTCATTATTATTCATTATTATTATCATTTATTAACATTCATTATCATTTATTATCATTTATTATCGTTTATTATTATTTAACATTATTGACCTGCCTCCACTAGAAAATTCACTCCAAATTCAAATTCCAGTACGATAATGGCTGCAAAACCTTACTTTTATTTATTATTATTCATTATCATTTATTATCATGTATTATTATTTTTATTTATTATTATAGGCCTACCTCCACTAGAAAATTGCGCCAAATTCAAATTCCAACACGATAATGTCTCAAAATCAGTACTTATATTTATTATTATACGCCTACCTCCACTAGAAAATTGCGCCAAATTCAAATTCCAACACGATAATGTCTCAAAATCAGTACTTCTATTTATTATTATCACTTATTATTTAGTCAAGATGTCCGATTTTCTCGGCGAGAAAGCCATTTTCCTTACATCCATAACAAAAATCTATCACAAGTTCAAATCCCAACACCATAATCGATTACAGGTACGAACTTTCTCCGTCACTTATATTCTTTCACTGGTAACCTATCAGAATCTAACCTAAGTCACGTCCTTTGATTTTGCAGGGGGGAAGGGACTGAAGTCTTTATTTCAAACAGTACCGTCATCACTTGTTCCCAACAGAGTTAGTACACATTCTAGAGATCGCAGTCCAGCCGCCACGAGGTCCCCAGTCCAACTGAATTAGTTCATATGGTCGCCGCCGACCCACACCGGACGGCGCGCCACCGGCAAGCGAGCGGTCGCCTCACGTGATGGCCGTCGGATGCGTCAGTGCCCACTGCTGGTGCGGCGACCCCTCATGTCACAGCCTACTGCCGCCGACTCGCTTCGCAGGCCCGCAATGGTCCAGCGATGCAAAGATGTTTTCGTGGACAGTGGGGTCCATCCCCACCGACCAGTTGGCGCCAAAGATGCAGACTTCATAACGGTCGGTCGGTTGATCCAGCACCTGGTTGGCAAAGAATGTCCTGCCACACGTTTGGCGCCAAAGTTTGCTCGAGAGTGGAATCCGCCATGACGCCACAACAGGTGGTCCAGCACATGAGCTCGCCACGACGTCAATCGCTAAGTTATTCGATCAACCGACTCTCCTTATTCAATCCACATTCTGCACTTACCTAATCGAAGATCGTCGCGAAACCACACGCCCGTACACGTGAGCCTTTGCGCGCGCCGAGCTTAGTACCTCCGCAAGTGAATGTAACAAAGTTCTCATGACTACTTAATTAAATTGATCAATTAATTAGCCTCTCTGATGCGGAAAACTACCACGTCCACCTAGACCGGGAATCAATTTTCCACCAGTGCCACGCCCACCTGGACTCAGAATGAAATAGTTAAAGCCCCTACCGACCACCACGGCCCCTTACCCACCCATGTTCGTCGGCTAACATGTGCTAATGTGTAGTGCCGTTTACTAAAGTATATCACATTTTTTCTATAGAAATAAGCCAAGTTTGAATTCTGCGGGTCAGTTCGTGTTTCGCTACCAACACAAGAAAATTGTGGCAAACGAAGCCACTAACCTAAGTCACCTGTGATAATTCAAAATCGTCGGCTTTGCCTCTCTCACACACCACGAGCGCGAGACTGCCCACATAACAGCATGGACCTTTATACTCGCATCGGACATACTCCTCTGTAAATTTTCTAGCTAAACTATGTCACGAATACTCTTGTTCAATCCACACGGTCTAGGACATGGCCAGAGCACACCTCCAGTACCTAAGCCGAGAACATCGTTCGCCGCCCTGTAGTTAACCGCTGAGAGACGGAGATATGCTGCAATCACAGCCCTCGCGCTCTCGTAGCTACTTGCCTCAGAAATTCGATCTAACAAAACCTCCAAGTAGAAAAAATAATAACCAACTCGAACTCTCTCATATTCTATATCGTCCCACAAATACTTAACGTACATTTTATTTAGGCATCGAGTATATCTATCACTCTCAAACAAAAAACACTCGCCATGACGGACCTGGTGTCATGTTGCACAGTCGGCAGACACGCAAACAGCTCCTAATTTCAGTGCACAATATCAATCTGCTCCTAAATAATGCAGTACACAAACAGTAAACATCATCAGTACTCGTAATGTGCCCAAATAACGCATAGCAAAATAACTCAACAGATGCGTGCATTGGACCTGTCCCACACTAAGTCACACGTCCGACAGCTCTCAATTCACTCAAAGGTCTCTGTTTGACCCTTCAAACATGACTTGATGACAGCCGCATTCACACCTAACACCTGAGCAATTCATATCACCTAGGCGCCGAACACTACTATCCAAGCCAGGTCGCGTGCGTCGTCCGTCACCGTCCTGACTCAGTGCGGTCCAACACACGTGTTAAGTCCGCATTCCATATCTTGCGACACATCTCCACCTTCACGTCTGTTGTCAGAATGCCCGAGAGCGAGTTCACACACATACACACATACACACACACACACACACCGTCCACACACATCCCAGTGTTACCCTTCCCTCACAATCTAAAACAACCATCGTACTATGTAAAAAAAAAAAAAAAAAAGAGCCTAGTGAACCTCTCCGAAATTGTATATTGCCCCCCGTAAATAGTTAACGCTCTCTTTCGTGTTTTCTCAGCTCATTTGTAAATTCAAATTCTCACCCTGACAGAACCTGCATGGTACAGTACAATTCCAACTTGGTTTTAGTCACACCCTACACATCGTTCAGCTGATCCCATTTCCTGATCCTTGCGCATCTGATATCTGCAATTTAAGTCCGAGAAAGACATATCCATTACCTTCTGCAGCCTGTTTAGAGACAGATCGACCTCATTTACTGCAACAGGACCTTGTCTTGACCATTCGCCGGAAATGCGAGCGCCGTCGGCGACATTTCAAAGCCACATATCTGTCCATCTAAACAGCCGTCCACTCAACCCCAGGACCAGCATGCCAAAGTGGGCTCTCTCTACACCTGCTCTCCAGCTATTGTCTAACCACATATACTGCACAAATGGATTCCTGAATAGCGCAGATCTCTATCCTCCCCCACATCTCCAACTCGACATGTTAACACTGTCTCTCCCCCAGCCAGCGAACCCGACGGCATTCACCTTTCGCTGACAATATCCACTCACAAATTTTAAACATTCTCATATATAAAACCATATTCACTCCTGCGAAAGCTCACTTAATAATAAAAAAGCATTCTCCCTTTCTAGGCATAGATGAGTATGCATTTATCTTCACCCATCTGATCTCTGCAATTTAAGTCGGAGAAAGACATATCTATTACCTTCTGCAACCTGTCTATAAACAGAACGATCTCAGTTACTAGAACAGGACCTTGTTTTGACCATTCGCCGGAAATGCGCGCAAAGCTGTTCGCCTCAAACTAGGTACAAGTACCAATCAGTGAAAAAGTCACGAAAGTACCAATGCGATCCACCTCCAGCACGGACAAACGGAATTCACAATACTCCCCCGAATAACTTAAAGTGCGACCATCCAAGAATTCCTAACAGCTCGCCAAGTCCGACACCTCAAACTGCAGATGCCTATATGAACAAGATCATATTAAATATACACACGCTGCAGAGACCCCTTTAAAGTTTGATCACCCATACTCTAAGCGAATGAGAAGCTGCCTCTCGCCCTTGTTCGAACAGTGTTTTCCAATACGCTTTTGCACACTGCCGAGCATTTCGTCTTTCTGCCGCGACTTCGAAGTCAGTGGCTGATTCTAAACAGACATTAACACGGACTGATGCACGGCCTCTCACAGGAAACTATACATTGCACCTTGTAAATCATATTCTTACAGTCGATAGCATAACATTGAATAATTTTTAATAAAGGACAGCTACAACACAACGAAACTAAAAGAGCCTGGTGGCGTTGTGGCGACTTTCCAAACTACCCCCCCCCCCCCCCCGAAAGTGATTGACGGCCTCTACATTTAAACTCATATGTCGCAATGACCCAATAGCTGATAACTCTCCCCTCCATCCCTAGTGATTGTTCAGTTTGCCCACAAGTATTGGATCACCGTTTGCGGTGCTAGCAACCTCAGAAGTAGCGGTCCATCAGCCAAAATTTTCTTCCCCAACTCATAGAAGCATTGTCACTCAATCATTATGTGGTACCCAATGCACTGATGGTATGGATAAGACACCACGGATCTACTGTAATATTATCCATCACAACTGATATCGCGAAACATTTTACAGCAAGTCCAACAATGGACAATCATGTGACAGGATGTTTTCCTAATTTCAGTATGATAGCTAAACCATACCTCGTCTACTTTGCAAGTATCATTGCGAGCATTGATAGATGACTGCTCAGTACGTCCATTCACACTTAATTCGAGAACACATATAAACGATCCAAGTATACCAGACAGCGCTATACATATTTCTGAGATCTCGCGCATAGTACTCGATCAATCTCTCTGCGTTTGGCGGTCACAGAGCAGTCTCGCCCTCCTATGTTAAAAGACCGTCCTCACCTCGGCATTGACCAGCCTATCCCGCAACATCGCTACCCAATTAATCCTCAACCGAGCAGACGAATATAGCTACGCTTCACCTCTCTTGACTGAATAGTGCACCACATTTCTCGAGATGTAACCAAGTCTTGGAGCTTAGCACGCCATACCGATCTATAGTAACAGATCTCAAAGTGCCTTAATTTAATAGCATTCAGTTAAGAAGAACAAGAACGGAATGATATTTATACCCAACACAGTTGGACACATTTTTACGTAAATCATCCATTGTATCATGCGGAAAGTATTGTAGCTGCATACGACTAGAACGCAGGCTATATCACGTGACTAAAACATCCAGATAGAACACTGGGAAAAAAATCGCCCTTCAAGAACTTGTCTTTCTCTAGAACAAATGAGTCAACGTTTAAATCGTACCTAGTTGCAGATCTGTCTCAATCGATCATCCCGTACACTCTCTGTTATCCTTTAACACAGATGTGAGTAAGTGTAGACGTGAACGATTCTCTGTCCTCCTCAAAAGCATCAAATACAGTATTCAACTCGCGTGTATCACTGCTACCTCAGTAGTCATACACTATAATACGAGATAAAATTGACTACCTTCCTTATTCCGCTCGCTTTGATGTCATCGTTTTCCTACATTCCTCTTGTTGCAGCATACTTGACTCCATGTACAAATTGCCTCCCTGCGAACCAGAAGATAAGAAATTACGTCCTCATTTTCACCGCATTTCAGTGTATATTAGGTTAGTTTGTACCTATGTGCTAATCAGTTTACGCATATCTTTCGATTTTATGTCACATCCATCCATGTAACGGCGATATAACCTAACAGAGAGTGTATGGGATGATCGATTGAGACAGAGCTGTAACTAGGTACGATTCAAACATTGACTCATTTATTATAGAGAAAGACAAGATCTTGAAGGCCGATTTTTTTCCAGTGTTCTATCTGGATGTTTTAGTCACGTGATATAGCCTGCGGTCTAGTCGTATGCAGCTACAATACTTTCCGCATGATACAATGGATGATTTACGTAAAAATGTGTCCAACTGTGTTGGGTATAAATATCATTCCGTTCTTGTTCTTCTTAACTGAACGCTATTAAATTAAGCCACTTTGAGATCTGTTACTATAGATCGGTATGGTGTGCTAAGCTCCAAGACTTGGTTACATCTCGAGAAATGTGGTGCACTAGGAGGGGTTAGGACTATGAAAGCTCTATTCAGTCAAGAGAGGTGAAGCGTAGCTATATTCGTCTGCTCGGTTGAGGATTAATTGGGTAGCGATGTTACGGGATAGGCTGGTCAATGCCGAGGTGAGGACGGTCTTTTAACATAGTAGGGCGCGACTGCTCTGTGACCGCCAAACGCAGAGAGATTGATCGAGTACTATGCGCGAGATCTCAGAAATATGTATAGCGCTGTCTGGTATACTTGGATCGTTTATATGTGTTCTCGAATTAAGTGTGAATGGACGTACTGAGCAGTCATCTATCAATGTTCGCAATGATACTTGCAAAGTAGATGAGGTATGGTTTAGCTATAATACTGAAATTAGGAAAACATGCTGTCACATGATTGGCCAGTGTTGGACTTGCTGTATAATTTTTCGCGATATCAGTTGTAATGGATAATATCACAGTAGATCCGTAGTGTCTTATCCATACCATACGTGCATTGGGTACCACATAATGATTGAGTGACAATGCTTGTATGAGTTGGGGAACAAATTTTGGTTGATGGACCGCAACTTCTGGAGTTGCTAACACCGAAAACGGTGATCCCATACTTGTGCACAAAAGAACAATCAGTAGGGATGGAAGGCAGAGTTATCAGCTATTGGGTCATTGCGACATATGAGTTTAAATGTAGAGGCCGTCGATCACTTTCGGGGGGGTAGTTTGGAAAGTCGCCATAACGCCACCAGGCTCTTCTAGTTTCGTTGTGTTGTGGCTGTCCTTTATTTAAAATTATTCAATGTTATGCTATCGACTGTAAGAATATGATTTGCAGGTCTTAGGCGCTGCAGTCATGGACTGTGCGGCTGGTCCCGGCGGAAGTTCGAGTCCCCCCTCGGGCATGGGTGTGTGTGTTTGTCCTTAGGATAATTTAGATTAAGTAGTGTGTAAGCTTAGGGACTGATGACCTTAGCAGATGAGTCCCATAAGATTTCACACACATTTGAACATTTGAATATGATTTACAAGGTGCTAGGTATAGTTTCAAGTGAGAGGCCATGCACCAGTGCGTGTTAATGTCTGTGCAGGGAAGGAATTCTAGCTTGTCAGAGGCTGAAGTACTAGGACTGTGCTTAATATCGACGAGGACAAGGTGAATTTTATAATATTATAATAAAAATATTTTTGGTCTTCTAATACGCGAGTCTGGAAATGTCTGTATAAAAGGGAGCAGGTTCTGATCAGAAAGACTGACACGTTTCTGCCAACGGGAAAAGGCTCTCGAATTAGCTGAACTCCTCTTAGGGCGACTTGGGTCGACTGAGGGTGTATTGATGTAAAATTGCTATTTTCTACCGCATAGGAAAATGAATTTTATCTTTATTACAAGGACAATGTGTATGTTGGAATATTGTTATCATTGGTCTGTGTTTAAGTATATAATATTAAATGCCCTATCCTCGCTGAGAAGGGTGTGTATGTAGGTAAAAGTATTTGCATATTTGACTACATGTATGTGTAATTTAGTACGTTTAATTGTTCACCGATTATGACTATCTGTGGAAAAAGGAATTATTATGTTCTATTGAGCTGGGTTGTATGTGGGGGGCGTAAATGCTTGTTCAAAATTATTAGAACGGGGTGGGTGGCATATAAGTAGAACAAGTTCTGTGAAAGTGTGTGTTGAAGGACTGAGCGAGTGGATGACGCGACTCATTTATGACTGTATCATTAGGACTGGTAAATAAATGTCGGATAACCTAAATTAAGGTCTTTTTTTCTTTATAATCATATTTATGACTTCTGCTTGGAATTATGTTCGTCTATTTGTCTAAATGCATACTAATATATGCATAGAAAGGGAGAATGTTTTTTTTATTACGTGAGTTTTGAGAGGAGTGAGTAGGCTTTTATATATATATATATATATATATATATATATATATATATATATATATATATATATATAATTTAGATTAAGTAGTGTAAGCTTAGGGACTGATAGCATATATATATATGGGAGTGTTTAAGATTTATGAGCGGAAACTGTCAGTACAGCGTGAATGACGTCGGGTTCGCTGGCTGGGGGAGAGACAGTGTTTACACTTCGAGTTGGAGATGAGGGGGAGGATAGAGATCTGCGCTACTCAGGAATCAATTTGTGCAGTATATGTGGTTAGACAATATCTGGAGAGCAGGTGTAGAGAGAGCCGACTTTGACATGCTGGTCCTGGGGCTGAGTGGACGGCTGTTTAGATGGACAGATATGTGGCTTTGAAATGTCGCCGACGGCGCTCGCATTTCCGGCGAATGGTCAAGACAAGGTCCTGTTGCAGTAAATGAGGTCGATCTGTCTCTAAACAGGCTGCAGAAGGTAATGGATATGTCTTTCTCGGACTTAAATTGCAGACATCAGGTGTGCAAGGATCTGGAAATGGGATCAGCTGAACGATGTGTAGGGTGTGACTAAAGCCAAGTTGGAACTGCACTGTACCATGCAGGTTCGGGAAAGGTGACACGTCTCGCACTGGGTGCAGTCATCTTGAATAATGGTAATTGCGTAATCAATTGACGTGATGACAGAGCGCTCTGGCGGTTGTGATAGGAGCTAAACACAGTTGAACTTGGAGCCATTTTTGTTAGGTAAATGAATTGTACGATCTTCCGCCAAAATTCAAACTCCCTACCAAAATCGGACATCTTGAATGAGGCACTCTGCTGGTGGCGATGTGTGCTAATCCAGTTGGACTCCGCACCTCGTGGCGAACACACGCGCATGATATAAAGAATAATAAATAATAAATTATAATAAATAATAATAAATGATCATCAATGATAATAAATAATAACAAATAACTGGAGCAGCTGTCCGAATGCAGAGACCTGTTGGAATGTATCGATTTGTAAGAGTTAACTTTGATGTCCTCTAGACGACTGAATAGCGAAGTAATAGTATGTGTTGGGTGGATTTGATGATCAAGTCAGAATTTGAGATGATGATTTATTTCGGTTGGAGTGTTACTCGATCCGATGTAGATTGTTCGGTTGACTACTTCTGCACATTTGCTTCCTTTATTTAGTTGAGTGAAGATCGATTGTGGTGTGTTGGATACACGCTTGTCTGTTCTCTAGACCTAGGACAGACCTTAGTTGACGTGTAAGTTATAGCCAAGATCTCGAATATGTTACTTGACTGTGACCGGTATTCGAGAGTGGAAATATCATTTTGCGTATGTTTGTTTCTAGTTAGTCAGTGGTTTACAGCATGCTGCACATAGATGAAGTTCGGCGTTTGTAGAGAATTAATTTGAAGTCTATATCTTGGGAATTATGATGAACTAGTGATCGGTAGGGTGTAGCCTAGTGCATGATATTGAGAAGTACAGCTAAAATGGTGTAATATTATGGAGAAAGTACATGTGTTTTTGCAGTCTATGAGTCTGAGGTTGTTTGTAGAAAAGCGAACAGACAAGGAAGGAGAGACACTAAAGCGATTGTGCTCCCGGGGGACGATACTGAATTTGTAAAAAGAGTTCTGAGGGTGACTTAGGTCTGCTGATGTAAGAGGGAAGATTAACTCAGTTAGAGTGTCGGGTCTGTAGAGAGGAAGAGCAGATTGACGGTGCTTTCCTAGGATTGGAAAGCATTGAGGTATATAGACGCTGTAGCAATAGGAAATTTTTTTCGCAATATGTAGAGATATACTGGATAAGTGCACTGTTTTGTGTCAATGGGTATATACTGTATTGTAAAGTTAATGTGGTTTACATTGTGTAGCGTTGTATATATTGCATTGTAAAGTTAATATTGTTTAAGTTATGTGATAAGTAGAGAGGAAGTTGTAAGGACGGTAGAGATATTTCCAGAGTAACAGGGGTCAAGAGAGTGTGTTTCCGGTACTTAGCTCATTGTCGAATGACAATCAATTGAGACCGCGATCGTAAAATTTAACTGTAAGTATAATGACATCAACGACTTTGGTATTTGGTAGTATGAATATCAATGTTTGTATAAAAAAAGCGAGGAAGAAGAAAAAGTAACGCATTTGTGTTGAGGGGAAGCGATCGCCGAAATTGTGGAACAATTCTGAGAGGGGCTTATGTCCGTTGATGTAGAAGGGCAGATTACCGCTGAGTGTCACGTGTGTAGAAAGAAAGAGCAGGTTCACAGCGCTTCCTCAGGAATGGAGAGCATTGGGGCATATAGTCGGTATTGTAAAATTACTGTGGCTTACATTGTGTAGGGTTTGTATATAATGGATTGTAAAGTTAGTATTGCTTATGTTATGGGATGAGTAGAGAGGATGGCCGTGTGTGTGTGTGTGTGTGTGTGTGTGTGTGTGTGTGTGTGTGTAGATTGAGGGGACTGTGGAGGTAATTTAGCGATCTCTGTAAAAGTAAGCACAGAAAGCCTCAGAAAGAAAAGCAGTATGGTACTTCGGTAACGAGTCCTTAGGAAATTAGACGTGTAAATTCTATAAGAAGGAATAAGAATGATTAATCGGTTGTTCTGGGATATAGGAGGGTTGAGAACATTTGCGTATGATGAGAGCTGGATGGGTAGGAGATTAGGAGCGCATTCAGTATTATTTTCGTCAACATGTTCTGTTAGGGTGAGAATTTGAATTTACAAATGAGCTGAGAAAACACGAAAGAGAGCGTTAACTATTTACGGGGGGGCAATATACAATTTCGGAGAGGTTCACTAGGCTCTTATTTTTTTTTTTTTTTTACATAGTATGATGATTGTTTTAGATTGTGAGGGGAGGGCAACACTGGGATGTGTGTGGACGGTGTGTGTGTGTGTGTGTGTGTGTGAACGCGCTCTCGGGTATTCTGACAACAGACGTGAAGGTGGAGATGTGTCGCAAGATATGGAATGCGGGCTTAACACGTGTGTTGGACCGCACTGAGTCAGGACGGTGACAGACGACGCACGCGACCTGGCTTGGATAGTAGTGTTCGGCGCCTAGGTGATATGAATTTCTCAGGTGTTAGGTGTGAATGCGGCTGTCATCAAGTCATGTTTGAGGGGTCGAACAGAGACCTTTGAGTGAATTGAGAGCTGTCGGACGTGTGACTTAGTGTGGGACAGGTTCAATGCACGCATCTGTTGAGTTATTTTGCTATGCGTTATTTGGGCACATTACGAGTACTGATGATGTTTACTGTTTGTGTACTGCATTATTTAGGAGCAGATTGATATTGTGCACTGAAATTAGGAGCTGTTTGCGTGTCTGCCGACTGTGCAACATGACACCAGGTCCGTCATGGCGAGTGTTTTTTGTTTGAGAGTGATAGATATACTCGATGCCTAAATAAAATGTACGTTAAGTATTTGTGGGACGATATAGAATATGAGAGAGTTCGAGTTGGTTATTATTTTTTCTACTTGGAGGTTTTGTTAGATCGAATTTCTGAGGCAAGTAGCTACGAGAGCGCGAGGGCTGTGATTGCAGCATATCTCCGTCTCTCAGCGGTTAACTACAGGGCGGCGAACGATGTTCTCGGCTTAGGTACTGGAGGTGTGCTCTGGCCATGTCCTAGACCGTGTGGATTGAACAAGAGTATTCGTGACATAGTTTAGCTAGAATATTTACAGAGGAGTATGTCCGATGCGAGTATAAAGGTCCATGCTGTTATGTGGGCAGTCTCGCGCTCGTGGTGTGTGAGAGAGGCAAAGCCGACGATTTTGAATTATCACAGGTGACTTAGGTTAGTGGCTTCGTTTGCCACAATTTTCTTGTGTTGGTAGCGAAACACGAACTGACCCGCAGAATTCAAACTTGGCTTATTTCTACAGAAAAAATGTGATATACTTTAGTAAACGGCACTACACATTAGCACATGTTAGCCGACGAACATGGGTGGGTAAGGGGCCGTGGTGGTCGGTAGGGGCTTTAACTATTTCATTCTGAGTCCAGGTGGGCGTGGCACTGGTGGAAAATTGATTCCCGGTCTAGGTGGACGTGGTAGTTTTCCGCATCAGAGAGGCTAATTAATTGATCAATTTAATTAAGTAGTCATGAGAACTTTGTTACATTCACTTGCGGAGGTACTAAGCTCGGCGCGCGCAAAGGCTCACGTGTACGGGCGTGTGGTTTCGCGACGATCTTCGATTAGGTAAGTGCAGAATGTGGATTGAATAAGGAGAGTCGGTTGATCGAATAACTTAGCGATTGACGTCGTGGCGAGCTCATGTGCTGGACCACCTGTTGTGGCGTCATGGCGGATTCCACTCTCGAGCAAACTTTGGCGCCAAACGTGTGGCAGGACATTCTTTGCCAACCAGGTGCTGGATCAACCGACCGACCGTTATGAAGTCTGCATCTTTGGCGCCAACTGGTCGGTGGGGATGGACCCCACTGTCCACGAAAACATCTTTACATCGCTGGACCATTGCGGGCCTGCGAAGCGAGTCGGCGGCAGTAGGCTGTGACATGAGGGGTCGCCGCACCAGCAGTGGGCACTGACGCATCCGACGGCCATCACGTGAGGCGACCGCTCGCTTGCCGGTGGCGCGCCGTCCGGTGTGGGTCGGCGGCGACCATATGAACTAATTCAGTTGGACTGGGGACCTCGTGGCGGCTGGACTGCGATCTCTAGAATGTGTACTAACTCTGTTGGAGAACAAGTGATGACGGTACTGTTTGAAATAAAGACTTCAGTCCCTTCCCCCCTGCACAATCAAAGGACGTGACTTAGGTTAGAATAAGTACACTTTATTGTTTGACGTGATTCTGATAGGTTACCAGTGAAAAAAGATAAGTGACGGAGAAAGTTCGTACGTGTCATCGATTATGGTGTTGGGATTTGAACTTGTGATAGATTTTTGTTATGGATGTAAGGAAAATGGCTTTCACACCGAGAAAATCGGACATCTTGACTAAATAATAAGTGATAATAATAAATAGAAGTACTGTTTTTGAGACATTATCGTGTTGGAATTTGAATTTGGCGCAATTTTCTAGTGGAGGTAGGCCTATAATAATAAATAATAATAATAACACATGATAATAAATGATATTGAATGATAATAATTGACAATGAATGATAATGAATGTTAATAAATGATAATGAATAATAATGAATAATAATAAATAAAAGTAAGGTTTTGCAGCCATTATTGTGCTGGAATTTGAATTTGGAGGGAATTTTCTAGTGGAGGCAGGTCAATAATGATAAATAATAATAATCGATAATAAATGATAATGAATGATAAAGAATGTTAAGAAATGATAATCAATAATAATGAATAATAATAAGGACAAGTACGGTTTTGCATGCATTATCTTGTTGGAATTTGAATTTCGGTGCTATTCTTTCAGGAGGCTTAGTTTAGTGTATGTAGCCCAATTGGTCTATTTGCCCGCCAAAATTCAAAATTCCCTCCATTTTTTCTGGAGGTTAGGTTAGTGGACATAGCACAATTGGCCTATTTTCCCGCCAAAAGGCGCCATCTTGGATGACGTCATGTGCTGTTGCCAAGTCTACGTGCCGCCATCTTGAATAAATTTGGCAACAATGCAGCGTGTCGTGACGCATAGGTTGCCCTACTACTATCGGTCCCTAGGGTTACATACTACTTAAACCAACTTAATCTAACTTATGCTAAGAACAACACACACAACCATGCCCGAGGGAGGACTCGAACCTTCGGCGGGAGTACTTATATAGTGCCAAATATTATTCACAACCTATACAAAAGAGTTACATGTTTTCACTTGTTACTGTGCTTCGAAGTAGTCACCAGCGTTGTGTATAACCCGTTGCCAGCGATGTGGAAGGCGTGGTATACCTTTAGCAGAGCCTTTTCTGTTGATGGTGCCAATAGAGCGGTCTACTTTGAAGGACATTGACAGGCGAAGACATGTTACTCTTTTGTATCGGTTGTGATTAAATAGTTGCCACTATTTAAGTTCCAACCCTCGTAGTTCATCGTAACGGTAATCTAATACCGGCGCTCATGACATTCCTGCTATCCGCTTCGTTGACTGTGTACTGTCTGGTGTAGAGGGTTGCAGTTATACATATAGATAAATTGCAGGGACTGCCCTATTGCGAAACGCTGTATCAAACTCCCAAAGCCATCTTGTCCATCACATCTGGTAGACTTGCAAGTAGTCTGGACATAACCATGTTGTTCAGATTCATATCTGTAGTGATTTTGAGTCAGTGACAGGATTTGGTGAGATTCTGTCATCATTATGCCCACGTTTTTTTGGAAGTTACTGCGAGTGAGATATGTTCTGTTCTTCATGTTACTAAAAAATCAGCGGCATACTGTTGGGTTCAGACCTCAAACACTGTTGTTCTGCACACGTCAGATGTTCGCTATCATCACACTGGTCAGGGATGTGCCTATTGATAACAGTCCATTTTTGTAAGTTCAATCTATAAAGAACTGTGTCAGATGACAAGATGGAAGCTTACCATAGACGTTGGCGAAAACCTGAAGCATGTTTGCAATCCGTGAAAACTGTGTACAGTATCACCCTCGAGAGTTCCAGAAATTTCAAAGGTATATCACCAACTAAATACGTAAACACAGTGCACTCGAGAGATGAAGCATCACTAAATGATTGAAATTATATGTTCGAAGCCACTCCCCTACGTATTTAGTTCTTCCGCATTTCCCCCATATTCACAACCCTTTCTCTATTCCGCTCATATGTTCACGATGGTGACGTGGATGTTACGATTTTTTAACTTTTTCTCAGCGTGGTTGACTGTTTGTACGGTTTCGGACTGCGCGGCTACTCCCGCCGGAGGTTCGAGTCCTCCCTCGGCCATGGGTGTGTGTGTTGTTCTTAGCGTAAGGTAGTTTAAGTAGTGTGTAAGTCTAGGAACCGATTACCTCAGCAGTTTGGTCCTTTTGGAATTCACACACATTTGAACGGTTTCGGATTTCTGTACAAACGATTCCACTTTGCACGCGATATTTCGCCATATTAGTTGTCTTCTTTATGTGCTCTGACTTTTGATGTTAGTTGCGTTCGTCTCAGTGTCACTACCAGCTTCTATTTCAGAATCGAATCTACATAGGTGCTCTACAAGTCTCCACACAGCGCATGTTGCAGAACAACTTTCCTGTTCCATACGACAGCAGCCAATGCACCAAATGACATCATGTGGTGTCTGTATAACCAGCCACGTACTCTGTCAAGTAGCTTCATCTATATTGTGAGGAAAATATCTATTACCTCTACAGTGCTTATAAGCGTGTTTCCAACAGACCATTGTAGTACTGGTCTGTTGCTTTTACTTTAACATTTCGACCTAAGGATTGTTGGATGGCGCTAATTCATGTCTAACACATTATCAGTGCTTTTATCACAAACCAGGAAACACGTTTTACTGACGACCTATTTTCAACTTCTCGAGGTTAATGTGTATTCCATCTGATGCCATATGCGTCAGTGTTTGTGTCTCACAGGATCAACTATATATTGGATCTAAAAGGCATACCAGAACTGCAGTTACTCATAGCAGTCACTATACGATTTTTATGCTGCATTTTCATCCCCTTGAAATCCCTTCCTAGATGATGGTGTGGCAGGTGCTGGAAACAGATTTGCTACATTGGAACGTTAATAGCGACGCGTTCCAGAGGACTGAAAGATCTGAATTAGCTCCCACAAACGTCGCATACACTTCATCGCAACACCATGTCCTTCAAGCACAACAGTCACATCCTGTTCTACAATTAGTGTATGGCTGAGTGTGAAATCATGTAACCGACTGTGTGGGGGGGAACAGCCCATATCGGACACTATGCATTCCAAACTTCAGGTATAGACACATCACAATAGACAAGCTCCTGTTTGTCGGCTCGGTATGCTTGCCCCACGTTATGTCACACAGTGCACCGGCTGCTCTCGTAACCTTCCAGTTATTCCACACTAGACTCCCGAAGATGAATTTCGTTGCTGGCATGTGGAGCGTCCAGGTATTGCCGCGGAAGCTGTCCTTGGCATGAGATGCAATAGCACTGTGCAGACGAGGCACCTGGTGGACTTGGCAGTAAGCGGACCGGCGCAAGTGGCAAATGCTTGAAAAGTAGTTACAACTATTTGATAAGCGTGCAGGCTGCACCAGCGATAAATGTCCAAGTGATTCTTATTGAATTCCACCACATTTTAAACTTAAGACAAGTGATTTTTTAAAATTTTTTACCATTTTAAATTTAGGACATGTACATTTCTGAATACCCCGCTACTTTAAACTTAGGGAAAGTGAGCTGTTGGGTTCTAAAAATGGTTCAAATGGCTCTGAGCACTATGTGACTTAACTTCTGAGGTCATCAGTCGCCTAGAACTTACAACTAATTAAACCTAACCAACCTAAGGACATCACACACATCCATGCCCGAGGCAGGATTCGAATCTGCGACCGTAGCGGTCGCTCGGCTCCAGACTGTAGCGCCTAGAACCGCACGGCCACTCCAGCCGGCTGGGTTCTAAACTTAAGGTGTCAATCGTTCAAACTGTACAAAGGGAATGGGGAATACTTTATAAACTGTAACATCGGTAATTTGATTCTTGAATCTCCCACATGTTAAAATTAAGCACCTGATTCCGTAATTACAAGGGAAACGTCCCATCTCATCTCCTTCAGATTTATTGGTAAGATGACACAGTGGATAGTCCGTTAAAAACTGATAGCAGGTGAAGCATGAAAATGAGTAGAAGGTGTACTGAACTGTAAAAATAAGCAAAATAGAAACAGTGGACTGTCCTAGCTTAACAAGTGAAACATCGAGCGAACTGGAAAAGCAACGGCGTCGTGGTTAAGGCGTCATGGTGGTGGACTAGAAAGAGGAAGAGCCGTGTTCGAAACACTATCATGCGATTTATTTTCCTTTACTTTTTTTACAACATTATGAACTGTCCGTCCTGTCATAGAGCTGTCTGTTCTCTTTCTGTAGTCTTGGTAGTTCTCATACCAGACACTGGTTATAGAAAATGAGTGAAGTGGTAAGAATAAATTACCGTCGTGAACAAATGTGATGGATAGTGAGAGCAGGCGGGATACCACGTAAACGCCTCACAGAAATGAAAACAACAAATAGACGGGTGTGAACTATGCTACAACAAAGGAATTCAAGAGTCAAAACTTCCAAAACGGAACAAAACTTCAAAAACGCTAAAAACATATCTATTGTCAGAGCACAGAGAAAATGTGTCAATGTGAAACTGTTGCGTTCGTTTGTTGCAGCGTATGTAACAAACTATTATGTTTTCATCATCTGTTTTTTTTTTTTAATGATCACATACACATTCATACGAACACCTAACACAGGCAAGGAGGCGTATCTCAGTCAATCACTAGGCGTACAAATTAGGTGCGTCGAGAAGAGATTCCTGTCATGTGACACACGTACTGTCACTAACGCCATGTATGCACATCAGACGTGTTGTCCGGTGGAGTATTCGGCTGAATTGTCGCCTTGTCGTTTGCAATTCCCGTTCGAAAGCCACTCCCTTTCGACTGCTAATCGAGCAGTTGTGCAGAATCAACTTTCGTTGTAGGTCCCTTCCTTACACCTCACTGATACAAACGGACGTTACAGCACGACACAGACACAAATTTGAATACAGCGAACAGCGGGGGAAAAATTAGGGTGACGGAGCTTTGAACAGAGCTCACTTACTTTGCAGTTCAACACCGTAACCATTCAACCACGACATCTTGGATGTTGCAGACAGCTCTATGTTAAACTTCTTGCACTTGGTCAGTGTACTGTTTCTATTTTGCTAGTGTGTGTGTGTGTGTGTGTGTGTGTGTGTGTGTGTGCGTGTGTGCGCGCACGCGCGCGTGGGCAACGATATGCATCGGTGCCTCTTACGAAAAAAAAATCTGACTCAGATTTCGAGATGTGGTACGATAGAACTTTTCCTGTGGTTGAAATTATGCAAAATAAACGTTCTATTTACACTTTTACAATGCTCAGAAAAGCATTAAAATAATAAAACACCTCCTGGAAGGTCAACACGTCGTAACTTCATTAATTAGAATTGGATCATTTGCTGAAAAACTGACTACTATGCCATGGACAACCATTACTAATACACAAGTATGGGCCTGCCTCTAAGAGGCCATACCCTGTAAATGTGCAGTGCTAACGTTAGTTCGAACTGGAATGTACGGAAGAGTCCTGATATACCTTCAAAGTAGGTTGGGTAGTATATATACAAATTTTTAAATTCAAAACATTTCAGTTATACTGTTAATTATAGGCTGAAAAATAATATCAACAAAAGTAACACTGCTATCTCTAATGTGTACTTAAAAACAGAAGTTTATATTGCTTTCTAACTTTAATCAGACATTAACTTGAAGCAACTGTTGTTTTTTTTATACAGAATACAGTTGTCCTGGTAAATATTTGGACGCTGCATATGGATAAAGACCACTGGGGTGATCCCGAAGTGTATCGACCAGAGCGTTTCATTACTGAAGCTGGGAAGTTTAGAGAGGATGATGCGTTCTTACCATTTGGTCTTGGTGAGTTATTGACAATGTAATGAGTTATGGTAAGGAAATTTGTGATCCATACCTGACAACTTCGATTTTTCTTTCAGGTCGTCGTCGATGTTTGGGAGAGCATTTGGCAAAATGTTGCTTATTTCAAATGTTTACCGGAATCTTGCAAAAATTTCAACTGCTTCCAGCTGATAGTACTAACCTGAAGTACTCTACTCTTGAGGGCGTTACCCTTGCACCAAAACCTTATGACATTATTTTCAAATCTCGGTAATATTGCAACGCCACAGAAATGTAATGATTGTCATCATTGTAACTAAAAATGAAATCTAATAGGTGAACATGTCTTACTGAATTGAAATTGAGGTGACAATGTTCAGTAAAACGAAAGTTCATTAACCTTTTTCCATACTGCCATATCAACACGTCCAATTTTCCTTCCTTGAATTTGTGAGAATCTACAACAGTTCGTAAAACTTGGTTACACTTGATCAAGAATATGAGCGTTTTCATGTCACTGTTGTCAGTACGTGAGCTGTTATTCTTAACTAACAATTGAATTTTAATTTAGTTCTTTAATGCTTTTCAGTAATGAACTTTGCAGTTATATATATATATATATATACCCAAATAAGTACATCAATTTACTTATGGCAGTCTCATTAATAATTGCTTGCTACAGTATTCTATTAGGGAAATGATTATGCAGTGGTGGCTGGACATACTCTGCCCAAGTGTCGCTCTTCATCACCAATTAATTCATAGTTTATATTTGTTTCAGTAAAAAGCAGTAGTTAGAACACTTATAATCCTGCAAACAGAAACTTGTTTCTTGTGGAACACCTAACAGATTCATTTACTTCGACGCAACACATAAAATTAACTATGCTGTAACAAGAGATTTTTACAGAACAGTAATTCATTTTCGTTAAAAATTTTGCTGGCTTACCAAAAAGACCATTTGCAAAGACCATCTAAATAAGTCAGCAACGCATTTGAAAGTAGTTTTCGATGCCCATTAATCTGTCAATAGCTGTTCAGGGTTTTAGCCATCTATAGTGATGGCTAAAATTTTGAATGATTTTACGTTATGCTCAGTCTTACAACCTGAAGACTTGCTTAAATCCAGAATAATTCAGTTATAAAAATGTTTGATACTGATTTCATTGTAGCATTTGGCACTCATTCTGTATTATGGAATTGCGCATAGATGAATGGTTATCCTTACTGGCAATCTCATGTTCCACAATGGAAGCGAAAAAGAATAACTGCAGTACCTAAATTATGTACACATGGTTTTTCAAAACTCAGTAGCAAAATTCCGGGAATGAATTCCTTATATAACAAGAAGCAAAAAATGGCTGTATCAACGCGGGTCCGAAAACGAAAAGTTACCGAGTTATTCGAGAATGTAACTGTTGTGCAGTGCACTCTGACAGGTGTTGTTTGCCATATGAAAATGTACGACGATGGTTGCAAGTGTTACTGTTGTGGCTGTGGCCTCTTGTAATGTTTTGTGGTTCCTGGCTGGATGAAGAGAGGCTGTTTTGATAGGTGGGTGGCCGGTTTCCTCTCACTACAACACGAAGTACACACGTGGCTAAAATACACTTTATTACAGGAACCAACTGAGTACTTAATTTCGGTGCTGTCCAGTCTGAAGTTCTGTGGTAACAGCAATCAAATAACATGTACTAATTCTTGAATCTTGTCCGTGTGCATATGACAATTATAGACAGGGTGAGCACAAAGTCTTACCCTGATTATGAAAATTTATAACAGAATAACTGTTTGACATAATAAGTTACAACTGATGCCGTTACATAAGTTAGTGTTACTAGTTGTGACCAATAGATGGCGCTAGTGCTCCCCAATACCGTTGCGGTCTGTTAGGTCACGTTAGTTGCTGGCGATATGGCGTCGAAGCAGGAGAAAGCGCAATGTGTGCTTTGGTTTCACGAAACGAAATCTCCCATCAGTGTTCAGCGTAAATTTCAGGCTTCTTATGGACGCATCCCTCCTGACGTTAAATCAATAAAGCGATGGTATGCAAAGTTTAACGAGACAGGAAGCGTTGAAGATCGTCCTCGAAGTGGCAGGCTTCGCGTGAGTGATGCAACTGTTGATCGTGTTCGGCAATCGTTTCAACGGAGTCCATCTAAATCAACTCGCCAAGCATCACGTGAACTTCAAATACTACAAGCAAGTGTGGTGAAGATTCTTCATGAAAGGCTTAGGTTGCAGGCTTACAAAGTGCAAATCGTGCAGGCCTTGCAACCGAATGATTTGCTGCACGTGCTGAATTTGCTGCTGATATTCTCTGATTACTTAAGTCGCATATGCTTTACCGATGAATCCACATTTCATGTCAGTGGAATGGTACATAGGCATAATTTCCGTACATGGGGTTCAGAGTCTCTACATACTACTGTACAGTTACAGCGAGACGGCGAAAAAGGGAATGTTTGGTGCGGCTTCATGCATAACAAGGTTTTTGGGCCATTTTTCTTCGTGGAAAAATCCATTGCCGCTAACATTTACTTAGACGTTTTGCAACAGTTCATTGCCCCACAGTTAGAAGAATATCAACCACGGATACCTTTCCAACAAGATGGAGGACGCCCCCCCCCCCTCCCCCCCCCCCCTCCCAGTGGGCATCGATTCGATAGTGCGTGATTTCCTGGATGAAACATTTCCAGATTGGTGGAGTGGAAGGAACGGTCCAACACCCTGGTTTCTCCGCTCTCCAGACATTACACACCTTGACTTTTTTTTCTGGAGTTATATGAACTGAACTGTAGATTAAAACTGAAGAAACTGCAAAAAGGTGGGAATTTGAGGAGATAAGACCTGGATAAACTGAAAAAACCAGAGGTTGTAGAGAGCTTCAGGGAGAGCATTAGGGAACGATTGATAAGAATTGGGGAAAGAAATACAGTAGAAGACGTATGGGTAGCTTTGAGATACGAAATAGTGAAGGTAGCAGAAGATCAAGTAGGTAAAAATACGAGGGCTAATAGAACTCCTTGGGTAACAGAAGAGATATTGAATTTAATTGATGAAAGGAGAAAATATAAAAATGCAGTCAATGAAGCAGGCAAAAAGGAATACAAACGTCTCAAAAAATGGGATCGACAGTAAGTGCAAAATGGCTAAGCAGGGATGGCTAGAGGACAAATGTAAGGATGTAGAGGCTTATCTCACTAAGGGTAAGATAAATACTGCCTACAGGGAAATTAAAGAGACCTTTGGAGAAAAGGGAACCACTTGCATGAATATCAAGAGCTCAGATGGTAACCCAGTTCTAAGCAAAGAAGGGAAAGCAGAAAGGTGGAAGGAATATATAGAGGGTCTGTACAAGGGCGATGTACTTCAGGACAATATTATGGAAATTAAAGAGAATGTAGATGAAGATGAAATGGGAGATATGATACTGCGTGAAGAGTTTGACAGAGCACTGAAAGACTTAAGTCGAAACAAGGCCCTGGGAGTAGACAACATTCAATTAGAACTACTGCCATCCTTGGGAGAGCCAGTCCTGACAAAACTCTACCATCTGGTGAGCAAGATGTATGAAACAGGAGAAATACCCTCAGACTTCAAGAAGAGTATAATAATTCCAATCCCAAAGAAAGCAGGTGTTGACAGATGTGAAAATTACCGAACTATCAGTTTAATAAGTCACGGCTGCAAAATACTAACGCGAATTCTTTACAGACGAATGGAAAAACTGGTAGAAGCCGACCTCGGGGAAGATCAGTGTGGATTCCGTAGAAATGTTGCAACACGTGAAGCAATACTGACCCTACGACTTATCTTAGAAAACAGATTAAGGAAAGGCAAACCTACATTTCTAGCATTTGTAGACTTAGAGAAAGCTTTTGACAATGTTGACTGGAATACTCTCTTTCAAATTCTGAAGGTGGCAGGGGTAAAATACAGGGAGCGAAAGGCTATTTACAATTTGTACAGAAACCAGATGGCAGCTATAAGAGTCGAGGGGCATGAAAGGGAAACGGTGGTTGGGAAGGGAGTGAGACAGGGTTGTAGCCTCTCCCCGATGTTATTCAATCTCTATATTGAGCAAGCAGTAAGGGAAACAAAAGAAACATTTGGACTAGGAATTAAAATCCATGGAGAAGAAATTAAAACTTTGAGGTTCGCCGATGACATTGTAATTCTGTCAGAGACAGCAAAGGACCTGGAAGAGCAGCTGAACAGAATGGACAGCATCTTGAAAGGACGATATAAGATGAACATCAACAAAAGCAAAACGAGAATAATGGAATGTAGTCGAATAAAGTCGGGTGATGCTGAGGGAATTAGATTAGGAAATGAGACACTTAAAGTAGTAACGAGGTTTGCTATTTGGGGAGCAAAATAACTGATGATGGTCGAAGTAGAGAAGATATAAAATGTAGACTGGCAATGGCAAGGAAAGCATTTCTGAAGAAGAGAAATTGGCTAACATCGAGTACAGATTTAAACGTCAAGAAGTCGTTTCTGAAAGTATTTGTATAGAGTGTAGCCATGTATGGAAGTGAAACATGGACGATAAATAGTTTAGACAAGAAGAGAATAGAAGCTTTCGAAATGTGGTCTACATAAGAATGCTCACATAACAAATGAGGAGGTATTGAATAGAATTGGAGAGAAGAGAAATTGTGGCACAACTGGACTAGAAGAAGGGATCAGTTGGTAGGGCATATTCTGAGGCATCACAGGATCACCAATTTAGTATTGCAGGGCAGTGTGGAGGGTAAAAATCGCAGAGGGAGACCAAGAGATGAATACACTAAGCAGATTCAGAAGGATGTAGGTTGCAGTAGGTACTAGGAGATGAAGAACCTTGCACAGGATAGAGTAGCATGGAGAGCTTCTAACAACCCTACCACAACAAAGGTCAAAAATTAATTATGATTGTAGTGTTGCTCACGCTGCTAAATATTGCATTTTCGGGCAACAACAAAGTTATATTATGTGGCAGGTGTCATTAGTGCACAGTTAATAAAGTCATTTCTTGAAATAATGGATAAACTAGGCACTCATGCTTTCGTGTTTCCCACGCTGGTCTCGTTGTGAACTCATGGCTCAATAGTCGAAAATCTAGGTAGTGATGATTCCAAGCTCGGATGCAAAGAGGCCAAGATGTTATTCTGCGATATTCAAAAGTTTTATAGATGTGTTTCATAAACCGTTCTCGAATATTAAACTTTTGCAAGTTAGGACAATTGTGATGTAAAAAAGTAATCAGCACTCCAAAATTAAGTTACACTTCGTTTTTATTACGTTTGTTGCAATATCACGTAACTCGTTCCAAAACATCACTTCACAATATAAAACTTGAAAATATCTTCCTCACTGTTAAAGTTCACATTTCATAAACCGACTACAATTTGCGTCTTTTTAACATGACGACCAAAACTTGACTCTCTAATAACCGCTTACTCGCCCAAAAGTCAGAGTTACAAGTACGTCAAAGATCATAGTGACAAAAGAAAGAATACACGTAAGAATAGTATCAATGCAATATATACATATCGATGTATTGAAGTACCTCTACTTTATGAAATCAAATCTGAATGTTGTCACAGAAATATGTTAACTCTTTTACAGAAACACAGTTGAATATTGCTAGTATCGGGAGGTTGAGGTGAGGTGCCGCAATGGTTATGTAATTCAAGTACCGTTACAAGCTGCATCAAACCAGTCTCTGGACTGAAGACCTCAACAACAACAACATATCAAGGACAGAGTCTTCGTCACACCGGTTGCTGACGTCGACGAACTGAAGGCTATGATACAAGCTGCTGTTGGTACTGTGACGGAACACATGTTACAAAATACCTGGCTCGAACTGGAATACCGCCTCGACATTCTCCGAGCTACTAAGAGAGCACACGTTGAGGTTTCCTGATGTAAGTGATCGTAAAAAAATTAGTAACACTAAACTATGTAACAGCATCAAATGCAAATTATTATGTCAAACGGTTATTCTGTAATAAATTGTTATAATCAGGGCAAAACTTTGTGCTGACCCTTTCCCTCATAGGTAGTTAACGTGCGAGGCGACGATTATCATTGTGGAAGACTAGAGCACAGTGCGACGTTTTGAGGTCCAATGCGAACTGAACCCCGTTGCGACGTACTGATTTACTGAGACAGTTCGGTCGGCGGTGACGGCCTATCTGCACGTTGCTCAGGGGGCGTTATCGGTGCGTAGCCTGGGGGTGTGTCTTGGTCTTCTCTTGTCATAGGCGCGCTTAGTTCAGCGCCTACTATACAATGTTTCCTAATTCCAACCGGTGTGCTGGCGAAGGCGTACGCCAGCATTGTTACACCACTAACCAAGTTGACAATCAACGTGATATGGGCTTGCATATCCTCTAGCATGTGCAGATGAAGTACAGTGATCGCCATTTAAATACCAAGCTGTGGGAATATCTGTCGTTCGTAATTATGGTGTGCAGTCTGCTCTGAAGTAGAATTTAATTTAATGAGGCAGTGAATGAAGGCCTGTTTTCAGGCAAGAGGAGGTGACTTGCAGCATTTCGTCTGATATGTAAACAGAGTACGCCAGCTGGCGCTATAGATGTACAGCGCAGTTTGTAGGAAATGAAGATCGAATAAATCTGAAATGAGTCATTTCTGTGCTCAAGATGACACAGTCTTTTCTTCTCGTATCACGAGGAATCCATTCCTCAAGTTTTAGTGTCCAGTTCTGAAACACGCTGTATAGTAATTTTGTATTGAATGATATAATTCTGTTATGCTCCATCAAAAGATTTGACTGATATGACTAGCTACAATCCATTCATTTTATTGGATACACGAAAATTTCGGAGCCATGGTGTTCTGTCCTTTGATCTCAATATAGAAAGGACAGAAATGTCATGTCTATGGGGATGGCAGTGGTGGCATGGCAGTCTCTGCCCTCAACTAGGACGGGCGCCAGCTCTCTCCAACGAAAGCACAAAGCGGGCCATGACCCTACTTCCACGAAACTGCTCAGCTCCCCAGAGACACTCGACCCTTACAGTGAGACTCACTGACCGCCTTCTGCCGACAAACCAAAAATAGAGTCCGCTCTGGGGAGACCACTCTGGTAACGCGTCTTCCCAGTGAAAGAAACTCGAAATCTTTTCCTCCCAAGCAAATATGTCATGTACTCTCAATAAAGTAATCACAAAACAGCGTCAGAAAAATGAAACAGTAGCAGCCAGCTGTATGTAACAGTCACGTCACGACTTTTTTATATGTTAAGTTGAAAGTCACTTGTTAGATATCCCTTCAAATTTTCAATTATATTATCACATTATTTTGCTAACTAGTCATTGCAGAATCTTTGCAAAGCTGATTCTGTACCAGTATCGACTACAGACAGTAACGATCTTAGAAGCGTTATCTATGTAAGGTTTGGCCAAAAGCTTCTGGGCCCACTGGTGGTTGAGCGTCGTAACTGGTATACGAAAATGTTGCCTGGCACCCTTTCATATGACACACTAGTTCCAGTTCTATCATAACATGCAGATGACTCACTTATTTAATGTGACTACTGCTGGTTTGCAGTTTTGATGAGACAGTTCTATTTATTTCTATAATCCGAGATGCTAACTCATATACAAGATTACTCTGACAAATAATGGGGGCTAAAATGTCACGGTTAATTTTTACGCCAACTCGTGTTGTTAACCTTGTTATGAATTGCTTAGGGACTTATTTTTATTTGAACATACTTATATACTTGAAGAAGTGGGTCCAATTGTTTATTTGTAATTTATACAAATCTACAGTTTTATTCAGACCTTGATGTAATTTTGCACTCTTTATTTTCAAGACAAGAGGAAGATTTCGTAATATGACTTACATATGTATGTACTAAAAAAGGGCAAATATTGTTGCCAAAAATTTCTAAAAGTTCTTGTGGCCGATTTACTTCAAATTTCTATATTCAGATGAAACAATCAAGAAAATTAATGATACAATAATTGTTGTAAACTGACTGTTATTCCTATCGCGAGAATAAATTACAACTGCAATGCTCGTCCGGGATATAGTATCAGAAGACGCCCCCAGGTCGCGGGATGAGCAAAACCTCGAGAACTTGACAGAAGTATCATTGCAAGCTCTTATTTACTGACTAGTTGCCGATGTTATGTGTGACACATACCCTAGAAGATATTTTACTTCGTCTTTCACAGTTATTTTTATTATTATAATCCACAGAGCCATACAAACACTAAAGTATGGTATGGATATAGTACCAGTATTAGGTCACAGACCGATCAAAAGATCGAACAGAACTCGAGATTTCCCGAATAGTGATGTAAACTGTTTGAACAGTTCAAGTTGTGCCCAAATACAGCCCTACTCGAATCAGTTCAAAACTCAGCTGAAAAAATAAAAGACGAGTTCTTCAGTAACTAAATGAGATGCTTATCGCAAAATGTAACAACAAGAGGCGCAACTAATCATCTTTTCATAGAGGTGAAGACGTCATGTCTTGGTAAAATCAATAGGCACGAGGCTGAACATGAGGTTACGGAATCGTCTTTTAATCCAAAGACTTATTCACCAAATACCGAGTTTATTTCCCTGAGTTTAATTTATTCAGCAATTCTTGTGAGTGCCATGTATCTAATTTAGTTCATGTGATATTAGTATATACATCTTAATTTCTCATACCTTTGTGCCCCCCAAATTCTATAAGTCCCTCCAGATCCTCAAGCGCCATGCACTCTGCCTTGCCTTCTGCATTAGACTCCCGTCGCCCACGCGGATCCTCTATGACCTGATTCCTTTCTCCCATCTGCTCCTTTTCCTCGCACGTATCTGCGTCCTCTACACCTCCCGCCACCTTGATCCCCCTCGTGCCCTGGTTGCTCCTCTCCTATCCAACCCCTGCCCTCTGCTGCGCCTCCACCGTTGTGACCCCCCTACCTTTCGCCTCTACATGCTTCATCTCCTTTCCCAAGGTGGCTTCCGTCGACTGCCCTCTCGGATGATGACCGCTCTCCCTCCACTTATTCCTCCTATCAACTCTGATCTTCACCTCCCCCTCCCTTCCTCTGTCCTTTTCCCAGGCTCCCTCTTCCCCTCTTCCATCCTGTTTTCTCCCTGCATATCTTCTCTCTGCCTCCCTTCTCTCCCTTGAGTCCTTTTTGCTCCCCCCTCTATTGCCTCTCTCACTCCTTCTGGTGTCCGCCCTGGCCCCCCTTTTCTGTGTCCCCTCCCTCCATCAGCTCCCCCTTTTTTCCTTTCCTCTCCTCCCACCATGTTTCCCCTCATCGGTCCGGGTCCTCACCCCCCATCTGCTGCGGTGTCACCTGTATAGAGCTGTTTTAAGTGAGTGTTCAGTGTTGTGCGTCTCCTGTCAGTGTTGCAAACAGCCACCATACTGTCGGAGTTGTGTTTTTTATCTCGTACAAACAGAAACCAGACAGTCGCTTTTTTTTAATTGTGCCTGTCTACTTATTGTGTGTATTCATCTGCATTGTCACTGCAGTGTTTTTATGTTTTAAATTCAACGACTTTCCACCATTTTAAATTTTTTATAATGTCACCGTTTTATCGCCTTTTTTCTTGTCTGTTTATATTCTTATTATGTTTTTTAACTTTTCTGCAGGCTGTAAAGCAACATATTATGCTGCTGCCACCCTGCTCTCCCCCTCTGGGATAGTGGGGGGGGGGGGGGGGGAATCGAAATGCAATAAAGAAAAACAAAACATGCCTTTGTGACGTCAAGAGGTTGTGTGCTATTATGTTAACTTGCTTTTGACTCAATTATACAATCTGAAATTCGTGTAGGGGCGAGTGTTGTGTATCGGAACCCTTTACAGTCTTTCGTCTATAATCAGCATTGTAACAAGGTGTCATAAATTTTCTTATTCAATTTTTAAATTATAGAATTCACTTTTTGTGTGCTGCAATCTTTTTCTCTAATGACAAGAATTACTCCAGAAAAGCAGTTTTTCCAAATGTGAAAAAATGTTCCAAGGATCAGCGTGGTCATTGGCCTTGCAATATATATTCTATCGAAATTTTAAAGTGTTGCAGTCACGAAAATCTTGTCGATAGTGTATTTAATAGTCTATCTGTCACACTATTACTCTACTATACATAGATAATTAATCAGTAAGTAAAATTATTTCGTAAACCCTGTTAAAACTTAAATACATTCTGAAATAGAAGCTGCTGTAAACTAATACAGATTTCCGTTTTCAAGATAGATGAAGTAGTTCATGTATTAGAGAAACTCAGTTCGTTTGAAATATCACATGTTTCATAGTAAAAGACCGCCTTCCGTTTCAAGGTACAAGACAGTTCACGACTGACGAAGCATGCTTTAATCATCCACACGTTGCATAACTAGTTTGAAAAATGTACAGAATATTATTCACATTGAAATTCTATAAATGGAAAATTAACAATATCTTTCAAATATCTTTAATATACAGATTCCAGTCACATTAATGTGACCACCGCCTATGTTCGACGCCAACGTGCAATAACCGCTCACACACGGGAAGTGGCAGCACTAGCAGTGGAGGAGTGGGGGAAATCGATCAACACAAGTATGCATCTATCCTCACTGACCATGCTTACCGCTGCATACTGTTTGTGTTTCTTCGAAGCGATGGCATCTGCTAAAAGGGCAATGAGCCGTGTCGCACAGCTGGCAGTGCACGTGCGTGGTTCTATAAGCACCATGATGAGTTTACCGTACTCTCCTGACCACCAAACCCACCAAATTTAAACACAACTGAGAACCAGTAGGACCCCCTCGATCCCGCTGTTCGCACCACGGATACTCAACCGAGGAACGGCACTGGCAGTGTCTTCGTGTTCAATAATTCTGACTTGGGTGCGTATGACCACAGTTATTCTTTAGCGCCCTAAAACAAAACAAAACAAAACAAAACGACACTGGAGTCGGCATGGCTACACATCCCTGTCGGTGCCTTCCAGAACCTCACTGACTCTCTCCCTGCACGTCTCGCAGTGGTCCACACTCTGAAAAGTGATTATTTAGGCCTTTGACAGTTGGACACACTAATGTGACTGGACAGTGTGTGTTTGGACCCTTGCTGCTCATGTTATCGTATAGATCCTGTATATTACATCCACCTGCTACGTTCAGAAGAGAGTATTCCAGTAAACATTGTCAACAGCTTTCTCTAAGTATGTAAATGCTATAAACGTAAATTTGCCTTTCCTTACCCTATCTCCTAACGTAAGTTGTAGGGTGAGCATTGCCGCGCGTGTTTCTACATTTCATCGGAATCCAAAGTGATCTTCCCCGAGGCTGGCCTAAGTGGCCGAGCGGTTCTAGGCGCTACAGTCTGGAACCGCGCGATCGCTACGGTCGCAGGTTCGAATCCTGCCTCAGGCATGGATGTGTGTGATGTCCTTAGGTTAGTTAGGTTTAAGTAGTTCTAAGTTCTAGGGGACTAATGACCTCAGAAGTTAAGTCCCATAGTGCTCAGAGCCATTTTTTTTATCTTCCCCGAGGTGGGTTCCTACCAGCTTTTCTGTTTCTGTGTAGAGAATTAGTGGTAGTATTTTGCAGCCGTGACTTATTAAACTGACAGTTCGGTAATATGCACTAGAATTTACACCTGCTTTCTTTGGAATTGAAATTATTACGTTCTTCTGTAAGTCTAAGGGTATTTCACTTGTCTCATTCCTTTGCCCCAGCCCATAAATCTCCCGCTATTTTTCCTTCTCATCATTTTCCTGATATTGAACTCCCATTTCCTTACGTTTAACCAACTGAATAATTTCCTGTATTTCATCATACATGTATTAAACCGGGGTCCTATAAAGGACGGAGAGGTTCGTCCCGCCGTGGTTCACAACCCCACAACAGGCCACAGCAGTCCGCCCACCCCACACCGAAACCAGGGTTATTGTGTTATTGTGCCGTTCAGAACATTTTCGTGTAAGAGAAATTATATGTGGAAACGGTGTTTGGCAACAACCGCCGACACAGTGTAACTGAGGCGGAATAAGGGAAACCAGGCCGCATTCGCCAAGGTAGACGGAAAACCGCCTCAAATACCTTCCACAGACTTGCAGGCCCACCGCACCTCGACACTAATCTGCCGGGCGGATTCGAGCCGGGTACCGGCACGCCTTCCCCCTCGGGAAGCAGCGCGTTCTTTCGAAGTCTTCATCATCTGCAGAACTAGCTGACATGTAATTTTGTACTGTGATAGATGTTTGCTCCGTGTTTATCTAGGATACGATCATTTTTTCGCTACGCCGTTCATTGCAGCTTAGGCGCATTCGTATTTCCTTATTCGTCGTTAGACCTACTAGTGCATTACCGCTATTCGATTTCTTATTTATGGGCCTGTATTCCCCTGACCGGAACACCCGTTCTTGCTGCCACCGCACTTCACTAACTCCCACTCTTTCTAGTTTCAGCCTATCCATTTATCTTTTTAAAATCTTTAACCTTCCTAAGCGATTAAAAGATCTAACGTTCCAAACTCCGACCGGTAGATTGCCTGTTTTGTTTTTCCTGATGATGATATCCTCCTGAGTAGGCTCCGCTCGGATTTGCGAACTGGGGACTATTTTACCTCCGGAAACTTTTACCCAAGACGATGCCATCATCATTTAACCATACAGTAGAGCTTTACACCCTCTGTAAAAGTTACGGCTACAGTTTCCCATTCCTTTCAGATATTCAAAGTACCAGCACATGAAGGCCCTGTTGGCTAAAGTTACAAGGTCAGATCAGCTTGTTGCCCCTGACAAGTACTCAAAAGGCTGCTGGCCTTCATCAAGAAACACATGTTTATTCGATCTCTCCACAAATACCCCCGTTTCGTGCTTCCATGGCTTCATGGGGGTAAGTGTAACATGGACTCTCCAATAATTCTGTAAAACTGCAAATTAACCGTCAATCAAGTAACTTACTATTTTCATTTCTATGGAGGTAGCCATTAATTTCACTGTTCCGTTTAGTTCAGAGTTAATCACAATTATTATCGTCACTCGTAACACTTTGGCTGCTGCTGTTGTCATCTTATCTGTACTGTTTCTTCTCGCATGCGTTATAAGTTGTGGGTGACCTCAATTCCTAGAGAAGAAATTCTCAAAAAGGAAAAATTAAGATTTAACGTCCAGTTAACAACACCGTCTTTATGGAGCTCGGATATAATAAGGCTGGTGATGGAAACTGCACGTGTTCTTCCACCGAAAACCTACAGTAGGATGGTCGAATGGTGATTTATCACAGCATCTCGTCGTTCTGTGGCTGATCTGTTATATCTCAAAAGTTTAACGTACTATGTGCGCTGTCAGGAGTAACTTCAGGTCTTAGGTACTGTTATAATACACTTTCAGACACGGTGTTGTAGGATCACATCTTCTTCGTTGAACTATCGATGTGCTTGAGATGAGCGCGTTGGCCTGTTAGTAGCGTAATATGCCACTGCGAAATCTGAAAAGATACAAAAAAATGGTTCAAATGGCTCTGAGCACTATGGGACTTAACTTCTGAGGTCATCAGTCCCCTAGAACTTAGAACTACTTAAACCTAACTAACCTGAGGACAACACACACATCCATGCCCGAGGCAGGATTCGAACCTGCGACCGTATCGGTCGCGCGGTTCCAGACTGTAGCGCCTAGAACCGCTCGACCACCCCGGTCGGCTGAAAAGATGCAGTTTAAGTCTATGCTGGCTGTTTGGGAACATATTGACTTGACGAACCTTATCAGAAGCGTCCCACTCCACTAGCCAATCATTCATCCGTCAGCGCTTCAGTAGGCTCTTATTGGTAAATCCGGCATTAAACTAAAACTTGTCTAGCCCATATTTTCAAGCCAACAAGCTCTCTCTTGACATCTGGCGGTAATTCCTATGAGACAAAACACCAACTATGACTAGTAACAAATTTAGTGGAGTAATTACAAATGCTCGAATTGGCAGCAGCTCCACATCCTTTTGCTGCCTTCTTAGTGTTTTACTAAATCGAGCCTAATCACATCCTAAAGCACGTTTCTGTAAGCATTTTGAATTTATTAAGCTCATGTGCTGCATAAGTCTGTTTTCTGAGTATACATGAAATAACAATGGGATACCTGTTTGCTATTGAATGTTTCCCAGAATCGACTGGTCGTGATCCCTTTTAATGAAAGTTTACCAGTCGACTATATGTATGTGGTCTTTGCTTCTATTATCGCATGCTACCTACAGTGTCCAAACTGACAGATACGTTGATGGAAATAGTAACAAAGTAACTCAACTATACGACAAATGTACCCACTGAAACAACGCAAACGTAAGAAGGAAACCATCACCTTGGCTAACTGAAGAACTGAAACAGCTCATGAGCCTCAGGGACGCACACACAGTGCATACAAACAGCGCCCATGCCTCAGGATTATATTACTTACAAGCAGAAGCGGGGCAGAGTCAGTCAAGCTGTGAGAAATGCAAAACTCAGTCAAGCCCACACATTAATTTGTCAACAGAAATAGACCAGCTTTCCTACGGAAAAAAACCTACACGATCTTGCTATAGGCAAAGAAAGAGCTGCAGCTGATAACCATTTTCACAGCCTATGAACTGAACCGGTACTATACATTACTTTTAACGACTACTGGACCACAAACGAAGTAGATACTCATAAATTTCTTCACAGGGGTAAACGATTGTAGCCACAAAAAATTCTATCTACTGTCAGTTCCACAAGAAAATGGAAGCCATAATTTTAAATGTTAAGTCCGCAGCGATATCTCTGGTAGTGGTCTCGAATCTGTAATGTATTCGCTTTTGCAAAGTGTATAGATAAAGAGTGTGAGAGCTGACTGTTTTGTTTTGTCGGTCGCAGTTTAAAATGAGTGTAAAGTATTTGAAGCGTCACGAGGCATTGTTCCTTGTAAATCATCCAAAGGGACTAAAGCTTTCATATGGAACTGCTGCTGAAATTCTTAGAAAGTCAGAAAAATTCGTTGAAAATTGGGTCAAATGATATTTACAGTTTGGAGAAGTCAATGATTTACCGGAGAGAGGGCTAAACTACCAAGCTATAATCGATAATGGCGGCGATTGATTATCTATTAGGTAATTGTGCAGTTAGTAATAACATGTACTTTCATGTAAACATGTATCAATAATAATGACTTCTATATCATACAGATAACAGGGTACGCTTTTTCGTGGGACTGACTATAAAACTTGTTAGTTGCAACACCACCAAAAGAGCCATCGTGCGTATAAGATCGGCATCTACTTAACACAATGGCATCACACTCCAAATAATGAAGCTTATTATTGACCCACTACTGCTCGCTATTACGGATATCTTCAAACACTCCTTAGCCACAAGCGTTTTCCCTGAGGCCTCGAAACAGAAACTTGTTAAGCCACTACCTAAACAGCACGCTGCCGCAGCACCTTCTGATTACCGACCTATCTGCATTCTTGCTGCACTGCACAAGGCCTTAGAAAATATATTCCGCGACCAGCTGACAAGCTGTCTAACTACAAACAACTTATCAGACGAATACAAATCAGGTTCATAAGCTCACTCAGAGCGTAAACGGTTGCGAAAGTATACTTGACCTCTTAGGAACAAATAGTCCTGGACAAATAGGGAGTATCATGACGAATACAGGGATTAGCAGTTGCTGCTAGGCTGAATACCGTAACACCCGCAACCATCAAAACGAAACGCAAAGTACACCCACATAAAATGCTGATAAAAATGCTCTTAACGCTTTTTTAAGTGACAGTCTTCACTCCTTCTGATCAGATCATGTAAGCGTAGAAAAGATGTGGAATGACTTCAAAGAGATAGAATCGACGGCGGTTGAGAGATAATTACCACATAAATACGTGATGGTACTGATTCCCCATGGTACACAAAGCGGGTCAGGTCGCTGATACAGAAGCAACGAAACGAGCATGCCAAATTTAAAAGGAACACAAAATCCCCAAGATTGGCAAAGTTTTGCAGAAAGATAGCGCTCAGTCCAGTCTCTGAAACTCTGTCTAGGAATCTGTCAGAAAACCGAAACAGATTCTGGTAATAGATAAAGCACACCAGTGGCAAGACGCAATCAATACCTTCGTACGCGATAACAATGGTGAAGTCACTGATGACAGTGCCACTAAAGCAGAGTTATTAAACACGGTTTTCGGAAATTCCTTCACCAAAGACGACGACTTAACTATTCTTGAATTCCAAATAAGAACAACTGACAAGATGAGACACATAGTAGATATCCTCGGTGTAGCAAAGCAGCTTAAATCACTTAATAAAGGCAAGGCGTCCGGTCCAGATTGTATACCAGTCAGGTTGCTTTCAGAGTATGCTGATGTAATAGCTCAATATTTATCAATTATATACAGCCGCTAATAGGAAGATCCGTACCTAAGGACAGGAAAATTGCTCAGGTCACACCAATATCCAAAATGGAAAATAGAAGGAATCTGCCCGTATCACTAACGTCGATTTGCAGTAGGGTTTTAGAAGATATACTGTGTTCGAACATCATGAATTACCTCGAAGAAAACGATTTATTGGCACATAGTCAGCACAGATTCAAAAAATATATCGTTCTTGTGAAATACAACTAGGTATTTATGCTCATGAAGTAATGAGGGCTATCGGCAGGGAATGTCAAATTGATTCCATATTTTTAGATTTCCAGAAGGCTTTTGACACCGTTCCTCACAAGCGTCTTCTAACCAAACTCTGTACCTCCGGAGTATCGCCTCAGTTGTGCGACTGCATTCGTGATTTCCTGTCAGAAAGGTCACAGTTCGTAGTGACTGACGGAAAGTCATCGACTATAACAGAAGTAATATCCGGCGTTCCACAAGAAAGTGTTACAGGCCCTCTATTGTTCCTGATCTATATTAATAACACAGGAGACAATCTGAGTAGTCCTCTTAGATCGTTTGCGGATGATGCCGTCTTTTACAGTCTTGTAAAGTCATCAGATGACCAAAACGATTTGCAAAATGATTTAAATAACATATCTGTATGGTGTGAAAAGTGGCAATTGATCCTGAATAAAGAAAAGTGTGAAGTTATTCACCTGAGTACTAAAAGAAATCCGCTAAATTTCAATTACACGATAAGTCACAAAAATCTGAAGGCTGTAAATTCAACTAAATACTTAGGGATTGCAATAAAAAATAACCTAAATTCGAACGATCATATAGATAATATTGCGGGTAGAGTGAACCAAAGGTTGCGATTCATTGGCAGAACACTTAGAAGATGCAACAGGTCTACTAAAGAGACTGCTTACACCACGCTTGTCCGCCCAATGCTGGAGTATTGTTGTACGGTGTGGGTTCCGCTTCCGGTGGGACTAACAGACGACATCGAAAAAGTAGGGTAGCTAGTTTTGTATTATCGCGAAATAGGGGAGATGGCGCAACAGAAATAGTACCTGAATTGAAGTGGCGATCATTAAAACAAAGGCGTATTTCGTTGCGACGTATCTTCTCATGAAATATAATCACAAGTTTTCTCCTCCGACTGCGAAACCATTCTATTGGCACCCACCTACATACGGAGAAATTATCATCACGATAAAATAAGAGAAATCAGGGCTCGCACAGAAAAATTTAAGTGCTAGTTTTTCCTGAGCCCCGTTCGAGAGTGGAACGGTAGAGTGTCAGAATGAAGGTGGTTCATTGAACCTTCTGCCAGGCATTTTATTGTGAATAGCAGAGTAATCACGTAGATGTAGACTACGAAGTCTTTCGCGACGTATTTCTTGAGTAAAAATTTCTCGGTGTACATGCCGCGTCAAATCAGGATAAATCTCCAAGCTTTCGACCACTACCTCCATGGTCGTCGTCAGAGCTAAAACTGACTGTCGTCAATTATTTTTTTTTACCTTATTGTTATTTTAATACCTGTACAAATCAGGTAGGCTGGCAGCGGCACACTACGCCGCTTTTCAGCCATAGTGATTACAGACTTATATCTGCATAGCCATAGCTTCCATCATCCGTCTCAGAAGAGAGCTATGCTGAATACTTTAGTACACAGAGCCAGGACTATTTCCGACAAGGACCACCTCGGTCCCGAGATTAACCATTTGACGACTGTTTTCAAGAGGAATGGTTATTCTGCCGGTGAAATTAAATCAGTATTGTCCAAGAAAGTAAGACACGATGCCGGCCACATACAAGAAGAGGACCAACACATAGCGGGGCTTCCTTTTTGCGGTGCTACAACGAGCAAGATAGCCAGAGTCCTGAAGAGGCAAGGAATAAAACCAGTTTTCCGACCACCTAGGAAAATTAAGAAATGTTGAGACCAGTCAAAGATAGTCTCGGCTTAAGAATGCCGGGAATTTATACTATTCCTTGCGAATGCGGCAAGAATTACGTGGCCAGTCTGTAAGAACCGTTGCCGACCGCTGCGTCGAGCACCAACGCCACCTGAAATACAGGTATTTGGAAAAATCAGCGGTGGCTGAACATAGCCTGCTTAACAAGCATAAGATTTTATTTGAAGAAACCAGAGTAATAGCACACACATCGAATTACTGGGACTCTGTGATCCGGGAAGCAGTCGAAATTAGACTTAGCGATAATAACTTTAATAGAGACAACGGCTATGCACTTAGCAACACTTGGAAGAGTGCACTGGATAAAGAAAAATCGCAGAGAAAAACTTCTCGCACTTTACCTCCTGATTCAAGGGATGGCGCTGCAAGCAACGCGGGATAGCAACTACATGTATGGAAGTAGAGGGCACCACTTCGCTACGCGCCATATCGCTGACATATTTCAGCCAATAAGAAGCCGCCCTTTGCATATAAAAGTGGGAACCTCGCTAGTTCACGATAGTCAGCTTTAACTCTGACGACGACCATGGAGGTAGTGGTCGAAAGCTTGGAGATTTATCCTGATTTGACGCGGCATGTACACCAAGAAATTTTTTACTCACGTAGATGTAGAGGTTTCCGTAAACATCACAGCACAATATCCGCCTTAACAAAAGTAACAGATGACCTGAAGCTTGCCATTGATCCATGTGTTTCTTAGACATCACCAAAGCCTTTGACGCCATCGACTGTAACTTCTTACTCTCCACTCTTAGCAGCCTAAATTTCCCACCAAGTGCAGTGCAATGGTTTCGCTCATACCTGACGTTTCGCCAGCAGTGCTTCATGTCTGACACCTTAAAGTCGCGACAGAGACAGGTAGCATCAGGCACCCCCAGGGTTCTGTATAAGGTTGTATACTCTTAATGTGTTGTCAATCTTGTCCTATTGCAAATACCACAGGTTGGCTGATGACCCCCAGTCGTATCTAAGTGCAAAACCTACAAATCTGAAGACAGCTACCGAGAATTTCAGTACCGAGATGTGTACACTATCATAATGACCACAAGATATAGGATTAAAGCTCAACCCACCCAAAATATAAGCGGTACTGATTGGTCATTCTACGCTCGTTAGCCCAAAAGACCGGGAATCCTGCCACCTTTAACCCTAATTGCTACAAATAATAACTTCTCTCCTTCAGCAAATAGTGTAGGACTAATAATGAATGAAACTCTAAATTGGACTGAGCACGGAACTGTAATGTGCAAGAAGGCATCAGCGCCTCTCCATGCCCTACAAACATACGAAAAACTCTTCCTTCTTGGCCTGAAAAAAAATTATACAAATATTTCCAATTATTGATTACAGCGATGTTATCCTGCAAGGCCTTTCTCAAGAAAGCTAACGGCCCTGCAGGTGGTTGTGAATGCATGTGCTCGTTGCATCTGTGATGTTCGACTGTGATCACGTTTCAGCATCATATGCACAGCTGTTCTGGCTGCGTGCAGACTACCGCAGAGATTTGCATGGCCTCTGTATTCTCTTCTGTTTGTGTCACTGAACGCTGTACTTCATACACTGAAGCGCTAAAGAAACTAATATAGGCATGCGTATTCAAATATAGAAAATGTTCAAATGTGTGTGAATTCTTAAGGGACTAAACAGCTGAGGTCATCCGTCCCTAGACTTACACACCACTTTAACTTATGCTACGAACAGCACACATGCCCATATCCGAGGGAGTACTCGAACCTCCGGCGGGAGGTGCCGCGCAATCCGTGACATGGTGCCTCAAACCGAGCGGCCACTCGGCGCGGCTTTCAAATACAGAGATATGTATACAGGTAGAATACGACGCTGGGGTCGGCAAAGCCTATATAAGACAACAAGTGTCTGCCACAGTCGTTAAGTCGATTACTGCTGCTACGATGGCTGGTTATCAAGAGTTAAGTGATTTTGATCGTGGTGTTATAGTCGGCGCACGAGCTATGGGGACCCAGCATCCTCAAGGTAGCAAAGAAATGGAGATTTTCCTGTGTGATAGTTTCTCGAGTGTGCCGTGAATATCAGGAATCCGCTAAAACATCAACTCTCCGACATCGCTGCGGCCGGAAAAAGACACTGCAAGAACGGGACCAACGACGACTGAAGAGAATCGTTCAACGTGACAGAAGTGCAACCCTTCCGTAAACTGCTCCAGATTTCAATGCTGGGCCATCAATAAGTGTCAGCGCGCGGACCATTCAATGAAACATCATCAACATGGGCCTTCGGAGCCGAAGGCCCATTCGCGTACCCTTGATGACTGCACGACACAAAGCTTTACGCCCCACCTGGGCCTGTCAACTCCGATATTGGACTGTTGATGACTGAAAACATGTTGCCTGGTCGGACGAATCTCGTTTCAAATAGTATCGAGTGGATGGACGCCCTCGGCTATGGAGACAAGCTCAAGAATCCATGGACCCAGCATGTCAGCAGGGGACTGTTCAAACTGGTGGAGGCTCTGTAATGGTGTGGGGCGTGTGCAGTTGGAGTGATATAGGACCCCTCATACATCTAGACAGGTGACACGTACGTAAGCGTCGTGTCTGATTACCTACATCCATTCATGTCCATTGTGCATTCCGAGAGACTTGGGCAATTCCAGCACGACAATGCGACACTCACACGTCCCAAATTGCTACAAAATTGCTCCAGGAACATTCATCTGAGTTTAAACACTACCGCTGGCTACCAAATTCCCCAGACGTGAATATTACTGAGCACATCTGCCGGCCGGTGTGGCCGAGCGGTTCTAGGCGCTTCAGTCTCGAACCGCGCGACCGCTACGGTCGCAGGTTCGAATGCTGCCTCGGGCATGGATGTGTGTGATGTACTTAGGTTTGTTAGGTTTAAGTAGTTGCAAGTTCTAGGGGACTGATGACCTCAGATGTTAAGTCCTATAGTGCTCAGAGCCATTTGAACCAATTTTTGAGCATATCTGGGATGCCTTGCAACATGCTGTTCAGAAGAGAGCTCCATCCCCTCGTACTCTTACGGATTTATGGACAGCCCTGCAAGATTCATGGTGTCAATTCCCTCAGAACTACTTCAGATATTAGTCGAGTTCAGGCCATGTCGTGTTGCGGCACTTCTGCGTGCTCGTGCGGGCCCTACACGATATTAGGCAGGTGTACCAGTTTCTTTGGCTCTTCGGTGTATCGCTCCTCGACCGTAATGCTCTTGTCTGAATAACGCGGTAGATACACTATTTCGAATCAGAGTATAATTCTTTCTGTCTCACTCCATCATTCAGTCACCATGTCGAAGTCATTTTCAGAAGCAGAAACCCGACTCTGGAACAACATCCCCCCATTATTACTGAGAACTAAATAACATCTCCAATTTCAGAAGACATGTGATTACATATCTATTAAAGGAACAGTAAGATTTCCATTGTGCCTATACGCACTTGTAACCCTTGCTCATACCTTTTTTCAGCCTGATAGTCCTCATTTCCGAGTACTCTTATCCGAAACAGTGTCCCTAAATTTCCTTTCTGCAGAACTCGCTGTCAGAAAACATCTATTGTAGACCTATGAATTCTTCTTATATCTGCCATTATCATTATTGTTATTAGTGTCACAATTATTGTTATGAATTTTACTATTATTATTATTATTATTATTATTATCACTATTAGTGGCGGCAGCAGCAATAATACAGGTAATGCAGTATTAACTTCGTTAGTTGTTAGTCAGTATAATTTACTCACACTGTTACTTCAAACACTCAGATCATTTTAACACTAGTTTTCACATTTAAAATAGTTAATTCTAAGGTAACTATGATTTAATAGATCCTGTATGTGTGAAACCCTGGTCTGATGTAAGGAGAGACGTGACGGCCCTAATCAGATCAGGTTAAATAAATAAAAATAAACACATTTCATTACACAACCAGGTATCGGAAATGATTATTAAGTTATAGCACATATACGAGGTCGTTGGTGTGACTGAGAATAAAACAATATTAAATGTGTTTCAGCCCTTTTTTGGTCTGAACAATGTAACAACAAATGTTAAAAATGAGCAGGATTAACTTCAGCGCATTGCCGGTATCGATGTAACAGGGCATCCCGTGTTCAACGGAAAATGTGTAGCGTTTTCTGCATGTGTGTGACCGCTGAGAAAATTGCAACTAATTCCTCCTGAGCCCATAGTGGTGGAACATACGCCGCTTTTTCTTGAAGCCCCAGAGAAAGAAGTGAAATGACATGATGTTCAAGGATCTTGTAAGCCAACGTACAGGTCTTCACCGTCCAATAAACCGATTGCCGAAAGTGCGAGTTAATGGTGCACCTGCCGGTTTGGCACACAGATGCTCTTGCATGAACAGTCTGTACTTTGGCCACTTGTGTCGAGAAAGCAACATGTAGGGCCCAAGAAAGTAAGCGCCTGCCATACTGTCCCAAAGTTCACTGCAAACAGTCTCTGATGACCTCGCGTAACTGTACGTGCGTTATCAGAGGCCCTTACATGCGACCTATGACAGCTGCACATACCTTTCCGAGTAAACTGAGTTTTATTCGTAAACAGAACATCAAGTCACTGTGAGTCTTCGTTAGCCTGTTACAGAGTCAGCGTACAAACTCAAAATGAGATATATCCTTGTCTGGCTCTAGGGCCGTTCCTCTGATAGTACGAAATGGGTGATAAAGCTGTCCACGCAACTGATTCCACACTTTACGGTAGTGAACACCGAACTCAGCGTTAGTTGCTCGGGTACTTGCATGTTCTAAAAGCGTAACGGCAGGTCTTCCACAAAATCAGGTAAGCACCCCTTCTGTGGCGGGCCTGCATTGGGCCTGTGTTCCATCAGTGTTTTGATATTACCCGGTAAATGTGCGATAATGCGGATATCATCGCGAAAAAGAAAGAAAAAAAAGACGTTGGCGGTATATTCTCTGAGGTCTTCCATCAATGCCTTCAGCTGCACCGTAAACAAAATGCATGCCACGCAGTTCTATCCGTGTTCAACGCTCCATGTTATGTACTGCGACCGTCCTCCAAATACTACCGAGCTGTGTTATGTTTGCGGGTTCGATGCGAACGTCAGTACGTCACAGGACTAAACGAAAAATTGGTGTAATAATATCTGAATGTACACCATATACGAATACGTAGTGTATGCCTTTTGGATATGTCTGAAAAAACAGACACAACGCATTCGTGTAACTGATTCGCCTAGACGGGCAATGAATCCACACTCTTCAGTGCGGATGCACAAGTACTCCGACCTCCTGCGAGAATGTAGTGGCGAGAATGGCGGAAATGGACGGGGACAGCGGATAGGTGGCGCTCTGTGGGAATGTGGGTCGGCCGTGAGGCGTGCCAAGGTAGTCCGTGCAGTTGCCATAAAACTGTGTCTTGGATGGTGCAGTGGTTAACGCACCTAACTCGTAAGCAGAGAGCTCATGTTAGAATCCTGGTCCGGTGCACATTTTCGCTCATCGCCGCTGATTCTGTGTAATGTCCCGATGCAGCTTCCCTTTCCTTTTCCCCCTCCACCTTCAATTTACATATAAGGTACACTTTGTTCATCTAGTTCCAGTGGGCGTACTTACGGATACATAGTGCTCATTCGATATGCATTTACGACACCTCACTGCTTAACGTAATACACTAACTGATCAGAACTGTCCGGATACCTATTAATGGGCATTAATATGGGGTGTGTGCATCTTTTCCCTTTGAGATGCTCTTAACTAATCTGAAGACACTTTCAGTGAAGTGTCTGAATGTCTGTGGAGGAGTGGCAGCCGATTCTTCTTGAAGCAGCCGAAACCAGAGAACTTAGAGGTGTTGGACGCTGAGGTCTGGAGTGAAGTTGACGTTGTAACTCATTCCAAAGAAATTCTGTTTGGTTCAGGTGGGAACTCTGGGCAGACCAGTCCATCTCAGGAACGTTATTGTCCACAAACTGTTGTTGCTTCACAGATGCTGCTTTATGAGAGAGATGCTGATAGAATCAGTCATAGACTCTGAAATTATCCTCTACCCTACGCAATAGACAATAGTGTAAAATGTATTCATATCCTTGCGCGTTTGTCGTTTTCTTAAGCTCAATAAGAGGACCACAATCTAACCACAAAAAACACTCCCATACCGTAACACCACATCCTTCATACTTCACTGTTGGCATTATACATGATGGCACGTAACGTTCCCCAGCCGTTTGCCAAACCCAAATTCTTCCATCGGACTGCCACAGGGTATAGCGCGATTTATCACTCCAAATAACATTTTTCCACTCATCAACTGTCCTGTGACGCCGCCCTTTACTCCATCACAAGCATAATTTAACATTGATTACAGAAATGTGTGGCTTGTAAGGAGCCGCTCGACCATTGTACCCAATTCGTTTCAACTCCATTCACACAGTCATTGTACTAACTAGACTTCTGGTAGTAGTACTCTGGAACTCACTAGCGATTGCTTCTCTTGATTTCATGCGATTTTTTTACCAGCACCTTCCCTATTTCTCAGGTGCCCGTGTCCGTCAGTATATAAGGCCTGCCTGTGGTCTTCGTCTAGCTGTGATTGTTCCTTCACGTTTCGACATCACTATGACGTCACCGATAATGGCAGGTTTAGGAGGGTTTAAATGTTTCTAATGGATTTGTTACTCAGTTGACATCCAATGACTAGTCCACGTTCGAATTTCGGAGCAGAGAATTGAGGAGTTTTATCGACATTGACAAGATAATCCGGTCGTGTTTGAATTAATTCGTACATAATTGCAGAGGCGACTGGAAAGTACTACTAAAATGCGAGAGCAACTCGCATAAAGGTCCAGATCGCCCGCTCATATTAACATCTCAAAACTCTGGGATTTCTCTCCTCACATCCATCACCCCTGGCGGCTCACCTCCAACTGCCCAACATTACACTGGCGAATAACTTCCAACAACGAGCCCTACAAGCCACAGACTGCACACAGCGCAGTCAGCGGTTTTAATACAGAGCGCTAAGTGGCGTTACCAACATAAAAACCTAAACAGCCTACTTACAGTATTGCTTTTCTTGTTAAGGCAGGACATGGGTGAAAGTTGAGCCCAATCAGACGGGGACTTAATCGCAAAGTTTACTTTTCAAATACATTTCGACTAAACTAAACTCCACCCGAAGAGACCCAGCGGTATAGACCGACCGTCGCGTCGTAGTGAGCCGACACATGTAGTGGATATGGATATGGAGGGAAATGAGGTCAGCATACCGCTCTCCCGGCCGTTGTCAGTTTTCGTGACCGGTCATTTCTACTAACTAGGGCAATATTTCATACCGAAATCGGTGGCGGCTCGTAACAAACATTTGCATATACAGTGTGACAATTAATGGACTACGTGAATTAAAATCGTCATAACTTCTGAACGGTTTGCGTTAGAACTTTCAAAATGCACGGTTGGCCGCAGGACAGGATGGCAATTAGTATGCGCATGGTTTAGCGAGAAAGCCCACTTTCATTTGGATGGGTTCGTCAATAAGTAAAATTAGTGCATTTGGGGGACTGAGAATCCGTATTTCGCGATCGAGAAGTCTCTTCACCCTCAGCGCATGACTGTGTGGGGTGCAATGTCCAGTCACGGAACAATTGGTGTGATATTCCTTGATGGCACGGTGACTACCGAACGGTTCGTGAAGGTTTTGGAGGATGGTTTCATTCCCATTTTCCAAAGTGACCCTGATTTCGACAAGATGAGGTTCATGAAAGACGGAGCTCGACCCGATCGAAACTGGAGAGTGTTTGATGTTCTGGAGGAGCACTTTGGGGACCGCATTCCCGCTCTGGGATACTCAGAGGCAACTGGCATGAGCCTCGACTGGCTGCCGTATTTTCTGGATCTCAACACATGCGACTCCTTTTTATGGGGCTATATTAAAGACAATGCATACAGCAATAGCCCTAAAACCATTGCTGAGCTGAAAACAGCCACTCACGAGGTCATCGGCAGCATCGATGTTTCTACAATTCAGCGGGCCATGCAGAAATCCGCTTTCCGTCTGTGCCACATCATCGCCAATGATGGTAGGCACATCGAACATGTCATAACCTAAATCCGAGCATCTGTAATGACGAATAAAGTGTGTGCACGCCGTAGTTTTTAATTAATTTACGTTTTTTCGATACAGTTCAATAAGTGTCACCCTGTATCTCGCAGTCGGTTCGTATACGGACGCATGTTTACTTTACCTCCTTTTTTGCTTGTATTATCACATTTTTTTTTTTTTTTTTAGTTTTCGTTATTAATTTCGATGTTCCGTCTACTCCGATGTAGAGTGAATTAACGCCTTCTCCTCAAAGGCTGTTAGTACAGGTTTTTTTTCAAACTGTAACAAAAGCTTTGTTAAACTTAGGGTATTAACTAGCGTTTATCATATCTCGTGATTCGCCACGGCAAGAACAGTGTCGCTTCAGCCCTGTTACTGGTAGGCGTACCTGGGTCATTCAAGAAGAGCGACACATTCTGAGTTGCGACACTTTTCATTCATAAGGTAAGATCAACGAAATTTTTAAGGTCAATGATTATTACAAGGTCCGTGTTTACACACTGTCTGTACCTTACATTACAGTGTCCTTCAGACATGCATGCATGTCCGAAGAAACAGACACTGTTTTGACTATTACAGCTGTTATAAAATATTACTAAATTTCGTGTGTCGTAGCTTACAAAAAAAAAAAAGGGGGCATGGAATCCCTTTTCTCGGCGAAAAGTGTTCTTATAATACATAAGCCCATTTATGATTCAATGTTTTCGTAAATTATGTTCCTTAAATTGTACCTAATTGACGTCCTTTATTAAACGGTATTAATTTTTATGAATTATAATTTCATATTTTCCTAATAAAATATTTTTAACTTGTTTCTCATTTTTTATTCTAATTTAAGTACTAATTAATTTCGCCTGATGGAAGTTCAAAATTGTAGAATATTACGTATACTGCCGTATAAGTAGGCGGTCATAAAAACAACAAAAAAGTTTTTAGAAAAGCAAGAAAAGTGACACAACTTAAAGAAATTAAAAAAAAAAGTTTCTTGATAACACCTGACATTCGACGAGAACAGAACTACATGTCCATATTACTGTTACAAATAAAACTGAATTTACTGCCAAAAATACTTATTTGAAATTTGAAGGAAGCTTATTGTAATTCAACATAAGCCTTATGGAGTTCTTTAAGTCGGTTTTTCTGAAGTATTTCGTTTTTTAGTCGTGTCATTGTTCTTGCTGGGGTGCGGTATGATTTCGTTCAGGACTTGCAAGGTGTCCGTCTAATATATCTACTCCTAAAGCCGGCTTATTCCTTTACCTGATTAAATGTTTCGAGATTCGTCAAAGTTTGTTTAGTATTAAATGAGAGATTATTTAATGGCAACAAAACTAAATTATGTCATGCACTAACGGAAACTTATTTTTCGATGCTTATGTTTGAAAAGCAAACATAAGTTCATAGTGTTTGCGGATTTAGGCATAACTTTTCAAAATGTTCGGTGGTATATACTCTTTGATACCCTGAAGGTAGCTGGTATAAAATGCAGGAAGCGAAAGGTTATTCACAATCAGTACAAAAAGCAGACGTCAGTTATAAGAGTCGAAGAACATGAGAGAGACGCAGTAATATAGGCAGGGTTGTGACCTGCCTTCCACGTTACAGAATATGTACATTGAGCAAGCAGTAAAGGAAACCAGAAAGAAATTTAGGGAGAAAATTAAAGTTCAGGCCGAAGAAATTAAAGTGACGTTTGCCATTGTCACTGCTATTTTGCCTCAGATGGCAAAGGCTATGGAAGATCAGTTAGACAGAATTTTGGAAATAGATTATGAGATAAAGTCAACACAAGATAAAAAAGTGGAATGGCATATGGTCGAATTAAATGACGCGATGCTGAGTAAATTAGATTAGGAGACTTGACGCTAGAAGCAATAGATGGATGAGTTTTACTAGTTAGGTAACAAAATAACTAGTGATGACCGAAATAGAGAGAACGTAAAATACACACTGGCAATCACGAAATTTGTTACATCTAATATAAATTGAAGTGTCTGAAAGCCATTTTTGAAGATATTTTTCTAGGCTGTATGGAGATGGAAAATGGAAGATAAACAGTTCAGACAAGAAAGGAATAGAAACTTTTGAAATGTGGTGATACAGAAGAAAGGCGAAGATAGGTAGGTAGACTATGTTAGTAACGAGGAGGTACCTGAATCGAATTGAGGAAAAAGAGATTTGTGGCACAATATGACTAAGATATCTTCCAAACAGAAACAAAATAAAGCTGATGCTACATTTGAAGTACAACTACTTCAAGAAGAGACTACCCAGTTACTATATTAAAAAGGCTTGAAGAATATGTAAGTTTAAATATAAAAGCGGCTAAAAGTAACCAGGAATGAAACAATGTAAAAGAAGCAGTAATTAAAGCAGAAAGAGAAGCACTTGGCACAAGAAAGAAAAGTTTTTTCAAAAGGGCCTGCTATACTGGGATGAGGAAATACATAGTCTAATCGAAAATAAGAAACATGCCTATTTAAAAATGTTGTATTCCCTATACGATCAAGATCTGAGACTAGATTATAAAACTAAACCAGCTGAAGTCAAAAGGAAAGTCAGACGAGTTAAAAACATTAATTGGGAAAATGAAGTCGGAGGAGAACAAAACAAAGCACACACAATAATGAAACATCTAAACAATGGAGATAAGGGCAATCTGCAAATAACACAGTATCTAAACCTAATTTGATACAATACTAGAAATCACTGTGGACATTTGTGCTACATATACAGGTGGTTCTGTCCGACTCTGAACCACATGGGAATGTAGAGTTAATAACGCTGGAGGAGCTACAGGATGCAGTAACGCTTAGCAAGAAGAGGAAGATTCCAGGATGTGAAAAAAATCAATACAGAACTGATAAAATGTGCACAAAATATTGCAAAAATAAGAACATTCGATTTTATGAATATTTTCTGGCGAAGTGGTTATATACCTGAGGGGTGGAATATATAGCCCAGATAGGCCCAATTTATAAGAAAGGAAACAGACAAGAATGTCAAAACTGCAGAGCTATTAGCCTTCCGAATTTATGTTATAAATTATTTGCTAGAATTTTCAGAAAGCAAAATCGCCAGTCGCTGACTGTGCTATATGATGCCCAACGTGGTTTTCGAAAATGCAGAGCATGTTTGGGCTGAATCTTCACCAAGACATAATTAATAGAGGAACATGTGAATTCAATTAATCAACGTTTCTGGCCTTCATTAACTACGAAAAGGCGTTTGATAAAGTAAATTGAAACAAAACAAAATGGTTCAAATGGCTCTGAGCACGATGGGACTTAACATATGAGGTCATCAGTCCCCTAGAACTTAGAACTACCTAAACCTAACTAACCTAAGGACATCACACACATCCATGCCCGAGGCACGATTCGAACCTGCGACCGTAGCGGTCGCGCGGTTCGAGACTGAAGCGCCTAGAATCGCTCGGTCACACCGGCTGGCTAATTGAAACAAATTGTGGGAAATTTTAAGAAACAGAGAGATTGCATCTCATATGAGCTGTATATGAAAAACAAAATACAAATGAAAATGGCAAGCAACACACATAATATGACTGAAATAAAGCAAGGAGGTAGACAAGAGTATCCATTCCCACCCACTCAATTAGTACTCTATTTTTGCTGACGGCCAAGTAAATATTAGGCAAAATGAAAATGACTTACGTTGTGTTGGCAGAAGAGCCAACACCGTGTTACTAGTGGAGGCCAAAATGCACGCGTTTTAGCTCACGCAGGCTGGCGTGAGGAGGGAAGAACTATACTGACGTGAGGTCTGGAACATGACAATGAATTAGAATTCAGAAAGCGGACGTAATTAGTTTGACACTTAATTTTAATCCATTAATGATGAACGTCGCTCTTGACGGTACATGATTCACAGTATTGTCTGTTCAGAATTCATTCTAATTATTGAATATGGCGCCTTGCTAAGTCGCAGCAAATGACGTAGCTGAAGGCTATGCTAAACTATCGTCTCTGCAAATCAGAGCGTATGTAGGCAGTGAACCATTGCTAGCAAAGTCGGCTGTACAAATGGGGCTAGTGCTAGGGAGTCTAAATGGTTCAAATGGGTCTGAGCACTATGGGACTCAACTGCTGAGGTCATTAGTCCCCTAGAACTTAGAACTAGTTAAACCTAACTAACCTAAGGACATCACAAACATCCATGCCCGAGGCAGGATTCGAACCTGCGACCGTAGCGGTCTCGTGGTTCCAGACTGCAGCGCCTCTAACCGCACGGCCACTTCGGCCGGCGCTAGGGAGTCTCTTCTAGATTAGACCTGCCGTGTCGCGGCACTCGGTCTGCAATCACTGATTGTGGCGACACGCGGGTCCGACGTATACTAACGGACCGCGGCCGATTTAAAGGCTACCACCTAGCAAGTGTGGTGTCTGGCGGTGACACCACAACTTACAAGAAGGTGTCTTTGATCTAATTAAAATAGCCAGAGAATACAATCTGAAAGTCTACATCACAAAGACAAAATAAGTGACATTTTTAGAACAACTTGCCATGCGAGTTAAGATTTAAATTGATAAGTAGGTCATAGAGAAAATTTATAAATTTCAATATTTAGGGTGCAGTATTACTTACAGTGCAAACAATGAAATACAAATAAGTTAGACCTGTTTAACTACTTGTATGGAATTTTTCGCAGAATATTAGGAAAGAAAGTTCACAGAGATACTCTACTGAAGTTCAAGAAGGTTCTGGCTACTACCAGCACTGCTCAACTGATGCGATAACTGGACTCTTTGAAGAGAGATGAAAAGAGAACAGAAGGAAATGAAATGAATTACCTTAGACACGTGGCTGGGTATACCTTGATGAATAGAAAGAGAAATGATGACATCCGAGCTGAGTCTGAACATGCAAAACACAATTTGCATAATTAAAGAATATCAGTTAAGATGAGAAGAACATATAGACAGTATTCCAGATGGAAGAATCACTAAAACAATAAAAACTAAGAAGCAAAAGATCTTTAGGAAGTCCAATAAAGAGATGTCTGGAACAATTTTGAGGGTGACGGAACGGACCAAAAGGTCCAATTTTTAATGTAGATGTACGTGTATGACTAAAAGAAGGAATGGTTAATAGGAGACATTCTGAGGCATCAAGGAATCCTCAGTTTGGCAGTAGAAGGAAATGGGAAAGGAGGGGTGGGTGGGGGAAGCGTTATAGGGGGAGAGTAAGATTTGAAAACGGTAAGCAGATTCGACTGAAACACGCTCACGTCTTGTACTTGCGGTGTATAAACGTAGATGTAGAAATGGAAGTAGAAACTGTAAGGCAGAAAGTGCGTAAATGGAAGTTTTCCACCTGTATTGGAAGTGGTCAGAGTGATATGCAAACTAGGCATTGGTTTGGAGCTGACAGATATGGATAACACGAGGGAATGAGCCATCTGTCTTCGCGAGCGGTGAAAAGTGCGTCAGCAGTGTCGGCGAGCCGTGCAGCAGCGGGATTGGGTGAGCTGAGCCCCACCCCCCTCCCTGCCCCGCCCTCCACGGCGGCTCTGGGCGCACGGGGTTTCGCTCGCTGGACGCGGCGTCAGTCCAGAGCTCGTCGGGCGGTGGGAAGAGACGACATGCTTTCTCTGGTGCTGCTCGCCGCAGTCGCCCTGGTCGTGTGGCTGTGGGGGCAGCTGAGGCGCCCTCCGCGATTCCCGCCAGGTAAGGCGCCACCTGCCGATGCAGAACGTTCTTACTGAAGGCCCCTACAGACTCACCAACCCTATCGGCCGATAGACCACCTGATCAATTTCATGCCAGCCTACACACGTCCCGACCGACTGCACTCAGCGATTACAGTGCCGCAGCCGCTATTGTTGTGACTTGTTAATCTTAAATTCATTTTATGAGGTCCCGCTTGGTTTTACACAGAAACAAAAACGGGGGGTTTCCCCTGGCTATATTACAGGTAACAAGGTCAAACAAAAAATAGGCTGAGACAAAGCTGTGGGCACGTAAGTGGCTAATGCAATGAATGAAATATATCTACGTTATATTATTAACCCTTTCAGTCCCTCTGACTACAGTTGTGTATCCTAACTTTTACTGTGACATAATTTCAACAGAAGTATTTTTCCCCGTAGAAACCTCAGGTACACATTTCTGAATGTTTAACCTTTTCATCATGTGCAAGTGCTGCCAACTGTTGAGCATCACTATGAAAATATCAGCAAGTCAATATAGAAATGCACAGCAACTCATAACCACCAGAGAACATGAATGTGGTTGGTTCACTATATTCCACTGTATAATTTAATATTGTTATTATTACTTTGCAGGATAACTATTGAATGATCGATTTATTATTTATCACAATAGACAATATTTCATCATCATTTCCTTGGGCCTTTGACCCACTTCAACGCGGGGCCGGCCATGTTACTATGTATGTGGCAATGTTCGCGTCATAGGGTGGTTGGATGCCCTTCCTGTCGCCACCCCCCCCCCCCCCCACCCCTGGGACGGAAGTAGTGTACCCCAGCTGTCTGCGTCTAGTGTAAGCCATCAAATAGTGCGAACATTTGGAATGTCTGAGAGTCGTGTAACTGAGGGTGGACATGGGGACCAGCCAGTATTTACGCAGTGGGATGTGGAAAACCACCTAAAAACCACATCCAGGCTGATTGGCACACCTGCCCTCGTCGTTAATGTGCTAGGCGGACTCGATTCGGGGCCGGCGAGCCTATCTGAATCCAAGAAGCAGCGCATTAGCGATCTCGGCTAACCTGGAGGGTCACAATAGAGACTATTTCGTAATTAGTTATTTCACTTCATGAAATTAAACCAAGTACACAAAGTATGTTTTGAAAACGGGTAAGTATTTTTGTTTAATCTTGCATAAAAATCATTAAAAAATCACCCAAGAGCATAGCCAAATAAAGAAAAATTTTCCTTCCTCCAGAAAAAATGCGGGTCTGGAAGCGTTAAGGAGCTAGAAGCCGAAGATTTTCGTAATTATCTAACAACGGATGAAACATTCATTTCGGCAGTGCTGAACATCATCAGACCATTCTTAACGATAAACAGTACAATCATAAGAGAGGCTGTAAGCTGCAAGGAGAGGCTGCTAACTACATTACGACTTCTGTTTAATGGCAGAAGATAAGAGGACCCCAAATTCAGTGCTGTTGTATTCCCACAACTATCTACTAAAATGATTCCTGAAACCTGCAGTGTGGTTTTTGTTTGACTGAGGAAACACATCGTGGTGAAGCAAGATAGATAAAACAAAAGCCGGCCGCGGTGGTCTAGCGGTTCTAGGTGCTCAGTCCGGAACCGCGAGACTGCTACGGTCGCAGGTTCGATTCCTGCCTCGGACATGGATGTGTGTGATGTCCTTAGGTTAGTTAGGTTTAAGTAGTTCTAAGTTCTAGGGGACTGATGACCACAGATGTTAAGTCCCATAGTGCTCAGAGCCATTTGAACAATAAAACAAAAGATGTTCACGTAAACGTTAATAATTTATTTCTATATGTAGCCTATAGGATGACCGGTAAGTCAAAGAAAACGTTCCACATTCGAACAAGACAGACTTCATGTGTGGCTGGTGCACATCATCTAGTGGCATTTGGTAACAGAAATGGAAAAAAAGCGCACTTTGCTCTTCATAGCACAGCGCTTGGATATAGAATAGGCCTCTTGTAACACTTACACCAATGAAGCAAGGGCGTTTATTGGATTAACGTCCATTAAATGTCGATAGGTCGGTTTCTAGATTTTGTTTCCGACAAGTATTGGCAATAAAACCTAAAAACAGAAATAGAAAAGATGGACTGACTTTTATTCTCTCTATATGCCACACGAAACCATTATGAATGTATTTTAAAGAAGTGCTTCATTTCTTTTATCTATATTGCTATACTTGTCGCATGTAGTGTGCCACAGATGTCTCTAGTCCTTAAATTTCTTCGGATGCTCTGTCACAGATTCGTCCGCTTCGCATTCTGTAGAGCACCATTGAATCCCGCATGCAGTGACAAAAGATGAACTTTTGTCGGGGGGGTGGCATGACAGCACTAAACACCTCATAATTTGTTAGGTGAAGTGGTGGGAGGCTTCGGCTGTCATGTGGTCCCACCTGCCCGACATTCCGACAAGGTTTATCGTCGGCCGGTCTGTCAAAACACGTACACACGGCTGTTGGCGTAGATGACGCTGAGAAAAGTAATTTAATATAAGACATATGGGGCCGCAAATGTCACGAAATACTCCAAAACTGGATAACAAATGTTGAATATGTGATGTCACATCCTAAATACAGAGGCTATTCTCAAGCTCATTTGTGAAGGTCTGGTTGAGCTACTCAATAATTCCACTCAAGCAGAAGGTGCAAATTTCGAAAGTCTGGGAATGTTGTAAACGTAGTTCAAGGAAAAGAAGTCTTGTAGGTTACTACGGTAACAAGTTAAAAAGTTTAGTACTTACATACAATGCAAAGACAGTGAAACTCGTGACCGAGACAACGCAGGCTATAAGATCTACTTGCAAATATTAGAGAAAGAATGAAACTGCGTTGCATGGATCGTGCCAAGGATTTCACCCTTCTCAAATTATACAAATAAATTATTATATTTACAAAACCATTTATTTGTGAAAATAACATACCCAAGTGAACTACTGTTGGTAGCCTACTTGACATGTGTACAAGTTTAATATTTTGCTGCAGTGAAATCGAGTGTTTCAGAAAGTCATTACTAATACTGTATATTAACGTGGAAAGACACTCTCTCTCTTTCCAAGCATTTATCACGACTTGCGCGGTCTGCAGGTTAATCGGATGTGGCATGTTAATTCTAAAGGGTGACTGGATGCCCTTCCTGTCACCACCCCGTATCCCCCAGGAAGGAATTAGTGTACCCCAACTGTCTGTGTCTAGTGTAATCCATGGAATAGCGCGAATGTGTGCAGATGTCTATGAGCCTTGTAACTGAGGCGGAACATGAGGACCAGCCTGGTATTCACCTAGTGGGATGTGGAGAACCGCCTAGAAACCACATCCAGACTGGCCAGCTCACCGGCCCTCGTCGTTAATCCGCCGGGCGAATTCGATCTGGGGCCGGCGCCCCTACCCGAGTGCAGGAAACAGCGCGTTAGCACTCTCAGCTACACTGGCAGGTGCAGAAAGACACTAACAGCAGCTAATTTCACGGAATTGTAATTTGATTAGTTAAGCTTATGATTGTACGAATCCTTTGTTCGCTTGTGGCTGTTGTATTATAAAAATGAACCGCGGTTTTATTGAGAGAATTGTGTAATACAGGATATTTCAGTTTCATCGTAAGTAATTATGAATAAAAATGATACTGACCAATTTGAAACATTGTAACTGATGTTAGAAACATCTTCATACAGATGTAATGGCACAGTTTATAACCACAGTGCATGTACTGCACTTACAATTAGGCTTAATCATGTATGGCTACTACGAGAAATGTAACATTCCACGTCCTTCCGTACAAAGCAAATAAAATGGGTACACATGTGGGAAGTTATCTTGTGTGTTTGCAATCAAATTTATTATTTACTGCTTCCTGTACGAATCCCTTTGCACATGTGCAAGGCTATGGAGGTTTACAATTTTGATAGCAAAACATCCAGGGCATTTACTCCGATATTTGTGTCCGATTTCTATTTTTATCAACGTTTTCGATTCACATTCTTCTTTTTGTCCTTGTTTTCTTTGCAATGAACCCAATGATGCTGTTCATCACAGTCTAAATTTTATACCGCACTTATTACCAGCCTTCCATACTTCCTATACTTCGAAGACTTGCTGTTCTGAAGAAATGCTAAGAAGTCGAAACCAGTAATGATAGTAGTTGTGTAACTTGAAGCAGAAATATATGATAAAGAAACTCACATTAATTTCCAATTCTTGGTGTTCACGAAGAAATTATGATCTTCAGATATGCTGGATAAGGCTGTTGTATTCGAACAGCTTATGTTAAATGAATTGCCGTGTATCGCCACGTCGCAACCCGCATTCATTAGAGGCTTCTCAGTTTCGTATACCTAAAGATATTTATGTGAGTGTGAATTCCTAAGGGACCAAACTGCTGAGGACATCCGTCCTGAGACTTACACATTACTTTAACTTATGCTGAGAACAATACACACACCCATGCCCAAGGGAGGACTCGAACCACCAACGGGAGGTGCCGCGCAATCAGTGACATGGCACCTCAAACCCCGCTGTCACTAGCGCGGCATATGTATTTACCAGTATTTAATTATTAACCTTTCAATAAACTCTAACTCAGTAGCAGATTTCTTTTTCAAATCGAGAAGAGAGCGGAAGATGAACCTGTTCAACCAAATGTCTCGTAACTGTAAGACAATCACACTTCGTCTTCAATATCGATAACTTCCAAAGACTATCTTTGATATTAAGTAAAGTAATTATCTCTCGACTAACTAATAATGCAACTAATAGCTGGTATGCCGTAAATAGTTGACCTCACAAAACAAGACGACTGTCTGATTCCATCAGAAAAATTTTTGATATATTTGAATCAAATTCCAAAGGTTGTGCTGTCCACTATTCTTCACAATATTCCCGTAAAACGTTTCTTAACTCCGTTAATATCAGTCATTGCCTGATATTAGTTCCCAAATAGAATAGTTATTTCAGCGTCACTCTATTCGCATCTAATTAGACGTACGTAACGGTAAGTGTAACACACAGAAAGTAAACAACATTCACAACACCACATAATACTTAAAACGTAAATAGCTCCGGCTTATCTAACTTCGCTCAGGTGGGGAAAGACGCTGATGTTTCAGTTATTACATTTGAATCTTTACAAATTTTAACACATTTACGAGGACGTAGTCAAAAGTAATGTCTGAATGTCTGAAAAGTCTTACAACTTTTTACACAAAGTAAAGTTTATCACCAGTCGACATCTTTATTCTTTATATCGCAAAATTTCGTTCTCAACATGGTTATCCTGGCGACGAACATATTTCTCCCAACGAGAGACCAGTTTATTGACACCTTCACTGTTTAATGTTTGACTTTGTTGACGAGGCAACAATGTCACATCTGCTTACACCACTTCCTCATTATCAAAGCGAAGCCCTCGAAGATATTTGTACGTTTTAGAAACAGATGAAAGCCGGATGGGACCATGTCGGGTCTCTATGGAGAACGATCGATGATAATGGATCCAAGGCGTCGGACTGTTGCAGATGTCGGAGCGTACGTCTGTGGTCTAGCATTGTAATGTGGAAGGAGACGGTGCATGTGTAGAACGAACTTTTCTGCAGTTAGGAACTCGGTTATAGAACGCTATTTCCCACACGCCGACGTAGTTACGTTGAACACCGCCATGTTACACGTTAGCGCAGTGGTTCCCAACCTGGGGTAATTACCCCCTGAGGGGCCAAATGAAATTTTCTGAGGGGTAAAAACTTAAACGATTCGATTCTATGACGGTCACAAAACTAAAATATTTTCAAAAGATCATTACTGTTATCGCAATTTTGTAAGACTAGTTTTGATTAGATAAGTTATCAGTAATAACTTTTTCTCAGTTAGTACCATTAATGCGGTGGAGATCCATTCACTAAGCACATGTATTGTGCTTTGTCGGGTACATCAGCCGGCCACTGTGGCCGAGCGGTTCAAGGCGCTTCAGTCCTGAACCGCGTGACCGCTACGGTCGCAGTTTCGAATCCTGCCTCGGGCATGGATGTGTGTAATGTCCTTAGGTTAGTTAGGTTTAAGTAGTTCTAGGTTCTAGGGGACTGATGACCTCAGAAGTTATGTCCCATATTGCTCAGAGCCATTTGAACCATTTTTTGAGACACATACGTAAGAAATGCTGAATATCGCAAGAAAATACCTTCTCCAAGTTGTGGATAGTAAATGCAGTAGTCCAGAAATTGCTTCATTACTCGCTTCGAAACAGAAAAATGAATTAATTGATAGCACCACTCAACATTAACTGCATAAGGATTACTATAGTGCCTTACACAGTATTATTATTATTAGAGTGGTTAGGCACGAAGCATTAAGAGCCTGAAGTCGTCCAGTTTCTGCTAGTTCAGAAGTAAGGAGCATTATGTCTAGTGCACACATCTGAACTTCTTCGATTCTGAACGGATTTGCTATGTGAAGGTCAAGCAAGTGACGCAGTGGAGAGGAGTAATGCAGGGGATGTATGTTTTGTAACTAGTGCCGGTCCTGACTGTGTATAGTTAGCTTTCTTACCTAAGAAGGAGTTGTAGGTAGTAGATGTGATGCACCATGAATTCCTTCGTTATTCATTCAGACACACACACACACACACACACACACACACACACACACACACACACACACTGCCTAAATACCATTCATATTTCATCATTTTAAAAATGAAAGTGTTCCAAGAACAGTCTTTCGGAAGGGGGGAGTCAACAGACGGCAGCGGGAGAGAAGGGGAGGGGGGAGCGGGGTACTCTCTAATGTCTGGTTGCACTTAGGGGTAATGAAAAAGAAAGGCTAGGACACACTGCTCTAGCGGCAGAGGGTTGTAATTGGCGTCAGCGAAGTGGGAAAGTCAATGTAGTAACATGGATGACACGACGTAGTATTGTATTATATTGTATTGAACTGGGGACCTAGAAACTACGGCCGGCCGGGGTGGACGAGCGGTTCTAGGCGCTACAGTCTGGGACCGCGCGACCGCTATGGTCGCAGGTTAGAATCCTGCCTCGGGCATGGATGTGTGTGATGTCCTTAGGTTAGTTAGGTTTAAGTAGTTGTAAGTTCTAGGGGACTGATGACCTCAGAAGTTAAGTCCCATGGGGCTCAGATACATTTTTTTAGAAACTACGGAGAGGCTTCGTCCCCGCCGTAGCCTTCAGTGGCTCACAACCCCACAAGAGGCTACAGCAGTGCAGACACTCCACTGCCGCCCCAAACCGAACCAAGGATTATTGTGCGGTCTGGCCCCCAGTGGACCCCCGTGGGAACGTCTAACACCTGATGAGTGTAACCCCAAATGTTTGCGCTGTAGAGGAATGATGGTGTACTCGTACGGGGAGATAGTGTTTGCGCAGCAATCGCCGACATAGTGTAACTGAGGTGGAATAAGGGGAACCAGCCGGCATTCGCCGAGGCAGATGGAAAACCGCCTTAATAACCATCCATGGAGTGGCCGGTGACATGACATACTTCATTTCAATACTGAGGACAGTATAAAAAATTCGGAGACATTACTTTTCAGCATGCCCTCGTATATTTTTTCGGGGAAGTTTGCCTTAGCATTATCTAACGAGATCTTTGCCGACTAACGGTTTTACAATGTCGTCAGCAAATCTTAACGTCTTTGCTCCTTCGCAATGATCATTAATTTTCTCCCAAATTACTGCTTAGTTTCCTTTCGTGCTTGTTATACACAGTCCATTCACATCAATGTGACCACCACCTATGTTCGACGTCAACATGCAATAACCATTCGCATAGGGCATGTGGCAGCATTAACAATGGAATATATGAAGCACGTCGAGGGACGCGGTAAACAGTGCTGTCGTTGTCGTAATGCGGAAATGGAGCGAATTATCTGACGTCCAAAAGGTCATGATCATTGGCTTTCGGACCAAGGTTGGAAGCATTTCTGATACGACAAATGTTTCAAACCGTTCTCGTGCCTCCGTGGTTAAGCTATACTGTGCGTGGCAAAATGGCGCTATCCAAAATCGGCGCCGAGGTAACTGTGGTGTACCATGGGGAATGTTTTCGTGGCATTCTCTGGGTGATATCGTCATTCTAGAAGCTACAAAGGATCAGCACATGTATGCATTATCCTTGGGTTCCATGTCTCCTCAACGACCGTTTAGCGGACGGTGCTGTGTGCAGGCCTCGGCAGTAGGCGCCTTGTACATGCACCCCTGCTGACTGTTGTTTGACGTCGACGAAGTCTAGAATTTACAAGCCAGTACCTCAATTGGACGTCCACTGAGTGCAGACAGCTGACTTCTTCAGATCAATCGCGTTTTAAGCTCCATCAGACAGATGGCCTTTAGCGTATTAGAGCGCGAAACGTCTGAAAGCATACACCCTGCAACAATCGTCGGAAGAGTTATGGTCTGGGGAATGCCTTCATTGCATTCCCTGGGTGATCTCGGCGTTCTGGAAGACACTAACTATCAACACAAGTATGCGTATATCTTTGGGGACCATGTCCACACCCACGTGCATTCTGTTATTTCCTCGGCACGATGACATCTACCAACAGGACTAATCAACACGTCACACGGTTCGCAGCGTACGTGCGTTGTTCGAAGAGCACCAGGATCGGTTTAGCATACTCACCTGGTCATGAAATTCCCCGGATTCAAACACAGTTGAGAATCTGTGGAACCTCCTCAATTGGGCAACTCGCGTTATGGATTCTCAGCCCAGAACCCTAGCACAGCTGGCCACGGCACTGTAGTCGGCATGGCTCCAGCGGTCGGCACTGCAAAAGATGGTTATTCAGGCTTTTCACCAGGACAGCGTATGAGCTGATTGTTAACATGGCGGATTGGCTACAACCACAACTCACTTCGTTCTCCACTACGCCCTTCCTTTCACGTCTTTCGGTCGTCATACCGAGCGGGGTGTTGCTGTGGTTAGCACAGTGGACTCCCATTCGGGAGCCGGCCGCTGTGGCCTAGCGGTTCTAGGCGCTTCAGTCCGGAACCGCGCTGCTGCTACGGTCGCAAGTTTGAATCCTGCCTCGGGCAGGGATGTGTGTGATGTCCTTAGGTTAATTAGGTTTAGGTATTTCGAAATCTAGGGGACTGATGACCTCAGATGTTCAGTTCCATAGTACTTAGAGCCATTTGAACCATTTGAACCCATTGGGGAGGACGAAGGTTCAAACCCATGGCCGGCCATCCTGATTTAGGTTTTTCCGTGGTTTCCCTCAATCACTCTAGGCAAATGCCGGGATGGTTCCTTTGAAAGGGCGTGGCTGACTTCCTTCCACATCCTCCCCCAATACGCTGGGACCGATGACCTCGTTGTTTGGTCCCTTTGTCGAAATGAACCAACCAAACGCCAGACCGATCATCATAACTGCAAACAGAGTGATATGGTTCAGCGATAAGGCACTGACCGAATTTTGGGAGGATGGTGGTCCAAAATCCACTGCACCCGTGAAGATTTGGGTGTTCCAGGCTTTCTCTAAATCACTTAATGCCAACGCCAGACTCGCTTCCTCAAAAGGCTCGGTCGCCTGAGCGTGTGTTTCGTCTCTAATAACCTCGTCGCAGACAAGAAGTTAAACTCTAATCGTCCTTCCTTCTTTCTTATAATTACAGCGTAGATTCTGTACATAATGTAGATAATTTTGCCCCCTCCCCACCACCTCCGCCTTCCATCCATGATAACTTCTGAATCTAAGAGAGTGTATTCCTATCAACATTGTAAAAAAACCTTACTTTACAATTGCAATAAATGTAGATTTACTTTTTATCAGTTGCAATATTTCCCCGGAATCCGTAAGTGATCTTCCCTTAGGTTGCTTCTACCAGTCGTTAGATTCTTCGGTAGCGAAGTGGTTTTAGAAGTTTGCAGCGAGAACTTATTAAACCGACTATTCGGTAACGCTCATATTTTTTAGCAAGTGCCTTCTTCGGCATTGAAATTACTAGGACCTATGTTTTTCTTGAGAGTATTATGTTTTATTATGACAAATCTTACAACTGACCTCAATAATTCTGCAGGAACATCGAGTATGTCAGGTCCCTTGTTTCCACGTAGGTCTTTCTGTGTTTAATCAAATTCTACTTGAAGTGTTGCTTATCCCATTTTAGTTTCATGCCATTCCTCTTCTTTTTCCACAATACCCTCTTCATATTTCTTTTCTTTACATAGCCCTTCTACACATTGCTTTAGTATTTCAAACTCATTCTTTGCGTGGCACTTGCTGAGATCCTGGTTATCATATAGCTAGTTCCCTTTTCTCTGAAATTTTCTTTAATTTACCAACATATGACCGCTATGTTTCCTATAATGACACATGAAAACGTCCCATAAATATTCCCCAGATCATAATCTTGTACACACCGCCTCCTCTAACAATAGCACAGTGTCTATCTATGAATGTTGTGTTGGGACAAGCTGACATCCTTCGACCCTGTAGGCCAGGAAACCAGATTCACTGGCGAAAGTTAACAATCGGCAACCAATAGCATTTCAGTTTCCAAACTCTACAGTAAATTCCAGTCATCTTCATAAATTCATACTGATTAGATGTATGAATTCACCTTCGAAGTGCCATATGCTGTAATGTTTGCCGAACTGTTGTCATAGACAAGAGGTTGGTTGACAAATGGCCAACAAACTCGGCTACATCAAGGATGGGGAGCGAGAACGATCGTATCTTTTTCAAAAGGAACATCGTAGCACTTGATCTCTCAGGTTTCCCCAGCGTCAATGGTGTACTTCTGAGCGATGTTTTAATTTCAGAGAGTACACATAGCAGTGCAACTCGCAACACCTGAAGAAAATGACTGTGTCCGTCATCGAAATATTGTGCGTAGAATGAATATAACAGTTCTACTCAACACCTGGATTCATACCATTATTTCCACATTCATGCGTATACGTTTACAGAAACATAAATTTGGAAGCTTGGGCATGTGTCTGAACGGATTTCACCACTCGACCATTTCGCTAGCTGAGAATTGGCACCTCCTGGTTGCTTTGGGCTCTGAGATATAGCTCTGCAGCAGTCTCCTCAGCTATTATTCCCAGTACTATCATAAATGCAGTCACTCAGAATAGTTATGGCTCTCTCTACTTTGAGCTCTAAGTCGTCGCGGCTCCGTCCGCCAACCAGCACGTCGTCACTGCTCTTTAGGTCTTCCAGAAGTGGTTCCATGTTGATGTCCCAAAAGAGAAGTCCCAGGACAGAGCCCTGAGGACATCCCTTGGTTACTTTCTTACTGACGTTTCCGCTAGGAGCCGATAGCCAGACCTCCCTGTCTTCAAGCTCCTCAGACAGCCATATAGCGGCCCTGGGCAATCCTTCTCCCGCAAGCAGGAGAAGAGTGAGGGCCACCACAGGTTGTCAAAGGCGCTGATGTCCACCATGATGCCGACGACATAGTTGTGCGGGGCAGAGTCACAGACATCGGCAGCCAGGGCAAATACGTCAGACGCCGACCGACCCGACCGGAATCTGAATTGTCTGTCACTCATCCCGCACAGTACACGGTGTGCTGTCAGTCTGTCTGCTAGCAACCTCTCAAAAAGTTTGCCCAGTAAGTCCAATAAACAATGGGTCTGTATGACTTAATTTCTGTGGGATCTTTTCCCAGACCGATTTTGATTATTGTTTTTTTTCCAAATTGCTGGGAATTTCTCGAGTCGTAGACACCCGTTGTACAACTTAGTGAGAGGTGCCAACAGCTGGGAGGCGAGGAATTGTACCACCTCCGCTATAATGCCGTCTGGGCCAGGAGCCATACCCCTCTTAAGGGCCTTGATTTGGGCAGCTACTTCTTCTTCAGAGAAAGGGTAGATCATATTGTTGATCTCATAGGCCCTTCGGTCTTCCCTTCTGATTCTTTTTTGTTCTTCTGAATCCTCTTCCTCTTCAGGCAACAGGACCCGAAGGAGGACCTTGGCGGTTTCCCGCCAAGTGTCCATCATCCGGTCCCCATCCCTGATGCTGGATAACACTGTAGGTGATCTTATTTTTTCCTGTACAAGTTTGTAAGGGGCACCCCAAGGGTCTATAGCCAATTGGCTTTGCACATAGTTTCCCCAACTCCTCATCCTGACTGCCCTGAGCTCCTGTTGAAATTAGTCTTTGCTCTCTCTATAGACTTGCAGCCATCGTTGCTTTTCTCCCCAGACAACACTCTGCTGGTAATACCTCCTCGCCCTCCTTACAGCCTGGCGCATCTGTCCCAGTTCGGCCGACCATGGTGTGGGGGAGGTTGCGACAGCTCTCCTCCTGGTTGGTACAGCTGCGCGTACTGCCCTGGTAATTGCTTGTGCCAGTTCTTCAGCGTATTCCTCCACGTTTTCATCACCATCTGGCAATATTGGGATGTCGCACTCCGTCGCTAAGCGGTCTCAGTTTGTCTTATTATAATTAAGCTGTATCTCTCACGCTATGTCCCAGTAACACTCCCTGTCCCCTGTAGTAAAGGTTATTAGATTGTGTTGTCGTTATCCTGTCCCATACTTTCCAGCCTGTGATTTTTCTGACAAGATTTGGCGTTACTAAAGTAACATCAATGTTTGTACCTTCCCCCCCCCCCCCCTCCGCCAGAATAGGTGGGGGGTGGGGGGTACCCTTACCTTTTGGCGACCACAAGTTGCAGTGCTATGATCGTTTCCTCTGCCATTTCCCCTCAGTCGTCTTGAGTGCCACTGAACCATAGGGGGGACTTTGCATTTATGTCTGCAGTCATGATACATTTACCCCCCCTGCAATGCCGTGGCTACTTGTGTTAACTTATCCAAGAATTCATCTATTCCTCTTCCATATTGGAAGTGCATGTTGATGACGTATAACACTCCTGCTGCTGATTGTAGCTCCACGACATTGCAGTGGTCATTGGAAAACTGTGCGAGGACTGTGGCTCTTAAGGCTCTGTTGGTGATTGTGACTGCGGCCTTTGGTTCTGCTCCACAGTAAATCACTTGTCAATTGGCAGTCATGAATGGGATCCGCCCAGCTTGGGAGTACGGCTCCTGCAGACAGATCATGTCCGGACTCTTCTCCTCCACCACATTTCAGAGTTCCTGCAGGACTAATTTACTATTGTGACTGTTAATCTGTCCCACGTTTAAACGGCTCACGTGGAAAATCTGTATGGATGTGTGACTCTGGCCAATTCTTAGACCAATCGTGGGCTGCTCTTCCGTTAGTGATGACAGATTGGTTGTACAGTTCATCAAGATCAAATTTTTCGTTACGTCTTTGAGACATTTTTTTAACCATGTGCCACAGCGCCCCAAAGTCAATATGGAGATTTGTTGTCTTAAGCTGAATTCTACCTACAGCCTCCACTACCGGGAAGGTGATGTATTCGTGGCCGAAACGCACCACATGCCTTAAGGCTGTGGTGTGGACAGCCGGCTCCTCTAGACGAGATAATTGCCGAGTGTGCTCCAGGTTGGGGTGTATTCTTGCAGGATCGATTCCGATTCCTCTCTGAGGTGGTGAGCGTGCAGGTGAGCTTGTGCTGTTTACAACATTGCTCTGGACATGTTCTTTAGTACTTCTTTCTTTGCTCTCTTGCATCGGTGAACTCCCTACCACAGGATGCCTTTGTGGCCGTAGTTGATCTTCGGTCGACCTTAGTCCCCGGCTGGGAGGCGAGGGAGCATTTTCCTGACCACAGGGGTCTGTTTGAATGCACACGTCTTTCATCACAATTGCGTGAGATTGGAACTTTGTGAATTTTTGAATAAATTCTCTAAATTTATACGCCCTCATTGCATCCCTCAACCTCTTGCTCGGGGACTTCCTCTTCGGCTTCCTGTGTGCAGATATAGCCTCAGCCATAGTCTATTCGAGCAATTAGTCTTTGCTCTAACATCCTGTGAGTAGGGCAGTTCCTTCTGGTGGTATTGCACGACTTCCTTCCTCTTTTTGTGCGCGGAATGCAAACCCCGGTTTTACTGCAATTTTTTCTGATGTGATCCTCCGCCCAACACCTGGAGCAGACCGGCTTTCTTTCGCAATACTTATGCACGTGGTCCAAGTTACCACAGTTGTGGCGTCGGGGGACTACTAAATAGTCTCTAACATTAATGGCTTGATATCCAGTGTATATTCTCCGCATATTTGTGAGTTTGCGCGTGGTCCCGTTTTGAAACGAAGCTTTAAGTCATTTTTAAAGGTTTCCCATTCCACGTTGTCAAAATTGTGTTTGTAAATAGTCTCGTATATGTCACATTCGCCGGCCGGAGTGCCCGAGTGGTTCTAGGCGCTTCAGTCTGGGACCGCGCGACCACTACGGTCGCAGGTTCGAATCGTGCCTCGGGCATGGATGTGTGTGATGTCCTTAGGTTAGTTAGGCTTAAGTAGTTCTAAAATCTAGGGGACTGATGACCTCAGATGTTAAGTCCCATAGTGCTCAGAGCCATTTGTCATATTCCTTTAGCGCAAGTGGCACATCATACAGGATCACCAGCGGCTTACGCTTTTTTAGTGGTTCGCATTTAATAGCTTTGTTTAGTTTGGGATTTTTTAGAATTTTGTCCCCGTCCTCTGGTTAGCAGATGAAATAAAAAATTAGTACAGTATAACCTGATACATTACCGAGTTTTGCTTTACTTCGTCGGCGTTGTCCTTTGCGTGCAGTGGCCACGTTGGATGAGAAGTTGTAGACTATTTCATTTCGTAACATCAACGACCATGGCACTTCATTCAATACCACTAGGACATTTACTTTTTGAGCGAACTGTATAAAAAGCGAGGCATAAGTAGAATTTGTTTTTGAAAATGATGAGACTGTTAGAAAAGTATGAAGAGGTGTGAAGACCACGCTTTAATTTAAAGTCACAGGAATACTGTCGCGGAAATCAGGCAAAATAAATTAATAATAATTCAATATAGCAAATGACACTATATCGTTCCAGAGCCCATTTTTTAATTCTCAAACTTCTATGAAGTATAAATGCAGACTGAAGCGACGAATGAAAATTTGTATCAAGGACAGGATTCGAACCCCCATCGCCTGCTCACTAGGCAGATGCGCTAGCTACTATGTCACCTTGGTACAATGGCTTTCTACAACTGCACAGATCTCGCTTTCACGCCTCCGTCCTCAGTTGAAATTCCAATTCACGCCTTAGCCCACTTGGTATTCCCCCTAAACAGGAACGGCACTGCAGAGGCTTTTCAACTTTATTGGATTTGCACCTCAGACTTGAAAGGTCTCTTCCATTTCATTAAAGCACTTACACCTGAGTTTCAGGCAGGATCCCCCCTGTAGTTCAATGCTGAGGTGCTTTTGCAGTTCAGTTGGACAGTGCAGTTGGACAGCCTCTGCAAAACTGTTCGAGTTTAGAGGAAATACCAAGTGGGCTGGAGCGTGAATGGGAAATTGGAATAAGGAGGGAGGCGTGCATCGGTAGTCCGTCAGTTGTGCAAAGAGACTGTGTCAGGGTGGCATAGAGGTCAGTGCATCTGTCTAGTGAGTAGAAGACCTGGGTTCGAATCGGCGCTGGCGCAAATTTTAATTCGCCACTTCAGTCTGCATATTTTCCTTCCTAACATGAGAAAAAGTTGTGTCTTTGTCAAACTGTATTTTACTGCCACTTAATTAGCAGTGACTCATAAATGATTGTCATTTTCATACAAAGAGGAAGAGACGTTTAAATCTTTGGTTTTTGAAACAAATGCTACATGTTTGAGCATTTTGACGTAAAAAAGTAAAGTATCCTCCTCCTGAGGGTTGGTGCTGACACTTTAGTAGTCCTGGTCCTTTTGTCTCTGGTGTACACTTGCCTTCCTCTGACGTCAGAGCTAACTTGTCCAGTTTAATGTGGACCCCGTACTACAGAGCAGCTTCGTATGTTTACATTAATAAATCAGTGCTAAAAGTGGAATAAGCGATAATTAACAGAAAACAATGCAAAAGAATCTAACCTCAGATCTTTTTGACTACACGTACTAATCCACTGAGACGCTTTAGTTTTTGTTTTCCGTTTTTGCTGTGACCACTTGATTATACATCTATGTCTTTAATTTCTGTATCGCAGATCGCTGTTAGGGCGGTGTTAGTTTTAGTCTCAGAATGTGTGCTTGTGGCTACAAAGAAGTCGATTATTAGATTGATCGCTTCACTTGCAACTTCCTGTATAAATGCTAAATTACATTTACAGCAGTGCAACTCACCTCTTCACTGCACCAGGTTGCGTAGGTACGCGGAGACGTTCTGGGGCCGTCCTTCAAATTGGGGTCGCGTGAGGATCTCGCTTATGAGGCTCCTGGTGGAGACGATGAAGATCAGGTCGCCCCCCGGACGAAGGCCCAGCAGGGGCGACCCGTACCTCTGGGCGAGATACGTGAACGCCTCGCGCTGCGATCCCAACTTCTCGCTCAGACGGCGGACGTCCCCTGTAGTTGCCCACCAGGGGAAGCCATGTCAGACCTGGCGAGGGAACCAGACAGATCTCTTTAAGAGTATTCCTTAACGAAGGGATTTTAACACCCTTGTGCAATTTATAGCTAAGCTGTCTTCTACGTTATGCCATATTTTGTTGATAGTAGCAGGAGTTTACTGAAATTCTTGCCGCAATATTAAATACTACATTCGAATATACAGGGTGTTACAAAAAGGTACGGCCAAACTTTCAGGAAACATTCCTCACACACAAATAAAGAAAAGATGTTATGTGGACATGTGTACGGAAACGCTTAATTTCCATGTTAGAGCTCATTTTAGTTTCGTCAGTATGTACTGTACTTCCTCGATTCACCGCCAGTTGGCCCAATTGAAGGAAGGTGATGTTGACTTCGGTGCTTGTGCTGACATGCGACTCATTGCTCTACAGTACTAGCATCAAGCACATCAGTACGTAGCATCAACAGGTTAGTGTTCATCACGAACGTGGTTTTGCAGTCAGTGCAATGTTTACAAATGCGGAGTTGGCAGATGCCCATTTGATGTATGGATTAGCAAAGGGCAATAGCCGTGGCGCGGTACGTTTGTATCGCGACAGATTTCCAGAACGAAGGTAGCCGACAGGAAGACGTTCGAAGCAATTGATCGGCGTCTTAGGGAGCACGGAACATTCCAGCCTATGACTCGCGACTGGGGAAGACCTAGAACGACGAGGACACCTGCAATGGACGAGGCAATTCTTCGAGCAGTTGACGATAACACTAATGTCAGCGTCAGAGAAGTTGCTGCTGTACAGGGTAACGTTGACCACCTCACTGTGTGGAGAGTGCTACGGGAGAACGAGTTGTTTCCGTACCATGTACAGCGTGTGCAGGCACTATCAGCAACTGATTGGCCTCCATGGGTACACTTCTGCGAATGGTTCATCCAACAATGTGTCAATCCTCATTTCAGTGCAAATGTTCTTTTTGCGGATGAGGCTTCATTCCAACGTGATCAAATTGTAAATTTTCACAATCAACATGTGTGGGCTGACGAGAATCCGCACGCAATTGTGCAGTCACTTCATCAACACAGATTTTCTGTAAACTTTTGGGCAGGCATTGTTGGTGATGTCTTGATTGGGCCCCATGTTCTTCCACCTACGCTCCATGGAGCACGTTATCATGATTTAATACGGGATACTCTACCTGTGCTGCTAGAACATGTGCCTTTACAAGTACGACACAACATGTGGTTCATGCACGATGGAGCTCCTGCACATTTCAGTCGAAGTGTTCGTACGCTCCTCAACAACAGATTCGGTGACCCATGGATTGGTAGAGGCGGATCAATTCCATGGCCTCCACGCTCTCCTGACCTCAACCCTCTTGACTTTCATTTATGGGGGCATTTGAAAGCTCTTGTCTACGCAGCCCCGGTACCAAATGTAGAGACTCTTCGTGCTCGTATTGTGGACGGCTGTGATACAATACGCCACTCTCCAGGGCTGCATTAGCGCATCAGGGATTCCATGCGACGGAGGGTGGATGCAAGTATCCTTGCTAACGGAGGACATTTTGAACATTTCCTGTAACAAAGGGTTTGAAGTCACGCTGGTAGGTTCTGTTGCTGTGTGTTTCCATTCCATGATTAATGTGATTTGAAGAGAAGTAATAAAATGAGCTCTAACATGGCAAGTAAGCGTTTCCGGACACATGTCCACATAACATATTTTCTTTCTTTGTGTGTGAGAAATGTTTCCTGAAAGTTTGGCCGTACCTTTTTGTAACACCCTTTATATTCACGCATGACGTCCCTACAACAGTTCAACTGCATGATGGCCGCAAAAAGTAAGAAATGGACACTTGGGAAAAAGATACGATGCACCACGAAGGAATTATCCGAATGGAACAGATATCAGTAGATGTGGCGTATACGTACAGAAAAACAAGTTACTGCAATTACAGAAAAACTGGATGAGATGTTCATGAGAAAGGGCTTTACATATTGAGCAAGTCAATACCGTGTCCGTCACTGGGATTCAGTTCGAAGCGGGACTCATCACTGAAACACTTCTACTCCAGTCAATAAGGTTACATGCCAAAAACCTGCCTGGAGACACTCTGGACAGCGTGAGATACCAGCCGGACTATCACGGTGCCTGACAACCGGAAGTGATGGTCCACAGTGCCATTTCATTTGATAGCGCGACCCCTTTGGTTGTCATCCGTGTCACCCTTGCAGCACAGTGGTACGTTGACGATATTCCACGCCCCGTTTTGTTCCCTTCATGCCAAACCACAATGAGCATACATTTCAGCAAGATAATCCAACCGCACACAGCGCGAGTTTCTATTGCCTGCTTTTGTCCTTGCCAAACCCTACCTTGGCCAGCAAGGTTTTCGCATCTCTCCCCCCACTGAGAATGTTTGGAGCATTGCAGACAGGACGCTCTAACCAGCCTAACATTTTCACGATTTAATCCGGCATAATTTTGTATGATATCCCTCAGGAGGTCATCCAACAATTCTGGAAATCAACGCAAAGTCGAATACCTGCTTGCCAGGGCCAGAGGTGGATCAGTGCGCTACTGAGTTGCTCAATTTGTCATCCAATTCTTCTGAAACTGCAGTAATTTGTTTGCCTGTACGTCAACATTGCGTCTATCGATTTCCGATAATTCCTTCGTTTTGGGTGTTTTTTTTTATATTCTTTATTTTATATTTTTTGTTCTAGAGAGTATGATACTAAGCTAAATATTCTCTGTACTTAAAATCAATAATGCTCCTCAAAATAAAGAAGTTTCCAAGCCCTGATGCAACTCCTATTCGGTCCTACAGGTAATATGATGTGAAATAGCCCCTTAGGTATCTCACGTTAATTGAAGATCTCTCGCTGTAATGGACAAGAACGAAATTCAGTTATACTTAAGGTTAAAAGAAGGTGTGCACAGTATTACAGACTAATATAAGCGATATCCTTCTGTTGTAAAAACTTAGATTATATTCTAAGGCCGGCCGGTGTGGCCGAGCGGTTCTAGGCGCTTCAGTCTGGAACCGCGCGACCGCTACGGTCGCAGGTTCGAATCCTGCCTCGGGCATGGATGTGTGTGATGTCCTTAGGTTAGTTAAGTTTAAGTAGTTCTAAGTTCTAGAGGACTAATGACCTCAGATGTTCAGTACCATAGTGCTCAGAGCCATTTGAACCATTTTTATATTCTAAGCTCGACCAGTATGAACTACTTTGAGAAAAGGACATCAGACACTCATATGAAACATACTGTGCACCATATGCCGAAAACAGAAGTAGTTTGGCCAGGGTGGCGACAGCACGTTCTGTTACTGCATATTGCATACATTATGGGGCATGCATACGTTCAGGGGCAAACTTGATTGATTTATGACCCCCTGGGGATTAACTGATTTATGATCCCCTTCCATCCTACTGAGAAACTCTTTGATCTCGCCGACAGCATTCCTGCGTGGATCACTAAAATAAACCCTCCCGTCTCATTACCTACCCTTGATTTGTAACCTCCGTCCAGAGAAATTCTGTCGAAAGCCTTTCTCCCTCACACTTCCAGTTCAGTTGAGATCCGCTTCCCCTCCCTTGAATTATGATAATTCATCTCTCCGAGAAATCCTCACCGCTGTTTTTCCCCATCCCCCAGCTCCCCCCCCCCCCCCCCTATCCCTGCACCACTTACGGTCCAATTGCGCTATCCAGAAATCCTCTTGACATTTCCCTTTAACCTATTGTGCTGATTTTTCACCTTTCCTCCCTGCAACACCTACAGCTCGACTGCGATATCGAAATCCGGACAGTTTTCCAATCATTACCCAACCTCTTCTGAATGCATATCTAAACAATTTGACTGCGTCTTCATATACACGCACACGCCCTCCGCTGGGCTGCGCCATGCACCTGTGTCCACTTCCGCACTGCAAGCCGGTCAAGAGACACACGCAGTCCGCTGGAAGCCGCATCGGGCTCGGGCCTGTGACACAGCACCGCACCGCGAGGGATGCCAGCTATCAATACTACGCTCACATCTCGCGCAATCAGCGTACTGGCCGTACAGAGATACTCAATGAATACCGAAATTACAGGATGCATACTGAACGTCCAGAGGGCTCCTCTGCTCGCAAAAGTGGATCCAAGCTATAGTCTTGTGGCCATCCGGCCAACAGGTCACCTTGCAGGCGAGGTCCCCATTGTTGGTGACGGCGTCCTTTGCTTTGAAATTCCCACCTCTAACGGGTACTTCCGGTTGCAAACACCCGCGCCTCAAACCAAGAGACCGCGCAGTCCAAGAATACTGTGCTCCTATTGACTTAAACACACTGAAGAGCCAAAGAAACTGGTACACCTCCCTAGTATCGTGTAGGACCCCGAAGGCACGCAGAAGTGCCGCGACACGGCGTGGTATGGACTCGACTACTGTCTGAAGTAGTTGCGTTGGGGTTGGGTTGTTTGGGGGAGGAGATCAAACAGTGAGGTCAACGGTTTCATCGGATTAGGGAAGGATGGGAAGGGAAATCAGCCGTGCGCTTTCAAAGGAACCATCCCGGCATTTAGCTGAAGTGATTTAGGGAAATCACGGAAAACTTAAATCAGGATGGCCGGACGCGGGATTTAACCGTCGTTCTCCCGAATGCGAGTGCAGTGTGCTAACCACTGCGCCACCTCGTTCGGTCCTGTCTGAAGTAGTGCTGGAGGGAAATGCACCATGACTTCTGCAGGGCTGTCCATAATTCCGTGAGGCTACGTGTGGCTGGAAATCTCTTCTGAACAGCACGTTGCCAGGCATCCCAGATATGCTCAATAATGTTCGTGTCTGGGGAGATTGGTGGCCAGTGGAAGTGTTTAAACTCAGAAAAGTGTTCTTGGAGCCACTCTGTAGCAATTCTGGACGTGTGGGGTGTCGCATTGACCTGCTGGAATTGTGCAAGCCCATCGTACGTGTCACCTGTCAGAATCGTATCTAGACGTATCAGGGGTCCCTTATCACTCCAAATGCACACGCCCCACAAAATTACAGAGCCTCCAGAAGCTTGAACCGTCCCCTGCTGACTTGCAGGGTCCATGGATTCATGAGGTTGTCTCCTTATCTGGACACGTCCATCCGCTCGATAAAATTTGAAACATGACTCGTGCGAACAGGCAACATCTTTCCAGTCATCGACAGTCCAATGTCGGTGTTCACGGGCCCAGACGAGGCGAACAGCTTTTTGTCGTTGAGTCATCAAGGGTACACCAATAGGCCTTCGACTCAGTAAGCCCATTTCGAGTATGTTTCATTGACTCATTCGCACGTTGACACTTATTGACAGCCCAGCATTGAAATCTGCAGCAATTTGCGGAAGGATTGCGCTTCTGTTACGTTAAACTATGTTCTTCAGTCGTCGTTGGTCCCGTTCTTGCAGGATCATTTTGCGGACATAGCGATGTCGGAGATTTGATTTTTTACCGGGTTCCTGACATTCACGGTACACTCGAGAAGTGGTAGTACGGGAAAACCCCACTTCATCGCTACCTCGGAGATGCTGCATCCCATTGCTCGTTCGCCGACTGTAACATTACGTTCCAATGCACTTAAATCATGATAACCTGCCATTGTAGCAGCAGTAACAGATCTAACAACTGCGTCAGACACTTTTTGTATAATATAGGCGTTGCCGACAGCAGCGCCGTATTCTGCCTGTTTACATACAGTATCCTGTATTTGAATACACATCTCTGTACCAGTTTCTTTGGCGCTTCAGTGTATTACAATTGGAGCACCAATCTGCTGGCATTCGAGAATGAGCGAAGTATCAGAAACACTTCCTCCTCATGACACCTGCGATTCTGTAACAAATCTGGCTTTGTAATAACAATATCTACATCATCCCTATGATTGCACATAGTTAACACATTAAATCTTTCGTACCCTCGTGACTGAGCATGCACATTGATGTACTGAAATTACATTTTTTTCTCCACGAAATATCGAAGAATCTATACTGATCATCCTCGCAACCATTTCATTTTCTACGCACATGTCGGAACGCTGGCCGTTACACGTTAAAATGTTAGCGTTTCTTCCAAGATATCGAAATCATTCTGTCTACGAGTGCGGTGAATCACAAATCAGGTGTTTCTAGTAAAACACTTTTCAAAGACATATCACATCAAAACACTTACATCAACCAGCTCCATAGGATTTCTAAATTGCGACAGGCGTCACACATGCAGCAGGTGATTGAATTTCCACATCACTCAATGAATGGCGTTTCGACAAGGATCAGAGTAAGCTCCCTACTGTAACGTCTCCTGGCAAAACACATATTATATGTGGTAAAAAAAAAATTGAACTGGACGATTATAATTTTATTTCTGCATGGACAATGATTGTGTGAACTTTATGTAATGAAGAGAAACCATTATGTGTCATGTTTTATACTTGTATAGAATTAGGTATCGATTTATTAAAGATAATGTCTGTGTCGGCGAGTACTGAAACCACTACAGACGAAACTTATTAAATATCAAACAAGGATGTAAATGTGTTAAACCGGGTATAAATAGTAGTGACAGAGCATTAATTTCTCTGTCGTGTTTTTGGAGTTTCGTGAGTAGGAACAGTAAAAAAAATTGTTCAAATGGCTCTGAGCACTATGGGACTTAACATCTGTGGTCATCAGTGCCCTAGAACTTAGAACTACTTAATCCTAACTAACCTAAGGACAACACACACCCATGCCCGAGACAGGATTCGGACCTGCGACCGGAGCGGTCACGCGGTTCCAGACTGAAGCGCCTAGACCTCACGGCCACACCGGCCGGCTAGGAACAGTCTGTGACGCCATATTGTATGCTTGCGTAGCATTCTTTTGGTATTTTATCCCATCCTTTTACTACACTTTCAGCTATTTAAATATTATTCGTGGTGCTGAGCTGCGCTACGAACGAACGAGCTGCTGCCGCGACGCATTCAAACTGCACTGAATGAAACCAATCATACCGCAAGGAAGCGGACAGGTAATAGTGAACTAAAATTATTCTTTCAGCTGTCAGGATTGCAGGGCAGAGCAGCAGATTTTATGATGTGTTTTACAGGTGAACACTGGCTGCGGATGATGATATATTATTAACAGTGCAAAAAGATAATTTACCTTTATGACATAAAAGAAATCTTGCTGGGGGTGGTTTTGATCTGGCAAACGTTATAGTAAAAATATTTTTTTCTCTGATAATAGTCTCATATTCTCGTGTTAGTCGTGATACTTATTGGTGTTTTAATGCTAACAAAAATCCACTGCAAAATTTTGATGTTGAACAAACATTGTGTAATGTAGCGTCAGTATTGATACAAAATAATTTTCAGTAATTTTTCAATAACTATAAAGTAAGAAAGATATGTTGAACTTTATAGCGAGTTTTATAGAAAGCCAGATCCAGAATAATAACAACATAATATATTTTGTTTCGTTGAAAATTAATGATCCAAATAAAGTCACAGCACAGCATCGCTAAAAAGTATTTCAGGGCTCCTTTCGTAGCAACATATTTTATCTCATCCATTCATCAATATATTAGGTGTTACGCGAGCAATAACAAAGAGAGCGAAACTACCTCGTGACACCTGCAAGGAACTAATTAATTCAGTCATAAACATTACGCACTTAGCAAATTTTTGTAACATCACACAAACTAACACTGAATTCCCTCACGTATTTTCCAGAGTCGTGATACTGTGTTGGCAGGTTGAAAGAGAAGGAATACGTGTTATTCAGTCACCAGAAGGTGTATAAGACGATCGAAGTGCTGGTATACAGTAAGAGAACTTCCGTACTGAATCTTCACAAAATTTCCATGGAGAACTTTAGCAACACAGGCGGTGGCTACCCAAGCATACTGCGCAGAACATTATTATTATTATTATTATTATTATTATTATTATACTACTATTATTGTTATTACTGTTATTATTTCACATCATGATTGGAAGTGGTAGTAAGAATTTCAAATGTCATGCTATGTCCTTCTTTAGTGAAACAATTTGCGGGAAACAAGTTACATAATAATTTGATCAGTAACTTTATCATCACGACTGGAATCAGTGGTGTACAAACCGATTGTGAGAATTTCAAGTAAGCCACATCTATCACAAAACCTACTCACCTTCACCTATTATGGAAGACAGAGCACACTCTGTTATTCGACCCGTTCCGAAATTATGCCTCTACTCTTAAACAATCTGAAAAAATAGCGAAGCAGCAGTACTTTGTAAACCAATAGCTGTTGTCATGCTTAGATGTCTGAAAATCCAGTGTATAACGGCCCTTCAGATATGCTCCGCACACCTTATTGCCAGCTACAGTGTACGCCCTCTCTCCCTACCTAAACGGTCAGGCGGCTCGCGCCGTAAGGCGTAAGCCCCGGCCTCGCGGAACCGCCAACTACCTGGCCAAGAGTTCGGACAGCGACTGCCTCCGCTACGCACTTGCACACCAAGAGAACTTTGTCTCAGGCATATTTACCAGTATCATTATAGTTAAATATTACGACTGCAATGCTAATCTGGTGGCATTCGGCAACGAGCGAAGTATCGGGAATACCTTCTCCTCCTAACGTCTGTTGTTCTGTAACGGATTTCATGTTGAAATATCGGTATCTACTCTAGTATTGCCTGTGGTCGAAATTCGATCAACTGAGTCAATGGATCCGACCTGTGACACATGAAATTTTTATATCTTAAAATCATACACTCCACGTAAAACTGTGACTGAAATTTTAGCTTCAGGGCTGACCATAGCAAATGCTGCACTGTAACTACCAGTATTCTAAAAATAATTTTTTGATTTCTGTTGAGTTGTTCGATCATTTAAAGTGATTCCATCACACACTGCATCGAAAAATAGATTTTATGTTAACCGCTGCAAATTAACTTTTTCCTTGCGATAACACGCTGTGAATGCCGTTGTATCACGAAAAGTAAGCTCAGGTACGAAATGATTCGCATTACAAAATGTAGACTGTAAGCTCATCAAACCACAATTATAGCTCTCAAAATTATTTGGAATTACGTTCAGTGCACATTTAATTGTATTTTTCAAAATAGCAATGGAAATATCAGTATGAACGGCCACATTTTTCCAGTTACTTTGTCTATGCAGAAAGTGTTTCTCTAGCTTTTCGTCTTTCAGTCCGATACATTAGTGTTCTTCTACGAGCCATAGCATAAAACAAATATAGTGTCCGTATAATAATGGAAGTCGTAGCTATACGAAATGAAGCAATTGAAAATTAGGCACACTTCAGAATTTGTTGTGACGTCGGCAAACGAACACGTAGTTATTTCTGTTTACTCTTAGACGAAAGTAAGGGAAAAAAATAACAAAGTCTGTTGGCCACGACGTCTTCATTACTAAATTTCGTTATCCCCGGCTGACAACATCAACGACGTACAAGTTGTGGCATTGTAGCTGGCCGTTATGCGTGTGTTACTGCAAATGAAACATCTGCAGCATTTAAATATGTACGTCCCTGTAATGCGATTTCACTAAAAGTTGTTACATTTGTGTGTTGTTTCCACCGTAGCACTAGAACGGCACGTGTGGTGTAAACTGGCAGCAGTGTCAGAGACAGAAAAACATATCTCATGTAAGAATGTCTACTTTCTTTTACCCCCCTTAATGGCTATGGACACACATGATTTTTGGAGCACATATGTGGCAAAGTACCTTTCGAGTTATTAGTTTCGTTGGCCTCCTTGTATAATTAATTTTAAAAATCGTTACTTCCATTTTCGGCGTTCTAATATTAATATTATGATCGTTCAATAAAACAGAAGACATTAAGAATTAGGAACTTACTTCAAATTTTCTGGCAATGGCGGCAAATGACCACAGGGCTACACTTACAAAAAAAAAAGCGAAATAATGACAACAATATACAATGTTATTTACAGACTTCTTTACTCCGATATTTTGAGTTCGACTGCGGACAACATCATCCACCTAGGAGCCGGCGCATTTTATCTGTCTGGTATGAATTTGTTGCTGCAAATGAGCCAAATAAACATGAACGTCCCTATAATCTGATTTCATGAAAAATTTAATCATAGCACCTTATCGGTACACGGGACAGAAGTTGGCAGCCCTTCGGTTTCGATCTTTACATTTTGGAAATTTTAATGGGTGATGGAGAAGGTATTATCAGATTTAGGAATAGGGTAGAGTATACCTCCTTTTACCACGCTTAACGCCAGTATACACACATGAATTCTGTCTGTATGCACATGTATGGCAAAGTATCTTTCGAATTATATAAGTTTCATTGGCCTCCTTGTATAATTAATATTAAAAATCTGTACTTCAATTTTCGTGTTTCCTTATTAATATTATGATATCCTCCCTATGGCTGGGCGTAATTTTCCACGTAAAATGTTCCTACATTACGACTTGACACGCAGATCGATACGGTGAGATAGAGATTTTCCACGTAAAATTGAAGAATCTATAAACAGCTACAAACATCAAACATACAGTCGGTCATTAAACTTTCACATCAATCAGCGAACGACATGCTGAAAAGTTACACTATCCAGAGGCGTAACTTCCGTGGGCATTATACATACATCAAGTCAGTGAACTTTGACATCAATCAACGAAAAATGTATCGTAAAAAACCTGAGTACGCTGCCTACAACATGGTATTTGCCACGAACTCGTCAGTTCAGTCATAAACATCAGGTGTGTCATACATTTTTGTAACTTCACAGAACCTAACACTGAACTTTCTCACCTCTTTCCTATGACGTCATACTTCTTTACAAGTTCTTGTGGCGAGGAGCACATGTTATTCAGTCTCCAGAAACGGTATAAGACGACCTCCGTTCTGACGTACAGTAGTATAATTTTGTACTCGAGCCGTTAAGCAGTGTATTACCAGGGAAGGCCTTAGCAGGCGAGGGGCCATGTGGAAAACTTCCGCTCAGGGCTCTACCATATCCCCCCCCCCCTCCCACCCTCATCCAACATAAGTTATACACTTTCGTCACGTTCAGAAGAATTCTGTCATCATTCAGATACTACCAAAATATCAAAATACTGTTACTACAACAGACCTACAGTTGTGATAGGAGAATAATTAATCCGACAAGGAATCTTAATAGGTATGGTAACACAGGCCAACAATGGAGAAACTTTTTTGCTGAAAATACCTTATTCTTATGTTTCTTAGGGTGAGAAATCCAAATATGATACTTAAAAATCTGTGTCACCCACCATTTCTTCACATTTTACAGTAAAATTTATTAAATTAAGCGATTTTTAAAGAATTTAACACATTTCATACAGTTAAAATAATTTAAAAAAGAGGTGTACTGAATGTAGATGACGTTGACAGCACTGCCAATAAACATTTGCTGGCAAAAAAGGTCGATTCTATTTTTGTGTTAAGAGATGGCGTTTTATTTACTGTCAACCTAACCTCACTTTCCCATTTCCAGTACATGTTCTCAGTACAATGTCTAACCGTGGTTGAAAAAGTCTGCTGACAGTTTTTATTATATTTTTGGTGAATTTGTGATTAAAAGCACCAAAGAAACATTACAGACTTGGTGAAAAAGGTTTATCTATCATACTTTGGATCTAAACTTGGTGATCAAGATAAATCTTAGGCGCCGCATAAGGTATGTTATGTGTGTGTTAAAGATCTGAGAAAATGGACCTAAAAGTAGAAAAAGCCTTTACATTTTCTGTTCGTTTGATATTGATGGAGCTAGGAAATCATTCCAATGATTGCTACTTTTGCATTGTTGCTACTGGTCATAATTCGAAAAACAAGAAGGTAATAAGTTACCGTAACCTTCCGTCCATCATCCAACCAGTAGGGCATGGTGTAGATTTGCCGGTTCCTGAACCACCAGATGATTTAAATTCTATTCCAACAGAAGTATTTTCTCATGTACCATGTGATTGAGATGAAGCAGATGATGATGAATTCCATTGTAATACAGAAAGTCTACAGCCCAAATTGTTTACTCAGACCGAGCTTAACGATTTGGTTAGGGATATGGGATTAACGAAAGTAAACGCTGAATTGTTTGTTCTAGATTAAAAGAAAAGAACTTATTGGCAGTTGAACCAGCATAGACATGTATAGAGAGAGAGAGCATCAAAAGCGAGAGCAGAGAGCAGATTAAAAAAAAAAAAAAAAGCTAAGCCTACTGAAACAGTTTGCAAAGGCTTTGCCTAAAGATGGACCATGTATCTCTGCTAAACGTTTCCACACCTTTCAGAAGCTAAACTAAAAAAAGGCGTCCTTGTCGGACCTGACATTAGATAATTGATGTTTGATGTTAACTTTGAATCCACAATGACCTTAAATGAGAGAGAAACATGGGGATCATTCAAGCAAGTCGTTACAAAGTTTTTACGACATGAAGAAGACCCATCATTATTTTACTATAGCTACAATGTTAAGGAAGTTTAAAAATTTGGGCTAGACTGTTTAATGAGCGTGAAAGTTCACTTTTTGAACAGTCACCTTGATTACTTCCCGGCCAATATGGGCGATGTTAGTGAGGAGCAAGGAGAGCGTTTTCACCAGGACATTAAAGTGAGGGAAAAACGCTACCAAGGCCGCTGGAACACAAACGTAATGGGAGACTGATGTTGGTCACTTCACTGAGAAGTTCAGCAAGCGACTCATTACAGAAAAAGCTATACAAGAAGCTTCAAAGAAAAAAGAGAAAGAAAATACAAACCAATTCCAGCTGACAAGTGAAACCTCTATTAACACATATCATTGTTTTAAGTAGCTTACTGTAAATACAAACCATGTTTATGTTGTAACAAAGCATTTCATTAATTTCCCCATTTACCGTATAGCATAGAAATTTTCTACTATATAGTAAAAAGCATATTGCTAGAAAACTATGGGCGATACAAAAGAACTAAGGCTTGATTTGGATTCAGCTAATAAAAATCTGTAAAGATCAGCTATCAAAGTAAAAAAAGTTTTTCAAAAAATTTTTTGTTGACCTGTGATAATTACTAAAATATTAATATTAAAAACTAACAAAGCTATGGGAATCCTTCCCATTTAATGAAATTCAAAATCAAGTAAGGTTCACAAGTGTTGCTCAGGATATACGTTTAAATGTTTTCGTAACTTGATTGTGCTCAATATTTACAAGAAATTAAATGAGCTGCACGATATAAACACTAAGGATTATCTGCTTAACACACTTTACACAATATATTTTTTCCTTGCTTTCTTTAAAACCAGATGCATCAATAATACCTTCAAAATTCAGTTCTGGAACCAAGTCATGTTCCACTGACAGCATTCTAAGAGAAGACAGCAATTCTTGTGAGATGCTGCTTCTGAAATAATTCTTGATGATCTTTCAACGAGAAAAGCTCGTTTCAGCGGGGGACAACAGTCACTGCCAACGTTTTCAAAATTCTTTGGGTAATATAAGTATTGTGAAATGCGTTTACAAAGTCATTCAGCTATTTCAATACTAACACGGGAGTTTTCACATCCTTAGACACCACTGTCTTGAACACTTTAATTTCTGTCAAAATGTCTGATGCAACAATGCCTTTTGAATATTCAACATTTATATTTACGTTTAGCCGTTTCTCAAGGTTTTTACATAGAATTTTCAGTTCTTTGCCCTGTACGTATTTTAAACTTTCTGGAGAAAATAAAAAGCCGGATATTTCGGAATACTTAGCTCGTTGGCCAAACATTTCTTTCAAATTTTTCAACACTGTCTCAACCACAGGGCAGAAAAAAACGATTTTGCATTTCTCTTCTGAAAGTTGAGCTCTGAAAACCATGTTGTCACTCCCATAATTAAACAGTGTCACCTTCTTGCCAGCTCTCTTTTCTCCAAATTTTGGTTCAATATGTGAACATTCAGCTATCTCTATCGCTGTTACCTTCGCATTAACAAAATCTTCTTCACGGAGATTCTCAATAAACTAGACTTTCGAGGGATTTAGTTGCTACTTTCATGCCCATAGGGGTGGTAAGTTGCTGTGGGACCGCCGGCCGCGGTGGTCTAGCGGTTCTAGGCGCGCAGTCCGGAACCGCGCGACTGCTACGGTCGCAGGTTCGAATCCTGCCTCGGGCATGGATGTGTGTGATGTCCTTAGGTTAGTTAGGTTTAAGTAGTTCTAAGTTCTAGGGGACTGATGACCACAGATGTTAAGTCCCATAGTGCTCAGAGTCATTTGAACCATTTGCTGTGGGACCAAACTGCTGAGGTCATCAGTCTCTTGGCTTACACACTACTTATTGTAACTTACGCTAAGGACAACACGCGCACCCATGCTGGATGGAGGACTCGTACCTCCTACGGGGGAAGCTGCACGAACCTTCGCAAGGTGCCCCAGACCACGCAGCTACATCGCGCGGCCATACTCATGTTTTTTGCTTGAAGTGCCTTACATGATGCGTTGATGGCAAAGAGAAGATCATACCAGATAGCGACGTCTACGATAAACTCGAAGATGTCCACAGCTCGTGGCCTAGTGGCTAGCGTTGTAGCATCTTGATCATGGGTTCCCGGGCTCAATTCCCAGCGGATTGGGGATTTTTTCTGCCCGGGGACTGGGTATTTGTGTTGTCCTCATCATTTCATCATCATCAGTGTCATCATTCGTGACTGTGGCTAGATTGGACTGTGTAAAAAATTCGATCGTGCAGAAATTAGGACTTCGTAGGGGCGCTGATGACCGCACAGTTGAGAGCCCCACAAACCAGACATCGACTCTAGTTCGTTCACAGCTTCGCTATTTCTTTTGGATTGAACAGTGCTGTTGCTCACCTCAAGACGGACATCTCTGACTGCTGTTGTCTGGTAGCTAGTAGCTTTGACGCTCTCCACCCTACTGTTCCATCGAGTATCTGAAAGCTACTTCGCTGTGAAAGTTTGTACCCTGTTCAATAACATTTCCCACCTCTGAACTGATGCACCGAAAAGAATGCATATTCTTTGAATTACAGGAAAATACGTAAGGGCTTTTGCTGTAGATTTTGACAAATCTGTTAACACAAGATTAAGACTATGACTGGATTTTCTCCTATTGTTGAAGTGACGTTCAGAAAGTTGAGGAAATGTTCTAAAGTCACTGCGTCTTCTGATAAATTTACGAACCTAGCAATCGGTGTCATTTGTTCATTGTGACTTGGATCACGTGTAAAATCAAGTATGATGGAAAAATAATTTCTCTTACAAAGTTAACATTGGTGTTTTTTACTTCGTTGGCAAGCAAATTTATGAGTTCATTTTGAATGTTTTCCCCAAGATAATGGACATGAATTTCTTGGGTTTTTACCTGTCTCAAAAGTTCCTGCAAAACGGTCAGTTTCTACTATCACTTCGATCAAATCAAGAAAATTACCATTATTTTCTTGATTAAGATTGTCAGTGGTTTCCCCTAAGGCGATTTTATGTTGAGCTAAGCACCTGACGTTGAGAATATTTTTTTCTAGAACCATACGCCAATGTTCCTTCTCTTTTTGCAGTAATTTGAGGTCAATTTGATCAATACCACTTCTTTATTTCTAACGTATCTCACATTCTATCCATTTTTTGTTATTTTATTATTATTTTGTTTATGTGCTTAAATGATTGTCCATGCCCTTGAAACCGATTTCCTAAATGGACCCAATCAAAGAGCCCATCAATTGACAGCTTATTTCAAGAAGATCCTAAAAGCTTATAATGAAAACAAAAGACTTTCTGTGTAGATTTCGAATACACAAGCCATTTATCATGCCTTTTCTCTGCATTTGGTAAAGTTCTTACGTAAAAAAGAGTTCAATACTTTCTTCTGTTCCAATTTGAGGGATACTCAAAGCTTGGATTTTTAGCAGGGCCTTTCTGTACAATTTTATTTATGTGAAGGATGTTAACACATTATCCACATACCTGGGTCCGAATTTGTGATTACTTCACAACTGCTACTACCACATCTATCTGGATATAGGATAGCGGGAGGTCCAGATTCCAATTAATGTTCACTTATATGTAAAGCACCACATGATGAGGGACTAATGTTAATGCATTCTTCCTTTAAGCACACTTTAGTTGAAGTTGTTCGTCGAAGAAACTTTTCAAAAGTGTTTTTAGTGAGTTCAAGAAACAAAATAGATACACGAATCACTTTCAAAAGATGATTTGAATATTAGCGTATTTGTTGCGTGTGATCTGTTGGCAGTCTTAGATTTTAAGTGAGAGTGACCTTGTACCATAGATCGCGTCTAAAAATGATGTTGTCCCTTAAAAGATTATCTTTAACCTAATAGAATAAATTGGCAAGATTAGATGGGTAGATCACAAACTAATGAGGAGGTATTGAATAGGACTGGGGAGAAGAGAAGTTTGTGGCACAACTTGACTAGAAGAAGGGATTGGTTGGTAGGTCATGTTCTGAGGCATCAAGGGATCACCAATTTAGTATTGGAGGGAAGCGTGGAGGGTAAAAATTGTAGAGGGAGACCAAGAGATGAATACACTAAACAGATTCAGAAGGATGTAGGTTGCAGTAGGTACTGGGAGATGAAAAAGCTTGCACAGGATAGAGTAGCATGGAGAGCTGCATCAAACCAGTCTCAGGACGATCACAACAACAACAACAAATAGAAACATATTTTAAGTCTCTTATTGCTCCCTTCTCAAGGGTGTTTAGCAAGTCCACAAATTAACTTTAACATTAGATGGCAAATAAACACAGCACTACACTCAAGAGGTGTGTAACAGGCTGGATGTGGCATGTGTAGCAGGTGAGTTGGTGCTAAGAGAAGAGTTACCCCTTTGCTTAATATCATCAGTAGGGTCAGTGGTGACGGTAAAGGATCGATCTACAGCCTATGGAAGAAAAACGTAGGCATCTAGACTATTGACTGACCAGAGATGGGTCAGCAGATGACAAATGGTTGCTCTTGTCAGTGTCGTGGCAAGTGCCCAGAGACGTCAGTCGTTTGGTCTGGCCCTTTCCGGCCCCTCCTTTCTAGTCAGCAGCAGCGTTATGTTCAGGTCAGGTCCCCCGAGACATTTGCGTCAGACAGCAGTGACCCCAGATGGTCGTGTGACGTCAGGTGCGAGCCTCCGTTACCTGCTGGCTGCAGGGGAGACACCCCTGCAGATGATCCCCCTCTCCCTTGGCACGAATGAAAGGGACGAGCAGGATTCTGTCTGTGCCTATGTCGCCCTTGAGCTGCCCCAGTGTCATCACATCTACCGGCTGCCTGCCCTGTGGCCTCAGACTGGGGAGACAGGGCTTCTGTATCTCATAGCTACTGATGTGGCCCTGCGGTAATATCATGTCAGCTGGTGACTCACCCAGGGTTGTCACGCATGCTGTAACGTCACACTGGCAGTTGCGTCCAAGATCTCGCTACGACACCCGAGCCCCACCATATGTCAGTGTTGTGTTAGGCTCCCAACGCCACTCATGCATCCCCACTGGCTAAGCCGGCACAGCCAGCACATTCATACTTCAAGCACTCTCATACCATGCAAGACTTACTTCTAATTATTCATCCCATTACCAAGCTTAGGTACCTCTAACCCTTTCTACTTTATGCTACTTTGGAATTTGATACTTCTCTTGATCGCTACTTAATGAATGGTGATGCTGATTCGGATATCTGTCGAAGTATCTGATAGAATACTACTCACCACCATCTGTACACTTCTCTCTGTGTTGTCAGCACAGATCAGACATCAGCAAGAATTCACCTTTCTCTCTGAAACTGACCAATAGCTCTCAAAAATTGACATATAGATATCATCAATAGACAGCTACTGCAATGACATAAAAAAGTCCCATTCGCCATTTCCTTCCTATCCGTCTAGAAACATACCACCATGACTCGCACTCCACGTGCTCACGCCACTGTAACACAAGACTTTGCCAATGACGCATTTCTGGCGCTGGTGATCCACAGTCGAAATACCTCAAGCCAAACATCATCGCAATGCTGATGGTCATTCATAAGCGATAACCACAGACGAGAAAGTACCACCAGCGAAAAATATCGCACCATACGCGATTATCCACAAGTGTAACCACACTCGAAAACAATCAACGAGAATACATCGCTTTACTGATGATAACCCTAATCGAACCATAGCGAGAAAAATGACCATACTCGAACATGAACACGCCTCTGGCGTGGAGAACCCAGGTCCATCTCGCAAGATACTCCCACTGGTATGGGTGACATGATCCAAATCACAATGAGGTCCACTATCGGATCACAAATCATCTTCTGTGGCACCACTATCGCCTCCTCAATACGAATGGTGGAACAGACCGTACATACTCCCCACCGGCCATGCACACAATATCAACGGAAGAAACAGAACCATTAACTACATTCTAAGATGAATTCTGAGAATAACTGTGTCTCCAAAACTTGCGCAATTATTTCTGAACCAACAAAAATGCAATTTTCACGTTGTTCTAACACATAACCTTTCTGTGGCGTGACAAGCTACTAATACAGTAATGTTCAAGTGTTGATTCAACCGGTTTTCCCATGAAGCCGAGATTTTTCCGCCGAGAAATCGACACACTACTATCCAAGAAACAAATTTCTACCTGTGAAACATGAGAGGTTACAAGTATGTCACAAATTTGCGGTAAATTCTCAAAGAGAAAATGCTCGTCAGAAAACTACAAACGCAAAACTCATTGATCAGATGTCACAGGAGAAGACCTTATTTGTAAATCAAAATAACAAATCACCCCAAAAGAGTGCAAATGCGAACAAATAAAGAACAACACAATGACTACATAAATGAATAAGTAACAAATGATTCTTAACATTAACTTGGTAGTCTAACTATACATGTTTTATTGTATAAGTGATTTCACATGGTAAATGAGATGGATCCCTAAGGCCTTCTTGGATTTCAGTGTTTCGAGTTCCACCGTGTTTGAGCTAGCCTACGAAATCGAACAGGTCCGATATTGATTGGGTACAATTTGTGGGCCGGCCGGAGAGGCCGTGCGGTTCTAGGCGCTACAGTCTGGAACCGCGCGACCGCTACGGTCGCAGGTTCGAATCCTGCCTCGGGCATGGATGTGTGTGATGTCCTTAGGTTAGTTAGGTTTAAGTAGTTCTAAGTTCTAGGGGACTGATGACCTCAGATGTTAAGTCCCAGAGTGCTCAGAGCCATTTGAAATTGAAGTCCCTAACACTGTTCTGCATTTGCTCCTTGTATCGTCACTGATTATTTAGTGGTGTTTTAGCTCACTTGGGGGATTCTTCTTCTCAGAGGGTCGCGAGTTCGTTGCTCCTACATTGATTGCTGTAAGGACGAACAGTGGTACAATATAAAATTCTAAATCAGGATCCGGCAGAAGTAAAGGCACAGACACTGACTTAGGATGCCGCAAATTCCTCTCTAAATTCATTCAGACATTGCTCTGAACAGCCTGCAGACGCACAGAGACAGTAAAAGTAAATTTTTTAACGTGAAATATTTTCTGAACACCATGACCAACAGTCCCATTGCACTCAGTATGCTTTAGCATTTAGTTTATATATCTTCCGGTAATACCACACGAAACACTTCAGTGTCACTCGGTATACTATCAGTTACAGCGCACGTCTTTACACCTTTCAGCTTAGATCGCGACTCCTGCAGAAGCTTAGGCACCGTTTCACGCCTGTCTCTTCCTGCTTGCTTCTGATTGGTCTATCTCAATATCTCATGGAAGTTTACTTTAATTAGAACATCTACCTTTCCTCATAAAAATTATTAAAGTTGTTGAAATTATGAAATGATCGTTCTCAGTACAAGCAAGACCACCGGTATGGTCGGAAGTTGAAATTTAATAGTAACCTGCGAAAGCAAATTGCGAGCGATGTGCGTGGTCTAGAGGACGCCGGCACGGTAGCTCAGCGTGCTCTGTCAGGGAGCTGGCTGCTCTCTGTAATTAAAAAAAAAACTAAGTAAAGGGATAAACGACTAACTTTAACAAGTGTCATGTGACGTCCGCTACGACCAAACACAATGAACAATAACGAACAAAATACAAAAAAGGGGATAGCATGTTTAATTCATAATCAAAACGTCTTCGGTCCCGGGTTCGAATAACGCCGCTGCTTGAATTTTGATAAATAGCATCGGCAGCCGAAGACTTCCGGCATAAGAAGTCACCCTCATTCTGCCAATGGCCTTGTCAAAGAGGGCGGAGGAGCTGACAGAGGTCCAGGGCACTCTCTTGTCCTAGGGGTATGAAACTGCCCCTAAAGGCGGAAGAATCAGCAATGAGCAAAGACATGAGGATCCAGAAGGCAGTGGAAACCACTGCATTAAAGACACGTAACGTGTACCCACAGGACATGTGGCCTGGAATAGAGAAAGCGTTATGATGATCTTTCCACTGGCAAAAGATTCCGGAATAGTCCCCCATTCGGATCTGATCTCCGGGAGAGGACTGCCAGTGGGGAGGTTACCATGAGAAGAAGACTGAATAATCAACGAAAGGATAACGTTGTAACGTGGAATGTCAGAAGCTTGAACGTGGTAGGGAAACCAGAAAATCTGAAAAGGGAAATGCAAAGGCTCAATCTAGGTGCAGTAGGGGTCAGTGAAGTGAAGTGGAAAGAAGACAAGGATTTCTGGTCAGATGAGTATAGGGTAATATCAACAGCAACAGAAAATGGTATAACTGGAATAGGATTTGTTATGAATAGGAACGTAGGGCAGAGAGTTTGTTACTGTGAACAGTTCAGTGACAGGGTTGTTCTTATCAGAATCGATAGCAAACTAACACCGACAACGATGGTTCAGGTGTACATGCCGACATCGCAAGCTGACGAGATAGAGAAAGTGTATGAGGATATTGAAAGGGTACTACAGTATGTACAGGGGGATGAAAATCGAATAGTCATGGGGGACTGTGTAACGTCACGAGTTAATGCGCGATAGCATTCGTTTGCTATACAGCCCGCAGTATTGGAGCCGGAGGCTGTGAAAGAAACCGCCACTTGGGTCTTAGCCAATGAGTCATGTACACCTGCTACTATGGAGGCAGCGTGAGAACGGCTTCTGTGTCACTTCTTAGCGACCGTACATTCACCACCTATAAGAACCTAAATAAATGATACTAAATATGATTCAATCATTTTCAAAATCGGTACACTACCTTTTGACATTCAGGAGAAGATTGTATCCAAATGTCAGCTTCATAACAATCATACTTTCGGAGATAGAAGAAATTGCTAAAAAAGTAAGAAACCGACACTTAGGAAACTAAATTCAGTTAGGAAATATAATAGTTTATCCTTTGGTATTATCTGAAAACATAAACAGAACTCGCAGGGTGCAGAATTAATTAATTGAGATTTTCATATTAAACCTTTTATTTTTTTCGTTTTAGTAATATAAAAACCAGACAAAATTATTATTGGTGTCTAAGACTGTTGTGGGAGTTTATGTCAGTGAAGGAGACTGTGTACGTGGGATATTCATCAAATTTTAATGTTGCATTATATACCGTCTTAAGTAACCTGCAAGAGTTACGCAAGTCTGTTGTGGGAAAATGTTCATAGGAAATTACCCGCTTTGCCGATGGCGTATGTCTAGGTGTGATTGCTATTGTACTCGTAACAGAGCAGCCAGAAAGTCAGCTGGAGTAGTATCTGTATCTAAAGGATATTTCCAGATTTAGTGCGTTTTCATTTTCGTTTATTAAACATTACGTTAATATTTGTATATCAGAATGACGTAGATACATCTGTATCTAAGGACTGGTGCAGGCCAGTTTTGGCGCGAGTATGATCATGAGCGATTATTCTGACTGGCAGCGAGTATGGTTAGCCAATCAGAATTGAGACGGTTCCCGCTCGTTCCTGACAGTTATACTGGGAGGGAGGTTGCAAGAAGGGAGTCTATCGCCAGCTTTGAACGTAGCCGGTCATGTTACTACTGCGAGTCAAAATAATGTGTAAAATGAAGGAATATTGAGTTCCTCGTGTTTGATACGTGTCGTGACTAACGCTGATGTAGTTACGGACAGTTTTGTGAAGTTTGGAAGTTTTAGAGCTGTGTTGTTAGAAAGATATTCGCGTGTGAAAATTTGGCCTTCGTAGTATCTGAGTGGCACGTTTCAGTATTCAACCACTGAGCATTTTTGGCGAGCAGTTTCTTTTTTGAAATCCAGCAGAAGGATCTAATGTAATAACTCATGTTAGTGGTGGATTTAATGAATGTGGAAACGTTGTTTAACTCGTGTCGGATTTGGACAGATTTCTGGCTGCTGTGCGTGTGAAATGATTGTATGAATTGTGAACTTGACGAAAATGACCAATAGTTTAAATGTGGACAGAACAGTACTGTTTCTTTGGCTATAAGAACAAATAAACATTTTTGTGTGGAAATTTCAGACATTATTTTGCAGAAGCCAATCCATTACCTCACCGCCCGATTAATTTTTTATTGACAGTTTTTCTACAGAACTTTATTTCATTACTAGAGTTGTGCGGCCTCAGTAATTGTAGATATTACATGGTGCTTTTTTTTATCAAATCTGATTTTTCATCCTCTTTGTAAGTATCTACGTTGCCGAGTGAAGGCACATCGAGCAGACGCCGTTCTGAGGTAGGTAAATTTCTAATTTGCGTACTGCACAAGGAAATTCAAAATCCACGCCACGCCGCAACTGGAATACAGTTGTAGGGGAAGGATTAGAAGAAAAGATCACAGGAGAATGTGGGCTTGGTCAAAGAATGAGACAGGGGAAAGACTAAGTGAGTTCTCTAACAAGTTTCAGCTGGTAATACCGTATACTCTGTTCAAGAATCACAAGAGGAGGAGGTATACTTGGAAAAGGCCGGGCGATACGGGAAGATTTCAGTTAGAGTACATCATGGTCAGCCAGTGATTCTGAAATCAGATACTGGATTGTAAGGCACTCCCTGGAGCAGATATAGTCTCAGATCACAATAGAGCAGTGGTGGAGAGTAGGCTGAAGTTTCAGACATTAGTCAGGAAGAATCAATACGCTAAGAAGTGGGATACGGAGGAACTAAGGAATGACGAGATACGGTTGAAGTTCTCTATCTGTATCTATGATACAGCAGTAAGGAATAGCTCAGTAGGCAGTACTTTTGAAGAGGCATGGACATCTCTTAAAAGGGCCATCACAGAAGTTGGGAAGGAAAACATAGGTACAAAGAAGGTGACTGCGAAGAAACCATGGGTAACAGAAGAAATGCTTCAATTTATCGATGAAAGGAAGAAGTACAAAAATGTTCCGGGAAACTCAGGAATACAGAAATACAAGTCGCTGAGGAATGAAATAAATAGGAAGTGCAGGGAAACTGAGACGAAATGGCTGCACGAAAAACGTGAAGACGTCGAAAAAGAATTGACTGTCGGAAGGACATACTAAGTATACAGGAAAGACAAAACAACCTTCGGTGACATTAGAAGCAAGGGTAATTACATTAAGAGTGCAACGGGACTTCCACTGTTAAATACAGAGGAGAGAGCGGATAGGTGAAACACTGAAAGCCTCTGTGAGGAGGAAGATTTATCTGATGTGATAGAAGAAGAAACAGGATTCGATTTAGAAGAGATAGGGGCTCCAGTGTCAGAATCAGAATTTGAAAGAGCAATTCCAGAGAGAGCAGGCTCAGTTATATTTCCACAAGGATATTCCAAATTATTTTCGTCAAAAATTTTCCTTGTCCCCAGACGGCCATAGCTGGCCAACAACAAAACGAACAAGATAAATTTAAAGTAGTTATCGTTAGGCAAGATTGTCAGGGCCAGCTTAAGCCCAGCTGACCGGATTTCGTTAGTTGTAAAACACAAAAAATCTCCTTCGGCCTAAGAAGAGCAACGGCCGGAACCGTTAATAACACCAGTTCTTTTAAAGTGGCCGGTGCGCAAAATGTTAAACAGGCCAGTAATTTCGACGGAATCTAGGCTGTAATTTTTATGAGAGAACGGCCGTGATTACCTGGCGGTATCGATGTATAAATATGCAAAATTTTGTTAAGCAAGGATGGGCGTTACTGGCCAGTAAAAAACCAATTAAATACTTCAAAAGTAAATGTAGCATAATATTAAGTAAGTGGCTGTTATTAACCAACACCTAAGTAAGTTACATAATAAAAGACGTAATTCTGCTGAGAGACTACCAGCACCTGTGTGGCAGTATCAATATGTGAATATGCAAATAGGCTGATGGGACTTACGGAGGCACAAGTAGCTCCTGGGCGGTTCCTCGGAGATCCCCCAAAATAGTTTTTTTTTTTTTTTACTTTATTGTCACCGTAATCTGTGGGCCAAAGCCCATCTGAAGATTCCAAGACGGCTATGCACAGAAATGTCTGAAATTTATATGATCTGTTCCAAACAACCCATCTCGAACAAACATTAAATTTTTTTTATACATCTTTAACAGTTTCTGAGATAAGAGGCTCAAAGTTAACCTACTTGTAGGCGTGAAATACGCACGAAAATCAGGTTTGAGGCGAAAAAATAGTATATAAAGTGACGTAGCAAGGAGAAATTTGATGTAAAGCGCATCCGTTATCATCGAACGATTCTGGGAACTCCATTTTGTAGCACTGAAGCATGTAATCTTACCCTCTCACACATCACTACTAAATTCTCATTCTTTGCACAAATTTTGAAAGATTCGAGAGGCGTAAGATATACAAAAAAATATCTTCCTACTTCTTGTCCAAACTAGTTATCGTCCATGTTTCACTTCCGTACATGGCTACGCTCCATACAAATACTTTCAGAAACAACTTCCTGACACTTACATCTATACTCGATGTTAACAACTTCCTGACACATCTATACTCGATGTTAACAAATTTTTCAGAAACGCTTTCCTTGCCATTGCCAGTCTACATTTTATATGCTCTCTACTTCGACCATCATCAGCTATTTTGCTCCCCAAATAGCAAAACTACTTTACTACTTTAAGTGTCTCGTTTCTTAATCTAATTCGCTCATCATCACCCGACTTAATTCGACTACATTCCATTATCCTCGTTTTACTTTTGTTGATGTTCATCTTATATCCTCCTTTCAAGACACTATCCATTCCGTTCAACTGCTCTTCCAAGTCCTTTCCTGTCTCTGACAGAATTACAATGTCATCGGCGAACCTCAAAGTTTTTATTTCTTTTCCATGGATTTTAATACCTACTCCGAATTTTTCTTTTGTTTCCTTCACTGCTCGCTCAATATACAGATTGAATAACATCGGGGAGAGGCTACAACCCTGTCTCAGTCTCTTCCAAACCACTGCTTCCCTTTCATGTTCCTCGACTCTTATAACTGCCATCTGGTTTCTGTACAAATTGTAAATAGCCTTTCGTTCCCTGTTGGACAAGAAGAGAATAGAAGCTTTCGTAATGTGGTGCTACAGAAGAATGCTGAAGATAAGATGGGTATATCATATAATTAATGAGGAGGTACTGAATAGGATTGGGGAGAATAGAAATTTGTGGCACAACTTGACTAGAAGAAGGGATCGGTTGGTAGGACATGTTCTCAGACATCAAGGGATCACCAATTTAGTATTGGAGGGAAGCATAGAGGGTAAAAATCGTAGAGGGAGACCAAGAGATGAATACACTAAATAGATTCAGAAGGATGTAGGTTGCAGCAGGTACTAGGAGATGAAGAAGCTTCCACAGGATAGAGTAGCATGGAGAGCTGCATCAAACCAGTCTCAGGACTGAAGACCACAATAACAACAACTTTCTACTTATCTTCATTATCTCGTTGTTGTTGTCGACGGTTCAAAGTCTTGACTAGTGGTACATTGTTGCAGCTGAAATTTCGATTTTGTAGGTTCTTGATGACTAAATAACTGATGAAAGTTTTTCCTGTATTAGTCTTGAAGTTTGTTCTTTGTCACATCTTTCGACAGCACACCATTTTTGCATTTTCCAAATTCGAAAAAAACCATAATTACACTGTTGGTGACAAACTTAGAAAACGTGTACTTCCATCAGAGGCATGGCCGCCACTACCTGCATTCTACGGTACTCACAATATTCCGAAGAATTTACAAAGCAAAAGAGTTTACAAACTTTCTTTACCAAAGAGGAATCTTCGCTAAAATATATCATTATTTTGTAAATCAATCTAGAATTAAATTTAATAATTTGACTTAGATTGTACAATTAATTATATGAATTTTAATTATAACACAAATTATGTAATTTCAAATATTTTTAAAAGAAGAGTAACTTTAACTGTTAGTACATCCCCATTGTAATATATTTATTTTTTTTATACATTGTAGCCTGAAATATAATACATCGTATTCAAAATCATATGGATTCTTTTTAATGAAACAGCTGAGATAATTTTAACGCATGTAAGAATCGATCGTATACATGGTACCGGTCATCTCTATACAAAAAAAGGTAATGTTAGAGGAGGGCGATTCATTATAAGAACATGCAAAATATTTGTGTGCGCAATATCTAGCCTGATGTGTAAAATTAGTTTCCGTTATTTCGGTTTCACAAAATAATTTTGCCGACCGATAAATTTCGGTTACACAAAATAATTTTGCCGACCGATAAATTTCTTTTCATATGAGTTACATGCTCTGTTCAGGCAGGGAAAAGAAGGGAACGTCTGAGACTGCGAGTAAAATGTAACAATCAATACACCTGCATAGTCCACCTCATCGACCAAAAACTTTACAACTTGAAGTCTCATAGGTAAATGTCATGTAACAAGTATTTAAGCATCACATGCATACTGTAAACAAAAGAGAGAAGTAGTACAAGGAGAGTAGGAAGGACAATTTACGTTCAAATTTAGAATCTAACTGATCCCCACAGGTTGTAAATATTAAAAACTGACATGTTACTATAGTTAAAGATTTATACGAAATATCAAAATATTCTGCAATTCGCCGGCCGCGGTGGCCGTGCGGTTCTAGGCGCTCCAGTCCGGAGCCGCGCTGCTGCTACGGTCGCAGGTTCAAATCCTGCCTCGAGCAAGGGTGTGTGTGATGTCCTTAGGTTAGTTAAGTTTTTTGTAGTTCTAAGTTCCAGGGGACTAATGACCACAGCAGTTGAGTCCCATAGTGCTCAGAGCCATTTGAACCATTTGAGCCATTCTGCAATTCAAATCAATATACACATTACACACAAGTAGGTACGATAATCCCTTTAAACATCATGCCGACAGTAGCTGCCCCTTGGGCAGGTAACATTGGAACAACCTTAAAACAACAATTAATCTAAAACAGAAAGAGAAATTCGTGTACACTCTTGCATAGATAAAAGTTTTACAGAACATCAGTTATTTAAATGAGGTTAATGCTTATTTAAATGCGGTTAATGCTCGAGCGAACTTAAAGACTTTTGTTTTGTTTTACCAATTGCCTAAACATGAAAAAAGTGGGTGAAACTACCTTGGTTAATGTTTATTAAAATAATAAGCGTACTTAGCTAAGATAAAGTCCAAACGGGACAAATAAACTATTAAAGATGATGACACAATAAAATTTCGCTTCCTACATGAAGTACTTAGTAATATATTCGAAATTTGATACTTAAACATTACAATGATGTAGCTTTAAGGCAGTTTACAAGAACAAAGGTAACGACCCCTTAAGAAACGCACTCAAAGTACAAAACTCAGTTCTCGCTATTTAACCAACCGGCCCTAGAGGCGCCACTGAAAGTTACTAGTAAACAGGCATCACGTACTCCTTCCCGTGACATTACAAGAACGGATGTTCACCATGAAATCCATTTAGGTAAGAACTCCTTGGTTCTGGTTCCCACATAGCTTTCCATCCACCGCGGAGCCAGGTGGAAATTTCAGAGGAGTGACACCTCCTTCTGTTGTGCGGCGAACGTGCGATTCCGACAGCACAGAACAACACTTCACCAGGCCGCACTCCTTCTGCTGGAATCTAGTATTTACTTCCACGCTCCGCCTAATCTCTGAGGCATAACTCTGCTTTTTTACTGCAAGAGCACACAGCGACAAGTCCATATGATTTCATCGGCATGACTCTTGTACCTTGGGTTATATCGGGAGCTCTTCTTACAAAGTGAGCTGGCAGTAAAAGAGCCGACTGCGGACATAATTCCCGCAACCTCACACGTGCGAACCGGAAGTCAAATTCCATGGGAACGTCTCTTCTACCGCTCTTGAAGGCTTCGCGCAGGCCTCCCTTCACCTAGGCAGAATACGCGCGAAAGTGGTAACCTCTTTTAAATCGACAGAGACCGTCTCAGCAACCAAAATGTGATAGCGCTACAGAATCTTATTGTCAGTAACTGACTCCAACTGGATGTGGTATACCTGAAGGCGCTTGTGGACTCTTCTTCTTCTCGAAATGAAGTCATTGTCAATGCCACAGGCGGGGTTACTCGGTATTAAAGTGATGTCTCCTAAGGGCGAGTGGGTTTTGTCTGGCGTGTTCACGAATCCCCTTTACGCCACCTTCGTGCACACCAATGCTTCCTTTTTTGTCTATTCGTAATGCAGTACACCCACCTCCGCATCTGAGTGGTCATGACCCTGCAGAGGACCCGGGTTCGCTTCGCAGCGCTGCCAGTGATGATTTTTCGTCAGTGAGAGGACTGGTACAGAGTTCACTCAACCTCGTGAGTCCACCTGAGGACATACTCGACGGATTACTAGCAATTATAAGCCAAGAAACCTGACAACGACCCGGAAAGCGTTGTGCTAACCACATGTCCCTCCATAGCGCATCCGATGACTCCACTGACAGAGGACGACACTGGGGACGATCGGGGCCGATTCGCAAGTCTAGGGCCTGAACTCGGAACTTTATTTACTTATCTGCATAGTTCAGTATAACGTACTAGGTTCTATTAGTCAAATATTCTTCGAGCCAATCATTTATTTGCGACGCCATCCCCTCATGAACGTATCTTGGTTGCAATTGATGGTATGGTATAGTGTCGAACGGCTGTTGACAGTTCTACACGAAAATTAGTCTACTATTGCTTATTTTCATTCACTTATGACGTTTGGTTTTATGTTTGTGGATAACTCTTCCCATTCTCAAAGGATATTTTTGGCTCAGAAACGGGCGGTTCGGGCAATAACTGGTGTTAAGTTCGCCAACCTCCTGTCGACCCCTGTTCACTAGTCTGGATATTCTGACATTGACCTCTCAATATATCTATTCTTTACTGTCGTTTCTGGTTAATAATATCAGCTTGTACCCAAGAATTAGCAGCTTTTACTCAGTTAATACTACGCAGAAATCCATTCGGCGTTTGGATCGCACTTCCCTTCACTCTTGTGCAGAAATGTGTGCAGTATACTGATGCATCCATTTTCAATAAGCTACGATAAGAATTCCGAAATTTTAGCAGTAATCCTCATAGGTCACTTCTTCTAGCCTGTCGAGGAGTTGCTTGAAAAATTAAAGTGATTCCTGTGTTATATTGTTTATTGCGTTTACATAAATTCATTACTTGTCTTTTTTTGGGTTCATAGACATTTTATTTTACCTGTTTCACGTTTATGTTGTAACGGCAAGTACTGACATATTCCATAACCTTGGGAATTTGCTCCACAATTTGGTTCTGAGGAACTTGACGTGTAAAATAAAATTAAAAAAACTCAATGGACTCTACCTGTTCACTTGCGGCTTTTCCCAATTGTGTTTCAGACGAGTGTTTTTTCCGGTTATCTGCATTTTCTTTCAGGATAATTTCGTTTCCTCAAGGTAGTTTATATTATTAGTATTTAGAATACAATATAAATTCGTAAAACAGAGGGACATTACTATATTGGTCTGCAATACTGTGTATACCTTCTCTTATCCTTCAGTACAACTGAATTTTGCTCTTTCACTAGTACACCGAGAGAATCCCGATTAATATCAATTAGCGAAGGGGTTATTTCACATCATATTCCCTGTAAGACCTAATAGCAATCCCATCAGTGCCCGGTAATTTCTTTATTTTGAGGAGCATTATTGATTTGGAGTACCGAGAACACTTATCTTACTTTCATACTTTCTATGGAAAAGAGTAAAAAAATAAAGAATATAAAAGTAAAGAATGTAAAAAAAACACGCACCACAAAAGAATTATGCGAGTGGAACGCAAATCAATAGATATAATGTTGGTGTAAAGACAAACAAATTATTACAGTGTCAGAAGAATTGGATGATTTATTCAAGAGAAAAAGCTTCACAAATTGAGAAAGTCAAGGCTTTGGTCAACCTCTGGCCCTTACACAAGCAGTTATTCTGCTTGGCATTTATTTACAGTTGTTGAATGTCCTGCTGAGGGATACCGTGCCAAATTCTGTCCAACCGGCGAATTATGTCGTCAAAATCTCGAGCTGGTTGGAGTACCCTGCCCATAATGCTCGAAGCACTCTCAATCGGGGAGAGATCCGTCGACATTGGTGGCCAATGTAGGGTTTGGCAAGCACGAAGAGAAGCAGCAGAAACTCCCGTCGTATGTGGGCGGACCTTATGTTGCTGAAATGTAAGGATGGTTCGCCACTAAAAGCAATGAAACAGAAATGGCACCCCGGACCATCACTTCTGATTATCAGGCCATATGGCAGGTGACAGTCAGGTTGATATTCCACCACCGTCCGAGGTGTCTCTAGTCAAGTCTTTAGCATGGAACCTAATTGAGTGTAGTAGAATTATTTCAGTGATGTCTCCCGCTTCGAACTGAACCCCAGTAACCAACGAAGACGGGTCTGGAGAAGACACTGGCAGTGGTGGCCTACCAACCTGACAGTCGTGCGCCACACGGCCCGACAGTCTGGAACGCCATTTATTTTCGTAGCAGGACACCTTAGGTCGTCATCCACGGCTCTCTTACAGCACAGCGGTAGGTCGGCGATATTCTACACTCCGTTTTGTTGTTCTCCATGGCAAGCCATACCGGGCATGCATTTCAGAAAGGTAATCCGCCTGCACACTGCGAGAGTGTCTGTTCCTTGTCTTCTTGCTTGTCAAACCCTACCTTGGCCAGCAAGGTCAACTCATCTCTCACCCCACTGAGAACATTAGGAGCATTGTCAACAGAACTCTACAGACTTCTCGGGATTTTCATGATTTAACCCCAAATGGACAGACTTTGCCACGAAATCCATAAAGAAGTCATCCAACAACTTGGTCACTCAGTGCTAACCGAGTAACTTCTTGCATGAGGGCCAGAGGAGACCTAACGCGTTATTGACTTGCTTATTATGTGAAGATCCTTCTCTTGAGTACATCATCCAGTTTTTCAATAACGATAATCATTTTTTTGTACATGTACGCCACATCTACCGGTATTCGTCCCATTTGGATGACTCATTCGTCCTGTCATTTTTTTTCTTAGAGTGTACATTTTTGTGTTTCCGCGACCATCATGCAGTTGTTCAAATGGTTCAAATGGCTCTGAGCACTATGGGACTTAACTGCTGTGGTCATCAGTTCCCTAGAACTTAGAACTACTTAAACCTAACTAACCTAAGGACATCACACACATCCATGCCCGAGGCAGGATTCGAACCTGCGACTGTAGCAGTCGCGTGGTTCCGGACTGAGCGCCTAGAACCGCTAGACCACCGCGGCCGGCGCAGTTGTAGGAGCCTCAGTCTTGAATACATGTTTGAATGGAGTATTTAATATTGCGGCGATGATTTGAACAAAGTCCCTCTACTAACAAGAAAATAGTAGTATAACGTAGACGACTGCTTAGCCAGAAAAGCATTCGTGTATACATCTGTCTGGTTTTCTCTCCAGGTCCAACATGGCTTCCAGTGGTGGGCAACTATTGGGGCATCCGCCGTCTGGGCGAAAAGTTCGGATCGCAGCACGAGGCATACGCGTACCTCGCTCAGAAGTATGGGTCTCCCCTGGTGGGCCTTCGTCTGGGCGGCGACTTGACCGTCATCGTCTCCACCAAGGACCTGATACGCGAAGTGCTCACGCGACCCGAATTTGAAGGACGGCCCCAAAACTTCTTTGCGTACCTTCGCAACTTGGGGCAGCGAAGAGGTGAGTTGCACCGCCGTAAATGTAATTCAGCAACGCTGCAAGAAGTTGCAAGTGACGCAATCAATCTCACGTTCGACTTCACTGTAAGGATACGCACTGAGACTAAAACCAACACCACCCTAACAGCATCTGGGATACATAAATAAAGACAAATAGGTATTTCGGGGTGGTCACAGTTAAGAAAGGAAAACAAAAAATAAAGTGACTCAGTGGATAAGTGTATGACGTTAAATGCAAAGATCTGAGGTTAGATCTCAACTTGTCGTGTGTTTTTCCTGTCACTTATCGCTTATTTCACGTTTGGCGTTGATTTATTTATGTGAAAATGCTAAGATGCTCTACGGTACGGAGTCTACGTTAAACTGGATCTGTTAGTTCTGGGGTCAGAGGAAGACAAGAGCAACACGACCAGAGGCTACAGGACCAGGACTAGTAAGGCACTGCGATGTTCAAACCACCCTTCAGGAGGAGGACACACTACTTTGTTACGTCAAAATTATCAGACGTGCACCACTTGTTTCAAAAAGTAAAGAATTAAAATGTTTCTTCTTCTTTGTATGGAAATGACAATTATTTATGAATCACTGTAAGTTGAGTGCCAGTAACGTGTTTTCCTTTAATACAATTCGACAGGGTCATGCCTCATGTTAGGAACAAAAACATGCAGAGCGAAGCGAATAATTAGAATTTGTATCAGTGTCGCTTCGAACCCATGCCTCCTGCTCACTGGACAGGTGCGCTAACCGCTTTGGCTCCCTGCCACAGTGCCTTTGTTGAATTGCATGGACTACCGTAGCAAGGGTCCCTCCTCAATTCAAATCCCCATTCATGCTTCAGTCCAGTTGGTATTCCCTCTATATTCGAACAGCATTGTAGAAGCTGTCCGACTGTACTGGAATAGCACATCAGTATCGAGCAAACGGGGGATCTTGTCTGAACCGCAGGCGCCAACGTTTTAACCAAATGGAACTGTATGGATCAAGAGTCTTTTAAGTCTGAGGTGCTATTCCAATAAAGCTGGGGAGTCTCTGCAATGCTGTTCGTTTTTAGGGGGAGTAGAAAGTGGCTAAAGCATGAATTGGAATTTGGACTGAGGACGGAGGCGTGCTAGGGTAGATCGTGCAGTTGTAGAAAGCCACTGTGCCAGGGTGGCGTAGTGGTCAACGCATCTGCCTAGTGTGCAGGCGACGCTGGTTTCAATCCTGCCCTTCGTACAAATTTTCATTCGTCGCTTCAGTCTGCATTTGTACATGATAGATGTTTCAGAATTTATAAAATGCTCTGGAATCAAATAGTTTCATTTGATATATTTAATTTGTATTAATCTGTTTTGCCTAATTTCCACGACGATGGTCGGCCGCATTGACCGAGCGGTTCTAGGCGCTTCAGTCTGGAACCGCGCGACTGCCTCGGGCATGGATGTGTGTGATGTCCTTAGGTTAGTTAGGTTTCAGTAGTTCTAAGTCTAGGGGACTGATGACCTCACATGTTAAGTCCCATAGTGCTCAGAGCCATTTTTTCCACGACAATGTTCCTGTGACTTTAAGTTAATGCGTGGTCTTCACAGCTGTCCATGCTTTTCTAACAGTCTCACCATGTTCAAACACATATTCTACTCTCTTTTTACACAATTCGCTCTAAAACCAATGTCCTAGTGATATTGAACGGAGGATCTTGACACAGAGGTCAAGTCTAGCTTGAACAGAATTTTATTAACGCTTAAGTATCAGAAAGTTTCATCAAAAGTTATCAAAGAATACAAATAATGTAATTACAAAACTACATTAACAAAAGTAACTTTACCACTGTGGGTAGTATCAAATTAAAAGGACGACTGCATATCCCTATTTGTGCAGCTCACGAATACCAAATAAAGAAACAAAATACAAATCAGAATTAAATCAGCAACTCAGGTTGCATACCTGAAACATATGAGAATCGAGCTAATCAGATTACAGATCACTCTGCAGCCGACTGTGAAAACTTACATCTCGTCAATAACAGTGAAGTGTGTCAAACCGCCCCAGATGGCGTGAATCTTCCGACATCTCTGACAAACTGCCCCCCCCCCCCCCAACGTCAAAATGTTTCTTATTCCTGCCTATCTTCTAACCTTTCAAAAATTAAACGTAGAGAGGACGACTCTAAAACTATTGCCAATGTGACGGACCAGAAATATATCAAAATTAACAAAAAATTGGACAAAGAAAAGCAAATTTTCAATTTTTGCTTACTATGGCCCATTTTACCACTGCCACGTTGGCACTAGGCTGAAGTACAGTTACCTTGATTGGTCTGCCGGTAGGTTTCATGCGCTAAGTGACATAAAGCAGTCTCATTGGATAAATCGAATTTTTTGAACGAAGCGGAAGAGACGTTTCTACGTTAACTGAGTGGCACCGCGGTGCCAGGGCCTTCGAAGTTAGCACAGAAATTCAAAAATTTTGTGTTCAAATCATCAGAAGGGGATGAGAAGGGGCACGGCATACACTGTCCAGCACATAGGTAGCGGCCGGCCGTATTAAAACAAAAGCAGCGAAGCTGGCCTGAGCTTGGCCTCTGCGAAGGTTGCTCAACACCCCAGGGAGACATGCTTGACCTAATGAGATTCACAGACTGCCCTCTGCTGACAAATCAGACCTGAGAGCATACCTGTTCCACCTGAATCTGTAGGTGCGCATGGAGTTCTCTCTCCAAGTGTCCACAAATGTAACCAGAAAATAGTGGTAAAAAATGAATAGATATTCTACAGCGATTTGTGACAGTAATTTAACACACTGTTATTAATTTTGACGTTTTGTTCTCGTATAGTCCAAAGATAGCAGTAGATTTGAAGCAGTTATTTTCTTCTCTTCATTTCTAATCCCTCGGAAGCACATGAACTTCTTACACTGCCTGCTCAAGCTGAGCAGGTCGCAGTTTCAAAACGAAATGGCGCGAAACAACTAGCTCCAGATCATCTGCTCCGTGTGTAGCACTACACTAGAGAAAAGGATTGAGTTCCTGTGGAAGATCGATAACCGAACGATTCATGCAGACTGGAATTTCTTTGGTTCCTCACTAAATTCACATATTTTTTCAGATTTCATTCTGGTCAAACGTTATCTACATTTTGGGCAGTAGCTGATCATGTTAACCTAGCGTTATGCAACATTATCATCTTTGGTGAAAGTACTGCGTCGACATCAACACGTCAGCATGTTATTGCATTGATTAAAGTTTTGCCAATATTGACATCAGTCTTCAGGTGGGTGGTGCATTTACATCACTCTGAGGAAGGCCACCTGTTGGTTTGGTCGAAACATTGATCTATATAACAGCTCATCATGGTCACACATCCGGGAAAGTTTTAATGAAGAGCGTATTACTACTTCTCATTTCCTTCTTAATTTGATACCAAAGACTTTATATACATTTACCCCCTTGACTATACAACCGAGGGAATCGAGTACAAATTTCCAGCATTCTGGTTTGCGTTCACGCAAAGTCATACTAACAATTACTTATTCATAAACAGAAACGTCCAAACTGACTCGGTGTATGTACAAGACCGTGGATTTACCGTGGGGAGGAATGGGGTTCAAATCCCCGTCCTGCTATTCTGATTTCCCTAAATCGAATAAGGCATAAGCCGAACCTATGGCTTTCCCTGAGGACCATGAGATCAGGTTCTACTCAAACTTTACAATAGGGAACTACCGCACGGTATACACAACACTACGCAACGAAATGCTATTTTCAGCACTTAACTAACTGTACAACTGTACTTTCTCAAATAGAATACAGTACATCAAAATTCCTCGATTATCCAAAAACACTTGTTTCTCAACTACCTTCTCTATCTCTCTCTCTCTCTCTCTCTCTCTCTCTCTCTCTCTCTCTCTCTCTTTCTGACACAAACACGCACACACACACACACACACACACACACACACACACACACATACCAAATACATTCACACAAAAATCCTGTAAGTTCTCGCCCATTACATGCAGCACAAAAAGTCAATCCAACATTCATAATTAGCTCCATACTGGACAAAACAAAACCGATGAACAGATTACGTGAAACGGTGTTCTCTCTCTCTCTCTCTCTCTCTCTCTCTCTGTGTGTGTGTGTGTGTGTGTGTGTGTGTGTGTGTGTGTATGTGTTTGTAGACGAATGCTGTGAACTCTCCCAAGTACAGCAAATAGCAGGCTGAGACGTAACACACGTCAACTTCCCAACGAGGCTACTTACGAACGTCGTATCCCCTGTCACCGCAGATATGAAGCACGGCGACCTTACGGCACTTAAAAGATCACGGGTTGCATTTCATTTGTGCGGGGTGTTCAAAAAATCTCTCCGCAGTGTCGTATGACTGTTAGCCGCGCCTGTCCTATTATTGTTCGCTTGCCTGGGTTACTTCCCAGGTGGACTCTCCCAACATTCCACTGTTTCGTTTATATCAGTCAGCGTCGGTAGTATCGTTGGTGTGTGTCGTTATGTGTTGGCGTGAACGTTTAAGTTTACTTCCTTTGTTCGTTTGTTTCGTTTTTGTCACTGTTAAAATGCTAACCATTGAAGAACGCGTGTTCTTGGTCGAAAAAGTGTCAAAGCTGGCGGTAAATACATAGTTTCAGTTCGTCAAACATTTAATTCAGTTTTCCCGGAGACAACATTCCCACATCGTGATACTGTGCGAGATTTGATTAACAAATTTCGAGGTACAGGTTCAGTGACAGATGCACCGAGAAGTGGTAGTCCTAGCGTTTTGTCTGAGGATAAACTACTCGACATTTCCGATAAAATGTCCATGAGTCCGAACAAGTCAATAAGAAAACTCTCCCAGGAAATCAATGTTCGTGTCGGAACGGCCCACATAGCTGTAAGAAAAAATTAGAACTTTTCCCATACAAAGTGACAGTCGCGCAAGAACTGAAAAATACTGATCGTGGCAGGAGACTGCATTATTGTCAATGGTTCAAAAATTTCGTTCAACAAAATGGAAGGGATATTCTTAATGAATCGTTTTTCACTGATGAGGCGTGGTTTCATTTATTCGGGTACATGAACTCGTAAAATTCTGGTATGTGGAGTACTGCAAATCCATTGTGCATTCATGAGGAACCACTTCATTCTGTGAAAATAAGAGTTTGGATTGCAATTTCTAGACGTCGGATTGTGGGTCCCATACTTTTCAACGAAACAATAAACGCACAACGATAATGCAGTGATATTCTGTACCCATTCATAGGAGAACTTTTGTTAAATGAAATACTGAACGGTTATTTTCAACAAGATGGTGCAAGCGCGCATACAGCTCGCGTTTCAATGTCACTGCTCGCTGATGTTTTTGGTGATAGCATAATTTCACAGGGACTTTGGCCTCCACGATCGCCTGACCTAACACCACCTGACTTTTTCTTGTAGGGTGCAGCAAAAACAACTGTCTATAAAAACCGTCCAAAATCCATCGATGAATTGAAAACTGCAATATCCACTTTCACTGCTTCTGTTACAAAAGAAATGTTACATATTGTGTTTGGAAACATGATTAGACGAATTGAATTGTGTATTCAACAACATGGGGGACACTTTCAACATTTAATGTGGAAATTTGTAAGTAAAAATGAATATTCAGTAAATTAATAACTTGTATTTCACTGAGTTTCATTTCGGTATATTCACTGCGGCATACGGCACGCGCGGATAACAATCATACGGCACTGCGAAGAGACTTTTTGAACGCCCCGTATAACAACGTGAATGAACACCTGACCAGTTACACAAGAAGACCGTGTGAGATTGTGTGAGTGATTCCCCTGCCTCTCGTAAATCTCAGATGATCGACGACGTGAAGTCTGCCTATTTGACGTAACCAACCTCTTAGAACACTCACCGTCATTCCCACCAGCGCGCTGCCATCTTACACAGCACTTGCGTAATGTTCGTGAAAGTGCACCGTGCATCCAAGCCCCTTCAGCGAAATTCGGCTAAGTCCCAGAGCGCAGAATCCAGTGCAAAATGAGGCACCGGCTCCAGTTCAAGGAGTTCTGATTGTTCCAAACTTAGAACAAAAGTGTCTTAACTGAATGAATTCTGAACCAAGAGTGTCCTTTCGAATCTCCCTCAACTTTCCTCCTATACTTCGCTGAGGTGCTCTCTCCCTGACACTACTGGTAATCGTAGGGCCTGGCACGAATGTCTCTCCGATGAGCGAATTATAACAGCAAACTTCGCTCCCACCAAGATCGTAAAATATGAGCCGGCCAATTTACAGGTTAGCGCCAGTGGGAAGAGCCCTGACACTTTGTTCTCACACTCCACGGACTGTCCCGAACCCGCAAAACAGGTGAGTATGTAGCAAATGGAGAAATAGCGCTGTCTCTCTTGATCCGTTGTGGACATCGGACAGCGGCTAGTCAAATATTTAATAATGAAACAGTTTTGCAATTGAGATGTTATTTTATTTTCGCTAAAAGTTTCGGCAATTCGTTAAACCATCTCCAGGCCCCAAATGCACCTCTCAGAAACAATAGATAGTGGTATACTGAGGCCATATGTTTCTGCATGTCGTGAGTTCGTAGCTCAAGTGCTTCTTTCGAAGACTGGACTACTGCTTCATAGAAAATTCAGTACTTTATGAAGTTCATTCTAAATAATCGACTACAGCTCTAAAGTAACAATGATGTATATAATTACAATACCAGAAGGAAAAATGACATTCTTCACTTCACATTAAGGTTATCTTTAAAAGGCCTTCACAAGTCTGCAACAAAAATTTTTGATCGCTTTCGCAGTGATATAAATTGTCGGACATACAGCAAAGTAAAATTTGAAAACAAACTGAGAAAGTTTTCCCTTGACAATTCTTATTCTGTGGAAGACTTTCTATTACTAGCTAACAGAATCTGCATATCACTTCTTTTTTTGTGGAGGGGGAGACTAAAAGTTTAGTAACATTAAGACCGTAACTATATGTGCGGTTTAATTTGCTATGGGAATGTGAAATGATTTGTTTGACATCAATACGACCTATCGTGCAAAATAATCCATGGAGTATGAAACCTAAACTGATAAGTCTTTAAGCAAATTCTTCCGATTACTTCGCTGTTGACATACTGTCAAGCCATAAAACAGTGTAAAGCAAGTCGATCTGTGCATATCATGTCGATATTAAAGTAGTTTTAGTTGAGTGGTCAAAACAACATACAAAATGCACATCTTATAGTTTTTTGGCCTAAGACAGAAAAATAACCTGGAACTTTATGTAATATTTTTACGGAAATAAATCAAGAACTACAGAGAATGACCCAGAGTGTCGAACACATTTGGTTAAACAGGAAAAAGATATACATTACGTTTTGGAGAAGACGGAGATGAAAACGCAAACTCAAATCGCAAATATAAAGGAAAATCAGCAGGAGCTTCCATCCTCAGTAAGATCTTTAACGGATAACTGAGATGGTTACTTTGAAAATGACAAGTTAGACTTCTTCCCCAGTCCGAGTTTGTGCTCTGTCTCGAGTGACCTCGTCGTTGACACGACGATGTGCCCGAATATTCCTTCCTTTCTTTCTCCTTATGTGTATGTCGGGTTGGGTTGAGCGTGCAACAATGAGCTGATGGAGAAATGGTTTGGCTGCGCAGGTATTTCGTTGGTTGACGGCAAGCTGTGGCAGGAGCAGCGCGCTTTCGCAATGCGTCACCTGCGTTCGTTGGGCTTCAATGGGGCAGCCATGCAGGCTCAAGTGGAGGAGGAGGTTCGCGCCCTGCTGGAAGAACTGAGCGACAGCTGTGGGAGGCCGACACAGCTCAAGAATCTGCTGCCGCCCTCCGTGCTCAACGTCATTCTCCAATTCTGCGCTGGTGAGTACACCCAACCATTCAAGTACTGCTAGTTAGAGTCTACTGAGGTGACTAAAGTCATGAGATACCTCCTAATATCGTGTCCGATCTCCTTTTACCTCACATAGTGCTCGACGTGGCATGGACTCAACAACTCGTTTTAAGTCCCTAGCAGAAATATTCACCCATACTGCCTCTACAGCCGACTGTAACTGCGAAAACATTGGCGGGGCAGGAATTAGTGAACGAGCTGACCTCTCGATTATGTCCTATGAATGTCTGGTGGATGACCAAATCATTCGCTCAAACTGTCGAGAATACTCTTTCTAATCGTAAACAACTGTGGACGGGTGACAAGGTGCATTGCCACCCATTAAGATTCCATCGTTGTTTCTGAACATGAAGTCCGTGAATGGCTCAGAAAGGTCATCACGTAGCCGAACGTAACTATTTCCTGTCAATGATCCGTTCAGTTGAACCAGAGGACCCAGCCCATTCCATGTAAAAGCAGCCCACACCATTCCGGAGCCACCACCAACTTGTCCTTCTTGACAACTTGGGTCCTTGCCTTCGTGAGGCCTGCGTCACACTCTAACCCTACCACACCACCTCTTACCAAATGAAATCATGACTCAACTGACCAGGCCAAGGTTTTCCAGTCTCTAGGGTCTAACCGAAATGGTCACAGGCCCAGGAAGTGCGCTACAAGCGATGTCGTGCTGTTAACAAATGCACTCGCGTCTTTTGTCTGCTGCCATAGCTCACTAATACAGCATTTTCCCGTATTGTACTAATGGATACGTTCCTCATACATCCCACATTGATTTCTGCGATTATTTCACACAGTGTTGGTTGTCCGCTAGCACTGACAACTCCATGCAAACGCCGCTGCTCTCGGTCGTTAAGTGAAGGCCGTCGGCTACTGCGTTGTTCATGGTGAGCGATAATGCCTGAAATTTGGTACTCTCAGCACACTCTTGACACTCTGGATCTCGGTATAATGAATTCCCTATCGATTTCCGAATTGGAATGTCCCATGTGCATATATCTGCATATAGCTACCCATTACTTTTTTCACTTCAGTGTACATACAGGTTTATTCATCGGTATCTGCGGGGTTTCGGAAGAAGCCTGCACGAAAACAAATGACACAGAAAAATGAAACATATGACTGTGTAGAGCATCCCTTAAAGTTTCCTTTCGTAATACGCGCCGTGGCGTAGTTGCAGAGCGTGCAGCTATTGGGCAACAGTTCAGAACATGGGGACATATAATCCACTCTGTACCGTCGCGCCAAATTGGCCTGTGTCCGCAGCACAGTGAACAAGTTTTCAAATCAAGTTTTCAAGGCGCAGCGCCTTCGCGGGTAGCAGCAGCGACTTCAATTAATTCCGTACAAATATTACGTTTGCAATGTCACAAGTAGCGCCCATTTTGTGCATCTGTGATGTGAGTTAAGAGTTTGCAGAGATGCTGTATCCACTGATATGCATTTATTTTCTGTATGTCTTTTAGGTTTTTGCACAGTGGTCTTCTGAAACCGTGGAGCTATTTACGAATAAGCCTGTGTCAATGATAAGATTCACTGATGGCATTGCTATCCTCAGTGTAAGTGAAGAAGAATTACAGTATGTGTTAAATGGAAAGAACTGTTAAATGAATACAGAATACGGGTTGACAGTAAATCGAAGAAATACGAAAGCAACGAGAAGTAGCAGAAATGAGAACAGCGAATGTGGATCAGGGAGTAGACGAAGTTAAGGAATTCTTCTACCTAGGGAGTAAAATAACACACGATGAACCTAGCAAAAAGGACATCAAAAGCAGACTACCTCTGGAAAAAGACGTTTCTGGCCAAGAGAAGTCTGCTAGTGTCATAAACAGGCTTTAATTTGAGGAAGAAATTTCTGACAGTACGCGTTTGGAGTTCAGCATTAGTGAAACTTGGACTGCGAGGAAAGCCGAACAGAAGAAAATCAAAGCATTTGAGGTAGTATAACGTTTCCATAACTAGGTGAATGGGGAAACAAACTTTTCCTTAAGTAACAGTTGAATTTGTAAGTAAGACATGGGAGGGTGGAAACGTTGTAATTGGCAGTCACGTTACGTAACTTCAAAGTACCTACTTTGGCTTCAGTTAGACACAAAATAACTAAAATTTAAAATGACTCCTCAACTGATTAATTTCATGGGAAGTTCGAATGAAGTCTCTGTGTACTTTCTATCCAGCTATACCCGCCCAGGCGTAAGAAACATACTTGGCAGAACGACAATAATTCACTATATGAGAGAAATTTAAACTGCCATGCTGTATGAACATTGACTTCGAAAAGATCTGATTATTATCTTCTGCGTAAAAAGTAAAGTTACTTTTTTAACAAGGTTTATAGTTCATGAAGATTCTATCTGTGGCTGTTGTAGTCTGACCGAATGTTCTAGTCAACGTAATTCTACCAGACACAGATGAGCTACAAAGAAAGTCTTTTTAACATTTATCAAGAGGATGTTGTGTACTCTTTGGAATAAAACAAGCTATTATATGAATTAATCATTATTCAACTTATGGAATTACACTTGTGGATAAAAACAGATGCTTACATGCTTGGCTGAAGATACCGAAGGGAAGAGAATAATAGTCGGTATATCAGCCATAGATACGATAGCGTTCATTGATACTACATCAATAAATTATTCCTTTGAATTTCATAGAATTGCAATTCATGTTTGGGAAAAGTGATGAAACTACACTCCTGGAAATGGAAAAAAGAACACATTGACACCGGTGTGTCAGACCCACCATACTTGCTCCGGACACTGCGAGAGGGCTGTACAAGCAATGATCACACGGACGGCACAGCGGACACACCAGGAACCGCAGTGTTGGCCGTCGAATGGCGCTAGCTGCGCAGCATTTGTGCACCGCCGTCGTCAGTGTCAGCCAGTTTGCCGTGGCATACGGAGCTCCATCGCAGTCTTTAACACTGGTAGCATGCCGCGACAGCGTGGACGTGAACCGTATGTGCAGTTGACGGACTTTGAGCGAGGGCGTATAGTGGGCATGCGGGAGGCCGGGTGGACGTACCGCCGAATTGCTCAACACGTGGGGCGTGAGGTCTCCACAGTACATCGATGTTGTCGCCAGTGGTCGGCGGAAGGTGCACGTGCCCGTCGACCTGAGACCGGACCGCAGCGACGCACGGATGCACGCCAAGACCGTAGGATCCTACGCAGTGCCGTAGGGGACCGCACCGCCACTTCCCAGCAAATTAGGGACACTGTTGCTCCTGGGGTATCGGCGAGGACCATTCGCAACCGTCTCCATGAAGCTGGGCTACGGTCCCGCACACCGTTAGGCCGTCTTCCGCTCACGCCCCAACATCGTGCAGCCCGCCTCCAGTGGTGTCGCGACAGGCGTGAATGGAGGGGCGAATGGAGACGTGTCGTCTTCAGCGATGAGAGTCGCTTCTGCATTGGTGCCAATGATGGTCGTATGCGTGTTTGGCGCCGTGCAGGTGAGCGCCACAATCAGGACTGCATACGACCGAGGCACACAGGGCCAACACCCGGCATCATGGTGTGGGGAGCGATCTCCTACACTGGCCGTACACCACTGGTGATCGTCGAGGGGACACTGAATAGTGCACGGTACATCCAAACCGTCATCGAACCCATCGTTCTACCATTCCTAGACCGGCAAGGGAACTTGCTGTTCCAACAGGACAATGCACGTCCGCATGTATCCCGTGCCATCCAACGTGCTCTAGAAGGTGTAAGTCAACTACCCTGGCCAGCAAGATCTCCGGATCTGTCCCCCATTGAGCATGTTTGGGACTGGATGAAGCGTCGTCTCACGCGGTCTGCACGTCCAGCACGAATGCTGGTCCAATTGAGGCGCCAGGTGGAAATGGCATGGCAAGCCGTTCCACAGGACTACATCCAGCATCTCTACGATCGTCTCCATGGGAGAATAGCAGCCTGCATTGCTGCGAAAGGTGGATATACATAGTACTAGTGCCGACATTGTGCATGCTCTGTTGCCTGAGTCTATGTGCCTGTGGTTCTGTCAGTGTGATCATGTGATGTATCTGACCCCAGGAATGTGTCAATAAAGTTTCCCCTTCCTGGGACAATGAATTCACGGTGTTCTTATTTCAATTTCCAGGGGTGTAATAATTATCACTGTCCAATACAGTATTCATAACCTATGATGTTGTAGAGATATGCCCAAGTACATTTCTATGCGTTACATAGCCCTCTGAATGGCAGGGGCAACGCACGATCTTAGTGTCTTCTGTGCTGCCATTAACCTGTGTCTAGTTGTATTACTGTCACTGTACAAGTCACTATTTGATAACTCCTTCATAATCACATTGTGAAACGCCAACTGAATATACCATTACGCATACCATCACTTCTGTGTTAGTTTGTTAGTTTTTGAGGGCATAAAATTTACCATAAGACATAGTACACTTTTACTACGAACAGTTACTCTTATTTGCCGATGGGTTGCTCAAAACTATCTACAAATATTAGTACTTAAGTTTTATGTAGAGGCATAGACCGTTACATCTTAGGTAATGTCATGTATAACACTATACCGACACTGTAATTGTAGCTCGGTTTTATAAGTTAATACCTTTGAGATCCAAAATTATTTGCAAAATTCACGTTGGTTTTATCCTGTTAGCTGGTTTCTGTTTCCAAGTAAGAATTTATTCGTACCAATTATTGGATTACGTAAGGTAAGTTAGTGTGTTTATCATAAAAACAACAGACAGATATCAGAGAAGTTTGGCCTGGTTTTACACAGTACACATATTCGGCTTTTACCAATAAAGATAGGTATATTAATAATTTTTTTTTGTAGAGCAATAAAATTTCTTCCAGATATGATACTGCTAATTTCATTTGTTACACATTCATCAGTTTACTTTGGTAATGGTAAAGTCATATTAATTTATCTCATATGCCTGTTTTTTATCAGAACATTCTGGAAATCAATGTTAAGTAATTTACTTTAGTAAAACGGTTATGCAAAACCACATTTACCACAGATTTTTAACATTTTGTTGAGCAAACAAATTAAACTGACATTACAATTGAGCGTTCACAGAATTTCCTCAAAAATCTGTGTGATTTTAACGATCCTATAATAGTTTCTGTTCTAGTATGTGCAGTTATGAGTACATAATTTTAACATATTAATTTCAACAATTCACATTTATGAAATGGGCTGCATTGAACGGAGGGCTCCTCACGCAAATCAGAGGAGCAGGAGGACACTCACTTGGAGCAGTGCGCCTTGGAAATTGACGGCCGAAGTCGTGCGAGTAATGGCTCAGCAATTTGCACATAGCCGGTCGGGGTGGCCGAGCGGTTCTAGGCGCTACAGTCTGGAACCGCGCGACCGCTACGATCGCAGCTTCGAATCCGGCCTCGGGCATGGATGTGTGTGATGTCCTTAGGTTAGTTAGGTTTAAGTAGTGCTAAGTTCTAGTGGATTGATGACCTTAGAAGTTAAGTCCCATAGTGCTCAGAGCCATTTCAACCAATTGCACATACCCTGGGATACGACGGGTTTTCCTCCCACTGATAATTCATCTCGACTCAGCATAACTATACAGATTATGACAAGTCGCCGTCACCGCTCGTAATCAGCCGTAGAGTCCATGTAAAATTACACAAGGTCATTAATACATGTAGAATCATTCTCACAACATATTTTGATCTGAGAGAGGACACGTGCTATCGCATTAAGTCCCATGGATACAACACATGACATCATCATTTTATGTAATACCTGGTATAACAGCGTGAGGATTTTAGTTGTTAATATTTTTGACTGCATTACACATATAATTAAGCATTAAGAAGAGTTCACTATGATGCTAACATGCATTCTCATCAAGACATGTACATAGTTCAAATTATATGGTGTATTGTGAGCCCGTCCTCAGCGGGTTGGCTGTGAAGCCGGAATTATTGTTCCTGGAGCTCTCTGAAAACAGTCTGCCAATAATAACTTTAACTACGCTGGGCTTCACCAACATCTGCTTATGTGAATCACAGGGCATGGCAAAAGTGTAGTGCACTGTAATCACCACTATAGATACCACTCTCAGTGACATATCAGGACGAAAAATATTATTCAAGCAATTCTCACATCTGCAGTAACAACTTCATCTCATGTCAGTCTAACATTACTTGTCTACTACTCATCCGTTACTTTCCGTTTAGCACGTTTACAGTGTCCTGGTTCACTCATCCTTATAAACTAGTCCAAATTGTTTACTGTTCAGCATCTTTCTTGTTTACTGTCTTTACTCTTGTGACCAAGCAGCAAGCAAAATCCTAAACACTGACAATATTTAAACTTAAGTCCACACACACACACACACACACATATATATATATATATATATATATATATATATATATATATATATATATATATATATATGTAGCGATCAGTGCTGATTTATTTTTATCTATTACATCTGCTTCAAGGAAGACATTAATGATCATCAAACTCATCAGTTTAATCGGTATATTTTACGGCAGGTTTCCATATAATTTATGCAGTATTTATCATGGGCTGTGCTGGCGGAAGGCATGAATAGCTTCATCTTGGTATCCTCTAGAGCATGCACCAATTCGCCTGCGACGCTTTTACCCTCAAATATTGAGTTTCAAACTGCCTACCACAAGCAAAGACACTGTGACATAAAGTAATTTTTATCACAATTCTGATGAGAATGGACCGTGGATCACTAAATAAGTAAGAATTGATTGCTTAACACTATATTAAGAGTAATATCTCTTAAGATTCTCAAAGAGATATAGTCTTTATATTTTCTTGGTTTTCAGTAAACCCAGGAGGTAGCTGTTACCATCTGATTTTCGAATGGTTTCATACGGATCCAGATATAATAAGTGCCACTTCTTCATGTTTTACCAAGGAATGGAGTAGTCTCTTTTTGCAATAGGTCTAGTATGGAATTACATCCACATGATACACAAGTTTTCGTGATACTTAATGTCCTCTTCCTCTCAGCTGCTAGCAGGTATATCCCCATGTGATAAAATTTCAATTTTTACAAATTTAATCTTTATTCTTTGACTATACGTCCCATGTAAATCCTCAATACATGTTGTTGTTGTGGTCTTCAGTCCTGAGACTGGTTTGATCCACCTCTCCATGCTACTCTATCCTGTGCAAGATTCTTCATTTCCCAGTACCTACTGCAGCCTACATCCTTCTGAATCTGCTTAGTGTATTCATCTCTTGGTCTCCCTCTACGATTTTTACCCTCGACGCTGCCCTCCAACACTAAACTGGTAATCCCTCGATGTCTCAGAACGTGTCCTACCAACCGATCCCTTCTTCTAGTCAAGTTGTGCCACAAGCTCCTCTTCTCCCCAATTCGATTCAATACCTCCTCATTAGTAATGTGATCTACCCATCTCATCTTCAGCATTCTTCTGTAGCACCACATTTCTAAAGCTTCTATTCTCTTCTTGTCTAAACTATTTATCGTCCACGTTTCACTTCCATACATGGCTACACTCCATACAAATACTTTAAGAAACGACTTCCTGACATTTAAATCTATACTCGATGTTAACAAATTTTTCTTCTTCAGAAACGCTTTCCTTGCCATTGCCAGTCTACATTTTGTATCCTCTCTACTTCGACTATCATCAGTTATTTTGATCCCCAAATAGCAAAACTCTTTTACTACTTTAAGTGTTTCATTTCCTAATCTAATTCCCTCAACAGCATCCGACTTATTTCGACCTGATTCCATTATCCTCGTTTTGCTTTTGTTGATGTTCATCTTATATCCTCCTTTGAAGACACCATCCATTCCGTTCAACTGCTGTTCCAAGTCCTTTGCTGTCTCTGACAGAATTACAATGTCATCGGGGAACCTCAAAGTTTTTATTTCTTCTCCATGGATTTTGATACCTACTCCGAACTTTTCTTTTGTTTCCTTTATTGCTTGCTCAATATACAGATTGAATAACATAAATATATCAATATATATCAATAATATCAATACATATAAGATCTACTAATATTTATTGGTCCTTAGCCAACAGGTAGCATTTGTACGAAGATAGGTCAGTCTTCGGACCCCTTTCTCTATGAAAATCAAGCCCAAAAATGCAGCTGGTAATCAGTTTATCTATTACAGGGAATGGGATTCAGTTCCTCCATTTCCCAGTTCTACTTTGATCCATGCTTGCCACTTGACAGGTTGGGACCTGCTGCCAAGAGTACCAACAACTCGACAGTTCTGTACTGGATACTTAGGGGCTTCATTACTGTTATTTATTTGTTCAAACAAGTGCTGGGAAATCACACTGTCAACTGCACCTGTATTGAAAACACAACTGTAGGGAACATTGCCTACCACTGTTTTGATATTTGCTTGCTCATTATTTTTGGGTTTGTTTGCACTGTTATTATATACTTCCAATAATTCTTGTCTCATATTGGTATCATCACTGCAGTGCAAAAGGTGAAGTTATTTAAGAATTTCGCCCTCACTACATTCCTCGACCAACATATGAGGGCAAGACGTGATCGACCTTAGTTTGTCACATTACTCACCTGAGGACGTGACTCCTCAGCCACTTCAATTACGTTCATGGGGAGTTGTACGGTGCTGACTGTAATCGTTAATGTCGCTGAGTTATTAACCGGGTTAACATTACTATTATTATTGTTGTTGCATCGTGGACTCCCTCCAGAAGGACCACAGTTTGATCATAATTATCATTGTTACTACAGCTGTACTATGAACCGCCTCCAGTTTTGCAGTATCTTGGTTGAAATCCAGTGCCAGATCTACGTCTTTTACTAGGATTCCCTGGATAAGTCGAGGAGGATTTGAATTTTGCCACCATTCACTTTTGGGAAAGGTGGTCTATCGTCATTTTTACGTGTTGGATATGGAACATCTCAAAATATTTCCGCAAATTACCATTCTTTCTACTGTACCTCTCAGGATTGAACACCTGTTGACGCAATCGTTCCTGAATACCTTGCCACCAGTACGTAACAAGGAAACCTAGCTGTAGCCGTTCAAATGTTTTACAATATTCAGTAGCTTCAGTTGCCCAGAGTGTCCCATCACCTTGAATAAGTGCTGCCACCTGGTGTATTTTCTGTCGCTCTGACCTTTAATTTGGTAAAATAACTCGAAACGATCGTATGAACACTGCAGGATGTAAAATACATGAAAATTTGTGATTGTCGAATCTTTAAAAGAGTTTCTTCCCGTAGCAAAGTAGACAGTGTTGGCTCTGCCCACATATGATATGCAGGAAAACAAGCACCAGACTTTAATCGTCTGCTCTTCTCCTTGGGAACACTTACTTGGTATCGCACGATCATTTAAATTCGACATTTTGTTTACTAAACTGGGACAGTAAGTACCTATTTCTCTAACCCCAGATAATTTCTTTTGTAAATTATTGAATTGTGTAATAATTATATCTCTCCATTCCCGTATCTCTTTATTTAGAGTTTCCCTTATCTGACAGAGACCCGCCCTGAGTGACTTCTGTGCTTCTGTCTGTTCTACGGTATCCCATCAACAGAATTGCGTGCAGCTTACTTTACCTCTGAAGTTACTACCTCGTCGAGTTGTGTTTCTTTCTGCTTCAAGAATTCATTGAATTTTTGATCTTGATTAGCAGAAAGCCGTTCTAGCACGTCGCTACATTCTTGAATATTAGTTTTCATCGATTCTTGTTCGGTTTGTTTCGTAGTCGCCTCTTCGGAAAGTTTTTTGACTGTTTCTGGAACTTCACGGCGAGCAACTTGGAAATTCCACATATCAGTTTCTACTGCACGTTGCGTGACGGTGAGCCTGACAACTTCTGGCGTTAACGTCGTCATTTGTGCTGACGTAGTCTGTTGTTCGTTGTCAGTTTCCGCTAACTGAGATGCCGTGCATTTCTGCGCGGCTGTTAATGGAGCAAGTTCAAAACTTACGTGTTCAGTAACCTGGTTATTTACAAGTTCGGTTAGCTCAGCTTTTATTTGTTTCAATTGAGAATACAAACATGTGGAGATTTCGGTTTCAAAATGGTCCAACTGCTGTCTATTTTCATTTCTGAAATGATTGAGCTGCTGCTTACTTTCATTCGGAAATGATCCATCTGCTGTCTTACGTGATGCGACTGCTGTCTAATCTGATGCGACTGTTGTCTCGTCACTCCCATGAGAATTACAAAAGGAGAATACTGTTCAGTCTTCGAAATACCTTCAGCTAAAATCAGAACTGAGATCTGTTGTTGCGATTGCAACGTGATTGCAATCCGCGAGTGATTCACATCCATCTACGGTAACGTTCGCGTTATCGTTTCTACACTCCTGGAAATTGAAATAAGAACACCGTGAATGCATTGTCCCAGGAAGGGGAAACTTTATTGACACATTCCTGGGGTCAGATACATCACATGATCACACTGACAGAACCACAGGCACATAGACACAGGCAACAGAGCATGCACAATGGCGGCACTAGTACAGTGTATATCCACCTTTCGCAGCAATGCAGGCTGCTATTCTCCCATGGAGACGATCGTAGAGATGCTGGATGTAGTCCTGTGGAACGGCTTGCCATGCAATTTCCACCTGGCGCCTCAGTTGGACCAGCGTTCGTGCTGGACGTGCAGACCGCGTGAGACGACGCTTCATCCAGTCCCAAACATGCTCAATGGGGGACAGATCCGGAGATCTTGCTGGCCAGGGTAGTTGACTTACACCTTCTAGAGCACGTTGGGTGGCACGGGATACATGCGGACGTGCATTGTCCTGTTGGAACAGCAAGTTCCCTTGCCGGTCTAGGAATGGTAGAACGATGGGTTCGATGACGGTTTGGATGTACCGTGCACTATTCAGTGTCCCCTCGACGATCACCAGTGGTGTACGGCCAGTGTAGGAGATCGCTCCCCACACCATGATGCCGGGTGTTGGCCCTGTGTGCCTCGGTCGTATGCAGTCCTGATTGTGGCGCTCACCTGCACGGCGCCAAACACGCATACGACCATCATTGGCACCAAGGCAGAAGCGACTCTCATCGTTGAAGACGACACGTCTCCATTCGTCCCTCCATTCACGCCTGTCGCGACACCACTGGAGGCGGGCAGCACGATGTTGGGGCGTGAGCGGAAGACGGCCTAACGGTGTGCGGGACTGTAGCCCAGCTTCATGGAGACGGTTGCGAATGGTCCTCGCCGATACCCCAGGAGCAACAGTGTCCCTAATTTGCTGGGAAGTGGCGGTGCGGTCCCCTACGGCACTGCGTAGGATCCTACGGTCTTGGCGTGCATCCGTGCGTCGCTGCGGTCCGGTCTCAGGTCGACGGGCACGTGCACCTTCCGCCGACCACTGGCGACAACATCGATGTACTGTGGAGACCTCACGCCCCACGTGTTGAGCAATTCGGCGGTACGTCCACCCGGCCTCCCGCATGCCCACTATACGCCCTCGCTCAAAGTCCGTCAACTGCACATACGGTTCACGTCCATGCTGTCGCGGCATGCTACCAGTGTTAAAGACTGCGATGGAGCTCCGTATGCCACGGCAAACTGGCTGACACTGACGGGGGCGGTGCACAAATGCTGCGCAGCTAGCGCCATTCGACGACCAACACCGCGGTTCCTGGTGTGTCCGCTGTGCCGTGCGTGTGATCATTGCTTGTACAGCCCTCTCGCAGTGTCCGGAGCAAGTATGGTGGGTCTGACACACCGGTGTCAATGAGTTCTTTTTTTCCATTTCCAGGAGTGTATCTACGGCGGATTCGCCATCTGTTGCGTCAAAATTATCAGCATTTGACATTTAAAACATCACTGCTATAAGCTGCCTGTGCATCCTTATCGTACTCATAAGCACAACACCAGTACACAAATATTTATCACTTCAACTTACGTGTTTGGTACGTCAGCAATTTCACACACGTTTACTCCACTATTAACATGAAAATCAACAACTGAAATATTCTCTATAGCTGGACACAGCAAGAATATCTGTGAACACTCTCCACACATTACTATTTCCGCCACATTGTGAAAAACAAACATATAAATTTTAAAATATTAAAATTTTGTACACAGTCAATGTGGGCACTGACAAATTATTTCCCTAGCGCTTTCTCCTGACGGGTAAAGCGCCACACGCGAACAGCAAAGAAAATCCATACTAGTAGTTAATTTTACCATCGCGCTGTGCCGCGACGTTTTAGCCAGATAAACTTTCTGTTCGAGTCAAACTCTTAACAATCGTCAAAAATATGCCAGTTGCTCAGCTTTTTAGTCTCTCAATTCTTGCAATAATACTGTGAATCACGTCCCTGACAATGGTTACAGTCGCAGAGCATGAAAAACGAGAGCATGTTTTAGTACTAAGACAAGATAAAATTTTATACACGCTTAATTACATAAAGTTACCTATGTGGATCGAGTCCTGCGCTAGGATCCACCAGTAACGTTTTCGGAAGAAGGAGACTAAGGAAACAAACTTTTCAAGTAACGTGTTTGTATTTAAAATATGGGAGGGCGGAAACGTTATAATTAGCAGTACCTTTTCATAAGTTCAAAGTATCTAATTCGGTGGAGGAGGAGGATATTAGTGTTTAACGTCCCGTCGACAACGAGGTCATTAGAGACGGAGCGCAAGCTCGGGTGAGGGAAGGATGGGGAAGGAAATCGGCCGTGCCCTTTCAAAGGAACCATCCTGGCATTTGCCTGAAGCGATTTAGGGAAATCACGGAAAACCTAAATCAGGATGGCCGGAGACGGGATTGAACCGTCGTCCTCCCGAATGCGAGTCCAGTGTGCTAATCTAATTCGGCTTTAGTTAGATACAGAACAGCTAAAATTTAAAATGATTCCTCAAATGATTATTTTCATAGGAAGTTAGAATGAAAACACTGTATGCTATTTATCCGGCTACGCCTGCCCAGGCGTAAAATACTAACTTGTCAGTACGTCAATAATTGACTACAAGCGGGAAATTTAAACTGCGGCGTTGAACGGACATTAACTTAGAAAAGATCAGATTATTATCTGTTGAATAAAAAGTAAAGTTACTGATTGAACAAGATTTATACTTTAAGAAGATTCGATCTGTGGCTATCGCCGTCAGATCGAATGTTCTAGTCAGCGTAATGCTACCAAATATTGATGAGCTACAAAGAGTTCTTGTCAACACTTATCAAGAGGGTGCTGTGTCATACTCCTTGGAATAAAACAAATTGTTATACGAAATAATTGTTATTCAACTAATGAAATTATACTATTGGATTAAAACAGATGCTTACATACTTCGCTCAAGATGTTGTTGTTGTTGTGGTCTTCAGTCCGGAGACTGGTTTGATGCAGCTCTCCATGCTACTCTATCTCGTGCAAGCTTCTTCATCTCCCAGTACCTACTGCAACCTACATCCTTCTGAATCTGCTTAGTGTATTGATCTCTTGGTCTCCCTCTACGATTTTTACGCTCCACGCTGCCCTCCAATGCTAAATTTGTGATCCCTTGATGCCTCAAAACATGTCCTACCAACCGATCCCTTCTTCTAGTCAAGTTGATCCACAAACTTCTCTTCTCCCCAATCCTATTCAATACCTCCTCATTAGTTACGTGATCTACCCACCTTATCTTCAGCATTCTTCTGTAGCACAACATTTCAAAAGCTTCTATTCTCTTCTTGTCCAAACTAGTTATCGTCAAGATAGCGAAGGGAAAAACGCAATGGTAGATTTTCATCAACCATCAAAGACATTGTAGAGTTCACTCACTGATTCTAGACCAGTTATATTCGTCCTTTGATTTTCATAGAACTACAGTCCATGTTTGGGAAAAATGATAAAATTCACAATTATCATTGTGCATTGCAGTATTCATAAACCATGATTTTGTAGAGAAATTTTTAAGTCCATTTCCAAGCATTACAATATGGTGCTACAAACTGATAAGATAAAGCATGTTTAGGTTCTCCACTGAATCGGAGAGGAAAGGAATATAAGGAAAACACGGACAAGAAGAAGGGTAGGGTGGTAGGATATGTGTTAAGACATCAGGGAATACCTTCCATGGTACCAGAGGAAACTGTAGAGGGTAAAAACTGTAGAGAAAGATAGAGATTGGAATACATCCAGGAAATAATTGAGGCTGCAATTTGCAATTGGCACTTTGAGACGAAAAGGATGACACAGGAAATGAATTCGTGGCACACCGTAACAAAACATTTGCATGACTAATGACTCTAAAGAAATAAATAAAATAAAATAAAAAATAAAAAAGAAATCCTATTGGGTGCTGGGAGGTGATCATGTTGTACTACAAACGGAAGTTGCGATGTTAGAAAATTGCAAAATCTCCAACTCGTTATCCTGGTTTACTTATTTCATTGTTGAGCTAAATCACTCAAGACAAATATCGGGATGACTCCTTTTAAAAGGCTTGGCTGATATTCATCCCCCTCTCTCCCCCCTTTTCCCCTACTCGAGCTTGTGTTCCATCTCTAATGACATCATCTATGGGACCTAAACGCAAAATAATCTTGATCTTCCGCTTATTTCATTCCCTCATAAATTTTGTCGATAATGTAATCTGTTTCTGGACTTCAAGCCAATTTTTAACACAGCTTAAAACTCATTATTCCACTTTAAAAACTGATGTTCCTCCAAGGTAAGAAATTTTATACGTGTATTTCTTTGCTTTCACTACAGAGATGGTAATTAATTTTTCCGTGGTATGTTTTTCTACAACTAAATGGGTCTTAAAGCAATTTCCCATTTTTTTCTGTGTTTTGGTCAGCAATTTTCAAGCGTGAGCTATCAGGTATGTTGCTAAGAAGTTTTATTTATTTTTTATTTCACACTATTTCGTTTCCTCATTACAACAACTTCATTGTCCACACTTTCCCTGTATACGAGCCACTACCGATCTCTCGCATAACACGTCTATCAGTACCATCGTAACATCCAAATCCAGTCCACACATTATTCCAACACAAATGGCTCTGTGCGCTATGGGACGTAACATCTGAGGTCATCAGTCCTCTAGAACTTAGAACTACTTAAACCTAACTAACCTAAGGACATCACACTCATCCATGCCCGTGGCGGGATTCGAACCTGCGACCGTAGCGGTCGCGCTGTTCCAGACTGAAGTGTCTAGAACCGCTCGGTCACACCGGCCGGCTTCTGCAACACACAAATCTCTCCTTCCACACCTCTGTATAACGTATAACCGCCTCACCTGTCCATATCATGGAAAGCTGTGTTTGGTAACTGCGGTTTAGTGAAGTTCTTGTGGGCTACATTACCACTGCTATTACACAACGAAGGTAATAAATACGTCATGTTGCTGGAATACTTTCCATACAACCAGAAAAATCTTTGAATTTTTTGCAAGTTTTTGATGCAATATTTCGTTATAGAACTTTGTTAAAGGCACCTCGTAATGAATTTTTCACTGTTTCCAGCTTCTGTAAACGGTTGTGAATCATGGAGATGGTGCGATCTTATAAAAGTGGTTGCTTCTGTAACAGCACCCTGACCCGTTCTGCTTACTAAGAGGGATCTGTTCTGTCTGTTATTAATTTACTTGATATTAAACTCTCAACTGCCGTCAATACTATTTCATTGAAGTTGACCCAATATTTGTCCACGCTTATATAATTAGTGTGGAAGAAATGGTGACTGACTCTGGGAAGGCACCAATCTGTCTCTGGTTTTTTAAACAGATATATATGTTTTTCATTCATTTTTGGTGGATTTTTACCACGATCTTGTGTTCATTAATTCCTTTATCCGTTATGTAGCTCTCTAGTTCCTCAGAATTGTTTGTCGCTAGTATGCCTCGTGTGCCATTGCAATTGTTTACACTTCGTCTCTACTCCTAAACTAATATGTCAGTGTAATTTAGGAGACAGCTTGCAGTATAATGTCGGACGTTGTTTCACACCTACCACCGACTATAAAAGTATCTTTTCGCCAACAAATCGACGGGTGATTGAAGTTCCCATCAACGACAATACCGTGAGTCAGGTATCTACGGGAAATAAGGCTTAAATATCCCCTGAACTTTCCAGCGATTGTGTTGTCTGAGTCAGGGAATCTGCAAAAGGAACTAATAATTTATTTCGGTTGTCAAGTATAGCCTTTACCCGTAGTAACTCACAAGGGGACAACACGACAATCGAATTTTTATTATTCGTATGCGAATAAAAATAACTTTTGTGAACACTTTCTATCTTTATTTCCTAACTCGTTTGATAAACTGGATTAACTTACATGAGTCTTAATTGCAGGTTGTTAAAAAAATATAATCTACCTTCAGCAAATGACGACTAGGTAACTATCAGACGTCGTAGATAATGTATTTTGTGTATCTCATGTCAGACATATTTACTGGTGCATGATGTGTTCTTCGCACTGAATCAGGTAATTAGAATGGCTGTTTTGGAATCTGGGCCCCTCTTGCTAAAATATTTGCGGACAGCTATGAATGCAGACTAGCCAATCTGCAGTTTTCCACCTACCGTCTACATAAGGAATCCGCACTCAGAATTAGTCTATACCTCTGGTGGTGTTCGGCGGAGGCTCACGCTTGCTGATATTTGTTTAGACTTATTTTAAATTCTCTACATAGGCATGAGCTAATCATGTACACTCATTTTGCTCAAACTGCCGCTCTGACATTATAAAAAAAAAATTATCTCCGTCTCGAGAACCATACGTATTAGATCAGAAACGAAGATTAGGATATTTAAAACTGTTGTAGAAAGAATAGCAATGGGTGGAGTAGAAACAAGGAAAATAACTGGTAGAATTAGGAGGAACTTCTGGTGAATGGAGATGGGATTTCGGAGATATTGCTGTAGGTTGACACTACGATCATCATCATCATCATCATCATTTAAGACTGATTATGCCTTTCAGCGTTCAGTCTGGGGCATAGCCCCCCTTATATAGTTCCTCCATGATCCCCTATTCAGTGCTAACATTGGTGCCTCTTCTGATGTTAAACCTATTACTTCAAAATCATTCTTAACCGAATCCAGGACCCTTCTCCTCGGTCTGCCCCGACTCCTCCTACCCTCTACTGCTGAATCCATGAGTCTCTAGGGTAACCTTGCTTCTCCCCTGCGTGTAACATGACCGCACCATCTAAGCCTGTTCGCCCTGACTGCTACATCTATAGAGTTGATTCCCAGTTTTTCTTTGATTTCCTCATTGTGGACACCCTTCTGCCATTGATCCCATCTACTAGTACCTGCAATCATCCTAGCTACTTTCATATCCGTAACCTCAACCTTGTTGATAAGGTAACCTGAATCCACCCAGCTTTCGCTCCCATACAACAAAGTTGGTCGAAAGATTGAACGGTGCACAGATAACTTAGTCTTGGTACTGACTTCCTTCTTGCAGAAGAGAGTAGATCGTAGCTGAGCGCTCACTGCATTAGCTTTGCTACACCTCGCTTGCAGTTCTTTCACTATGTTGCCATTCTGTGAGAATATGCATCCTAAGTACTTGAAACCGTCCACCTGTTATAACTTTGTTCCTACTATTTGGCACTCAATCCGTTTATATTTCTTTCCCACTGACATTACTTTCGTTTTGGAGATGCTAATCTTCATACCACGGTCCTTACATTTCTGATCTAGCTCTGAAATATTACTTTGCAAACTTTCAATCGAATCTGCCATCACAACTAAGTCATCCGGATATGCAAGACTGCTTATTTTGTGTTCACATATCTTAATCTCACCCAGCCAGTCTATTGTTTTCAACATACGATCCATAAATAATATGAACAACTGTGGAGACAGGTTGCAGCCTTGTCTTACCCCTGAAATTACTCTGAACCATGAACTCAATTTACCGTCAACTCTAACTGCTGCCTGACTATCCATGTAAAGACCTTTAATTGCTTGCAAAAGTTTGCCTCCTATTCCATAATCTTGTAGAACAGACAATAACTTCCTCCTAGGAACCCGGTCATATGCCTTTTCTAGATCTATAAAGCATAGATACAATTCCCTGTTCCACTCATAACACTTCTCCATTATTTGCCGTAAGCTAAAGATCTGGTCCTGACAACCTCTAAGAGGCCTAAACCCACACTGATTTTCATCCAGTTGGTCCTCAACTAATACTCGCACTTTCCTTTCAACAATACCTGAGAAGATTTTACCCACAACGCTGATTAAAGAGATACCTCTGTAGTTGTTACAATCTTTTCTGTTTCCATGTTTAAAGATTGGTGTGATTACTGCTTTTGTCCAGTCTGATGGAACCTGTCCCAACTCCCAGGCCATTTCAATTATCCTGTGTAGCCATTTAAGACCTGACATTCCACTGTATTTGATGAGTTCCGACTTAATTTCATCCACCCCAGCCGCTATACGATATAAAATTAAAAACGAAGGCATTGATAAGAGGATTAACCAGAGCACCAAAGTAATGAATATAATCAAAGTAAGTATCTTGAAAAGCTTTAGCCACGTATACAGGCTTGTTTCTATATATACAGGGTGGCCCATTGATAGTTACTGGGCCAAATATCTCACGAAATAAGCATCAAACGAAAAAACTACAAAGAACGAACTCGTCTAGCTTGAAGGGGGAAACAGGATAGCGCTATGGTTGGCCCGCTAGATGGTGCTACCATAGGTCAAACGGATATCAACTGCGTTTTTTTAAAAATAGGAACCCCCATTTTTATTACATATTCGTGTAATATGTAAAGAAATATGAATGTTTTAGTTGGACCACTTTTTTCGCTTTGTGATAGATGGTGCTGTAATAGTCACAAACGTATAAGTACGTGGTATGACGTAACATTCCGCCAGTACGGACGGTATTTGCTTCGTGATACATTACCAGTGTTAAAATGGACCGTTTACCAATTGCGGAAAAGGTCGATATCGTGTTGATGTGTGGTTATTGTCATCAAAATGCCCAACGGGCGTGTGCTATGTATGGTGCTCGGTATCCTGGACGACATAATCCAAGTGTCCGGACCGTTCGCCGGATAGTTATGTTATTTAAGGAAACAGGAAGTGTTCAGCCACATGTGGAACGTCAACCACGACCTGCAACAAATGATAATGCACAAGTAGGTGTTTTAACTGCTGTCGCGGCTAATCCGCACATCAGTAGCAGGCAAGTTGCGGGAGAATCGGGAATCTCAAAAACGTTGGTGTTGAGAATGCTACATCAACATCGATTGCTCCCGTACCATATTTCTATGCACCAGGAATTGCATGGCGCCGACTTTGAACGTCGTGTACAGTTCTGCCACTGGGCACAAGAGAAATTGCGGACGACGACAGATATTTGCACGCGTTCTATTTAGCAACGAAGCGTCATTGACCAACAGCGATAACGTAAACCGGCATAATATGCACAACTGGGCGACGGAAAATCCACGATGGCTGCGACGAGTGGATCATCAGCGACCTTGGCGGGTTGATGTATGGTGCGGCATTATGGGAGGAAGGATAATTGGCCTCCACTTTATCGATGGCAATCTAAATGGTGCAATGTATGCTGATTTCCTACGTTATGTTCTACCGATGTTACTACAAGATGTTTCACTGCATGGGAGAATGGCGATGTTCTCGTTTAGGCTTACGGGGATTTTTCGCTTGCATTGAATTTATGTGAAGCGCTGCTGCAGTGGGCCTGTAGCTAGGAGATGACTGATATTCTGTACGAATCTTTTGTGCAGTGAGAGCACCACGAACTTCTTCTTCCAAAAAGTAAAGTAGTTTCAGTACATCTCCTTCCGCTACTTCGGTTCTTCTAGCATGAATGACCCATTTCTGGCACATTTCAGCGGGAAATGCACGCAGAATTTTCTGAGTGAGAATTTTACCGTATGCCACGACGTCTTCTCCTAAGGCACGCAGTGCTTGAATACGACGGTTACATTCCAGTAATGTACTGTTCAGCGTTTCAGGTGTCGCTGAATGTGCAGGCTTTAGCGCATCCAAATAATCGAGGTGCGCCTGTATAATGCGATTGCTATCTCCGTATCTATTCAATAAAATTTTCTTTGTTTCTGCGTACGTGTTAGCCGTTATAAGTATTCCATCTACTAGCAACTTCGGTTCAAAAATGGCTCTGAGTACTATGCGACTTAACTTCCGAGGTCATCAGTCGCCTAGAACTTAGAACTAATTAAACCTAACTAACCTAAGGACATCACACACAAACATGCCCGAGGCAGCATTCGAACCTGCAACCATAGCGGTCGCTCGGCTCCAGACTGTAGCGCCTAGAACCGCACGGCCACTCCGGCTGGCGAACTTCGGTTCGCCTGACAGATACCCTCGTAGGAAAACATGTTTGTTTACTGTAGAAAGGGATGGGTCTTTATCAATGGTCGATTCAAATTGTTCCCAGAAGCGGGACCACATTTCGACATCTCCACAAAATGACTCAAGCTTAATTGCTGGTAGCTTGACAGAGTGGAACACAGCCCGTTGTGTGAGCACTGGTGGTGACGTGATATTCATCTGCGACGTTGTGGCTGAAAGCTTGTAATCAGTTGCTTTTGTAGCCTTCTTTATAGCGCGTTGACTTTGTCTATATATTATGAATAGCGTCATCTAATGAAACGAGCTTCTCTAGAATTTCTTGAAGACGTTCCCTGTAATGTTCAAAATCATCAAACGGGCTTTCTATGGTAAGAGCATCAACAGCCGCAGAAACCGCGTAGCATTAGTCCTCTCCCTAGTTCGCTTTCTTTTGAAGTTTGCTAACTGTATCTCTGATTCGTCCTGCATTATGTCTTACTAAAGACGGCTGTTGTAAGATTGTTTAGGAGTGCGCTTGTGAATAGCTTAAACGTTTAACAAGCAGCGTATGCGCAAACGTAAGTGAAGGAAAACCTTTTAACAAAACTAGCTACTCTGAGTGCAAGTTTCAGGCTTGCAATACAAAGCCGCAAAAATTGCGATCATATTATATTGGAATGAACTTAGCTTGTGATGCGGTCCGACGTCGTCTCTTGTTTCCTACAGCGTGAAGTAAGCCGTTAATTGTTGAAATCACGCATGAAATCGCAATTTCTTCCCGGGTTTCGACACCAAAATATTACGGACACACAACACCTTGATTCCAATACAACATTAATTATATTTCTCTCCAAGGAACGTACATCATGGAATATAAAACATTAATTCAAGGATAATCAATATTTCCAGAGTGTCTATAATTACAAATATCAACCCGCAACAGAGGTGGAGGATGTGCAGATGGAGATGGTGGGACACAATGGTAAAGGCATGGCAACAGGCTGGGGCTTGAGAGGAAGGGGGACACCAGGGGGTGGGGGGTATGGAGTCAGCAGATGATACACAGGGTGCAGAAGTGTTCAAGGAAAAGAAGAAGGTGGGGGAAGGGGATGATGTCGTAGAGGATACACATGGGGTCGGAAGGTGGATGTAGAAGGCGAGGTGGAGAGCCTTATAGAATCTGGGAACGGCGAAATCCAAGCATAACTGGCATAACAAAGGATGTGGCTTGGTTCAAATGGCTCTGAGCACTATGGGACTTAACTTCTGAGGTCATCAGTCCCCTAAAACTTAGAACTACTTAAACCTAACTAACCTAAGGACATCACACACATCCATGCCCAAGGCAGGATTCGAACCTGCGACCGTAGCGGTCGCGCGATTCCAGACTGTAGCCCCTAGAACTGCTCGACCACCCCAGCCGGTAAAAGATGTGGTGGGTACAGGATTTGGAGGTGTGAAGGATGGTGGAAGGATGCAGTCCCTATGTCCAGCTGGACAGGAGTTTCAGGAGGCAGAGTCCATTGTGAGCTGTGTGTTGTATCATAAGGAGATGGAGAGTCCAGGTGAAGTGGCGGTCAAGAGTGAGGCCTAGGTGTTTTAGGGTGAGAGTGTAGTGAATAGGACAACCATAAATGGTTAGGTAGCGATGATGGACACAGAAGGAGCGAGTGGTGTGGCCTATGATGATTACCCGGGTCTTGGAGGGGTTGATACAAAGGAACACTGGTTGCACCAAGTGTTGAACTGGTCAAGATGAGTTTGGAGGGTACATTGGGACCGTTGAAGGGTAGGATAAAGAGCCAGAAAGGTGGTGTCATCAGCAAATTGGAGGAGAGAAATAGGTGGGGGAGGGGGTGGGGGCACTTGGGTATATCAGCAGTCTACAGGAGATAGAAGAGAGGGGAAGGGATGGAGCCTTGGGGCACATCAGCAGTGGAATAGAAAGTATGGGAGTTGGAATTGTGGATAGTGACATAGGAGGGACGATGGGAGAGGAAGGAAGCAACGAGATAGACGAAATTAATAGGGAGACCATATGTCTTGAGTTTGAAGAGGAGCCCAGGATGCCAGACACGGTCGCAGACGTTTTGGAGTCGAGGGAAACAAAGATAGTGGAGTGACGGAAGTTGGAGGGAAAGAAGACTGTTAAGGTTAAGGAGCTGGTCGTCAGCTGACAAGGAGAGCCAGAAGCCACAGTGGGTAAGGGGGTGGTGCAGGTTACGTTGGATATGAATACAATGGGAGAGGATGGATTTGAATATCTTACTGAACATGGAGGTGAGCAGATGGGATGATAGAAAGAGGTGTCAGAGGGGCTTTATTGCATTTAAAGAACAGCAGGACATGGGAAGTCTTCCACGGGTTGGGGTAGATGACAGTGGAGAGGAGGACGTTGTACACAGTATCAAGGGTAGCCAGGAACGGTTGAGGGGATTCCTTGAGGTGGCAGCATGTGACACTCTAGTGACCAGGGGCAGTGTTGCGTTTGGAGTGGAGGATGAGTGTGATGCCATGTGCAATGATGGGTGTGTTTATGTCTGAGAGGGGTAACTGATCCAAGTGCTGGAAACTGGGGGCGAGCAGTGGGACAGAGGTATCAGTGCATTCAAGGATGGTGGGGAAGAGTGAGTAATGAAAATGAGGATCATCAGGAATGGAGAAGATCTCGGTTAGGAGGGAAGCAAAATGACTAGTCATATTGAAATTGTCATGGAGGGGGCAGTTGTCATGGAGAAGAGGGTAATGTGGAGTGGGATGGCTACCAGTAAGGCAGTGGGAGGCTGACCAGTACATCCAGGAGTTGAGAGGGTGGGTGGAGTTGAGGCTTGTACATGTCTGGCGCCAGTCCTGTGTTTCTTTGCTTTAAGGAGGTTCATGGTGTGTCGTTGTCATTGCCAGTGGCGGAGGAGTGTATCCCAGTCACGGGTGCGGAGGAAAGAGCAGTAGAGCCTCCGGGGCTCATGAAGAAGGAGGATGGCATATGGGGAAAGTGTAGGGTGGTGAGGGTGGATGAATTTGGTAGGAGCGTGAGCCTACACAGCGGGAGTGATGGTCTTCTGGAGGAAGGAAGAGGCATGGGTGATGTCAGCCGGATGGTGAAAGGTAAGGGGGTGGCTTTCGACCTGTGAGGCAATGGAGTCCCGGTCGGTATCTCAGTCGGGGCAGCGGTAGTCATGGATGGACTTCGGGGGACATGGGTGGGGGGCATGCGGAGGGCCACAGGTTGAGAAGATGGGGGTGAGAAGCATGAGAAGGTGGTCACTACCAACGGGATTGAGGATATTCGCGGCGATACTTTCTCGTTTCTTTGTTTTCATTTAAGCAGACTCAGCAACCACAAAGTATGGCTGGGTACAGCTAGTTCTTCAACGTGTAAAGTACACTCCCTAACTCTACCAATGACGTTTTACATAGGAACATAAAAGGAGCACACGTTCTCCTCAGCTCTACAAACAAAACGTGAGAACAGTACTGCTATGAAGGCTGAGTACAAGGTGGGCTGAGGTTTGGCCGTCGAACTGTGCAGGATACCGCTTCCCCCGCGGCGACCAGCGCCTGCAGACGCTGCTCAATCTAGTAGAAACTCGTTCGCGCGCCTTCGACATGGCTGGAGGCAAACTCAGCGCCATGCCGTGGCTGCGATTCATCCAGCCCGAGGCAACGGGATACAACGCACTCATCAAGTTCAACGAGATGGCGCGCGCATATTTTATGGTAAGCACTACAAGTCAAGGCTCACTAAATTTAAGTATACATATGCACAACTGGTTTCAGCAGAAAAATTTCTCAGCCTGACAGCGAAAGATAGTATTTGTAAGTTAAAAATAACTTATTATTCGAGGTAGTTCCTTTTGAGGTCTCTACACTTTGTCGCTCAGTGCTCCAATCAGTATATACCGACATAATCACCATTTCTGTCGATGCATTTTGTTTTTAGACGCTGTGACAGTTTTTGTATGCCCATGTCATACTAGCTCGCCGCCATGCTGTTCAGAAAGCTATGAATCTCTTCTTTAACCTCGTTGTCGGAGCTGAATCGGTGGGACCACAATTAACGCTGGAAGGTACTGTGAGCCTCTGAAAAAACTCAAACGGGCAATTCGGAACCGGAGAAGAGAAATGTTGAGCAAGGGCGTACACATTCTCCATGACAAAGCTCGCCCAAACATCGCTCGGCAAACCGTTGCTCTCCTGCAACAGTTTCAGCGGATCATAATCACCCACCCACCCTACAGTCCTGACTTGGCGCCCAGTGACTATCACTTGTTCCCTAGGTTAAAAGAACATTTGGCCGGAAAGCGATTCATAACTTTCTGAACAGCATGGCGGCGAGCTGGTATGACATGAACGTACAAAAACTGCCACAGCGTCTACAAAAATGCATCGACAGAAATGGTTATTATGTCTAAAAATAGCTAAATGTTCAAGCTGTAAACTGATGTAAACCATTGTAGAAATAAACAGGTCTATGCACTTATAAAAAATAGGAGACCCTACTTTTGGGATTGCCCTCGTATGAGGCACTAGAAAATGTAATCTGAGGAGAAAGAAACTACTGGCACTTACGATCGGTCAGTTTTCCCAGTGTCGAAATACCTTTGCATACAAGTTCACTGACGTCGAACTTTTTTCAGTAAGCCTGCTACATTTTGTACCAAGAGAGAAAACCCTCTGTTGCCAGCTTTCAACAGGAAGCAGTACAAACGTTGCTTATTTTTTGACAAAATTTTCATGTGCTAGCAGTGCTTCACAAATATACAAGGGTTAACCGGTATAAGTGCAGTTACTTAGATATTTCTACTGGTGACTGAGTGCGGTGTACGGAACAACATTACATCAGTATTTACGTGATTTACAGAATAATAATGGTAGGTATTACAAGCTATAATTATAGCTATTACAAGCTGTATGTTTTAAGGTTGGTTAGTATCTCCAAATATGTGTGGCAGATCAAGCCATTAATGTTTACTTTCTCCTGGCTGCATGTCATGTGTTGAAATGTGGACACGTTGACGGAAAACGGTTAGTCTATGCTGACAGCCGTAGTCTGCATAGTGGTCTAGTAATGACTCTGCAGAAAACATCTGGCCCTAGAGTTTGTGATTTTTTTTTTTTTTTTTGGATGACTGTTCGATACAGAGAAGAAACAATAAACAGACTGATTCGTGTACATGTTAAGACACCGCATGTAAAAATATTTGCACTTATACCCTTACACCTACCTTACAAATGGTTCAAATGGCTCTGAGCACTATAGGACTTAACTTCTGTGGTCATCAGTCCCCTAGAACTTAGAACTACTTAAACCTAACTAACCTAAGGACATCACACACATCCATGCCCGAGGCAGGATTCGAACCTGCGACCGTAGCAGTCGCACGGTTCCGGACTGAGCGCCTTAACCGCGAGACCACCTCGGCCGGCTCCTACCTTATACTTAGTGTATACATCTATATATGCGTCGCTAGTAACAGCAGAATTCATGAACCCTACAAATGAAATGTTGACAGAAGGCCTTACATTTTAAAAACTAGAAGAAGATATTTGTGTAATGTGCGAGGAGTGTCCTATGGAGCACTGTCACCTCTTTTTTCAAAGTTGAGATTACTGTGTCTATATGTTTGCGGAGTTTACATCAAAGGCAATAACAACGTGGAGTCTGGGAATAAATTCGCCATTTTGATTCCAGAAATAAAGCAAATCTGGATATACCAAAATACAGGTTAGAAAGTACGAGAAACTCATAAAATAAATCTACGAAGAATCTTGAACAAATTGTCAGTGCCCATTCGGTCTCAGCCTATAATAATTTTTATGCAACCAAACAATCAGTTTTATAATTTAAAATAGTCTTCCTAATATCCCACATAATCACATTAGGTTTTAAGAACTTTATTGCAATTACTGCATTTGTCTATAACAAAAATATTTATGGACTTAATTAATAGTAATACTAACTGCTAACGATTTAGAATTTTTCTATGCAACATTGTGACACTTGACGTAGCCATTGCGAGCGCCCGTTTGTATATACTGTATATAGGGTGAGTCACCTAACATTACTGCTGGATATATTTCGTAAACCACATCAAATACTGACGAATCGTTTCCACAGACCGAACGAAAGGAGAGGGGCTAGTGTAACTGGTTAATACAGACCATAAAAAATGCACGGAAGTATGTTTTTTAACACAAACCTACGTTTTTTTAAATGGAACTACGTTGGTTTTGTTAGCAAATCTGATAATATAAACAAATACGTAATCAGTGCCGTTTGTTGCATTGTAAAATGTTAATTACATCCGGAGATCTTGTAACCTAAAGTTGACGCTTGAGAACCAATCCTCCGCTGTTCGATCGTGTGTATCGGAGAGCACCGAATTACGTAGGGATCCAAAGGGAACGGTGATGGACCTTAGGTACAGAAGAGACTGGAACAGCACATTACGTCCACATGCTAACACCTTTTTATTGGTCTTTTTCACTGACGCACATGTACATTACCATGAGGGGTGAGGTACACGTACACACGTGGTTTCCGTTTTCAATTACGGAGTGGAATAGAATGTGTCCCGACATGTCAGGCCGATAGATGTTCGATATGGTGGCCATCATTTGCTGCACACAATTGCAATCTGTGGCGTAATGAATGTCGTACACGCCGCAGTACATCTGGTGTAATGTCGCCGCAGGCTGCCACAATACGTTGTTTCATATCCTCTGGGGTTGTAGGCACATCACGGTACTCATTCTCCTTTAACGTACCCCACAGAAAGAAGTCCAGAGGTGTAAGATCAGGAGAACGGGCTGGCCAATTTATGCGTCCTCCACGTCCTATGAAACGCCCGTCGAACGTCCTGTAAAGAGTCAGCCTAGTGTTAATTGCGGAATGTGCAGGTGCACCATCATGCTGATACCACATACGTCGACGCTTTTCCAGTGGGACATTTTCGAGCAACGTTGGCAGATCATTCTGTAGAAACGCGATGTATGTTGCAGCTGTTTGGGCCCCTGCAATGAAGTGAGGACCAATGAGGTGGTCGCCAATGATTCCGTACCATACATTTACAGTCCACGGTCACTGTCGCTCTACCTGTCTGAGCCAGCGAGGATTGTCCACGGACCAGTAATGCATGTTCCGTAGATTCACTGCCCCGTGGTTTGTGAAACCCGCTTCATCGGTAAACAGGTAGAACTGCAACGCATTCTCTGTTAATGCCCATTGACAGAATTGCACTCGATGATTAAAGTCATCACCATGTAACTGCTCATGTAGCGACACATGAAACGGGTGAAAGCGGTTATGCGCATGACACTACTTTGACTCAGTCCACCGGCTCTCGCAATGTCCCGTGTACTCATGTGTGGGTTCATGGCAGCAGCAGCTAACACACCAACTGCACCCACTACTCCTGTGACGGGCCTGTTACGGACCCGTTTGCGTGCTACGACCATACCTGTTGCATACAGTTGGCGGTAGATGTTTTGCAATGTGTGGCACGTTGGATGCTCTCTGTCCGGGTACCGTTCTGTATACACCCTGCAGGCTTCAGCTGCATTTCGTCGACACTCGCCGTAGATGAGTATCATCTCCGCCTTTTCAGAGTTCGAATACACCATGGTCACAGTTCCTACAACACTACACTATCACAGACGTCTGGTAACAAGGTGTACTACAATTGGTCTGCGTGCGGAGACGAATGCAGAATAACAATAGCAGCAAGCGCTACATGCGGACACTGCGACAGCTAGACCAAACCACAACAGTGCACTACAGCCACACTCGTAAACACGGTCGTCATCGTAAACATGTCCCTGCAGATGCTGCTCGTCGACCGTGGCCCGTGTTTGTTACAACACGCAACTGAACGTCGGAGGTTTCAAGCGTCAACTTTAGGTTACCATGTCTCCGGATGTAATTAACATTTTACATTGCAACAAACGGCACTGATTACGTATTTGTTTTCATGTTCAGATGTGCTAACAAAACTAACGTGGTTCCATTTTTAAAAAAACGTAGGTTTGTGTTAAAAAACATACTTCCGTGCATTTTTTTATGGTTTATATTAAACAATTACACTAGCCCCTCTCCTCACGTTCGGTCTGTGGAATCGGTTCGTCAGTATTTGATGTGGTTTACGAAATATATCCAGCGGTAACGTTAGGTGACTCACCCTGTATATATATATATATATATATATATATATATATATATATATATATATATATATATGTGTGTGTGTGTGTGTGTGTGTGTGTGTGCTCGCGTTTCAGTGTGCAAGTTTGTTTACATATTTTTGTCGTGGAAATACTGGAAATTACACCAATAAGGCATTATCTTTTTATAAATAATACAGGTCATTCGGATACTTCTGAATACGGCGCAAAATTAAGGCCATTCGGATACTTTTGAACAAGTGGCTACATATTGGTTGGCTGTTCCGTTTTAATGGCTATGACTGGCTCTTTCATCTTAATGAGTGATAAAATAATGGGCTGCTTAGTTTTTGTGGCCTCTAAAATACTAGGCTGTTATTGCCTGTTTGCTTTATTTGAAACAACATTTTCTTTTATTATCTCTCTTGTTCTTATTGGTCTGGATATACCTTTAGGTTACAATTTCTTCTCAGTGTTATAACTAAAACCTTTTTCTTTTTCAGACAATTATCGAAGACCATAAGGCAACATATACGCCAGGGAAAAGGAGAGATCTCATAGATGCATTTGTCTATGAAATGGCGAAAGCAGAAGGGCAGCAAAATGAAAATACAACTTTTACTGGTGAGTGATAACTTTCCTGCGATATGAGATTTGTGTTGCACTGTAATAAAAGAGGGCCGAGTGAATGAAAAGTTGTATCTAGTCTTTCATCGCCGTGCTGTATGACACGCAGTGCTTTCGGACTTTTCGCCTATGCCCTCAGGCGTCCGAGAGGTAGTCAAATGGTCTTGATACTTGCCGCCTCCTGGAATCTAGCGACAGACTTTTAATTCATTACGCATTTCTAGGAATGACTGCTATTGTATTACTCCGCAGATTTAGCTCTGCTGCGGCCACAAAATGAAAATACAACTTTTACTGGTGAGTGATAACTTTCCTGCGATATGAGATTTGTGTTGCACTGTAATAAAAGAGGGCCGAGTGAATGAAAAGTTGTATCTAGTCTTTCATCGCCGTGCTGTATGACACGCAGTGCTTTCGAACTCTTCGCCTATGCCCTCAGGCGTCCGAGAGGTAGTCAAGTAGTCTTAATACTTGCCGCCTCCTGGAATCTAGCGACAGACTTTTAATTCATTACGCATTTCTAGGAATGACTGCTATTGTATTACTCCGCAGATTTAGCTCTGCTGCGGCCACAAAATGAAAATACAACTTTTACTGGTGAGTGATAACTTTCCTGCGATATGAGATTTGTGTTGCACTGTAATAAAAGAGGGCCGAGTGAATGAAAAGTTGTATCTAGTCTTTCATCGCCGTGCTGTATGACACGCAGTGCTTTCGAACTCTTCGCCTATGCCCTCAGGCGTCCGAGAGGTAGTCAAGTAGTCTTGATACTTGCCGCCTCCTGGAATCTAGCGACAGACTTTTAATTCATTACGCATTTCTAGGAATGACTGCTATTGTATTACTCCGCAGATTTAGCTCTGCTGCGGCCACAAAATGAAAATACAACTTTTACTGGTGAGTGATAACTTTCCTGCGATATGAGATTTGTGTTGCACTGTAATAAAAGAGGGCCGAGTGAATGAAAAGTTGTATCTAGTCTTTCATCGCCGTGCTGTATGACACGCAGTGCTTTCGGACTTTTCGCCTATGCCCTCAGGCGTCCGAGAGGTAGTCAAATGGTCTTGATACTTGCCGCCTCCTGGAATCTAGCGACAGACTTTTAATTCATTACGCATTTCTAGGAATGACTGCTATTGTATTACTCCGCAGATTTAGCTCTGCTGCGGCCACAAAATGAAAATACAACTTTTACTGGTGAGTGATAACTTTCCTGCGATATGAGATTTGTGTTGCACTGTAATAAAAGAGGGCCGAGTGAATGAAAAGTTGTATCTAGTCTTTCATCGCCGTGCTGTATGACACGCAGTGCTTTCGAACTCTTCGCCTATGCCCTCAGGCGTCCGAGAGGTAGTCAAGTAGTCTTGATACTTGCCGCCTCCTGGAATCTAGCGACAGACTTTTAATTCATTACGCATTTCTAGGAATGACTGCTATTGTATTACTCCGCAGATGTAGCTCTGCTGCGGCCACAAAATGAAAATACAACTTTTACTGGTGAGTGATAACTTTCCTGCGATATGAGATTTGTGTTGCACTGTAATAAAAGAGGGCCGAGTGAATGAAAAGTTGTATCTAGTCTTTCATCGCCGTGCTGTATGACACGCAGTGCTTTCGAACTCTTCGCCTATGCCCTCAGGCGTCCGAGAGGTAGTCAAGTAGTCTTGATACTTGCCGCCTCCTGGAATCTAGCGACAGACTTTTAATTCATTACGCATTTCTAGGAATGACTGCTATTGTATTACTCCGCAGATGTAGCTCTGCTGCGGCCACAAAATGAAAATACAACTTTTACTGGTGAGTGATAACTTTCCTGCGATATGAGATTTGTGTTGCACTGTAATAAAAGAGGGCCGAGTGAATGAAAAGTTGTATCTAGTCTTTCATCGCCGTGCTGTATGACACGCAGTGCTTTCGAACTCTTCGCCTATGCCCTCAGGCGTCCGAGAGGTAGTCAAGTAGTCTTGATACTTGCCGCCTCCTGGAATCTAGCGACAGACTTTTAATTCATTACGCATTTCTAGGAATGACTGCTATTGTATTACTCCACAGATGTAGCTCTGCTGCGGCCACAAAATGAAAATACAACTTTTACTGGTGAGTGATAACTTTCCTGCGATATGAGATTTGTGTTGCACTGTAATAAAAGAGGGCCGAGTGAATGAAAAGTTGTATCTAGTCTTTCATCGCCGTGCTGTATGACACGCAGTGCTTTCGAACTCTTCGCCTATGCCCTCAGGCGTCCGAGAGGTAGTCAAGTAGTCTTGATACTTGCCGCCTCCTGGAATCTAGCGACAGACTTTTAATTCATTACGCATTTCTAGGAATGACTGCTATTGTATTACTCCGCAGATTTAGCTCTGCTGCGGCCACAAAATGAAAATACAACTTTTACTGGTGAGTGATAACTTTCCTGCGATATGAGATTTGTGTTGCACTGTAATAAAAGAGGGCCGAGTGAATGAAAAGTTGTATCTAGTCTTTCATCGCCGTGCTGTATGACACGCAGTGCTTTCGAACTCTTCGCCTATGCCCTCAGGCGTCCGAGAGGTAGTCAAGTAGTCTTGATACTTGCCGCCTCCTGGAATCTAGCGACAGACTTTTAATTCATTACGCATTTCTAGGAATGACTGCTATTGTATTACTCCGCAGATGTAGCTCTGCTGCGGCCACAAAATGAAAATACAACTTTTACTGGTGAGTGATAACTTTCCTGCGATATGAGATTTGTGTTGCACTGTAATAAAAGAGGGCCGAGTGAATGAAAAGTTGTATCTAGTCTTTCATCGCCGTGCTGTATGACACGCAGTGCTTTCGAACTCTTCGCCTATGCCCTCAGGCGTCCGAGAGGTAGTCAAGTAGTCTTGATACTTGCCGCCTCCTGGAATCTAGCGACAGACTTTTAATTCATTACGCATTTCTAGGAATGACTGCTATTGTATTACTCCGCAGATTTAGCTCTGCTGCGGCCACAAAATGAAAATACAACTTTTACTGGTGAGTGATAACTTTCCTGCGATATGAGATTTGTGTTGCACTGTAATAAAAGAGGGCCGAGTGAATGAAAAGTTGTATCTAGTCTTTCATCGCCGTGCTGTATGACACGCAGTGCTTTCGGACTTTTCGCCTATGCCCTCAGGCGTCCGAGAGGTAGTCAAATGGTCTTGATACTTGCCGCCTCCTGGAATCTAGCGACAGACTTTTAATTCATTACGCATTTCTAGGAATGACTGCTATTGTATTACTCCGCAGATTTAGCTCTGCTGCGGCCACAAAATGAAAATACAACTTTTACTGGTGAGTGATAACTTTCCTGCGATATGAGATTTGTGTTGCACTGTAATAAAAGAGGGCCGAGTGAATGAAAAGTTGTATCTAGTCTTTCATCGCCGTGCTGTATGACACGCAGTGCTTTCGAACTCTTCGCCTATGCCCTCAGGCGTCCGAGAGGTAGTCAAGTAGTCTTGATACTTGCCGCCTCCTGGAATCTAGCGACAGACTTTTAATTCATTACGCATTTCTGGGAATGACTGCTATTGTATTACTCCGCAGATTTAGCTCTGCTGCGGCCACAAAATGAAAATACAACTTTTACTGGTGAGTGATAACTTTCCTGCGATATGAGATTTGTGTTGCACTGTAATAAAAGAGGGCCGAGTGAATGAAAAGTTGTATCTAGTCTTTCATCGCCGTGCTGTATGACACGCAGTGCTTTCGGACTTTTCGCCTATGCCCTCAGGCGTCCGAGAGGTAGTCAAATGGTCTTGATACTTGCCGCCTCCTGGAATCTAGCGACAGACTTTTAATTCATTACGCATTTCTAGGAATGACTGCTATTGTATTACTCCGCAGATTTAGCTCTGCTGCGGCCACAAAATGAAAATACAACTTTTACTGGTGAGTGATAACTTTCCTGCGATATGAGATTTGTGTTGCACTGTAATAAAAGAGGGCCGAGTGAATGAAAAGTTGTATCTAGTCTTTCATCGCCGTGCTGTATGACACGCAGTGCTTTCGAACTCTTCGCCTATGCCCTCAGGCGTCCGAGAGGTAGTCAAGTAGTCTTGATACTTGCCGCCTCCTGGAATCTAGCGACAGACTTTTAATTCATTACGCATTTCTAGGAATGACTGCTATTGTATTACTCCGCAGATTTAGCTCTGCTGCGGCCACAAAATGAAAATACAACTTTTACTGGTGAGTGATAACTTTCCTGCGATATGAGATTTGTGTTGCACTGTAATAAAAGAGGGCCGAGTGAATGAAAAGTTGTATCTAGTCTTTCATCGCCGTGCTGTATGACACGCAGTGCTTTCGAACTCTTCGCCTATGCCCTCAGGCGTCCGAGAGGTAGTCAAGTAGTCTTGATACTTGCCGCCTCCTGGAATCTAGCGACAGACTTTTAATTCATTACGCATTTCTAGGAATGACTGCTATTGTATTACTCCGCAGATGTAGCTCTGCTGCGGCCACAAAATGAAAATACAACTTTTACTGGTGAGTGATAACTTTCCTGCGATATGAGATTTGTGTTGCACTGTAATAAAAGAGGGCCGAGTGAATGAAAAGTTGTATCTAGTCTTTCATCGCCGTGCTGTATGACACGCAGTGCTTTCGAACTCTTCGCCTATGCGCTCAGGCGTCCGAGAGGTAGTCAAGTAGTCTTGATACTTGCCGCCTCCTGGAATCTAGCGACAGACTTTTAATTCATTACGCATTTCTAGAAATGACTGCTATTGTATTACTCCGCAGATTTAGCTCTGCTGCGGCCACAAAATGAAAATACAACTTTTACTGGTGAGTGATAACTTTCCTGCGATATGAGATTTGTGTTGCACTGTAATAAAAGAGGGCCGAGTGAATGAAAAGTTGTATCTAGTCTTTCATCGCCGTGCTGTATGACACGCAGTGCTTTCGAACTCTTCGCCTATGCCCTCAGGCGTCCGAGAGGTAGTCAAGTAGCCTTGATACTTGCCGCCTCCTGGAATCTAGCGACAGACTTTTAATTCATTACGCATTTCTAGGAATGACTGCTATTGTATTACTCCGCAGATTTAGCTCTGCTGCGGCCACAAAATGAAAATACAACTTTTACTGGTGAGTGATAACTTTCCTGCGATATGAGATTTGTGTTGCACTGTAATAAAAGAGGGCCGAGTGAATGAAAAGTTGTATCTAGTCTTTCATCGCCGTGCTGTATGACACGCAGTGCTTTCGAACTCTTCGCCTATGCCCTCAGGCGTCCGAGAGGTAGTCAAGTAGTCTTGATACTTGCCGCCTCCTGGAATCTAGCGACAGACTTTTAATTCATTACGCATTTCTAGGAATGACTGCTATTGTATTACTCCGCAGATGTAGCTCTGCTGCGGCCACAAAATGAAAATACAACTTTTACTGGTGAGTGATAACTTTCCTGCGATATGAGATTTGTGTTGCACTGTAATAAAAGAGGGCCGAGTGAATGAAAAGTTGTATCTAGTCTTTCATCGCCGTGCTGTATGACACGCAGTGCTTTCGAACTCTTCGCCTATGCCCTCAGGCGTCCGAGAGGTAGTCAAGTAGTCTTGATACTTGCCGCCTCCTGGAATCTAGCGACAGACTTTTAATTCATTACGCATTTCTAGGAATGACTGCTATTGTATTACTCCGCAGATGTAGCTCTGCTGCGGCCACAAAATGAAAATACAACTTTTACTGGTGAGTGATAACTTTCCTGCGATATGAGATTTGTGTTGCACTGTAATAAAAGAGGGCCGAGTGAATGAAAAGTTGTATCTAGTCTTTCATCGCCGTGCTGTATGACACGCAGTGCTTTCGAACTCTTCGCCTATGCCCTCAGGCGTCCGAGAGGTAGTCAAGTAGTCTTGATACTTGCCGCCTCCTGGAATCTAGCGACAGACTTTTAATTCATTACGCATTTCTAGGAATGACTGCTATTGTATTACTCCGCAGATGTAGCTCTGCTGCGGCCACAAAATGAAAATACAACTTTTACTGATGAGTGATAACTTTCCTGCGATATGAGATTTGTGTTGCACTGTAATAAAAGAGGGCCGAGTGAATGAAAAGTTGTATCTAGTCTTTCATCGCCGTGCTGTATGACACGCAGTGCTTTCGAACTCTTCGCCTATGCCCTCAGGCGTCCGAGAGGTAGTCAAGTAGTCTTGATACTTGCCGCCTCCTGGAATCTAGCGACAGACTTTTAATTCATTACGCATTTCTAGGAATGACTGCTATTGTATTACTCCGCAGATGTAGCTCTGCTTCGGCCACAAAATGAAAATACAACTTTTACTGGTGAGTGATAACTTTCCTGCGATATGAGATTTGTGTTGCACTGTAATAAAAGAGGGCCGAGTGAATGAAAAGTTGTATCTAGTCTTTCATCGCCGTGCTGTATGACACGCAGTGCTTTCGAACTCTTCGCCTATGCCCTCAGGCGTCCGAGAGGTAGTCAAGTAGTCTTGATACTTGCCGCCTCCTGGAATCTAGCGACAGACTTTTAATTCATTACGCATTTCTAGGAATGACTGCTATTGTATTACTCCGCAGATGTAGCTCTGCTGCGGCCACAAAATGAAAATACAACTTTTACTGGTGAGTGATAACTTTCCTGCGATATGAGATTTGTGTTGCACTGTAATAAAAGAGGGCCGAGTGAATGAAAAGTTGTATCTAGTCTTTCATCGCCGTGCTGTATGACACGCAGTGCTTTCGAACTCTTCGCCTATGCCCTCAGGCGTCCGAGAGGTAGTCAAGTAGTCTTGATACTTGCCGCCTCCTGGAATCTAGCGACAGACTTTTAATTCATTACGCATTTCTAGGAATGACTGCTATTGTATTACTCCGCAGATTTAGCTCTGCTGCGGCCACAAAATGAAAATACAACTTTTACTGGTGAGTGATAACTTTCCTGCGATATGAGATTTGTGTTGCACTGTAATAAAAGAGGGCCGAGTGAATGAAAAGTTGTATCTAGTCTTTCATCGCCGTGCTGTATGACACGCAGTGCTTTCGAACTCTTCGCCTATGCCCTCAGGCGTCCGAGAGGTAGTCAAGTAGTCTTGATACTTGCCGCCTCCTGGAATCTAGCGACAGACTTTTAATTCATTACGCATTTCTAGGAATGACTGCTATTGTATTACTCCGCAGATGTAGCTCTGCTGCGGCCACAAAATGAAAATACAACTTTTACTGGTGAGTGATAACTTTCCTGCGATATGAGATTTGTGTTGCACTGTAATAAAAGAGGGCCGAGTGAATGAAAAGTTGTATCTAGTCTTTCATCGCCATGCTGTATGACACGCAGTGCTTTCGAACTCTTCGCCTATGCCCTCAGGCGTCCGAGAGGTAGTCACGTAGTCTTGATACTTGCCGCCTCCTGGAATCTAGCGACAGACTTTTAATTCATTACGCATTTCTAGGAATGACTGCTATTGTATTACTCCGCAGATGTAGCTCTGCTGCGGCCACAAAATGAAAATACAACTTTTACTGGTGAGTGATAACTTTCCTGCGATATGAGATTTGTGTTGCACTGTAATAAAAGAGGGCCGAGTGAATGAAAAGTTGTATCTAGTCTTTCATCGCCGTGCTGTATGACACGCAGTGCTTTCGAACTCTTCGCCTATGCCCTCAGGCGTCCGAGAGGTAGTCAAGTAGTCTTGATACTTGTCGCCTCCTGGAATCTAGCGACAGACTTTTAATTCATTACGCATTTCTAGGAATGACTGCTATTGTATTACTCCGCAGATTTAGCTCTGCTGCGGCCACAAAATGAAAATACAACTTTTACTGGTGAGTGATAACTTTCCTGCGATATGAGATTTGTGTTGCACTGTAATAAAAGAGGGCCGAGTGAATGAAAAGTTGTATCTAGTCTTTCATCGCCGTGCTGTATGACACGCAGTGCTTTCGAACTCTTCGCCTATGCCCTCAGGCGTCCGAGAGGTAGTCAAGTAGTCTTGATACTTGCCGCCTCCTGGAATCTAGCGACAGACTTTTAATTCATTACGCATTTCTAGGAATGACTGCTATTGTATTACTCCGCAGATTTAGCTCTGCTGCGGCCACAAAATGAAAATACAACTTTTACTGGTGAGTGATAACTTTCCTGCGATATGAGATTTGTGTTGCACTGTAATAAAAGAGGGCCGAGTGAATGAAAAGTTGTATCTAGTCTTTCATCGCCGTGCTGTATGACACGCAGTGCTTTCGAACTCTTCGCCTATGCCCTCAGGCGTCCGAGAGGTAGTCAAGTAGTCTTGATACTTGCCGCCTCCTGGAATCTAGCGACAGACTTTTAATTCATTACGCATTTCTAGAAATGACTGCTATTGCATTACTCCGCAGATTTAGCTCTGCTGCGGCCACAAAATGAAAATACAACTTTTACTGGTGAGTGATAACTTTCCTGCGATATGAGATTTGTGTTGCACTGTAATAAAAGAGGGCCGAGTGAATGAAAAGTTGTATCTAGTCTTTCATCGCCGTGCTGTATGACACGCAGTGCTTTCGGACTTTTCGCCTATGCCCTCAGGCGTCCGAGAGGTAGTCAAGTAGTCTTGATACTTGCCGCCTCCTGGAATCTAGCAACAGACTTTTAATTCATTACGCATTTCTAGGAATGACTGCTATTGTATTACTCCGCAGATTTAGCTCTGCTGCGGCCACAAAATGAAAATACAACTATTACTGGTGAGTGATAACTTTCCTGCGATATGAGATTTGTGTTGCACTGTAATAAAAGAGGGCCGAGTGAATGAAAAGTTGTATCTAGTCTTTCATCGCCGTGCTGTATGACACGCAGTGCTTTCGGACTTTTCGCCTATGCCCTCAGGCGTCCGAGAGGTAGTCAAGTAGTCTTGATACTTGCCGCCTCCTGGAATCTAGCAACAGACTTTTAATTCATTACGCATTTCTAGGAATGACTGCTATTGTTTTACTCCGCAGATTTAGCTCTGCTGCGGCCACAAAATGAAAATACAACTTTTACTGGTGAGTGATAACTTTCCTGCGATATGAGATTTGTGTTGCACTGTAATAAAAGAGGGCCGAGTGAATGAAAAGTTGTATCTAGTCTTTCATCGCCGTGCTGCATGACACGCAGTGCTTTCGGACTTTTCGCCTATGCCCTCAGGCGTCCGAGAGGTAGTCAAGTAGTCTTGATACTTGCCGCCTCCTGGAATCTAGCAACAGACTTTTAATTCATTACGCATTTCTAGGAATGACTGCTATTGTATTACTCCGCAGATTTAGCTCTGCTGCGGCCACAAAATGAAAATACAACTTTTACTGGTGAGTGACAACTTTCCTGCGATATGAGATTTGTGTTGCACTGTAATAAAAGAGGGCCGAGTGAATGAAAAGTTGTATCTAGTCTTTCATCGCCGTGCTGTATGACACGCAGTGCTTTCGGACTTTTCGCCTATGCCCTCAGGCGTCCGAGAGGTAGTCAAGTAGTCTTGATACTTGCCGCCTCCTGGAATCTAGCAACAGACTTTTGATTCATTACGCATTTCTAGGAATGACTGCTATTGTATTACTCCGCAGATTTAGCTCTGCTGCGGCCACAAAATGAAAATACAACTTTTACTGGTGAGTGATAACTTTCCTGCGATATGAGATTTGTGTTGCACTGTAATAAAAGAGGGCTGAGTGAATGAAAAGTTGTATCTAGTCTTTCATCGCCGTGCTGCATGACACGCAGTGCTTTCGGACTTTTCGCCTATGCCCTCAGGCGTCCGAGAGGTAGTCAAGTAGTCTTGATACTTGCCGCCTCCTGGAATCTAGCAACAGACTTTTAATTCATTACGCATTTCTAGGAATGACTGCTATTGTATTACTCCGCAGATTTAGCTCTGCTGCGGCCACAAAATGAAAATACAACTTTTACTGGTGAGTGACAACTTTCCTGCGATATGAGATTTGTGTTGCACTGTAATAAAAGAGGGCCGAGTGAATGAAAAGTTGTATCTAGTCTTTCATCGCCGTGCTGCATGACACGCAGTGCTTTCGGACTTTTCGCCTATGCCCTCAGGCGTCCGAGAGGTAGTCAAGTAGTCTTGATACTTGCCGCCTCCTGGAATCTAGCAACAGACTTTTAATTCATTACGCATTTCTAGGAATGACTGCTATTGTATTACTCCGCAGATTTAGCTCTGCTGCGGCCACAAAATGAAAATACAACTTTTACTGGTGAGTGACAACTTTCCTGCGATATGAGATTTGTGTTGCACTGTAATAAAAGAGGGCCGAGTGAATGAAAAGTTGTATCTAGTCTTTCATCGCCGTGCTGTATGACACGCAGTGCTTTCGGACTTTTCGCCTATGCCCTCAGGCGTCCGAGAGGTAGTCAAGTAGTCTTGATACTTGCCGCCTCCTGGAATCTAGCAACAGACTTTTAATTCATTACGCATTTCTAGGAATGACTGCTATTGTATTACTCCGCAGATTTAGCTCTGCTGCGGCCACAAAATGAAAATACAACTTTTACTGGTGAGTGATAACTTTCCTGCGATATGAGATTTGTGTTGCACTGTAATAAAAGTGGGCTGAGTGAATGAAAAGTTGTATCTAGTCTTTCATCGCCGTGCTGCATGACACGCAGTGCTTTCGGACTTTTCGCCTATGCCCTCAGGCGTCCGAGAGGTAGTCAAGTAGTCTTGATACTTGCCGCCTCCTGGAATCTAGCAACAGACTTTTAATTCATTACGCATTTCTAGGAATGACTGCTATTGTATTACTCCGCAGATTTAGCTCTGCTGCGGCCACAAAATGAAAATACAACTTTTACTGGTGAGTGACAACTTTCCTGCGATATGAGATTTGTGTTGTACTGTAATAAAAGAGGGCTGAGTGAGTAAAAAGTTGTATCTAGTCTTTCATCGCCGTGCTGTATGACACGCAGTGCTTTCGGACTTTTCGCCTATGCCCTCAGGCGTCCGAGAGGTAGTCAAGTAGTCTTGATACTTGCCGCCTCCTGGAATCTAGCAACAGACTTTTAATTCATTACGCATTTCTAGAAATGACTGCTATTGTATTACTCCGCAGATTTAGCTCTGCTGCGGCCACAAAATGAAAATACAACTTTTACTGGTGAGTGATAAATTTCCTGCGATATGAGATTTGTGTTGTACTGTAATAAAAGAGGGCTGAGTGAATAAAAAGTTGTATCTAGTCTTTCATCGCCGTGCTGTATGACACGCAGTGCTTTCGGACTTTTCGCCTATGCCCTCAGGCGTCCAAGAGGTAGTCAAGTAGTCTTGATACTTGCCGCCTCCTGGAATCTAGCAACAGACTTTTAATTCATTACGCATTTCTAGAAATGACTGCTATTGTATTACTCCGCAGATTTAGCTCTGCTGCGGCCACAAAATGAAAATACAACTTTTACTGGTGAGTGATAACTTTCCTGCGATATGAGATTTGTGTTGCACTGTAATAAAAGAGGGCCGAGTGAATGAAAGGTTGTATCTAGTCTTTCATCGCCGTGCTGCATGACACGCAGTGCTTTCGGACTTTTCGCCTATGCCCTCAGGCGTCCGAGAGGTAGTCAAGTAGTCTTGATACTTGCCTCCTCCTGGAATCTAGCAACAGACTTTTAATTCATTACGCATTTCTAGAAATGACTGCTATTGTATTACTCCGCAGATTTAGCTCTGCTGCGGCCACAAAATGAAAATACAACTTTTACTGGTGAGTGATAACTTTCCTGCGATATGAGATTTGTGTTGCACTGTAATAAAAGAGGGCCGAGTGAATGAAAAGTTGTATCTAGTCTTTCATCGCCGTGCTGCATGACACGCAGTGCTTTCGAACTCTTCGCCTATGCCCTCAGGCGTCCGAGAGGTAGTCAAGTAGTCTTGATACTTGCCGCCTCCTGGAATCTAGTGACAGACTTTTAATTCATTACGCATTTCTAGGAATGACTGCTATTGTATTACTCCGCAGATTTAGCTCTGCTGCGGCCACAAAATGAAAATACAACTTTTACTGGTGAGTGATAACTTTCCTGCGATATGAGATTTGTGTTGCACTGTAATAAAAGAGGGCCGAGTGAATGAAAGGTTGTATCTAGTCTTTCATCGCCGTGCTGCATGACACGCAGTGCTTTCGGACTTTTCGCCTATGCCCTCAGGCGTCCGAGAGGTAGTCAAGTAGTCTTGATACTTGCCGCCTCCTGGAATCTAGCAACAGACTTTTAATTCATTACGCATTTCTAGAAATGACTGCTATTGTATTACTCCGCAGATTTAGCTCTGCTGCGGCCACAAAATGAAAATACAACTTTTACTGGTGAGTGATAACTTTCCTGCGATATGAGATTTGTGTTGCACTGTAATAAAAGAGGGCCGAGTGAATGAAAAGTTGTATCTAGTCTTTCATCGCCGTGCTGCATGACACGCAGTGCTTTCGAACTCTTCGCCTATGCCCTCAGGCGTCCGAGAGGTAGTCAAGTAGTCTTGATACTTGCCGCCTCCTGGAATCTAGTGACAGACTTTTAATTCATTACGCATTTCTAGGAATGACTGCTATTGTATTACTCCGCAGATTTAGCTCTGCTGCGGCCACAAAATGAAAATACAACTTTTACTGGTGAGTGATAACTTTCCTGCGATATGAGATTTGTGTTGCACTGTAATAAAAGAGGGCTGAGTGAATGAAAAGTTGTATCTAGTCTTTCATCGCCGTGCTGCATGACACGCAGTGCTTTCGGACTTTTCGCCTATGCCCTCAGGCGTCCGAGAGGTAGTCAAGTAGTCTTGATACTTGCCGCCTCCTGGAATCTAGCGACAGACTTTTAATTCATTACGCATTTCTAGGAATGACTGCTATTGCATTACTCCGCAGATTTAGCTCTGCTGCGGCCACAAAATGAAAATACAACTTTTACTGGTGAGTGATAACTTTCCTGCGATATGAGATTTGTGTTGCACTGTAATAAAAGAGGGCTGAGTGAATGAAAAGTTGTATCTAGTCTTTCATCGCCGTGCTGCATGACACGCAGTGCTTTCGGACTTTTCGCCTATGCCCTCAGGCGTCCGAGAGGTAGTCAAGTAGTCTTGATACTTGCCGCCTCCTGGAATCTAGCGACAGACTTTTAATTCATTACGCATTTCTAGGAATGACTGCTATTGCATTACTCCGCAGATTTAGCTCTGCTGCGGCCACAAAATGAAAATACAACTTTTACTGGTGAGTGATAACTTTCCTGCGATATGAGATTTGTGTTGCACTGTAATAAAAGAGGGCTGAGTGAATGAAAAGTTGTATCTAGTCTTTCATCGCCGTGCTGCATGACACGCAGTGCTTTCGGACTTTTCGCCTATGCCCTCAGGCGTCCGAGAGGTAGTCAAGTAGTCTTGATACTTGCCGCCTCCTGGAATCTAGCAACAGACTTTTAATTCATTACGCATTTCTAGAAATGACTGCTATTGTATTACTCCGCAGATTTAGCTCTGCTGCGGCCACAAAATGAAAATACAACTTTTACTGGTGAGTGATAACTTTCCTGCGATATGAGATTTGTGTTGCACTGTAATAAAAGAGGGCTGAGTGAATGAAAAGTTGTATCTAGTCTTTCATCGCCGTGCTGCATGACACGCAGTGCTTTCGGACTTTTCGCCTATGCCCTCAGGCGTCCGAGAGGTAGTCAAGTAGTCTTGATACTTGCCGCCTCCTGGAATCTAGCAACAGACTTTTAATTCATTACGCATTTCTAGAAATGACTGCTATTGTATTACTCCGCAGATTTAGCTCTGCTGCGGCCACAAAATGAAAATACAACTTTTACTGGTGAGTGATAACTTTCCTGCGATATGAGATTTGTGTTGCACTGTAATAAAAGAGGGCCGAGTGAATGAAAAGTTGTATCTAGTCTTTCATCGCCGTGCTGCATGACACGCAGTGCTTTCGGACTTTTCGCCTATGCCCTCAGGCGTCCGAGAGGTAGCCAAGTAGTCTTGATACTTGCCGCCTCCTGGAATCTAGCAACAGACTTTTAATTCATTACGCATTTCTAGAAATGACTGCTATTGTATTACTCCGCAGATTTAGCTCTGCTGCGGCCACAAAATGAAAATACAACTTTTACTGGTGAGTGATAACTTTCCTGCGATATGAGATTTGTGTTGCACTGTAATAAAAGAGGGCCGAGTGAATGAAAAGTTGTATCTAGTCTTTCATCGCCGTGCTGCATGACACGCAGTGCTTTCGGACTTTTCGCCTATGCCCTCAGGCGTCCGAGAGGTAGTCAAGTAGTCTTGATACTTGCCGCCTCCTGGAATCTAGCAACAGACTTTTAATTCATTACGCATTTCTAGAAATGACTGCTATTGTATTACACCGCAGATTTAGCTCTGCTGCGGCCACAAAATGAAAATACAACTTTTACTGGTGAGTGATAACTTTCCTGCGATATGAGATTTGTGTTGCACTGTAATAAAAGAGGGCCGAGTGAATGAAAAGTTGTATCTAGCCTTTCATCGCCGTGCTGTATGACACGCAGTGCTTTCGGACTTTTCGCCTATGCCCTCAGGCGTCCGAGAGGTAGTCAAGTAGTCTTGATACTTGCCGCCTCCTGGAATCTAGCAACAGACTTTTAATTCATTACGCATTTCTAGAAATGACTGCTATTGTATTACTCCGCAGATTTAGCTCTGCTGCGGCCACAAAATGAAAATACAACTTTTACTGGTGAGTGATAACTTTCCTGCGATATGAGATTTGTGTTGCACTGTAATAAAAGAGGGCCGAGTGAATGAAAAGTTGTATCTAGTCTTTCATCGCCGTGCTGTATGACACGCAGTGCTTTCGGACTTTTCGCCTATGCCCTCAGGCGTCCGAGAGGTAGTCAAGTAGTCTTGATACTTGCCGCCTCCTGGAATCTAGCAACAGACTTTTAATTCATTACGCATTTCTAGGAATGACTGCTATTGTATTACTCCGCAGATTTAGCTCTGCTGCGGCCACAAAATGAAAATACAACTTTTACTGGTGAGTGATAACTTTCCTGCGATATGAGATTTGTGTTGCACTGTAATAAAAGAGGGCCGAGTGAATGAAAAGTTGTATCTAGTCTTTCATCGCCGTGCTGCATGACACGCAGTGCTTTCGGACTTTTCGCCTATGCCCTCAGGCGTCCGAGAGGTAGTCAAGTAGTCTTGATACTTGCCGCCTCCTGGAATCTAGCAACAGACTTTTAATTCATTACGCATTTCTAGGAATGACTGCTATTGTATTACTCCGCAGATTTAGCTCTGCTGCGGCCACAAAATGAAAATACAACTTTTACTGGTGAGTGATAACTTTCCTGCGATATGAGATTTGTGTTGCACTGTAATAAAAGAGGGCCGAGTGAATGAAAAGTTGTATCTAGTCTTTCATCGCCGTGCTGCATGACACGCAGTGCTTTCGGACTTTTCGCCTATGCCCTCAGGCGTCCGAGAGGTAGCCAAGTAGTCTTGATACTTGCCGCCTCCTGGAATCTAGCAACAGACTTTTAATTCATTACGCATTTCTAGAAATGACTGCTATTGTATTACTCCGCAGATTTAGCTCTGCTGCGGCCACAAAATGAAAATACAACTTTTACTGGTGAGTGATAACTTTCCTGCGATATGAGATTTGTGTTGCACTGTAATAAAAGAGGGCCGAGTGAATGAAAAGTTGTATCTAGTCTTTCATCGCCGTGCTGCATGACACGCAGTGCTTTCGGACTTTTCGCCTATGCCCTCAGGCGTCCGAGAGGTAGCCAAGTAGTCTTGATACTTGCCGCCTCCTGGAATCTAGCGACAGACTTTTAATTCATTACGCATTTCTAGAAATGACTGCTATTGTATTACACCGCAGATTTAGCTCTGCTGCGGCCACAAAATGAAAATACAACTTTTACTGGTGAGTGATAACTTTCCTGCGATATGAGATTTGTGTTGCACTGTAATAAAAGAGGGCCGAGTGAATGAAAAGTTGTATCTAGTCTTTCATCGCCGTGCTGCATGACACGCAGTGCTTTCGGACTTTTCGCCTATGCCCTCAGGCGTCCGAGAGGTAGTCAAGTAGTCTTGATACTTGCCGCCTCCTGGAATCTAGCGACAGACTTTTAATTCATTACGCATTTCTAGAAATGACTGCTATTGTATTACTCCGCAGATTTAGCTCTGCTGCGGCCACAAAATGAAAATACAACTTTTACTGGTGAGTGATAACTTTCCTGCGATATGAGATTTGTGTTGCACTGTAATAAAAGAGGGCCGAGTGAATGAAAAGTTGTATCTAGTCTTTCATCGCCGTGCTGCATGACACGCAGTGCTTTCGGACTTTTCGCCTATGCCCTCAGGCGTCCGAGAGGTAGCCAAGTAGTCTTGATACTTGCCGCCTCCTGGAATCTAGCGACAGACTTTTAATTCATTACGCATTTCTAGAAATGACTGCTATTGTATTACACCGCAGATTTAGCTCTGCTGCGGCCACAAAATGAAAATACAACTTTTACTGGTGAGTGATAACTTTCCTGCGATATGAGATTTGTGTTGCACTGTAATAAAAGAGGGCCGAGTGAATGAAAAGTTGTATCTAGTCTTTCATCGCCGTGCTGCATGACACGCAGTGCTTTCGGACTTTTCGCCTATGCCCTCAGGCGTCCGAGAGGTAGCCAAGTAGTCTTGATACTTGCCGCCTCCTGGAATCTAGCGACAGACTTTTAATTCATTACGCATTTCTAGAAATGACTGCTATTGTATTACTCCGCAGATTTAGCTCTGCTGCGGCCACAAAATGAAAATACAACTTTTACTGGTGAGTGATAACTTTCCTGCGATATGAGATTTGTGTTGCACTGTAATAAAAGAGGGCCGAGTGAATGAAAAGTTGTATCTAGTCTTTCATCGCCGTGCTGCATGACACGCAGTGCTTTCGGACTTTTCGCCTATGCCCTCAGGCGTCCGAGAGGTAGCCAAGTAGTCTTGATACTTGCCGCCTCCTGGAATCTAGCGACAGACTTTTAATTCATTACGCATTTCTAGAAATGACTGCTATTGTATTACACCGCAGATTTAGCTCTGCTGCGGCCACAAAATGAAAATACAACTTTTACTGGTGAGTGATAACTTTCCTGCGATATGAGATTTGTGTTGCACTGTAATAAAAGAGGGCCGAGTGAATGAAAAGTTGTATCTAGTCTTTCATCGCCGTGCTGTATGACACGCAGTGCTTTCGGACTTTTCGCCTATGCCCTCAGGCGTCCGAGAGGTAGTCAAGTAGTCTTGATACTTGCCGCCTCCTGGAATCTAGCAACAGACTTTTAATTCATTACGCATTTCTAGAAATGACTGCTATTGTATTACTCCGCAGATTTAGCTCTGCTGCGGCCACAAAATGAAAATACAACTTTTACTGGTGAGTGATAACTTTCCTGCGATATGAGATTTGTGTTGCACTGTAATAAAAGAGGGCCGAGTGAATGAAATGTTGTATCTAGTCTTTCATCGCCGTGCTGCATGACACGCAGTGCTTTCGGACTTTTCGCCTATGCCCTCAGGCGTCCGAGAGGTAGTCAAGTAGTCTTGATACTTGCCGCCTCCTGGAATCTAGCAACAGACTTTTAATTCATTACGCATTTCTAGGAATGACTGCTATTGTATTACTCCGCAGATTTAGCTCTGCTGCGGCCACAAAATGAAAATACAACTTTTACTGGTGAGTGATAACTTTCCTGCGATATGAGATTTGTGTTGCACTGTAATAAAAGAGGGCCGAGTGAATGAAAAGTTGTATCTAGTCTTTCATCGCCGTGCTGCATGACACGCAGTGCTTTCGGACTTTTCGCCTATGCCCTCAGGCGTCCGAGAGGTAGTCAAGTAGTCTTGATACTTGCCGCCTCCTGGAATCTAGCAACAGACTTTTAATTCATTACGCATTTCTAGAAATGACTGCTATTGTATTACTCCGCAGATTTAGCTCTGCTGCGGCCACAAAATGAAAATACAACTTTTACTGGTGAGTGATAACTTTCCTGCGATATGAGATTTGTGTTGCACTGTGATAAAAGAGGGCCGAGTGAATGAAAAGTTGTATCTAGTCTATCATCGCCGTGCTGTATGACACGCAGTGCTTTCGGACTTTTCGCCTATGCCCTCAGGCGTCCGAGAGGTAGTCAAGTAGTCTTGATACTTGCCGCCTCCTGGAATCTAGCAACAGACTTTTAATTCATTACGCATTTCTAGAAATGACTGCTATTGTATTACTCCGCAGATTTAGCTCTGCTGCGGCCACAAAATGAAAATACAACTTTTACTGGTGAGTGATAACTTTCCTGCGATATGAGATTTGTGTTGCACTGTAATAAAAGAGGGCCGAGTGAATGAAAAGTTGTATCTAGTCTTTCATCGCCGTGCTGTATGACACGCAGTGCTTTCGGACTTTTCGCCTATGCCCTCAGGCGTCCGAGAGGTAGTCAAGTAGTCTTGATACTTGCCGCCTCCTGGAATCTAGCAACAGACTTTTAATTCATTACGCATTTCTAGAAATGACTGCTATTGTATTACTCCGCAGATTTAGCTCTGCTGCGGCCACAAAATGAAAATACAACTTTTACTGGTGAGTGATAACTTTCCTGCGATATGAGATTTGTGTTGCACTGTAATAAAAGAGGGCTGAGTGAATGAAAAGTTGTATCTAGTCTTTCATCGCCGTGCTGTATGACACGCAGTGCTTTCGGACTTTTCGCCTATGGCCTCAGGCGTCCGAGAGGTAGTCAAGTAGTCTTGATACTTGCCGCCTCCTGGAACCTAGCAACAGACTTTTAATTCATTACGCATTTCTAGAAATGACTGCTATTGTATTACTCCGCAGATTTAGCTCTGCTGCGGCCACAAAATGAAAATACAACTTTTACTGGTGAGTGATAACTTTCCTGCGATATGAGATTTGTGTTGCACTGTAATAAAAGAGGGCTGAGTGAATGAAAAGTTGTATCTAGTCTTTCATCGCCGTGCTGTATGACACGCAGTGCTTTCGGACTTTTCGCCTATGCCCTCAGGCGTCCGAGAGGTAGTCAAGTAGTCTTGATACTTGCCGCCTCCTGGAATCTAGCAACAGACTTTTAATTCATTACGCATTTCTAGAAATGACTGCTATTGTATTACTCCGCAGATTTAGCTCTGCTGCGGCCACAAAATGAAAATACAACTTTTACTGGTGAGTGATAACTTTCGTGCGATATGAGATTTGTGTTGCACTGTAATAAAAGAGGGCTGAGTGAATGAAAAGTTGTATCTAGTCTTTCATCGCCGTGCTGTATGACACGCAGTGCTTTCGGACTTTTCGCCTATGCCCTCAGGCGTCCGAGAAGTAGTCAAGTAGTCTTGATACTTGCCGCCTCCTGGAATCTAGCAACAGACTTTTAATTCATTACGCATTTCTAGAAATGACTGCTATTGTATTACTCCGCAGATTTAGCTCTGCTGCGGCCACAAAATGAAAATACAACTTTTACTGGTGAGTGATAACTTTCCTGCGATATGAGATTTGTGTTGCACTGTAATAAAAGAGGGCTGAGTGAATGAAAAGTTGTATCTAGTCTTTCATCGCCATGCTGCATGACACGCAGTGCTTTCGGACTTTTCGCCTATGCCCTCAGGCGTCCGAGAGGTAGTCAAGTAGTCTTGATACTTGCCGCCTCCTGGAATCTAGCAACAGACTTTTAATTCATTACGCATTTCTAGAAATGACTGCTATTGTATTACTCCGCAGATTTAGCTCTGCTGCGGCCACAAAATGAAAATACAACTTTTACTGGTGAGTGATAATTTTCCTGCGATATGAGATTTGTGTTGCACTGTAATAAAAGAGTGCTGAGTGAATGAAAAGTTGTATCTAGTCTTTCATCGCCGTGCTGCATGACACGCAGTGCTTTCGGACTTTTCGCCTATGCCCTCAGGCGTCCGAGAGGTAGTCAAGTAGTCTTGATAGTTGCCGCTTCCTGGAATCTAGCAACAGACTTTTAATTCATTACGCATTTCTAGAAATGACTGCTATTGTATTACTCCGCAGATTTAGCTCTGCTGCGGCCACAAAATGAAAATACAACTTTTACTGGTGAGTGATAACTTTCCTGCGATATGAGATTTGTGTTGCACTGTAATAAAAGAGGGCTGAGTGAATGAAAAGTTGTATCTAGTCTTTCATCGCCGTGCTGCATGACACGCAGTGCTTTCTTACTTTTCGCCTATGCCCTCAGGCGTCCGAGAGGTAGTCAAGTAGTCTTGATACTTGCCGCCTCCTGGAATCTAGCAACAGACTTTTAATTCACTACGCATTTCTAGAAATGACTGCTATTGTATTACTCCGCAGATTTAGCTCTGCTGCGGCCACAAAATGAAAATACAACTTTTACTGGTGAGTGATAACTTTCCTGCGATATGAGATTTGTGTTGCACTGTAATAAAAGAGGGCTGAGTGAATAAAAAGTTGTATCTAGTCTTTCATCGCCGTGCTGTATGACACGCAGTGCTTTCGGACTTTTCGCCTATGCCCTCAGGCGTCCGAGAGGTAGTCAAGTAGTCTTGATACTTGCCGCCTCCTGGAATCTAGCAACAGACTTTTAATTCATTACGCATTTCTAGAAATGACTGCTATTGTATTACTCCGCAGATTTAGCTCTGCTGCGGCCACAAAATGAAAATACAACTTTTACTGGTGAGTGATAACTTTCCTGCGATATGAGATTTGTGTTGCACTGTAATAAAAGAGGGCTGAGTGAATAAAAAGTTGTATCTAGTCTTTCATCGCCGTGCTGTATGACACGCAGTGCTTTCGGACTTTTCGCCTATGCCCTCAGGCGTCCGAGAGGTAGTCAAGTAGTCTTGATACTTGCCGCCTCCTGGAATCTAGCGACAGACTTTTAATTCATTACGCATTTCTAGAAATGACTGCTATTGTATTACTCCGCAGATTTAGCTCTGCTGCGGCCACAAAATGAAAATACAACTTTTACTGGTGAGTGATAACTTTCCTGCGATATGAGATTTGTGTTGCACTGTAATAAAAGAGGGCTGAGTGAATAAAAAGTTGTATCTAGTCTTTCATCGCCGTGCTGTATGACACGCAGTGCTTTCGGACTTTTCGCCTATGCCCTCAGGCGTCCGAGAGGTAGTCAAGTAGTCTTGATACTTGCCGCCTCCTGGAATCTAGCGACAGACTTTTAATTCATTACGCATTTCTAGAAATGACTGCTATTGTATTACTCCGCAGATTTAGCTCTGCTGCGGCCACAAAATGAAAATACAACTTTTACTGGTGAGTGATAACTTTCCTGCGATATGAGATTTGTGTTGCACTGTAATAAAAGAGGGCTGAGTGAATAAAAAGTTGTATCTAGTCTTTCATCGCCGTGCTGTATGACACGCAGTGCTTTCGGACTTTTCGCCTATGCCCTCAGGCGTCCGAGAGGTAGTCAAGTAGTCTTGATACTTGCCGCCTCCTGGAATCTAGCGACAGACTTTTAATTCATTACGCATTTCTAGAAATGACTGCTATTGTATTACTCCGCAGATTTAGCTCTGCTGCGGCCACAAAATGAAAATACAACTTTTACTGGTGAGTGATAACTTTCCTGCGATATGAGATTTGTGTTGCACTGTAATAAAAGAGGGCTGAGTGACTAAAAAGTTGTATCTAGTCTTTCATCGCCGTGCTGTATGACACGCAGTGCTTTCGGACTTTTCGCCTATGCCCTCAGGCGTCCGAGAGGTAGTCAAGTAGTCTTGATACTTGCCGCCTCCTGGAATCTAGCAACAGACTTTTAATTCATTACGCATTTCTAGAAATGACTGCTATTGTATTACTCCACAGATTTAGCTCTGCTGCGGCCACAAAATGAAAATACAACTTTTACTGGTGAGTGATAACTTTCCTGCGATATGAGATTTGTGTTGCACTGTAATAAAAGAGGGCTGAGTGAATAAAAAGTTGTATCTAGTCTTTCATCGCCGTGCTGTATGACACGCAGTGCTTTCGGACTTTTCGCCTATGCCCTCAGGCGTCCGAGAGGTAGTCACGTAGTCTTGATACTTGCCGCCTTCTGGAATCTAGCAACAGACTTTTAATTCATTACGCATTTCTAGAAATGACTGCTATTGTATTACTCCGCAGATTTAGCTCTGCTGCGGCCACAAAATGAAAATACAACTTTTACTGGTGAGTGATAACTTTCCTGCGATATGAGATTTGTGTTGCACTGTAATAAAAGAGGGCTGAGTGAATAAAAAGTTGTATCTAGTCTTTCATCGCCGTGCTGTATGACACGCAGTGCTTTCGGACTTTTCGCCTATGCCCTCAGGCGTCCGAGAGGTAGTCAAGTAGTCTTGATACTTGCCGCCTCCTGGAATCTAGCAACAGACTTTTAATTCATTACGCATTTCTAGAAATGACTGCTATTGTATTACTCCACAGATTTAGCTCTGCTGCGGCCACAAAATGAAAATACAACTTTTACTGGTGAGTGATAACTTTCCTGCGATATGAGATTTGTGTTGCACTGTAATAAAAGAGGGCTGAGTGAATAAAAAGTTGTATCTAGTCTTTCATCGCCGTGCTGTATGACACGCAGTGCTTTCGGGCTTTTCGCCTATGCCCTCAGGCGTCCGAGAGGTAGTCACGTAGTCTTGATACTTGCCGCCTTCTGGAATCTAGCAACAGACTTTTAATCCATTACGCATTTCTAGAAATGACTGCTATTGTATTACTCCACAGATTTAGCTCTGCTGCGGCCACAATGTGAAAATACAACTTTTACTGGTGAGTGATAACTTTCCTGCGATATGAGATTTGTGTTGCACTGTAATAAAAGAGGGCTGAGTGAATAAAAAGTTGTATCTAACCTTTCATCGCCGTGCTGTATGACACGCAGTGCTTTCGGACGTTTCGCCCATGCCCTCAGGAGTCCGATAGGTAGTCAAGTAGTCTTCATACTTGCCGCCTCCTGGAATCTAGCAACAGACTTTTAATTCATTACGCATTTCTAGAAATGACTGCTATTGTATTACTCCGCAGATTTAGCTCTGCTGCGGCCACAAAATGAAAATACAACTTTTACTGGTGAGTGATAACTTTCCTGCGATATGAGATTTGTGTTGCACTGTAATAAAAGAGGGCTGAGTGAATAAAAAGTTGTATCTAGTCTTTCATCGCCGTGCTGTATGACACGCAGTGCTTTCGGACTTTTCGCCTATGCCCTCAGGCGTCCGAGAGGTAGTCACGTAGTCTTGATACTTGCCGCCTTCTGGAATCTAGCAACAGACTTTTAATTCATTACGCATTTCTAGAAATGACTGCTATTGTATTACTCCGCAGATTTAGCTCTGCTGCGGCCACAAAATGAAAATACAACTTTTACTGGTGAGTGATAACTTTCCTGCGATATGAGATTTGTGTTGCACTGTAATAAAAGAGGGCTGAGTGAATAAAAAGTTGTATCTAGTCTTTCATCGCCGTGCTGTATGACACGCAGTGCTTTCGGACTTTTCGCCTATGCCCTCAGGCGTCCGAGAGGTAGTCACGTAGTCTTGATACTTGCCGCCTTCTGGAATCTAGCAACAGACTTTTAATTCATTACGCATTTCTAGAAATGACTGCTATTGTATTACTCCGCAGATTTAGCTCTGCTGCGGCCACAAAATGAAAATACAACTTTTACTGGTGAGTGATAACTTTCCTGCGATATGAGATTTGTGTTGCACTGTAATAAAAGAGGGCTGAGTGAATAAAAAGTTGTATCTAGTCTTTGATCGCCGTGCTGTATGACACGCAGTGCTTTCGGACTTTTCGCCTATGCCCTCAGGCGTCCGAGAGGTAGTCAAGTAGTCTTGATACTTGCCGCCTCCTGGAATCTAGCAACAGACTTTTAATTCATTACGCATTTCTAGAAATGACTGCTATTGTATTACTCCGCAGATGTAGCTCTGCTGCGGCCACAAAATGAAAATACAACTTTTACTGGTGAGTGATAACTTTCCTGCGATATGAGATTTGTGTTGCACTGTAATAAAAGAGGGCTGAGTGAATAAAAAGTTGTATCTAGTCTTTCATCGCCGTGCTGTATGACACGCAGTGCTTTCGGACTTTTCGCCTATGCCCTCAGGCGTCCGAGAGGTAGTCAAGTAGTCTTGATACTTGCCGCCTCCTGGAATCTAGCAACAGACTTTTAATTCATTACGCATTTCTAGAAATGACTGCTATTGTATTACTCCGCAGATTTAGCTCTGCTGCGGCCACAAAATGAAAATACAACTTTTACTGGTGAGTGATAACTTTCCTGCGATATGAGATTTGTGTTGCACTGTAATAAAAGAGGGCTGAGTGAATAAAAAGTTGTATCTAGTCTTTCATCGCCGTGCTGTATGACACGCAGTGCTTTCGGACTTTTCGCCTATGCCCTCAGGCGTCCGAGAGGTAGTCAAGTAGTCTTGATACTTGCCGACTCCTGGAATCTAGCAACAGACTTTTAATTCATTACGCATTTCTAGAAATGACTGCTATTGTATTACTCCGCAGATTTAGCTCTGCTGCGGCCACAAAATGAAAATACAACTTTTACTGGTGAGTGATAACTTTCCTGCGATATGAGATTTGTGTTGCACTGTAATAAAAGAGGGCTGAGTGAATAAAAAGTTGTATCTAGTCTTTCATCGCCGTGCTGTATGACACGCAGTGCTTTCGGACTTTTCGCCTATGCCCTCAGGCGTCCGAGAGGTAGTCAAGTAGTCTTGATACTTGCCGCCTCCTGGAATCTAGCAACAGACTTTTAATTCATTACGCATTTCTAGAAATGACTGCTATTGTATTACTCCGCAGATTTAGCTCTGCTGCGGCCACAAAATGAAAATACAACTTTTACTGGTGAGTGATAACTTTCCTGCGATATGAGATTTGTGTTGCACTGTAATAAAAGAGGGCTGAGTGAATAAAAAGTTGTATCTAGTCTTTCATCGCCGTGCTGTATGACACGCAGTGCTTTCCGACTTTTCGCCTATGCCCTCAGGCGTCCGAGAGGTAGTCAAGTAGTCTTGATACTTGCCGCCTCCTGGAATCTAGCAACAGACTTTTAATTCATTACGCATTTCTAGAAATGACTGCTATTGTATTACTCCGCAGATTTAGCTCTGCTGCGGCCATAAAATGAAAATACAACTTTTACTGGTGAGTGATAACTTTCCTGCGATATGAGATTTGTGTTGCACTGTAATAAAAGAGGGCTGAGTGAATAAAAAGTTGTATCTAGTCTTTCATCGCCGTGCTGTATGACACGCAGTGCTTTCGGACTTTTCGCCTATGCCCTCAGGCGTCCGAGAGGTAGTCAAGTAGTCTTGATACTTGCCGCCTCCTGGAATCTAGCAACAGGCTTTTAATTCATTACGCATTTCTAGAAATGACTGCTATTGTATTACTCCGCAGATTTAGCTCTGCTGCGGCCACAAAATGAAAATACAACTTTTACTGGTGAGTGATAACTTTCCTGCGATATGAGATTTGTGTTGCACTGTAATAAAAGAGGGCTGAGTGAATAAAAAGTTGTATCTAGTCTTTCATCGCCGTGCTGTATGACACGCAGTGCTTTCGGACTTTTCGCCTATGCCCTCAGGCGTCCGAGAGGTAGTCAAGTAGTCTTGATACTTGCCGCCTCCTGGAATCTAGCAACAGACTTTTAATTCATTACGCATTTCTAGAAATGACTGCTATTGTATTACTCCGCAGATTTAGCTCTGCTGCGGCCACAAAATGAAAATACAACTTTTACTGGTGAGTGATAACTTTCCTGCGATATGAGATTTGTGTTGCACTGTAATAAAAGAGGGCTGAGTGAATAAAAAGTTGTATCTAGTCTTTCATCGCCGTGCTGTATGACACGCAGTGCTTTCGGACTTTTCGCCTATGCCCTCAGGCGTCCGAGAGGTAGTCAAGTAGTCTTGATACTTGCCGCCTCCTGGAATCTAGCGACAGACTTTTAATTCATTACGCATTTCTAGAAATGACTGCTATTGTATTACTCCGCAGATTTAGCTCTGCTGCGGCCACAAAATGAAAATACAACTTTTACTGGTGAGTGATAACTTTCCTGCGATATGAGATTTGTGTTGCACTGTAATAAAAGAGGGCTGAGTGAATAAAAAGTTGTATCTAGTCTTTCATCGCCGTGCTGTATGACACGCAGTGCTTTCGGACTTTTCGCCTATGCCCTCAGGCGTCCGAGAGGTAGTCAAGTAGTCTTGATACTTGCCGCCTCCTGGAATCTAGCAACAGACTTTTAATTCATTACGCATTTCTAGAAATGACTGCTATTGTATTACTCCGCAGATTTAGCTCTGCTGCGGCCACAAAATGAAAATACAACTTTTACTGGTGAGTGATAACTTTCCTGCGATATGAGATTTGTGTTGCACTGTAATAAAAGAGGGCTGAGTGAATAAAAAGTTGTATCTAGTCTTTCATCGCCGTGCTGTATGACACGCAGTGCTTTCGGACTTTTCGCCTATGCCCTCAGGCGTCCGAGAGGTAGTCAAGTAGTCTTGATACTTGCCGCCTCCTGGAATCTAGCGACAGACTTTTAATTCATTACGCATTTCTAGAAATGACTGCTATTGTATTACTCCGCAGATTTAGCTCTGCTGCGGCCACAAAATGAAAATACAACTTTTACTGGTGAGTGATAACTTTCCTGCGATATGAGATTTGTGTTTCACTGTAATAAAAGAGGGCTGAGTGAATAAAAAGTTGTATCTAGTCTTTCATCGCCGTGCTGTATGACACGCAGTGCTTTCGGACTTTTCGCCTATGCCCTCAGGCGTCCGAGAGGTAGTCAAGTAGTCTTGATACTTGCCGCCTCCTGGAATATAGCAACAGACTTTTAATTCATTACGCATTTCTAGAAATGACTGCTATTGTATTACCCCGCAGATTTAGCTCTGCTGCGGCCACAAAATGAAAATACAACTTTTACTGGTGAGTGATAACTTTCCTGCGATATGAGATTTGTGTTGCACTGTAATAAAAGAGGGCTGAGTGAATAAAAAGTTGTATCTAGTCTTTCATCGCCGTGCTGCATGACACGCAGTGCTTTCGGACTTTTCGCCTATGCCCTCAGGCGTCCGAGAGGTAGTCAAGTAGTCTTGATACTTGCCGCCTCCTGGAATCTAGCAACAGACTTTTAATTCATTGCGCATTTCTAGAAATGACTGCTATTGCATTACTCCGCGGATTTAGCTCTGCTGCGGCGAGAAATGCTGTAGCTGTACCAATCTCTGATGACTTAGATTTCTTTGGTTGTCACACTCTTGAAGGAAAATTACGTCGTTTCCCCAAGCCCGTGACGATGGTTGCGGTCATGTCCTGGGGTAAAAGGAAATGGGATCATTGGCAGAACATTGCTGGAACACAGACCTCTATCACTTTACCATATAGCCCGTTACCGAGATGCACAAAAAGGGCCGAACCAGCATCCTCGTGCATGGAGGCCAATTACATGTCTCAGCACACTCCTCTCCTCCGCACAGCGGCAAAACATAAACACTGATGTAGCGTACCTGGCAGGCATGCGTCCCCACAGCACAAGCTACTCGTCGTACTGGTATACCTTTCTGCGGCCACGAGTGACCTCTGTGCCCGAATTCTGAGACTACATTCAGTTTAACACGTCAGAGCGATTGCAAAAGATTCTGAAGATCGTGGACGGGAAACTCCGCAAGTGTGACTGTTTATGCTACGTCTATGGGCCTGAAAGAGAAATATCCGGAACCGCGGGGCTGCTACGGTCGCAGGTTCGAATCCTGCCTCAGGCATGGGTGTGTGTGATATCCTTAGGTTAGTTAGGTTTAAGTGGTTCTAAGTTCTAGGGGACTTATGACTTAAGATGTTGAGTCCCATAGTGCTCAGAGACATTTAACCATTTTGAGAAATATCCTGTGTCAGCAGTAACCTGATTCACAGATTCGTCAGCAAAAATTCTTCATTGTACCAAAATAAAACTGTCTACATTATTACGCAAGGATTTCGAGTACAATTCAATCGTGACATTACAGTTGCAACTGAATTGTTCTACAGCAGTGAAAAAGACGAGCTCATGTATTGACACCACCGGTCTAACTTTCACGCTAAGCTGCACTTGGTTAGGACTGCCTTATGCTGTCACACAGTCCAAAAAACACGGTTCTTTGATGAAACAGAATCATATACATATAGGAAAGACAGAAGAGTTGCTATGTTTTCATTTTTCCACTTTCAGCTACTTTTCAAAGTCATCCAAAAATTATAGTGCCTCCATGATAGTGTGTTAACTTTTACTTGGAGTGCGATTTGTTTGTCATCTTCTCCTGGTAATGCTGTTGTTGTTGTTGTGGTGGTGGTGGTGGTGGTTGTAGTGGTTCTTTATTTACGTGACCATTACGGCACTCCAACCCCAGTTTTCGAAACCAGCAATATCGTACTACTTTTCTGCGAAGTAACAGACATATTTTTGTGACAATGTTCACATTTGGTTTTATTAATGTATAGATACTCCGATGTATCGATATATTACAGTGATATGGTTCTTGTGTTTATTCATTTCTGTGAGACTGTCATAATCTTTGACTTACTTGTAACCGTTTTGGCGCGAATGCGCACTGAGCAGTCTTTGCTTCACTTTGGCAGAAGTTAAGTTGTTATTTCGCTTAGTAAAAGAACAGTCAAGTCTTGTGTTTGGTTAAAGTAGAAATCAAATGTATAAAGATTGATACAAAACTGTTTTCTTGATGATGTGACAATTGAGAAGAAGTATATTTGAATTTACAAGAAGTTTAATAAAAATGTGGATCGTGAACACCAAGTCAAAAATTACTTCTACCATACTATTGTTCTGATCTGGGATTGTTTGATCATTAAGAATTTCCTGAAAAACGCATTTGTTAGGTCTTCAAATATTGCTAAAATACAGATCTAGACCTTCTAGCTGTCAAAGTGGAATCACCCTAGAATCAACAAGATGAGATGTAACGACTTCGACGAAATCTATGTGATAATTCCTTCAAGATAAATGCCAAATTAATGACTTTCTTACAGTGACCTCATTATTTCCATTCTGACGATACCATCCACAGTCAATAACTTTGTTGTTGCCCGAAAAAGTAAACATATGCTGTGTGAGCAACATTATTAATTTGATTTCTAATCTACTTTGCCAGTGGTGGTTTTGTTAGATGGTGCTGGTTTTCTCCGGAGACTGGTTTGATGCAGCCCACCACGCTACTCTGTCCTTTGCACGCCTCTTCATCTATGAATAACTACTACGAGCTACAGCCTTCCGAATCCGCTTATTGTATGTATCTATTGGTCTCCCTCTAAGATTTTTACCCCCCTTCCACACTTCTCTCCAATGCTAAGTTGGTGATCTCTTGATGTCTCAGAATGTGTCCTATTATCTATCCCTTCTTTTACTCAAGTTGTGCCACAAAGTTCTTGTCTCCTCAGTTCTGATCAGTACCTCCTCATTAGCTACGTGGTTTACCCGCCTAATCTTCAGCATTCTTCTGTAGCACCACATTGCAAAAGCTTATATTCTCTTCGTGTCTAAACTGTTTATCGTCCATGCTTCACTAGTGTACATGCCTACAATCTAGACAAATACCTTCAGAAAATACTTTCTAACATTTCAGTCTGTATTTGATGGTTCTGAGCACTATGGGACTTAACATCTGAGGTCATCAGTCCCCTAGAACTTAGAACTACTTAAACCTAACTAACCTAAGGACATCACACACATCCATAACCGAAGCAGGATTCGAACCTGCGACCTTAACGATCACGCAGTTCCAGACTGAAGCGCCTAGAACCGCTCGGCCACACCGGCCGGCCTGTATTTGATGTTAACAAATCTCTCTCCTTTAAAAACGCTTTTCTTGCCATTGCCAGTCTGCATTTTATATCCTCTCTACTTTACCTGTCATCAGTTACTTTGCTATCCAAATAGCAAAACACAGCTGCTATTTTCAGTGTCTCATTTCCTAATCTAATTTCCTCCTCATCACCTGACTTAATTCGACTAATTCCATTATTCTTGCTTTACTTTTGCTGACGTTAATCTTACATCGTCATTTCAAGAAAATGTCCATTCCGCTCAACTGGTCTTCCATATCCTTTGCTGTCTCTGACAGAATTACAGTATCATTGGCAAACCTCAAAGTTTTTATTTCTTCTTGCTGGACTTTAATTCCTACTCCAAATTTTTCTTTGGTTTCCTTTACTTGCCTTGTCAGTGCACTGACTGAATAACATCGGTGTAGGCTTCAAAATTGTATCGCTCCCTTCTCAACCACTGCTTCCTGTCCATGGCCGTCGACTCTTTCGTCTGGTTTCTATACAAGTTGTGACTAACCTTTCGCTCCCCGTATTTTACCGCTAATAACATTAGAATTTCAATGAGCATATTCCAGTCTACATCGTCAAAAGCTTTCTCTAAGTCTACAAATGCTATAAACGTAGGTTTTTCTTTCCTTGACCTATCTTCTAAGATAAGTCGTACGGTCAGTATTGCCTCATGTGAAAGCATTTCTCCGAACTTTAAACTGACCTTCACCAAGACCCGGTTCTACTAGTTTTCCATTCTTCTGTAAGGAATTCATGTTAGCGTTTTCCATTTACGACTTATTCAACTGACAGTTCGAAAATTTTCACTCCTCTCAGAAACTGCTTTCTTTGGAATTGGAATTATTACATTGTTCTTGAAGTATGAGGATTTCTCACCAGTCTTATACATCTTGCACACCAATTGGAGAGTTTTGTCATGAATGGTTCTCTCAAGGCTATCTGTAGCTCTGACGGAATGCCTGCGCCTGGTGCCTCGTGTCGACTTATGTCTTTCATTGCTATTTTAAATTATTATTATTTTTTTCTTATGGGACTTAACTGTTAAAGTGATCAGTCCCTAAGCTTACACACTACTTAACCTAAACACACCCATGCCCAAGGGAGGATTCCAACTTCCGCCGGGAGCAGCCAAACAGTCCCTGATGTGAAATTGTTCTCAAATTATCATATCTCCCATCCCTTCTTCATCTACATCCTCTTTCATTTCTATACTATTACCTTCAAGCTCATCTGCCTTGTATAGGCCCTTTATATACTTCTTCAATACTTCAGCTTTCCCTGTTTTCCTTACGACTTGTTTCTGACAGAATGTCTACTCCTGGGGCCTTGTTTTGACTTGACTTTCAGTGCTTTGTCAAATTATTCTCACACTATGATATCTCCATCTTCATCTATATCCTCTTCCATTTCTCTAATATTCCCTTCAAGCTCACCTCCCTTGTAAAAACCCTTTATATACTCCTTCAATATTTCAGCTTTCCCTGTTTTGCTTGGGACTGGTTTTCCATCTGAGCTCATGATATTCGTAAAGCTGCTTCTCTTTTCCCCAAAGGCTTCTTTAATTTTCCTGTGGGCGGTATACATCTACGTCCCCATCAATTCATTAATTATAATTTTGTATACCCTTTCACCTGCCTCATTTGCTGCATTTTTTTATTTTCTCCTTTCATCAATTAAATTCAATATTTCCTATGTTATCCAAGGATTTCTACTAGGCCTTGTCTTTTCACCTACTTCATCCACTGCTGCCGCCACTATTTTATATCTTAATGCTACCAATTCCTCTTCTGCTGAATTCCTTCCTCCTGTATTTCTCAACCATTGCCTAATACTCTCTCTGAAATTCTCAACGATCGCTTTTTTTCAACGTATCTATGTCCCATCTCCTTAATTTCCTAACTTTTTGCAATTTCTTCAGTTTTATTCTATGGTTCACAACCAATAAATTGTGGTTAGAGTCCATATCTGCACCTGAAAATGTCTTAAAATTTAAAATCTGGTCGGGAAGTATCTGCCTTACCATTATATAATCATTCCGAAACCTTCCAGTGTCTCCAGGTCTTTCCATGTGTACAACTTTCTTTCGTGATTCTTAAACGAAGTATTAGCGATGATTAAATTATGCTCTGTGCAAAATTGTACCAGATGACTTCCTCTTTCATTCCTTCCCCCCCCCAGTCAATTTTCATTTACCATTTTTCCTTCTCTGTCTTTTCCTGCTATCGAATTCCAGTCGACCATCACATTTGAATTTTCGTCTTCGTTAACTATCTGGATCATGTCTGCACCTACATTTGCATCTACATGGCTGCTCTACAAAGCACAGTTAAATACCTTTACCTCAATTCTCTGTTATTCCACTCTCTAACAGCGCACGGAAAAAACCAACACGCTGGCCGGTCGCAGGTTCGAATCCTGCCTCGGGTGTCGATGTGTGTGATGTCCTTAGGTTAGTTAGGTTTAAGTAGTTCTAAGTTCTAGGGGACTGATGACCTCAGAAGTTAAGTCCCATAGTGCTCAGAGCCATTGAACCATTTTGAAAAAACGAGCACCTATATCTTTCCGTATGAGCTCTGACTTCCCTTATTTTAATATGGTGGTGGTTTTTCCCTAATAGGCTGGCGTCAATAAAATATTTTCGCATTCAGAGAAGAAATGTGGTGATTGAGATTTCGTGAGAAGATCCTGTCGCAACGAGAAACCTCTTTCTTTTATTGATATCCGCCCCAAATCCTGCATCATTTGCGTGACACTCTCTCTCTAATTCTGCCCTTCTTTGAACTTTCTCGACATACCCTATCAATCCTATCTGTGAGTTTCCCACACCACATAGCAGTGCCCCTAAAGAGGGCGGGCAAGCGTAGTGTAGGCAGTCTCTTTAGTATATTTATTGCATCTTCTACGTGTTCTGCCAATACAATTCAGTCTTTGGTTCACCTTACCCACTATATTTTCTATGTGATCTTCCCAGTTTCTGTTGTTTGTCATTGTAATTCCTAGGTATTTAGTAGAGTTTATGTCCTTTAGATTTGATAGATGTATCGTGTAAACGAAGTTTAACGGTTTTGTTTTAGCACTCAAGTGGATGAACTCACACATTTCGTTATTTAGTGTCAATTGCCAATTTTCGCGCCATACAAATATCTTAATTAAACCGTTTTGCAATTGGTTTCGATGTTCTGATGACTTCACTAGACCATAAACGATAGCATCATCTGCAAATAACCGAAGTCGGCTGCTCAGGTAGCCACCTAAATCGTTTATGTAGATACGGAACGGCAAAGGGCCTATAACATTATCTTGGGGAAAGCTAGATATCACTTCTGTTTTACTCGATGACTTTCCGTCAGTGCTATGAACTGTGACCTCTCACAGGAAATCACGAATCTAATCACATAACTGAGACAATATTCCTTAAGCAAGCATTCTGATTCCAAGCTGCTTGTGAGGAACGGTATCAAAAGCGTTCTGGAAATTTAGAAATATTGATGCAATTTGAAAACATTTGTCGAGCTCTCAACACTTTGTATAAGTAAAGAGCTAGTTGTGTTTCACGAGAACGACGTTTACTAAATCCGTGTTGACTGTGTGTCAATAGACCGTTCTTTTCGAGGTAATACGTAATGTTCAAACGTACCATATGTTCCAAAATCTCGTTGCGCATTTAACGTTAATGACATGGACCTGTAATTTGGCGGATTACTCCTACTGCCTTTCTTGAATATTGGTGTGACCTGCGCAACTTTCCAGTCGTTGGGTAATGGTCTTTCGTGGAATGATCTGTTGTGCATGAAACATTTCTTCAATCTCTTCATCATTTGTGGAGCTAGCTGGCATATAAACATGCACTGGTGGGGTAAGTGTTGATTTTGTGTCTATCTTGGCGTCAATAATGCGTTCACTAAGCTGTTCATAGTAGCTTACTTGCATTCCTATTTTCTTATTCATTCTTAAACCTACTCCTGCATTACCTCTATTCGATTTTGTATTTGTAACAGTCTGTTCACATGACCAGAAGTCTTGTTGCTCCTACCACCGAACTTCACTAACTCCCAGTACACATAACTTCAACCTATCCATTCCCCTTTTTAAATTTTCTATGCTACCTGCCGATTAGGTGGTTTTATTTTTCCTGATGACAACATCCTCTTGAGTAGTTCTCACTCCGGAGATCTGGATGGGGGACTGTTTCATCTACAGAATATTTTACCCAAGAGGATGCCATTGTCAATTAATCATACAGCAGGGCTGCATTCTCGAGAAAAATATACAGCTGTAGTTTCCCCTTTCTTTCAGCCATTCACAGTATCAGCACAGCAAGGCCATTTTATTTGATGTTACAAGCCTAGGTCATTCAGTCATTAAGAGTGTTGCCCTGGCAGCTACTGAAAAGGCTGCTGCCCCTCTTCAGGAACCACCCGTTTGTCTGGCCTCCCAACAAATACTCCTCCATTGTGATTGCACATACGGTATGGCTATCAGTATCTTTGAGGCAAGCAAGCCGCCCCACCAACGGCAAGGTCCATGGTTTGTGGCTGGTAATGCTAAGTTATGCTATTACTTAGTGGAGACTACGTAATACTTTTCCCCATACATCATCATTATACAACGAAATTGTAGCAAATGGTTCCCATTTTATATTCAGTTACAGATGAGCATTAAATGAGACTGTAACAAATTGCTCCCTAAATCACCATGTTACACTAAAATAGTAACAAGTTCCCCCATGTACAAAATGTATGCCATCCTCTGAGGATAACGCCAACATATACTGTCACACAGTGGAAACGTCATTGATAAGTAGACAAGGAAGTGACAGTTTAAACAAAAAATAGGCATCAGGAAATGAAGCAGTATTCTAACACCACCCAGTGTATGTGTCATGATTTGAAAGTAGGTGTCAGCTGCTAGATCTTATAACTCTATTATAACACTACATCCTTGACAGTGTGTGTGCCATATGTTAAGAGTTGGGGTCAGCTACTAGATCTCAAATGATACTATAACACCATAAGCTGACAGTGTACATTGCACAAGCTGATTAAAAAAATACAACAAAATAAAATAAATAAATAAATAGAAATGTGTGTATTATTTATCAAAATCTAGCCACAGTGAAATTATAAAACCTTAAATGTGTGCGTGTGTGTGTGTGTGTGTGTGTGTGTGTGTGTGTGTGTGCAATTGTCAACCAGTCTCAGCTTGTCTGAGGAAGTGCACACACATTTACATTGACTCAGTAAAATAGGACATGCTTTGAGATTGCTTCAATGTGAATATGCAGATGTCGGCCATTCTAATCGTGATGTCACTGTTGGTTACACATCTTAAATTTAGAACAAATCTCCAGGCGCCTGAGAGCTTGCTGATTAAGCATACTTACACATCTTAGCACAATCCCACTGATGCTGGATTCATGTGGTCTGGCGAGTGAGGAGTAGTTGGATGGGATGGGAACATGTCTGTAATGTCAGAGGGGGGAGGGGGAGACTGTGCAGAGATGTTTATGTATTGTAAGACACCTTTGCCTCTCTCTTACATTCTTATACAGCAGTATTATACCATCTGGAAGTATCCCCATATATTGTCATGTAATAAATTCTTCAGATAATGATCGAGTTTATAATTTATTTTGTTTATAGTTCGGCTACAAACTACTAATCGTCACCTACAGTCATCCATTCATTACATCAGGTTTCTTTCTCCTTATCATCATAGCTAATTAAATAACGGATCATGACGTGTTCTAGTTGATAATGTGCAGATGGTGACTAGTTATTTTTCCAGATAAATTACTTCAAACGCATCATGTGCAGCAGTCTGCTGTGTGCCACTGTTATTGTCCAAACATTTACACTGACACTTATTTTGAATTACGCTAAATAACTGCAGTTGTTTGCATACTACTCACATGTTTAATCTTCTACATCCTTCAGTATTTAATATGATACTAGAAAAAACCATTAACCAGTTGATCCATAAATTTTTTGCATAGCTGAGTATGCCCACCCTGAACCCACGATTTTTGGCTCCATAGATTTAACAGAAATGGGATAGTGTCTCACAGATTTATTATCCATTGTGAGTAATCCAAGCATTATTTTGAGGATGATTCTATTTATTACAACTCACCTGCGTTCCAGGAGTGTATTACACAATATGAAGCTTTAAATTTGAAAAAGTGTAAATATCCTGATTTTCTTCAAATGTCACAAATACAGGGGAAAAGTACAACCAGAATCACAAATATCAATCGTGACTGTACATTCCACAAAATACCAAAGAGAATGATTGATAAACTACTGTACCTAATATTTTGAGTAAAGTTCAGTCTTGATCACACCATTTATGTTTCAATGACATAGGTAACCGGTTTCGGTTATTTTTACATAACCATCATCAGACCCATGGCTCCCTTAGGATGGTAGGCGGAGCTCTCCTCAGCTGCTACGAAGTCAACTGATGTAGCAGCTGAGGAGAGCTCCGCCTACCATCCTAAGGGAGCCATGGGTCTGATGATGGTTATGTAAAAATAACCGAAACCGGTTACCTATGTCATTGAAACATAAATGGTGTGATCAAGACTGAACTTTAGTCAAAATATAATAATCTATTGATCACTGTATTCCAAAAGTGTTTGCCAAAATTGTACTGTACCTAAACCCATTAACAATGTGAAGTTTTGCGGCAAATACAGGCAACATAAGCTCAACCCTGACGATTCAGGCACCTCGGCTTCCCAAACCCATGAGCCCCATTTGATATTTCCAATATGGTGGTGGGGAACCAAATATTAGCTGTAGCTGGGAGTTGAAAATGATTTAATTTCGATCTACTCTATACATTTGGCGTTTTCACGGAAGTAGCTGTGACAGCGTTCAACGTTCCCTATAAGTTTTGAAATTATGTAATTTTTATCATTTTGTGCACTACTATTCATGCATTCCAAGCTGATACTCGGCACAGTGGCTGATGGGAACATCCATAAAGGCATTTCCAGTTTACCGTCGTTCCCATCAGCTAGAGCACTGAGTCTCAACTTGGACTGCGCAAACAGTTCTTTCACACATAATATAGTCGCCAATGTGAGATGACACTGTGGGCGATACAGTGGATTCATATTGTCTAAATGAAATGTCAAAATTCTCCGTTGTTCCTCTAAATAGTTGATACTTTCAATCAGGTTATCAATAATTCCCACATTCCTAGCCGCCCAAGCATGTGCTCTGTCACTAATTACATCAACAGGACATTTACCTTCAACTTTCCTTCCATTGATGAAATCGCAGACTATATTTCATCAGTGGAGAAAATTACTCACCTTTTCCACTAAAGACCCAGCTCACTTGCCGCTCACCACTGCACCAACCAAAGACCTCAGAAACACTCTTAATTGTTCCCAGAATGAATTTTCATGCTGCAGTAGAATGTTCAATGATTTGAAACTTACTCAGATTAAAATTGTGCGTGGGGCCGGGACTCCAACTTTGGAGGTGTGCCTTTTATGAGCGGGTCTTCTACTGACTGAACTACATTCACTCTGGAAATAAACGCCTATAGTCCAGATGGAATAAGATGATCCCTGACAGATGGCAGCACTGTTGTCAACTTTCGACTGTAAAGCGCTAAAAGCTGCAGGCAAAACAATAGCTGTCTGTTGAGCCGCAGTAACACTGAGAAGTTGCCATACAGACCTTCAAAAAACCGCATTACGTGACTGTTTGAGGTAGACACACAAAGCACCCATGCCCAGCCCATTGTGTCAGGGAGCTTCTTACACCGGCTCTACTATAGGCTGTAGCTAAGACATTTCTCTGAAAGTCTTTTCCTCCAGGAGTGTTAATCCTGCTGCGAAGTTTGTAAAGAGGAGAAAGGTACAGGCAACTGTGAAGCTACGAAAACCTGCGCTTGGACAGCTTGGTAGGTAGAGTGATTATCTGCAAAAGACAACGGTCTTTGGTTCTATTTCCAGGCTGGCATACAATTTTAATCTTCCAGAAGGTGCACTTTTGAACATGTTTCGAGCAAAGCCGGGTAAACAAATAGTGAGATAATATGATAAACTGCTTTTCTATGTCAAAATGTAAAGCGGGAAAATGAGTGAGATCGAACTGGCAGGATCAGGGAGGGATAGAAGGTTAAGCATCTCATGAGAGATATATAACGTACATATACTCAGATCTATGATACTGTGAAGTAAAAACGTCAGAACAGGGCTAAATGAAACCACATCCTTAGTGGTAAACTCTAAGAATAAACTTTTAGAGTAATCTACGAGAAGAAGTCATAAATCCTTGTCAGATATTGCAATTCAAATGCAATGACCATGACAGAACAAACCGTCTGAAGGAACAACTGAAACTAACAGTGCGTCATCACAGAATACTACCTGGATGGCCACTTTCAAGGATTGAGATAGGATTGAGCAGCAATGTCTCCAACAATGTACCAATGTAGATCAAGAAATGTTACAGCCAATTAGTTGTAGCTATAGAGTACTCGAATGTGCCTCATTTTAGCAGACGTGCAAATACGTGCACTTTTGACCAGTCTGTGTTCGTTTTATCAGTTTTCTGCTTTCATTTCACAGTGTTTTAGTTTAGTTACATAAGCTCTTCAAGACCAGTTTGGTGTATTGTTCTTTGTTTTCCAGAGAACCAGCTTCTCATGCTGTTATATGACATGTTTGTCGCTGGCTCAGAAACGACAAGCAACTCTCTTCGATTTGCTTTTCTTATGATGTTACGGTATCCTGATGTCCAGGAACGAGTGTACAAAGAGATAAAAGAAGCAGTTGGTAATGATAAACTTCCAACTCTTGAGGACAAAGACAGGTAATTAGATCGTTTATACACTGCTGAAAGTATAAGAGATCATTTTTAAGACTTGGTAACTGCAAACCATTCGTAATTTTGTGGTATATCTAAACAATTAATCCTAATATCTAGAATTGATTTACTTCACAATTTATCAGACACTAATATTATCATATACTTTGTTTAAGCTGTGAAACTAATTAGCTAGTATTGACCATTTACAAATTTAATTTTAAAACGTCGTCTTGCTTTTCAATCATTTGTTTTCAAATTTATAACGTCTTTGTTGTATATTTTGCTTTATCTGTACAGTTACCTGTTAAAAAATTCGTTTTCGTATATTATCTCAAATTTCTATTGTCTGCTTTCAGTAACATTGTTCTCCTGTTTTGTTCCATTATCGAGAATGATTCAGCTGTCTCTATCGATCATTTTATTCAACCCACAACGCCTTCGAATATCACGTGCAAGATTCTCACATTCTCTCACTTGCTAGGCACAAGCCATTAGTCCTACAGTAAAACATGAACAGAACATTTCTGCTGGAAATTTAATGTAGTTTTCGCTGGAGGCTACGGTTTTGGAGTTAATCAAGAAAAAAGCGTTTGAGTGTAACTCTCTTTCGTTTTTCTGGAATAATTCGAGAACTACAACCTCCAGGGAAAACGTATCCCAGTACAAAATTCAACTACATTAAATTTCTTACAAAAACGTCCTGTTCATTTTTTATTTAGGGCTAATATTTCGCACTTGGCGAGCGAGAAAATATAAAAATCTTGCAGACGGTATTTGAGGGCATTGTAGGTTGCATAACCCCAGTCAGAAGGGGCAGCTGATTCACCCTGTACAAGGGGCAGTCAAATGAAAAACGAAACCAACGGGAAAATGTTATCTTAACTGTTTACTATTTAAAAATTAATCACTATAACTGTTAATACATTTATCTCACTGTGAGACAAGATGGTTAATATCATCAGGAAAGGTGTTTGCGGTTGTCTACAGAACTATAATTGCACCCAGGCGTTTACGTCTTCACATGAAGCAGATCGATGGCCACGAATGTCTTCCTTCAGGGCTCCAAAAACATGTAAATTGCATGGGGTGGGGAAGAGGGGGGGGGGTTTGGGCGGCGAGTGAGGCTTGAACTGTATGGAAGATGTGTAAGGGATTCCAAACGAAACTTGTGCTGCATAGTTGGGACAATGTTGGCAACATGTGGGCGGGCAGTAGCGTGGAAGTACCGAATGGAGCATGTCTTGCAGCAATGGCGAGAAGAGGATGTAAGCAGTCATCTACCGGCTATGACTTGCTGACAGCCACTGCGCTAAAAAACAAAATACTGAGCTGGGTAGCACCTGCACGTGCCTAATTTTAATAGATGTGTAAATATGTGTGTGAGGAGTAGACTGAATGCTTTACGTAAGTCCTAGATTCAAAATGTCTATCACTAGTAGGACCTCACCCCTAACATTCTGCAAAGTTGGATCGAATTATATTTAATTCGATGGTAACAAATAGACTTAATCTGTTTGAGGGCTTCCGCGTTGAAACTAGTAGTAGTGACCATTAAGGGGTTCCAGCGAAGATAATTATCCAAGGACGAAAGTCTACTAAAAGAAGCAGAAAGATGTGCTTGTTCAGAAAATTAGATAATCAGGCAACAGTGTCATATCTGAAGAAGAAACTCTGGGCGGGAACATATAGAAGAGCTTGGACTTACCTTTAGACAAATAGTTGGTCAAGCACCTAGTAAACGAGTTCGTGATGGGAATGATATTCTGTGTTATTCAGTCTCTGTAAAGGAGCATAGAAGAAACAGTAACAACTGCCCAATAGCTCTGCAACAAAGTATAGGACCATAGACAGAGAAATGCTAAATGAAAATCGTTTGGCTGCCGTAAAGGCAACGAGTAAAGCCTTCAATGAGTACCGTAGCAGAAACGTTTCGAAAGTTGTCTCGCAAAACACACAGAAATTCTTGTCGTATATAAAAGCTATCACTGACATCAGAGTTAGTGTCCAGACGCCCATTTACGACACGGGAATCGAAACTGAGTACAACGAAGCAAGAGCAGATATAATGAAATTCGTTTTAAAATATATTTTGTTTTCTTTTTACAAAGGAAATTCCAGGAATACTACTGCAATTTAACTGTGGATGGAAAAAAGTACAGGACGGCACACGAGCCAAAAGGGTAGCGGAAGCGGTCCACAAAACAACTACTGTCCAATACCCTTGACATCCGTCTGTTGTAGAATCTTAAAACATATTCCGAGGTACCTCCAACACAATGACTCCTCCGTTCCATATAGTACGGATTCCGAAACTATCGGTAGTACGAAACCTAACTCGCACTATTCTCACGTGACATACTGAAACTTTTAACCAAGGCAGTTAGGTAGAAACAGTATTTCTTCATTTCCATAAAGGATTCGATTCAACACTACACATACACTTATTAACGAAAGTACGATCGTATGAGGTGTCACGAGAAATTTTCGACTGGTTGAGGATTCCTTGGTAGTGAGGACAAAACATATTATCTCGAATGGAGAGTCGTCGACAGATCTACATCCACATCTACGTGATTACTCTGCTATTCACAATAAAGTGCCTGGCAGAGGGTTCAATGAACCACCTTCAAGCTGTCTCTCTATCGTTCCATTCTCGAACGGCACTCTGGAAAAACGAGCACTTAAATATTTCTGTGCGAGCCCTGATTTCTCTTATTTTATCGTGGTGATCAATTCTCTCTATGTAGGTGGATGCCAACATAATGTTTTCACAATCGGAGGAGAAAACTGGTGATTGAAATTTCGTGAGAAGACCCCGTCGCAACAAGAAACGCCTTTGTTTTAATGATTGCCATTCCAATTCATGTATCTTGTCTGTAACACGATCTCCCCTATTTCGCGATAATACAAAGCGAGCTGCCCTTCTTTGTACTTTTTCGATGTCATCCTTCAGCCCCATATGAAGCGGATCCCACACTGCACAGCAATACTCCGGAATATGGCGGACAAGCGTGGTGTAAGCAGTTTCTTTAGTAGACCTGTTGTACCTTCTAAGTGTTCTGCCAATGAATCGCAGTCTTTGGTTTGCTATACCCACAATATTATCTATGTGATCGTTCAAAGTTAGGTTATTTGTAACTGTAATCCCTAAGCATTTAGTTGAATTTACAGCCTTCAGATTTGTGTGACTTACCGCGTAATCGAAATTTAGCTGATTTCTTTTAGTACTCATGTAATAACTTCGCATTTTCCTTATTCATTGTCAATTTCCACTTTCCGCACCATACAGATATCTTATCTAAATCATTTTGCAATTCGTTTTGATCATCTGATTACTTTACAAGACGGTAAATGAAAGCATCATCTGTAAACAATCTAAGACGGCTACTCAGATTGTCTCGTATGTCGTTAATATAGATGAGGAACAATAGAGGGCCTATAACAATTCCTTGGGGAACGCTGGATATTACTTCTGTTATACGCGATGACTTTCCGCCTATTACTACGAATACTCCATACATTTCTGACAGGAAATAACGAATCCAGTGGCACAACTGAGGCGATACTCCGTAGGCACGTAGTTTGGTTAGAAGACGCTTGTGAGGAACGGTGTCGAAAGCCTTCTGAAAATCTAAAAATATGGAATCAATTTGGCATCCCCTGTCGATAGCACTTATTACTTCATGAATATATAGAGCTAGTTGTGTTTCACAAGAACGATTTTTTCTGAAGCCGTGCTGACTATGTGTCAATAAACCGTTTTCTTCGAGGTACTTCATAATGTTCGAATACAGTATATGTTCCAAAACCCTACTGCAAATCGACGTTAGTGATGTAGGCCTGTAATTCAGCGGATTACTCCTACTTCCCTTTTTGGGTATTGGTGTGACTTGAGCAATTTTCCAGTCTTTAGGTACGGATTTTTCTGTGAGCGAGTGGTTGTATATAACTGCTAAATATGGAGCTATTTTATCAGCATACTCCGAGAGGAAACTGATTGGTAAACAATCTGGACCGGAGGCCTTGCCTTTATTAAGTGATTTAAGCTGCTTCGTTACACCGAGAATATTTACTTTAATGTTTCGCATCTTGGCAGTTGTTTTTGATTGGAATTCAGGAATATTTACTTCGACTTCTTTGGTGAATGAGTTTCGGAAAACCGTGTTTAATTACTGTGCTTTAGTGGCACTGTAATCAGTGACTTCACTGTTGTTATCGCGCAGTGAAGGTATTGATTGCGTCTTGCCACTGGTGTGCTTTATGTATGACCATAATCTCATCGGGTTTTCTGCCAGATTTCGAGACAGAATTTCGTTGTGGAAATTATTAAAAGCCTCTCGCATTGAGGTACGCGCCATATTTCGAACTTCTGTAAAACTTTGCCAATCTTGGGGATTTTGCGTTCTTTTAAATTTGGCATGCTTTTTTCGTTGCTTCTGTAACAACGATCTGACCCGTTTTGTGTGCCATGGGGGATCAGTACCATTACTTATTAATTTATGTGGTATATATGTCTCTATTGCTGTCGATTCTATCTCTTTGAAAACGTTCCACAACTTTTCTACACTTACATGATCAAATCGGAAGGAGTGAAGATTGTCCCTTAAAAAGGCGTTAAGAGCATTTTTATCAGTTTTTTTGAATAGATGTACTTCGCGTTTCTTTTTGATTGCAGTAGGTGTTATGGTATTCGGCCTAGCAGCAACTGCCCTGTGGTCGCTAATCCTGTATTCGTCACAATACTCACTATTTGTCCAGGATTATTTGTTGCTAAAAGGTCAAGTATGCTTTCGCAACCATTTACGCTTCGAGTGGGCTCATGAACTAATTGTTCAAAATAATTTTCTGAAAAAGCATTCAGTACAATTTCGATGACGTTTTATGCCTGCCGCCGGCTTTGAACGCATAATTTTTCCAGCATGTCGACGGTAGACTGAAGTCACCACTTCCGCAGGTCGTGGTCGTGCGGTAGCGTTCTCGCTTCCCGCGCCCGGGTTCCCGGGTTCGATTCCCGGCGGGGTCAGGGATTTTCCCTCCCTCGCGATGACTGGGTGTTGTGTGATGTCCTTAGGTTAGTTAGGTTTAAGTAGTTCATAGTTCTAGGGTACTGATGACCATAGATGTTAAGTCCCATAGTGGTGAGAGCCATTTGAACCATTTTTTTTAGTCATCACCGACTATAATTGTATGAGCAGGGTACTTATTTGAAATGAGACTCAAGTTTTCTTTGAACTGTTCAGCAATTATATCTGATGAGTCGGGGGGGTCGGTAAAACGGATCCAATTATAGTTTATTCCGATTGTCAGGTATAACCTCTACCCATACTATTTCACACGAACTATCTACTTCAATTTCGCTACGAGGCAAACTGCCTCTGACAGCAATAAATACTCCACCAGCAACTGTATTTAATCTATCCTTTCTGAACACTGTCAGATCGTTTGAAAAAATTTCGGCTGAACTTATTTCCGGCTTTAGCCAGCTCTCTGTACCTACAACTATTTGAGCTTCAGTGCTTTCTATTAGGGATTGGAGCTCTGGTTCTTTCCCAATACAGCTACGACAATTTACAACTACAATACCGTTCGTTTCTACAACCACCTTACTGTGTTTTACCTGCCCACTTTTAGACGGACTTCCCTTCTGTGGTTCCCTGAGACCCTCTAACCTAAAACAACCGCTTCGGGTGTACTGCAGGGAAGTGTGTTGTGACCCTTCCTGTTAATGTTGAATACCAATAGCTTTGTATACGACGTTAACATTAACATCAGACTTTTTATGGATGGTGTGGTAATCTGTAATGAAGTAATGTCTGAAAAAAGCTGCTCATGTATTCTGTCGCACTTCACAAAATGACATCAACGTATCACAACTGGAATCGGTGAAAGTAGTAAATCTACAGAGCTTTTGGACCATGATTTATGAGTTCCAGTTCTACGCCTGCCCATAGTACCGTCCTCGTGACGTCACGGGAAGCAGTTGCCTGCATTCTGGGGGAGGGGGAGGAAGGGAAGGGGAGTTGGTGCATGCGCTAAATTTTTGGTACATTTTATGCCTAACTCACTGAACATGAATGACAGTACTGCTTATTCCAGCAATATGGGGCAACGTGCTACGCATCTAGGTATCACTGGAACGAGTCTATAATGTCTTCACTTAAAAACGAACTGTCAACAAATATTTATGGCCTCCAAATTCACCGGATAGAACAACATGTGATTTTTACCTCTGGGGACACTTGAAGAGCAAGACCAGTGAAACAGATCCACACCCAATACAGAAACCGATAGACAATGTCAACTATGAAGTTGCTAGCATCAGTATCCGAACTTGACGAAGGGTGTATCGGAACAGGTGATAATCACTTGGTGCTAGGTCTGGGCTGTATGGTGGATGTTCAAAAACTTCCCATTTAAACTTTTTGAGGAGGTCTTCTGTGATGTTGGCACTGTGTGGTCGGGCGTTCTCATGGATCAAAACAATGCCAGACGAAAGCATTCCTCTGCGTTTGTTTTGAATGGCTCTGCAGAGACGACGTAAAGTTTCAGAATAAGATTAGACGTGCACAGCTGTGTACTGATGTTGCAGGGGGACGCTCTCAACATCTCCTCACAAAAAAGTAGCCCATCTCCCTTTTAAATGCGAATGCAACATTTTGAGTTCTGAAATAAACAGCTACAACAATGGACAGTTTTATGGAATAATCGATAGTTAGCATTCTTCTGTCAGCATTTCAGTGTATTTCTTCGGTGAAGTTAGATGTCCCTCTTTACAGTCTGCAAAATGACTTTCTCGACAGAAGAAAGAATTGAAATTATATATATACGAGGGCTGTTTTTCTTCAACCTCCGATTGGCTGTAAATAAAAGAAAAATGTACAGAAAATAATAAATTTACTGTCAAAAGTGCAGTAAAGTCTTAAATTATTTTTCTATGTAATCGCCAAAACGATTGAGGCACTTGTCATACCGTGACAAAGGCTTTTCGATGCCTTCCTCGAAGATTGTTGCCGCCAGTGAGGACAGGTAAGTCTTGACGGCGTCCTGAAGTTCTTTGTTAGTAGCGAAGTGCTGCCCACCTAACCACGACTTCAGTTCTCGGAACAGGTGATAATCACTTGGTGCTAGCTCTGGGCTGTATGGTGGATGTTCAAAAACTTCCCGTTTAAACTTTTTGAGGAGGTCTTTTGTGATGTTGGCACTGTGTGGTCGGGCGTTGTCATGGATCAAAACAACGCCAGACGAAAGCATTCCTCTGCGTTTGTTTTGAATGGCTCTGCGGAGACGACGTAAACTTTCAGAATAAACTTCCTTGGTTATCGTCGTAGCTTGCTCCATAAAGTCCACCAGCAGCACTCCTTTATGGTCCCAAAACACAGTGGCCATTGTTTTTATTTTCGTCAGTGTGAATGTTTAAACTTTTTGGGCTTGCTTCGGGAAGCTGTGTGCATCCACTGCTTTGATTGTTCCTTTGTTCCAGGATTGTCATAGAGGACCCACGTTTCATCACCAGTAACAATCGACTTCAAAAAAACGTTTCCCTCATTGGCATAACGTGTGAGGAACGATAATGCTGACGCCATCCTTTGCGTTTTGTGGTCGGTACTCAGCATTTTTGGGATTCAACGTGCACACAATTTCCGATAACCTAGGTCTTGAGTCACAATTGTGTACAAAGCAGATCTTTAAATGTCTGGAAATTCATCAGACAGTTCGCTAATTGTACACCTTCGTTTGCATCTCACCGCCTGATCAACATGCTCAATGAGGCCTACAGTGGCGACAGACTTGCGACCTTGTCCACCTTCATCATGGACGTCTGTTCGTTCCTCTTTAAATCTTCGACACCATTCCCGAACACTACCATCACTCCACTCATAACGTTGTTACCATACACGTTGCTCATTCTGCGATGGATTTCCGCAGCACTACATCCTTCTGCTTGCAGGGAACGGACAACACTTCGTAACTCACATTTGGCGGGAGCATCGAGCGTAGTGGCCATGTTTACAAGGACGTAGCTCGGCTACAACTGACAAACTGCAGCTGAAAATGGCAGAGGTTGTGGTGGGGGAGCTGCGCAATCGCATGACGCACAGGTCCAGCCCCTCTATACCTCTTACTTGCGTAGATGGACGATCGGAGGTTGAAAAAAAAAAACAGCCCTCGTATATATATACGAGGAACAGAAATCGGTAGGTATGATGAACTTCCACAGACAAACAACTGATTACAGTTTCACACAAACTGGGGAGTTATTCAAGAGAAGGAACTTTACAAACTGAGCAGCTCAGCAATGCGTTGACCCACCTCTGGCTCTTATGCAAGCAGTTGTTCGGCTTGGCATGGATTGACAGAGTTGTTGGATGTCCTGTTGAGGGATATCGTGCCGAATTTTGTCAAACTGGTGCTTTAGATTGTCAAAATCTCGAGCTGGTTTGAGATCCATGGCCATAATGCTCCAAACGTTCTCAGTTGGGCAGAGGTCCGACGACCTTATTGGTCAAGATAGGGTTTGGAAGAGCTAAGACAAGCAATACAAACCCTCGCCTCATCCAGTGGACCTTATCCTGCTGAAATATAAGCCCAGGATGGCTTGCCATGAAAGACAACCAAAATTAACAGAATATCGTCGACGTGTCACTGTGCCACAGATGACAACCGAAGGGGTTCTGCTATGAAATGAACTGGCAGGGCAGACCATCGCTTCTGGCTGTCATGCAGTATGGTCGGCGACAGTCAGGTAGGTATCCTACCATTGTACAGGGCGCCAACAGACACAGCTTCGGCCAGAAATCTCAGTGACTGGAGAAGATTTGTCTTTGGTGATGAGAACTGAGCCTCAGTGACTGGTGAAGAGATACTACAAGTATCAAAAAAAGTTTTGCATCACCCTGGTTCCCAGAACTCCTGAAGGTAGACATTAACTGTGGATATTGTGTCACAGACACCGTCCCTTTGACTGTTCAGAAATGTCACTAAACCCTCTCAAAGAAAAACAACCAAGCATGAGAAGCACCTATTAAATGGAGGGGGTCCGACAACCGATCAGTTCCAGTTATGCCACCAGGAAGGAGGTACACGGCTCGTCTGTAGTTCAACCATACCTAGACGGTGAAAACCGCGATTCAGTCGCGTACGCATTGCTGCTTTGTGCTAGGAAGGGCTCTCAACAAGGGAAGTGTTCAGGAGTCTCGGAGTGAACCAGAGAAATGTTGATCGGGCATAGAGGAGGTACAGAGAGACAGGAACTGTCGATGACATGCATCGCTCAGGCCGCCCAAGGGCTGTTACTGAGGTGGAAGACCGCTACCTACTAATTGTGGCTCGGATGAACCCTGACAGCAACGCCACCATGTTGAATAATGCTTTTCCTGCAGCCACAGAACGTCGTGTTACGACTTACTGTGCGCAGTAGGCTGCACGATGCGCAACTTCACTCCGAACGTCCATGGCGAGGTCCATCTTTGCAACCACGACACCATGCAGCGCGGTACAGATGGGCCCAACATCGTGCCGAAAGGACCGCTCAGGACTGGCATCACGATCTCTTCACCAATGAGTGTCGCATATGGCTTCAACCAGAAAATCGTTGGAGACGTGTTCGGAGGCAACCCAGTCAGGCTGAACGCCCTTAAACACACCGTCCAGTGAGTGCAGCAAGGTTCCCTGACGTTTTGGGGTGGCATTATGTTGGGCCAACGTACGCCGCTGGTGGTCATGGAAGGCTCCGTAACGGCTGTACGACACGTGAATGCCATCCTCCGAGCGACAATGCAACCACATCGGCAGCACATTGGCGAATCATTCGTCTTCATGGACAACAATTCGCCCTCCCTTCGTGCACATCTTGTGAATGACTTCCTTCTGGATAACAACATCGCTCGACTAGAGTGGCAGCATGTTCTCCAGACATGAACGCTATCGTACATGCCTGGTATAGATTGCAAAGGGCTGTTTATGGATGACGTGACCCACCAACCACTCTGAGGGATCTATGCCGAATCGCCATTGAGGTGTGGGACAGTCTGGACCAACAGTGCCTTGATGGACTTGTGGATAGTATGCCTTGACGAATACAGGCATGCATTAATACAAGAGAACATGCTACTGGGTATTAGAGGTACTGGTATGTACAGTAATCTGCACCAACATTTGAAGGTCTCGCTGTATGGTGGTAAAACATACAATGTGTGGTAATCCACTTCAAGAGTCCTGCAGTTCTAATAACCATGTAAGAGCAGTTTGACGCAACACGACCATAAATTTTTGCCCATATAAATAGCAGTGGAAGTGCATAATACCATAGATTACTGCCTGCATCTCCTTCTCATTTGTAGAACAACGTTGCTCTACTTTGTTCAAGTGTCTGGATGTACATGCTACAGGAAGCTCTTTGACAGTATTCTCTCCTAGGTCAACCTCCAGAGCCAAATTTCTTGCATCACAAAACAGAATAAATCCTTTTTCGAAGTCGGGGAATATTAGAACTGGGTCCAATATCATTCCACACATTAAAGTACTGGCATTCAGTAGACCATTCAAATTTGCACCTCTCTAGAGTAAACAGTCGAAAGATCTCACAGTTTCAGCAAAGTCGTTTATGCATCGATGATAATTATTAAAGAGGCTGATGAAACTCGACAACTTTTTAACTATTTTCTGTGGCGAAAAATTCTTCATCTGCATGTACATAGATATTCCGCACTCCACTGCACACTGTGTGGCAGAGTGTATCCTGTACCACTACTAGTCATTTCCTTTCCTGAACTGCTGAGACCAAGGGTGGAATTGTTTTCGTACCTTCCTTGCTAGTTATAAGCCCAAGATAATTTAACTCCGTTGCTGCAAAATTATATTTATCGATACTTAGCGTTAGTTGAGCAGTTCTCAGTCTTTTAAATACCTCCTCCAACCACTGTTCATGCTCTCCCACGTCCTTTGAAAACACTATTATGTCACCCAGGTAGATCAGACTTCGGTCTGATGATATCCACTCTTTGAATCTATTGTGGCGAAATAGTTACACTGACCCAACCAAGTTATCGAGAGTCCCTGTTTGGTATTTGATATGCATTGATTATCTTTCATGTGTTGAGGTATCAGCAGTCACAGTAAAATCTTTGTCTTTTGGGGTCATCTGGTGCCTTTTTCAAGACTAAAATTACGGGTGCCCTCAGGGACTACCACTATACTCAATAATACCATGAGCTAGCTGCTGGTCGATAAATCATCTATTACTGGTTGCATACACTTTGGAACTTGATATAGGTTCTTGCGCAGTGGAACATTATTCCACGATGGTATTCTCTGTTGCGTGAGTGCGGTTGCTGCTAACAGACCACTCGGATCAAACACATCCATGAACTGCAGTAATGAACCTTCCTTTGCTTCTCTATCATCCCCCTGTAATCGTTTCACTTTCTTAGCTAATGCAGATGGTTTACTTGCGGCAGAGGTCTTCACTTGACCTATCTATGTCATCTTGCTTCAAAACATCTAAATTAGCAGTTAGTAAACCCTTTGCAGACTCACTTCGTCCGTACCAAATTTATCAAGACTGATTGGAATCATAAAACCTCCGTCTACGTCACTGATGTGTTCTATACTTCTGCCTAGAAAATAGTGTGACTTACCTAATTATTCATTATTTTCCAAAGGTTCTTCAACATACAATAAATCCTTAGGTAGGTCCATACCTAAGCTCACCCAGATCAACTCCCCTGTACCTTCCAGCATCGTGGTCCAACGAATTGATGTTTAGAATCTGTGTCCTTCATGATCAGTGAACCTTGCGACAGTGTAACACTTGTAGCTATTGCCCCTAGAGGAAAAAAATGCCCCATCAAGTTGACTTCTTCGCTTCAAAATGTCAAAATTTGCGTGAGGTCTAACAAGAAAGTAGAGTCTCAGGGCCGCACACTACCCCTCGCCAACACGAAACAGTAATCTACAAGCTCTCGAAAACGCTTTTTCCCATGTTAAAACTGTACAGCGTTGTTCCCAATCATTTCAGGTGATTATCACCTACTTCACGTAATCGATACTGTGGTGACCACAGTGTCTTTAAGGCCAAGAGATCTAGACTGCCTACTGACACTTGAGCCCCTATGTCCAACAGAAATCAACGTTCTGTACCGTTTACTTTGCCTAGGAATCAACGCTCTGTCTCTGCATACGTTTCTGCAATCTCGTGTTCAATTGGGACTGCCGTCCGACGAATGAGGCACTCCATTCCCGTTTAACGACCAATTATTAGGACGCTGCTTATCCCGTGCTTTCTTCTGACAATCACGAGCTTTCTGACCCTCCTCCCCACATTCATTACATTGAGGCTGACGACATTGTTTCCTGATGTGGCCCGTGCGCCCTTATTTAAAACACTTCGCTTCAGAAGAAAACGCACCACGATCACTCTCTCCTCCTCTAATTGTGTAGCAATCCTAATGGCAGCAAATAAGACACTTGGGTTCTCCCTTCTGACCGGCCTTGACATATCAGCAAGAATACCTCTTAGAAACACGCTATCATTCTATCGGCTTCTGTGTTCTGCGTTAGTTCATACGTTTGCGAGTTCACTTTCCTAATCCTGTCAGAGAATGATTCCACTGATTTGCCGTGCTTCTTCGATAGTCCGTTGGGCTTTTCCCTAAAGAAAGTCGCGCTGTTCTGCTTCCGATAGCGCTGTGTTACACCGTTAGCCAGTTCATCACATGTTTGGGCCTTACTGAGGGTCTCGTGCTACATTACGTACGCCATTGCGTCATCCAGGAACCTTAATTTGGCCATGTTCGATTATGTTTCTTCCGACGATTTTCCCAATTTTGTAGCAGTTTTTACATTACCAATAAAGACAGATACATACTCGTTTGCCTACCACTGTATCGATGGAATCGGAAGATACACTCAACTGGGTTTTATTTGTTCCTGAATCGAGGAGCCATTGGTTCCCAACGGCTACCCATTGCTCTTTTCGCCTATGCAATGCTTCATTATGTTGCCCTGTTGCGTTGTAATTTGTAAGAACGCGGATATCTGTCCACTCAAAGCTTCTACCGTTTCATTCAGTGTTGCTTCTCGTGTTTCTGACACTTGTGTAAACCCCATCCGCCGTTCTACTTGAAAACAAGGATACTGCACACACTACCGGCTAAAACAAAACAAAAAGGAATTAAACTACACTTGATCTCTACACCACATCCTAGCCCAACGGGATTTTGTGCATGTAGACCACAAACGTTGACATCAGTAGCACACTGACTTTTGCTGCGATGGGTCCTCTGCTCTGCAGGCGACCACGGTGACAGTGCATACACTACTTGTAAACTTGCTCGTGTCACTGCGATGAAACAGGAAGGTGGCTGTGCATGTGGTACAAATTTCTGCCTCGGATAGCTGTCCGCTGGTAGCTGGTGTTGTTGCGTCGAGATCCACAAGAAACTCAGCATAGGAGGTAGGAGGTGTGAACAGGAGATTGGCACGACTGTGACACCAAGTCCCGTGAAGGACTTAATACAAACAGAAAGCACAGCCTGGTCTCGAACCAGTGGCTGCGGATCGTGGAGCCTACTCGTCTTGCTGTCTGGAATTGTTCTATTGTCATAGTGGCACTGCTGGTTTTTGGCAATAACGAGCGATCCCTGCCTTAAGATCAAGACTAATTTAAATGCTTCTGCCAATTTGTTTTGTTAAAACCCAGCACTTAGTCATGTTTCTAAAACAGGAGATGTGGCCTCATGTGGTGACACCACTTCACTTGCTTACACCGTTATAATGGTACAATGCCATTTACCACTAAGCTCTGGTATCCTCTCTGTGCAGTCCACTGACACATCTGTTACTGTAACACACATGGCGCCACATTTTCAGCAAATGACCCACAACTGTTGAAGCAGTGCACAATGATGCTTACATTCTACTTTTTCTTACTATTTGTTTAAGATTAACAATTTTCTGACCAAATACTGAGTTGTGGCGGTACACTGCTACACTGCCCTCCCATACTGAGAAGACCCTGTCCTCTGGGTCTTATCCCAGCCCAAGAACTCTACTGTAATTACATCCACTCGTAATCCATAAAACTAGTGCCTAAAACTAAACTGGATACGCTTAACCACTATGCAAATTAGTGTGCTCATACATGACTTCATAAATTTCCCTTTCATTCGTTGTTTGTGGCATCCAGTCTATGGGATTTGGAATTAGGTTGGAGTCACCTTTCTGCATGGCCTGTCATTTCAAATACGTGAGAACTAGGCACATCTAAATCGGAGTCACCACATTTACCATCCTGGTACTGTTTTGCGTGCTGCAACAATTGTTCTGGAGTGATGTGACCCTCCTGAGCTGCCAACATTCAGCTTAGTGAATGGTCAAGGTTAAGTTCCCTGGTGCTATTAAGGTAGGTGAGGTTTTTTTGGACAATATCTCTATAGGTTCACATGGCCAGTATACCTGTATAGTCAGGGTGATTTGTGCTCCATTAAAAGCAAAGACTGGTTTTTCACATCTCTTAATCACAATGACATCACATCCCGAGAACTATGTGTTGTACAATGATATAATATTGATCATACATTCACTGACATAGGTGGATACTGTCCGAAAAATGTTTTGTGAAAAGAGTTAGTAGTAAGGAAGTAATAAACTAAAACGTCATGCCTGATATGGTAGTTTTACTTCATGAACAGCGAAAATGTTGTACACAATAAACGTTTTTCCTTTCATCATCTGGTGAGAGGTGTCAGCTAGAAAAAGAAATGGAAGGTTTCAACTTTTATATAAAATTTGTTGCAAATGCATAAGTGCTTTCTTTCTCTAATACTCAATGAATATAGTCTGGATGCTAGTATGCAGTGAAATACATTGTCCCAAGACATATATACAGTTTCAAATTATAATACTTGACTCACTGCATCAAACCTTTAACACAAGATTATATGTCTTACTGAACCAATTATTACAGCATTGTAAATTTTTAAATTAGTCAGTAATTTTATGACACACAGAAACTCAAATCTCTGTTACCCTCGAGACTATTTTGTATGCAACCTGTAAATGGGAGCAGTAATGTTATAACCATTCATGTCTACCTAGAACTGGCGTAGCCCCACTACTCTCTATCAGTGAGTTTTCACATATCTTAATCACAATGACATCACATGCCAAGAACTACATGTTGTACAATGATATAATATTGATTATACATTCACTGACATAGGTGGATTCTGTCCAAAAAATGTTTTGTGAAAAGAGTTAGTAGTAAGGAAGTAATAAACTAAAACGTCATGCCACTATCAGTGGAAAGTCATGGTCTCTTCTCCCTCTCCCTATCATCAACCAATCATAGCACAGTATTAAAAATGAAATAACAAATCAAAAATCCAACATGGAGGAAAGAGACCAATTTTATTGGTGGGAAATCATAAACTGTCTCCAGTTCACCTCTATTCTCCTATTCTAACCAATCATAACGCAGTATTGAAATGAACCAAGTCCAGGATGATATGATAGAAATAAACCAATCGTTCTTTATACCACAGCTCCTCCTCTTTGGAACCAATAAGAGCATATTATTAAAATATGTAAAAAATGGCGTCCAGTTATATTATTTCCAAAAGACATTTTAAACCATATCCATTCTCCTTCCCCTCTTCCGTAACACCAACGAATCCACAAAATTTCTACTATGTCTCTTGTGCTTTACACCCCTCCCCCACCTCTTTGCAACCAATCAGAGCATAGCATTAAAAATTGTGTCAGATATGCAGTAATAAAATCATGTAAACAAATGTTCTTGAAAGTCAAAAATATTCATCATTTCTGGGATAAAAATCAAGCAACATTATTTCGATACAGAGCAATTGTTTACTTTCTATGGTACTTCCCTACTACCTATCTCCAACCAGTCAGACTGTAGTGTTAAAATGGAATGTGAAAAAGGCGTCAAGTTCCATTAATTCGCTATAAAAGCAAATATACTTATGTACACATACACAACTCTGTTTTTAATCAGCATTGTATTAAAATGATGCTTCACATTGGAATAAATCATCATTAAAACGAAAGATCCAGTTACATTGAAGTCCCATCTGCACTGTGCTCAAAAGTATCCAAATGATCTGAATTATTTGCCAAAAATGTGTCACACACTTCGTTTTGCTTTCCTGCATTTAGAGCAATTACAACGCAGCCCCATCTGAGCTGTGCTCAGAAGCATCAAAATGACCTCAACTATTTGTAAGAGAAATACCTCACACACTACCCTTCTCCTCCTCCAAACAGTATTTTAGATACGATTAAAATGAAAGGGTCAGTTACAGTTTATCCTCATCCAGGATGTGCTCAAAAATATTCAAAATAATTACCAAAAAATACATCAAAGTATCTGAATTGCATAAAATAACAAGCTGTGTTTGCATTACTGACTTCAAAAAATCTTTAATGGACTAGCTTACAAACCGGATCACTAAATTTCGTTCAAATCTATATATCATTCACTATGAAATATTGCTAGGAGTACACAACAAATTCTCCATAAATAATTAAAAACCAATGTTTGCTTATTCAATGTAATTAACCAATTAGTAATATGTAGTTTAAAAACCAACGTTTGTTAATTGAATGTAATTAACAAATTAGTATGACTTATTTTGTGAGGAAGAGTGTTACTTTAAATTCAATTCCCCAAATCCTGAGAACTCGAAATAAAACAGCTAATTTATGTTTCCATTACTTACTGTCACTAACAGATGGCTGCACTGGTAAAGCCTTTAAACTTGGATCTGAGGACCACAAGTTGTTACTGTCACTGACAAATGACAGCACTGCTGAAAACACTACATAAACTATCCTTGCACCACACAACAGACTCTCAAATTAATTTCTTTTTTTACATTTATGATGCTTGTCAGGTGTTGCAACATTCCTTACAAGTCTAAATAGCTGCAAAAATACAACTGAAACACAAAAAAGTGCATCATTTATGCAAGATAACGTAACATTATTTTCCACATACACACATAGTTATCACAATAGTGCCTAGAACGGGGTTGTCAACTCTAAATTAAGTACTCCAATGCTATTTCCATACCCAAAGGGTACTTACAAAGAACATGATCAACTAGCAGTTGACTTTCTAGAAGTTACACCCAAGTGGTCGATAACGAAAATTATCCTGACCATGTTTGTAACCTCAGAAAATACGTGGTAGCTACAGTACTATCCTAATCACGGAAGTATACAAACAAATAGACAATCTGAGTGTAATTAATTAAGCCTACTTTTGATATAAGTCACAATACACCCTCAAATGAATTACACACATATCTAAATTGATCTCAAGCACCATTTTAGAAGGGATAAAGGTAATGTATCACTATAAAAACACACAATCGATGACAATTACTGCTTTTATTGCAAATGATGCAGGCCTATTAGAGGTTATATGTGCACTAAAAATTCTTGCTGCAGTTTGCAATATTTACCAATCAGAACTATGGTGTCACAGCCCTCTAAAAGGCTTATAGAGTGTATTTCCTATAATCAACTATTATATAACACCATCATCTACTAAAATTACACCACACACAAAACAAGGTTTAATTATTTCGTATTGTCATAACACTATGCATTCTTACACACATACAATATAGCCAAATGACAAAAATGAGAAAACACCATACCAGGAATGAGGGATGGTAGAGGATATTCAATTTGAGGAAGGAAGAAGTTGTTTTATTGCGATATATCACTTAAAATGCAGAACGACATGCTTTACTTATACACAGTGATGAGACGAGCAAGGGTTGTAAAAGAGTGTTGGCATATCTCTACAGACAATGTCAGAGTCGATATCTAGAAAAAAATCAAATTATCATCATTTACTGCGTTATAAATAAGATTTCACACACTTGCTAGTAAATAAAAAATTTTCAAATTTAAATTTGCTGTATCATTTATTAAAATTAATAGAGCTGGCTTATGGCCACTAATGATAAAAACTGTTAGCTATGCAGCACTCGTTTTTGATGAAGTTCAATAGGTGCATCACACTTGCAAGTTCTGTGTTGGATAAGATTTGAAATGTATAAGATTTATACTTACCCTGTGAAACGGAGACAGGCAGGTATTTGTGTAAAGTACATACTAAATGATTATCTACTGGTCAGCAAGGATCGAAGATATTTTGTGTCCCTAAATGAAAACGATTTGCATATGTAAAAACGTAGTCATAAGTTAATTTGCTCTGAATCGGCAGTATTCTTAGATAGTAGAGTGCACAGCTGTGAGAAAGACTTATTTATGAATCATCCGCTAAGAGATGATTGCCCCAGAATTTAATACATTTTTATCATCAATTTCTTAAATGATGTTCTGTGGGTATAATTTTCTCATTTAACTCCACCCTTCATGTCACATTTGCATGTAAAAATTATGATACACCTGAGCTACCCTTTACACTAAAAAAGAATAATAGTGGATTAATCTTGAATGCCACACATTGTGATTTATCATGTGAACTATTTGATATGCCTAGTGTATTGCCAACTACATTTCATGCAACTGTACATTTGCTATTACTGAGAATTTTATCTGCTTATTACAATTATTGATACATGTTAACATATGGAGAGCATTCCTTATCAAGTTTTTCTGAAGACAATAATGTAATTAAGGATATCCATGAAAATGTAATTTCTTCCAATAATGAGTTAAACTTCATTGAAGCAGCAAATAGAATTAAGTCCTTTGATTCATCCAGTAATGTTAACACATACTTGATTGTCAGTACTGTGTTTTTTTGCTTTTATTAATTTGTATTTTGTCAACAGCATTTGTCTTGTATGAAATTGTCATCCTGAAAGCTCGCTTCTCAGTACCGAAAGTTACTGTGTCTGTAAATAAAATACATATTGCAATGTCTTCTGATGCCATGAATGGCGAAATAAATTCATAACGCCCAGGAGGTCGTTTTGAGTCACCTATGGTCGCTCTTTTTCTCTGGGGAGAGTGATGTAAGGGTCTACAGGTTTGCACGTAGCCGTACAGTATGTAACTAGCGCTCGACAGCCGACCTATCTTGGAATGCTGACAATTTGCTTGGTCAGTAGACGTGCGTCCGGATGCAGTGCGCCACAAGAGAGAAAGCCACTAGCCGCCATCCGCAGTGCGCCATATAACTAGCGCGGCCTCGCGCGTGAATATGTCTCTTTTCTTAGCTCACCATGGAGCCTTTCGATACGACTGTACTTAGCCGGTGTTAGAATGTCAGACACAGTGATGACGGGTACGTGTAGTGTGCGTGTTTTATAGTCAGTCTTTTGTTAATAATCTGTTTAAACTTACTTCTCGGTGTTCACGTATTCTGTTCCTCAGGGACCCACTGCTTACGAATCCTGACAAATATTTCGTGTAATTATCATCTGGGGGTAACAACACAAACAACCGTCTTATAATATGAAAATTATTTTGAATATCTTGTATTGTGATAGCGTACATCGCAGTTCACCTAAAACTTGTTTTTGTCATCCCTAACAAAAACTATTCAGAGCACATGTATTGCGAAACGAGTGAAGAAATCCAAGAGCTGTAAAAAGCATTCTACACAATTGATGTTCATGTACTTTACACGATAATCTTGCTGTTCACTTTGGGTGAATAAACACTTTGTTTACTTTGAATTCCCTGCCTCATAAGGTAATTTGTTCTTAGGTAAACAGGCTCTATTTAACACGAACATTCTGAATTTCACACAAAAATGCATTAGCTTCTTTATGATATGTAGGAGGCCATAAGATATATGTTAGAGAATTAAGGCAGCTGCCTATTTTGCTAGACTGTTAGAGAGAAAAGATTTCTGGTGACAAACTTTTCCTGGCCTGCCACACAAAAGTTCAACGGATTCCTCTGGACAACAATGAAAGCAACAGGAAAAATGAAAGAATTGATGGTAATAATAGAAGCACCATCATTTAAACAGAACTTATAATGTTGCACTGTGGAAATTTATTACTATACCACTTATCACAAATCTTTCAGAATCAACTTTATTTAAAGTAATTCTTTGCTATGGAATACTGTGTAAGGGGGGAGGGAGGAAAAGAAGTTCAGTCAGCTTAAAAATTTAAATCATAACACAGTTTTAAGGAAAACAAATCTTGGAAACTGCAATTATGTGTTACATAGTGAAACCAGTATAGGGCGTTAATTTACCATTTGCTAGCAACAGATATACAAGAAAATTTAAACAATGGTAGCAAAATTTAGTATTTTATTTCACACAACCAGACACAAAAGTATAGTTCAGCTATAGGTGACTTGACATCTGTGCCTGTGGGTATCACCACATATGTATGTAATTCTATTTTAAAAACAAGAATATAATCCTTAGTTTTTGAATATAATTATTTTTGTGTAGAAACTCCTTATCTGAGCATTGTGTAGCTTCTCGCTGTGGAGTTTTACTCCGTAACGCAGTCTTGTTTTGAAATACTCACTAAGTACAGCTTTTCTCAAATGAGAAATGTGGCTATTGAGGGGATGGCCATGTGAAACATGTTCATTAAGCTGAAGAAAAACGTCCCACAAAGCTGAGATAACTAATTTTTCAAAGGGTTTTTCACATTAAAAACCGACATTTGTCTAGTACTTGCTGGCATATTTTGCCCAGAAAACATCATCGTTGAATGTAATGGACAAGCTACCTTTGTTTTTTCTGTTCAAGATACATGAACTTGACATACTAGAACAGAATGAAATTTTGCGAAAGTGGCACTTCATCATTTTGTTCCGTTTGCTAGCCAAATACAGAATGAAAGAAACTGGATGAAGTAAGCAAGCACATCATAGTTTTTACAATGGCAGTGCAATTAGCACTAGTAGCTCTTCAAATCTGAATGTTTCCAAAAATCTATGCCAAGCAGTTTCAAACTCCTGGACTTCTCTCGTAACTACTACTACATCAGTTTTCTTGGGACTGACGCTTAGATACTGTTTTCTGAAGCAGTTTTGCACAATGATCAGGGCCGTTGTTTTAACGGTAATACCAATTTTGCCAAGTATTACTATCTCTAAATCGTCTGAGAATCCTTGCTTGTTGCTCTGCCAGGCACGACTCCTTACAGCAATAAGAACACTTTCAGTTGATCTTGACTCACAGGTAAAGATGAATATCGGCTATTAATTATACCTACAAAACCGGTTCTTGTTTTTCAGTGCACTAGTAACGTTCCACCAGCAGCATCTTTTAATGTAAATATTGAATTAATTGCTTGCTTTACGTATCAGTATCAGTGTAAATGGCAAAAGCCAAAAACTATAAGCGTTAATTTTGTGTAAAAACCGGACTTATGGATATAAATGGATTTCATTTTGGGTAAAAACCTAACAAAATAGTTCAGACGTATTGTTGATGAATTTACCAGAAAAGTAATGCTGCCTGCCAAATGATATTTTGTCTCCTATCCCTGTGGAAGCGGTGAACTACAAGACAGCGCATCAAGAACAGATATTCACTGAAAAAGTGTAATTTTGTTGCTTATGAAAAGAACTGTCAAAATGTTTCATCTGCTCATTTGTGAAGTCGATAACCATTGCATTAATATTAGGAATTTCAGTGAAATGAGATTGATTGTACTATTACTTGTGTAAAAGCAATACGAGAATTCATTTTGTTGTTAAAGTCATTGCTTGATTTCAGATAATGAGAAAAACTGTAACTGTCATTTCCACTCAATATAGCACGTATTAATAAAAACTTGCCCATCTGTCCCTATTCACGTGACTTATTGTCGTTTTTTAGGATAATGACGTATTGCAAAGTCTGTGTCACTTATGGGTCATATTCTGTTACGCGGAGTGTTGCATTGTTTCAGCGACCTACAGTAGGCTATTGCTGAAAGAGGTGCTTGTTCTTCCGAATTTTTGATACAAAATGTAATGCATCATTCTGTCATTTCTGCATCCATGCGAAGATCGAAAGTAGGAACCATGTTTGATCATCTTCGATGAAGCAATATCGGTCAACAGAATCGAATATTGCAGACTGAGTATCATTAACTTTCGTTTCGGGCCATGATGAATATGCGTTTTGAGAGTAGTGTTATTCTTTTGATGTGTACGACTCAAACGAGAACGCAAACTAAGAGACGTAATCGTCCTGAAGTTTGAATCATTTCTGCTCTGGCATTTTTAAAACAACATTTCAATACATTCTTTTATAAGAAGAATTTATGTGAATATGATTCATAAATAAGCAAGACCTTGACCATTGTCACATGTTTTATATAATTCACATAAAAGTGTTGTATGAAAATCAATGTCTATGAAATAATAACAGGAACATTTGTTATTTGTAGATTGGTTTACACCAGAGCTGCTATTATGGAATCACAGAGAATGTGTTACGTCATACCAACACGTGGAATTCGACGGGTGCTAGAAGACACCACCCTACACGGCTGTAAACTTCCAAAGGTTAGTATAATAATGTGTCGCATTGAAAAAAATATAACGCAAACATGAGTGAAAATCTTATTGCTGAGAAATTTTCTCAGAGTATGAATTTTTTCCATACAAAATTCCAGGATTTCAATAGTTGACTTTTTACATTCAGATAATTATTGTGACATCTGTTTCAGTAGACGTATATGGTCTGGCTAGCCAACGATAGTCTAGCGTTGACTGTATTAGAGGGTTACGGCGATGATCAACATCTTGGGCAAAACGACATCTCGTTTGCGGGGATGGTAATTTACTTATTGTACCGTGTTTTTTTTTTTTTTGACACAATCACTTTCTTGTGATACAGTCACATCAGGTTTCGGCCTTCAAAGGCCATCTTCAGAAGCTATGGGAGGCATTTAACGAGCAGGTGTCCTTGCGTTGGCAGCTCACGCGTTGACAACTAACTGAGATGCGACACATATGCGTTCTACACTCACAAGTTACCCTGACGTTGTAGAGTAGCGAAAGATAGAAACTGAGTTGGAGTAAACATGTTGTCATAATAACTATATTCCTATAGTCCTTCTCGAAGAAGTAACAAGGTTTCTTTTTCATGTACTTCATTTGTCACAGCACACAGAGCAGGGGCACAAACAGAGATTATAACAAATTAACACCTTCTTTCAACCTCAAATGGAGCTCAGATCTACCTAAAACGTAATGCCGCAAGAACACAAACCAAAGAAGCTATTAATGATACATTAGTAGCAAACAGCGGAACGAAGTGTGCTAAGAAAAGCAGAATTGGTGAGCTGAAAGAGATAGAAGTAGTTCATACGGTAATCAAAGTAACGTATTACCATTCGATTTCTCTTAAAATATACACTGGTCAGCCAGAACATTATGACTACCGACCTACTATCGATACAAACCCGGCGATAGCATCGTCACGTGGTGAGGGATGACTGCTAGTCAGACACACGCACTGTGCATGTAGTATCAGTGAGCATGCTGCCATGTGTATAATGGGGAAGGCATATGATTTATCTGAATTTGACTGAGGACAGCTTATCATGGTCCGCAGGCTCGGCACGAGCATTTCGGGAACTGCTCGACTTGTCGGGTGTTCGAGGAATGCTGTGATGAGTGTCTTCAACACGTGGCTAAATCTAGGTGTAACCAAGACCAGACGTCGCGTGGCTGGACAACCACCCCACGTCAAAGATGTCGGATGTCGTAGGGTATGCAGACTGGTGAAATAGGACAGGCGGCGAACTGTGTCGGAACTAAAATCAGACTTTAATGCTGGGCAGAGTACAAGTGTGTCTGAACACACAGTGCACCGAACACTCCAAACGATGGGCCTCCGCAGCCTCCCATGCAGGTGCTGACGTTAGCACCACGACATCGGCACTTTGACTGAAATGGGAACGTGACCATTGGTTCAAATGGTTCAAGTGGCTCTGAGCACGATGGGACTTAATTTCTGAGGTCATCAGTCCCCGAGAACTTAGAACTATTAAACCTAACTAACCTAAGGATATCACACACATCCATGCCCAAGGTAGGAGTCGAACCTGAGACCGTAGCGTTTGCGCGGCTCCAGACTGTAGCTCCTAGAACCGCTCGGCCACTTCGTGACCATTGGCGCTGGATGTTGACTCAGTGGCAGAGCTTTCCATGATCTGACAAATCTCTATACCTTCTTCATCATGCCAATGGGAGGGCACTAATTCGTCGACTCCCATGGGAACAGCTCCTTGACACCTGTCCTGCAGGACAGAGACAAGCTGGCGGCGGCTCCATTATGTTCTGGGGAATATTCACATAAGTACACATGGGTCCAGTGGAGCTCGTGCAAGGCGCCAATACGGCCAATGAGTAACGTACACTTGTTGCAGACTACATACACCCCTTTATAACAATCATGTTACTTGACAATAGTTGCATTTCTCAACAAGACAATACCCCATGTCACAAGGCCAAGAGTATGATTGGGTTTTTCGAGGAACACGGGGGCGAGTTCCAATTTATGTGTTGACCCCATCCCCCCTTGCTCAAGAGATTTGAACCCGATCAAACACATCTGGGATGTGATTGAACATGGCGTTAGAGTTCATCGCCCCCCCCCTCCCTCCCTGGAATTAACGGGAATTAGGTGACTTGTGTGTGTGTGTGCAGATGTGGTACCAACTCCCTCCAGCGACTTACCAAGGCCTCAGTGTTTCCAAGCCACGAGGCGTCGTTGCTGTTATCTGTGCCAAAGATGAACATACTGGCTATCAGGTAGATGGTTATAATGTTTTGGCTGATCAGTGTAACTGATTTGAAGGTTGGAACCATGTTGTCGATCCATCGCTGGGTATTTAGTTTCTCAGAACAAAATGAACTTTTACTGCAGTATTTGTTTTGCACATTAGCCAGTCTCGGTCTGCTGCGATTTCAAATGCGGTTGTAATATAAAACACTGACGTTTATTGTTGTTGATTGTTACAGCTACACTTCAGAATGGTCAAGAAACGAAACTGGGTTATATACTAAACGAATGTTGATGACATAGTTCAGCTTTCATAATAAATTGTACAGCCTATGATGGAGAAAGTGGTTTTTGACCTGCATTAAATATCTTGATACTTTGGATCCGAGTGTGAGGATACTAAGTAACTGATTTGGCTCATTTGATTTTTCTTGTATGTATCCGTTCCATGCAAAATAAAAGCCTGACCTGTTGTTCCTAGGTATTGTGCCAAGGAGGATTACACGAATCATCGTACTAAGTGATATTTCAGCCATTTGCAGGAGATCCCTTTCTGCAATTACGCCTAGAAGAACACCCAAAAGTCATTGAAGGCCTTTTTCGTTTGTCTAGCAAACCTTTTTAAAAGAATTACAAAAGCATTCTCGCAAGGACAAGGAGGCAGCATTACCACACCCAAACAACACATGATAAAAACCTTTTTTTCATAGTGACAATCTCCTTGGTTTTACGTTGTGTTCCTATGCTCGCAGAAAGTAATAATTAACAGACATCGGCTTCTTGCAGGATCACATTTTTAAGTTTATTTTCACGACATGTTGCAGCACAGCTTAGCAAACTGAATTAAATATGCTCACAGTGTGTAAATAAATTTATTCTATTTAAGACCTATAAATTAAAGTTATACACAGTATACAAATTAAAAAGCAAAATCTCGTACAAATTCATTGCAACTAATGTGAGAGCTGCACTGTCTTGTCTATAAAGTCTTATTTGTACAAGACATTCTGAACTTTATATAAAGCATCATCAGCAGTCAGTTTTGTCTCCCGCATTATTTTCACGTGATCTTCTATCCACAGGCGTTTGTTTAATTTCTCGCACACTACACTGGGATTACATACAATATTTTCTCGTTTACATTTTTGTATACATCCACATTCACGTCGTGCACTTTGTGTAGGTACTTTGCTTTGATCCTATCGTTTCGTTGTTTTGACTGTGGTAGTGTATACTATTTCGCTATGTGTTCCAAGTCCATTAGTACTTCTTCCCGTATAATAATTCACACATGTACCAAGACTGTTTCAAATCGTTTCAGGCATTCCAGAGTTACAATGGAACACCCAAAGATGTGTATTATCGTACATAGACGACATTTTGTGTTTTCTGAGAATATCTATTACATTCACGAGTTTATACTGAAAGCGTTTTGAAGCTATGTCCCAAATAGTGAACTGACCCTTGACTAATTGTTTCACTGGCCACACTCAGGTGAGAGTATTCAGATGAAGATCTGTGTACAAAATAACCACTTTATGCAGCATTTCGGATTCACTCGATCAATTTCAGGTAAAGTGAATCATGGAGAGGGGGGAGGGGGATAAGTAGGGCACTGGCCATTCTGGCAAAAAAATCGCTTAGTCAGCATCAATCAGACAGCTGAGGCAATTATGTATGTAATATTCCGCTTACAGCAGCACCAGTACTTCCTTATCTTGAAGGTAACTACATACCAAGGCCAAGAAGGGGAGGGGGTGGAGAAGGGGAGGGGGTGGAGAAGGGGAGGTGGTAAGGGACTGGTAATTGTGTCGTATCAGCATCAACAGTACCTTATCTCCAAGCCCATACCAGGAATCAAGACTTCAGTAGAAGCACATCTAGCTATGTGTGAATGGCATGTAGTGGGAGGGAAGGGGGAGACCTCCACAACCTGCCCCTCCCCTCTGCCTCGTACCCTGTACCTATGTGACAGCCAGATATGATAAGGAATATGAATTGCCTAAAGTACAGAAAAATTTTGTCAACAAGGTTTCCATTATTGTCTTCCAAAATTCCTGGCTCATGAGTCACATTAGTAAAATTCATGAGAAGCTGTATATTATTCGCCATGGAAAATTGGAATGATTAGATAGCATACTTCTCTATAAATAATTAAAAAACAACATTTGCTTATAAAATACAAGTAATAAATTAGGAATTCAGGTTTGTTAAAATGAGTTTCATCTTTAATTCTATCACATAAATAATGGAAATTCAAAAAAAAATCAAGTCCTGTATCACATCCCAGTTTCTCTTGTCACCAGCAGGTGGCTACACTGCGACAATATAGCACAGTTCAATCTTTGAAGCACAATTTCTTTGAGGTTAATACTGCCACTAGTAGGTGGCAGAACTGTATAAATGTGGATAGTTCGTTGTTTTGTACAATGGGTAGTTCTCACTATCACCAACGGAAGTTTCAACTGTTAAAACGCAACAGAGTCGAAAATTAATTATTTTCAATATCTAAGATGTTGAAATATTCTAAAATGTCTGCAAATTACATAGGGAGCGAACAAAGTGCGATGTTTACACAAATTATCTAGAGCCCAATTGAGGTCCAGTACATGAAACACAATTAATGTACACAATATTTCGAAAATATGTCAATGTGAAAGAAAGTGCAAGTTAATTCCATATACGCACATATTTGACCATTTAGTGCCGAAAATTGTGTACTCCAATGCTAGATATCCATACTTAACAACTGACGTTTTAGAAGGCAAGCCTAAGGATTCTGTGTCATAAAAGTAACCTGACCAAACTTACAACTGCAGGAAAATGTGTGTTAGCTAAACACTATGCTAAGCAAGCAAACATGTAAAAAAACTCACAGCCTGAGTGTAAGTAATTAGATCTATTTTTGATGTAAATCATGTTAAACCCCCAGATTAAATATTTCCGTATTTAAATTGTTCGCAAGCACCAGTTTAGGAGGGACAAAGATAATGCATCATGTTATTCACTAAAAAAATATAATTGATGCTATTGATTGCCAGTTATTGCTATTATTCTAGATGAAACAACGTTTACTAAAAACTACGTATAATAAAAGCAATTTGCAGTCAGATCCAAGGTGGCAAGGGTCTCTGAAAGCTTTGTAGGCTGTATTATTTTCTGCAAGTATGAAGTCACAATATTCCAAAAATTCTGCAAAATGTTTCAGCAACACAAAATGTGTGATGTTTGCATCGAGTATCTCGACGTCTATGATGGCACAATATTCTAAAATGTGCTGGAAAAATGTACTATTTACGTTGTAGGAGTATCTAAATACAATACAATTGTCTACCAAGAGAAGGAAGAAATAAATTGCTTTATTACAATATAGTCGTTACACTACAGAACAAAAGGAACAGTTTATAAACACTCGACCAAAAGTGGTAACAGTAAGAGATGCGACATTTCCAGAGATAATCTCAGAGTTAATACCTCTGAGATAAAGTAAAATACCTATCATTTATTATGAGATGTTTCACACTTTTCAAGCCTAAATAAGCTCCAAAACTTAAATACTGCTACATCTAATGCGTCAATATAACTCATTAACGTGCATGCTCATCGCAATACATGCAAGACTTCTAGGGAAATTCAAGCAAAACTAACATTGTATTACAAGTAAGACTGCTCATCTTGCAAACACAATGAGGCATCAAATATGCCTAAGGCCTATTGCAAGACATTTCATGATCACCAACCACTGCTATAAATGAATTCCGAAACCCATATCGAAGAGAGGTTATTGTCTGTAACGTACAGATATGTAAATGTAGATTCAGAATTATTTGGGTTCTAAAATTTAGTTGTTCATAAACAGAAATTATATCAGAAATTCTACCAAACCTTGACGCCGCCTCAGCTGCAATACACACACAACATCAAGTCCTCAACCATATCGTACATGTTAGGGTCTCCAATAACAGTCTTACAAAGGGATCATACACATGATCCATTCTGTAGTGGTCTCCAGCCTAGTATTACCACGTTCTTTAGCCAAGGGAGGTGTAAAAGTTTTCTGTAGCTGCATGTCTGGATGCTTTATAAACTCTATAAGTAGGTTAACAATAACTTTGTTCATTCCTGCTCTTATGATTTGACATATAAATGTATAATATAGGGTTTACTATAAAACTGGAGGTCATTCAAATTAAACACTCAACTCCAATTGTGTCATCATATAACATATGTGTCGCTGTATATGAAAGATATCACCTCCAAGTGCCCAAGTGCACATCACTCTCCACATAGGAAGCTTTATAGGCCCACCAAATCAGGGTGGTTCTGCTAATATAGATTCATAATGCAGTGTCCTGAGACAGGATAGTAATTGAATCCGTTGATAACATATTCCACAAAAAGTGGGGATGAATAGTAATGTAACAGAATAATTTAATGGTAAACTCTGCGATTTGTTTATGAAAGAGTGCCAAATCGCGACAGTCAGACTCCCCCACTGACAGTATTGTGAGGATCAAGATTTCTCCATTTTTTAATATACAGTCGATAGGCAGCACGGCTATACCAGAACTAATACGCTCACAGAAACCAACCACATCAGACAACATTTAAAACCTTTTTTGGGCGTTGGTGTGATCATTGGTCCTTTCAGAGAGACGAATGTGTGGGCAGGCCACTTGCCTTGTACTTATACTAAAGTTTATTTCAATATCCTGCAGAACCCAATCCTCCAGATCTGGTGTATGCACAGTCTGCCACCTAGCATCGTCTGCTGAAAGGACTCATTTTCACACAAACTCGCAAAAATGGCTTCAAATGTTGTGTGATGTGGTTTATGTCTGTGAGGATACTTGTTTTGGTATAGCCGTGCTGCCTCTCGACCAATTCCATCTGCTTGGCCATATACAAACACCATCTCAGCTTTTTCCCAATATAAATACCAGACCATTGGCACTGCTTACAGTACGCTGCATCTGTTATACAGCCTGCAACCCACAAGGACTACACAGCACATGACCACAGGAAATTTCATTTGTCAGCTCCTCCTATCATGGCAATGGCGCATTTCTGGACAAATGTTCATAGGACATTTTTTCTTCACTTTTCCGTTCGGAGTCTGTCCCTGAAGTTTGTCGCTTTTGTTAATGCTCATCCTCTAAGAACACTGTAAAGAACCTACCACCTTACAACTCAATAGTAGCATATACCAGTGGTGACATAAAGATTGTTTGTTAATGTGTGTTTCCAAATACATCAGTACCTCATAGTCTCTTTGAGGGGAGGAAAACCATTTTGTCTAACATATCCACAATAGCAGCCTTTATAACAGGGAACCACACATCTACCAGTAACGTCATATGCTTTGCAGGGAGTCTCAGAGAGCCAGTCCTAGCACCGACGAATTCTTGTCAGCATGTGGCTATACGCTTTTATAATAATCTCTCTTTCGGATGCCCCACTATTTATAGGGCGCATGCAAGGGGACTGTGCAGCAAGGATATCATCTTTTTCTCAGAATGCATACTGACACGTGAATTTCTGTGGATATCACTTATTCAGGTGTGACCAATAGCTGTCACGAAGAACAGAACAATGTTATCACGCAGAAACGTATGGTGTATTTCTGTGGAAATAACACACCACTCACTCCTATGACCATGACTCTGTTATCCATTGTTCTGCAACTGTTGTGATCCGGATTGACAGTGCACAGTGCCAGTGCTGCAAGACTCCTCTTGGTATCAGCCAAGGCTGAGAACCTTTAACTGTAGACTTGGCATTGTGCGTGGTTGCACTTTCTGCTGCAACGGAAGAGCAGGCAGGACTCACGGTTAGCAGCTGCAGCTGCATAGCATTTACTGCAGACTTGAACGCCAGAGGGCCCCCAGCGCTTCTGTTGAAGTCTTCTACTCTTTAAATGAAAAATACAGTTTTGTTTAAAAGAGGGCAATTTATTTATTGGTGGACTATGTGATGATACTTTGCAGAAGCAACTACACCACAGCCGACCACATGCAGTTTCATATGGTCACATTCAGCCTTCGCACTCGCACTAAGCACAACACACTTAACAGCTAACGCCTAACATTTGACACCTAACCCCTGATACCTAAAACATAATGCCTGATGCTTAATGCCTAACGCCTAATTCCTGACACAGTATATTGTCCGTAAATGCACCGTTATATGACCAACGTCCAGCGCTTTAAATGTTACACAAAACATGCAGCTTGTATTAAAATGATGTGTAACATAGACATGATATGATCTATTTTCTATAAGCACACACTCCTTCCATCGCTATTCATAACATTTCCGGCCTTTTTTTCTCCAAATACTCCATATCTCCATTCTAAGATGCATGAGAAAACACATGAAATGAGTAACAAATAGCACAGTGCAATGTTGTAGCACTGTTCGATGTTTTACCACAAATACACCGCTAACACACACTAAAACGAGTAGCATAACACGATAACTTCGTTTAACATTAAAACCATAAGGTGCAGATAGATGCTCGCTAGCCACTAAATAATATATATAATGACACTTATACAGAATACATGCCTCTGAAAGTCATCTACACACAGCTGCTGCAATAGTTAGATCCCTCTCAGGAAAGTGTTAAGCTGACATCAGCGAAAATCAGTTTGTACTGGGGCTATACACAGCAGGTTAACTACCTATTCAGATTAGTATTCCGAACCTAGATTGTCTGAAGTGGAACAGCGGCATTCTGGTAATGGGGAACACCTCATCCTGTCATGACAATACATGCCAAGATTCCACATTATAACCATTGTAGCATTAACACAGGTATAAAGTAGGCATAGAAGCAAGACATCCAATGTAACTCACAGGTAGGCAGATCGAACTAGAGAATTTGAAGTCAATGGTCATGTGATCAGTGTAGTTAAAGATACACTGCGGTTCATAAGGCTTGAGATACAGATGAAGGCATGTATCTACTACTACCCTGAGCACGTGATCACTGCCTTGCAATTTCCTAGGTGGTTCTGGCTACCTTTGAGATAAGAGCAAGAGATTTAAATTCATATGTGGCAGAGAAGATTTGTAGGATATAATGTGTTGGCTGAGTGGATCATGTTCGAATACCAAAACTCAAATAAAATTAATAAGAAAACAGAAAAACGCACTTGATGTAGGTGTGTAGTGCCTGATGGCACTCCTGTTGTAAAGCTTAGTATGGACAGATTCATTGTTGAAACTCATTGCAGCAATTTTGTGTCGCAGACGCTTTACGGCAGACTTTTTCGCCCCTCCATTCGAAGAATCGTAATCACATCTATATTTGATTGAAGGAAAGCAGATACCGGTAGCTGAAAGTTGAGTCTCGGCTGCGATGCTGCAAAATTTCGTTTATATAAACCAACCAAGGAAAGGGGAGCTACTATGCACTGTGGAATCCGAACCACAGTCTAATTGTGCTGTATCCCCACGTCCTTGACGGGTGAATGACAGGTTTAAGGGCAAAGTAAAAAAGTGCTCATACTGGGATTCGATCCCACAACTTTTCGGCAACTAACTGCAGAATCTAGTGCTAGGACACAACGCCGTATACAAATTTGTTTGCGCTTGCTGCTTTCTCGAGTCACTGCTTTTCCCTCGAGTTGTGACAGCTGATCGCTAGGTGGATTTGGCATCGTCATCGTTTTCGCAATGGCGAGATACTTTAATTCACATAATTCAGTCAATTTCTACGAAATATTTGTAAATTGTATACAGATACCTTCTTGATGAATCGGTTTATCGAGTAGTCAAACCTAGATCAAAAGCCGTACGCCACTTCCTGTGATTAGCCTTCATATATAGAAGGAAGCGGCCGGCCGAAGTGGCCGTGCGGTTAAAGGCGCTGCAGTCTGGAACCGCAAGACCGCTACGGTCGCAGGTTCGAATGCTGCCTCGGGCATGGATGTTTGTGATGTCCTTAGGTTAGTTAGGTTTAACTAGTTCTAAGTTCTAGGGAACTAATGACCTCAGTACTTGAGTCCCATAGTGCTCAGAGCCATTTGAACCGTTTAGAAGGAAGCGAGCAGGCGACTTCACTTTATACGGCGTTAGTCAGGAGGAAAGGCATATGCTTTGAGGGTGATAATGCTAGTGATTCCGAACAAAAATCTTTAAATGAACGTATGCGCTTTTCTTAACTACGTCCAAGATACAACTGTTTGAAAATCGTGGGTGTTGGTCGCATGTCATGTCCTTCACCGACGCTCACATGTAAAAACAACCAATGCGACAAAAGGCCACATAGCGTTGTTTTTACTTTTCATAGGTCATTTTTCTGAATCCGAACTTTTTTTTCCACACACACACATTGATTTAGTGAGCCCACTGCTTCCATCAGTAGTCTTCCGATGTATCTTCACAGCAACTGACTTGTACACCAGTTGGGCTGATGCATCTCCAATTACAGATATTTCGACGCAAACAATGGCCGAGACATTCTTTACTCATTGAACTCTTCGTTCGTATTTTACGTGCATGTGTTCAAATAAAGGACTTCATGAACGAGCTCATATCAGTATGACAGTTGCTTCCTACAAGACTTGCAAAATGTGTTGTAGTTGACAGTGGACATTTTTAACATCTTTTGTGCGTAAATATACACAATTAAACATAACATTATATCAAAATGTCTCATTAACCGGCATCTGCATTTGTTCTATTCCCCATTGTTTTCATTAGTTTCTCCTGAAACTGTTAAGAACAGGACATATGTTCAGAGGACACTTTTTGTTCAGAATGACTTATTCTAACACCACTCAAAGTATGTACCTTTCCCTCTGACTTACTCACTATACGCATTGAGGAGACGCAAAATAAATGTTTGAAAGTTTTACTGAACTTCAAAATAGTCACCGTCGTTATGTATAATCCGCCGTCACCAATGTGGAAGTTGTAGGAAATCCTTAGCAGCACCAGTTGTGTTGCTAATGAGAGTGGAGCTGTCTATTACTCGAAGAATCTCTGACGATTCTCAAGCGAATACCATGAAATTCTCCTTCAGCTTAGAGTTCAAGCTGGAGTCATGGCCTAGGCTGTGTCACAAAAAATAACAGCTTTAGAGAAAGAAGCGCCGACGCTTGCTGCTGTACCCACACTTCATTTTGCATGTAATGGTGAGGCACAAGTTGTGACTAATTTGTATTGTCGATTGAGCTGGGAAGAGCTGTACCATCCACCGTATTCTCTGGACTTAATCCCTTGTGACTTCAACTTGATAACCAGATTGAAGAAAGCATTCACTTTAGAACCGTTACAGATATTCTTCGGGTAATAGACCGCTCCACTCGCACTATCAACACAACCGGCTGTACTACGGGTATCTTACGACTAACACATTGCTGGTAAGGGGTTGTACACAATACTGGATACTAATCCGAAGGACACTAAAACTTTGAAACTTGTATCGGTTTTTATGTGTTGTAAGTAAGTGTAATGCCACTATTGAAGTTCCAAGCTCATATGTCAGAATTCTTCCACAGGTTTCTATTCAAGAAACAGGTTAGCATAGCATATTTAAAGAGTATGGTCCGTCAGAAACAAGCTCATATGCGTGTTAAGGTAATCATTATCAATAGTTCACTGCTGCATAGCAACTAGTTCGTCAGCAAAGTGTCCAGTCTTATTTTATTGATGTTATTATTTACAAATACTTTTATGACTTTTACTATATTACTGTGGTTTCTTAGACGTCACGTCTGGATATTCGCTCCCAGGATTCGGCCCCAGATCGAAGCTAGCATGTAGATTAACGCCAAGGGCCAGTGTGCCAGCCAGTTTGGATGTGACTTTTAGGTGGTTTCCCACATCCAACTAACCAGGAAAGTACTTGGGCTCGAACAAACACAAATACACCAAAATCGTGTGAGAAATAATGTAAAGGTCTCTTATTGCACTAGTGATACTCCAGCATCTGCAAAACTCTGCAATCGTCCGTTAGAGGCCTTTGCGTATGCCATGCCGCATTGCACACTGACCTGCCGGTACGCCAGTCGGGACCAGAAGGGACGGTGCAGTGTGCCTCTGAAGTTGCGTTTTGTGACTATATTTGTGTATTGGCTCGGCGATTGGTAATCAATCCTGCTAATGTACTGCGATTGGTTGAGATGAAGTTACGAAGGACCCTTCTTCTTAAAGATGGTATTGGTGTAGAAGACGAATCATTCGCGTGTTTTCTGGTGTATCTTATAGTGTAGAAATATGAGTATAAGTTAGAAACAGATACTGTTGTAACACTAACACATAATGATGATGATAGGGATGATAATGACGAACAACTCATTGCAAACGGTAGTGCTACGGCAAGTGCGGGAAGAGGCGATGGAAGCAGTGACAGTGAATACCAACCGTCTCCCAAGAAGAAGGTTAAAGTTGCAAGTATCATCACGGCGTTTGATGACAATACACTGGAGAACATGTACGATGATTATTACGTAAGAGTTTTCGACACATACGACAAGCTACTGAAAAGATACCCTAAACTGAAGTCTAAAAGCAATATTAAAAACATACTGGATTACGTGGCAAAGAAAAGAGAAGGAAATACAGTTTTCAAAGGAAATCGTACACTGCTGTTCAAGACCATCAAGGAGCGTGTAATGGCGAAATTCGATGAAGCGCGAGAATGCGGTTCCGCCGTTCATTATTGGCATTTACAACATTGGGCTTTGGACGTAGCCAGAAATCTCGGGTGTACAAACTTTACAGCTTCATTAGGATTTATTACTAATTTGAAAAAGGAGTTTAGGATAACATTACGCCGTATCAGTATGCTCCAAGCACGAAAAGATAAGAATGACGAAGAAGAGCTGATTGAAAGAGCTCAAACATTTGATGCTCACGTCAATGAGCATATCACGAGAGAAAACATCGATATTAGTTCTGTATGGAACTGTGAGCAGAGTCAGTTCAACTATGAACTTTCTTGTGACAGAACACTATCCATGAAAGGGGAGAGAAACACTGTCGCGATATTGCAATCAGTTAACTGTGCAACACATAGTTACACGATCTAGGTTGCTATATCAATGGACGGACGATTGGCAGACAAACTCTGTATTTGTTTCCCAGAATCCAGTGGAAAGTTTGGACCCCGAGTGTCAAGGGAAATAGAAACGCGGTGCCCTCCAAATGTCGTCGTCGATGCAAGTGTGAGTGGGAAGATGACGAAACAACATCTGAAGACGTTTTTTCTGTCAGTTTAGAATCCACATTTGTCGAGAAAGTCATTAGTACTTTGTGACTCCTGGTCTGGACATAAGGATGAGTGAGTACTACTGGAAGCATCTGGCGGAAAACATGTAGATTTAAAAATCATTCCGCCTAAAACTACAAAATATGCTCAACCTCTGGATGTGTATTTCTTCAGGCAATATAAAATATAAAACATAAAACTTTGAGGTTCGCTGATGACATTGTAATTCTGTCAGAGACAGCAAAGGACTCGGAAGAGCAGTTGAACGGAATGGGCAGTGTCTTGAAAGGAGGATATAAGATGAACATCAACAAAAGCAAAACGAGGATAATGGAATGTAGTCGAATTAAGTCGGGTGATGCTGAGGGAATTAGATTAGGAAATGAGACACTTAAAGTAGTAAAGGAGTTTTGTTATTTGGGGAGCAAAATAACTGATGATGGTCGAAGTAGAGAGGATATAAAATGTAGGTTGGCAATGGCAAGGAAAGCATTTCTGAAGAAGACAAATTTGTTAACATCGAGTATAGATTTAAGTGTTAGGAAGTCGTTTCTGAAAGTATTTGAATGGAGTGTAGCCATGTATGGAAGTGAAACATGGACGATAAATAGTTTAGACAAGAAGAGAATAGAAGCTTTCGAAATGTGGTGCTACAGAAGAATGCTGAAGATTAGATGGGTAGATGACATAACTCATGAGGAGGTACTGAATAGGGTTGGGGAGAAGAGGAGTTTGTGGCACAAGGGATCGGTTGGTGGGACATGTTCTGAGGCATCAAGGGATCACCAATTTAGTATTGGAGGGCAGCGTGGAGGGTAAAAATCGTAGAGGGAGACCAAGAGATGAATACACTAAGCAGATTCAGAGGATGTAGGCTTCAGTAGGTACTGGGAGATGAAGAAGCTTGCACAGGATAGAGTAGCGTGGAGAGCTGCATCAAGCCAGTCTCAGGTCTGAAGACCACAACAACAACAACATATAAAATATACGCCAAGAGAATAACAGACTTCATTAAACTACGTTCCAGTAAAATGCAGCCGAAATTGCACGACAGATTCTTTGTCATGAATATGCATTCTGTCATTTACAATCAGTTATCTGCGGGAGTATACAGACCAATGCTTCGTTACGCGTGGCAGAACGCTGGCTACGATATTGGTGAACCAGTGAACAACTTCAAAAGTGTCATTGACGTGGCGTTCAACACTGGTATTATAGAATGTGCAAATACTCCATGCGATCAACTAGCATTTCTTCACTGTGCGTTTTGCAGTCATTCGTATTGCTCGGAGCATTTTATTGACATTCGCCATTTACATTTATAGTTTAGATTGCTGCATTCCGTATGGCGTCTAGAATTACATCTACAGTGATATCTATAGCATGACTGCAGAGTTTTGCAGAAAAACTACACCCACCAGCACATTCAGAGGTACATAATAGTCCTGTAACCAAACGTTCATACAGATCTATTTGTTCGAGCCCAAGTACCTTCCTGGTAAGTGAAAACCGGACTGGTAGTCACCTATGCGATTCACAAACATTTAGAAGCATTTATTGTACACTTGGGATAACAATAGACACAAAGGTTGGTTGCACAAATTACGTACTAGGCGGGAAAGCTATGGGACAGAATGGCCATTCAGCCACCCTCTTCTATTAACACTGCAAAATCCAGTAATTAACATGTCCACATGGTGAAGAAATGGCATGCAAGCCACGAAAAAGAAGAATCCTACTGTTTCATGGAGTTGAAACATTAATCTTTTTAATACAGTAAGTAAATTTCACAAAAGCAGGAAATCTACATAAATATGACAAGAGTGATGGCAAATCCTTTGTGTTTTATTTCCATTATCGCAATGCATATTGCAAATAGAAATTCCTAAGATCAAACCATTTCGTGTATGTTGGTACTTACAACCTGAGAAATAAGATCAATAAAAATAATAGTGCTACCTCTAAAGTGTACCAGAATAGAGCTATTTCTTATGCTTTCTAAATTTAGAGATGTTAACATGAAGTAACTGATGAATTTTTATATGCAGAATACAGTTGTCCTGACAAACATTTGGTCATTGCATATGGATAAAGACCACTGGGGCGATCCTGAAGTGTATCGACCAGAACGTTTCATTACTGAAACTGGAAAGCTTAGAGAGGATGATGCATTCTTACCATTTGGTCTTGGTGAGTTGTTGCTAATTGAATAAGTAATGGTAACATAAATTGTAACTAATATCTGACAGCTTCAATTTGACTTTCAGGTCGACGTCGGTGTTTGGGGGAGCAATTGGCAAAGTTTTGTTTATTCCAGGTGTTTGCTGGAGTCTTGCAAAAATTTCGTATTGTTCCTGCTAATGGTACTCGACTGAAGCACTCTAATGTTGAGGGCATTAATCTTGCACCAAAACCCTATGACATTATTTTCAAACTTCGATAACATTGCAACAATTGAAAAGTATTATTACTTTCATTACTGCAACAACAACTAATAGAAGAATATATATATATATGTAAATTAAGCTGACAATTCTCAGTGAAATTAAATTTCATTAACTTAGTTGCATACCAAACCATTTTTTTTTAAGTTTGTGAAATGGCACAACATTGTTCAAAGGAAATGATGAAAAGTGGATATAAGGTTGGTAAAAACTTGTTATATGCGAACAAGAAGGAGGTTTTTACATATTTCCTGGTATCAATATGTAAACTATAGGTGTCATCTAACGATTAAATTTTAATTTAGCTTTCTTAATTCCATTCAATAATGTACTTAACATTTTAATTATGTGTATCTACATTCAAGTAAGTAATCCGATTTACATATATCATCCTCAGTAACAATTTGTCAATCATAAATTCCGCTATAGTTGTAAAAAGTATTTATTTCTAAAAAGGAAAGCATACCCATTTTCAGGACATAAATCCCATCTGCAGGTGCAGCTGCAAATTTTTTAAAATGGATAATAATACCTATGCACCTGGTTAAGGTAATCATAGCTAAACAAAACAAACAGAAACTCTTCGAAAAAACTCTATACCGACACTACAATTTGACTCAAGAAAGAATATATAACTTAAGTTAAAATAGTTTGAAGAACGTTAAAGTAGTGCATCCCTGGTAGAAGACATGAAAAAGGATGTCCTTATCAATCTTAGGTCTGCCAGAAAACCTCTCACAGAGGAAGACATACATAAAAGGACAAAGATTTCCAATTAGAAGAGCGTAAATCTCCGTTACCTAGAATAAGATATGGAGAGAATTGTAATTTTGTCAAATAAAGACATGGTTGGAGACAGCGGCTGTTATATGAAAAAACTGTTGGTGCTTTCATCAAAACAAATTATTCATTTGCTTCCAGTTGGTTGCCCTAGGAGAAACAATAATTCACATTTACGAATGTGTAATCAAAATGATTGCCCTAAAATTTGTGTTGGAATGTAACTTATATGAAATGTACATCTGGCACATTTGTTTTTGCATTTTTATTGCAATGAAATACGTTCTCAAGGATTTTTTTATTTCCACAGTCCCAAAACTTACACTACATTGTAAACACTTTCGTTCGATCACAAGAGAATTTTCAGTGTGCTTCACATATTTTGATTTATCTTGTGAACTGTGTATTTGTTTCCGTATGTTGCAAATCAATTTCTGTGGTGTACATTGAAAATTTATTTTGTAACCGAACGAAAGTGGTTTACAATGCAGACCAATGTTTGTGACTGCGAAAACACAAACATCCTTGTGAATTTGTTTCATTGCAATAAAACTGCAAAAACAATGTGGCAGATGGACATTTCAAGCAAGTTGCATTCCAACACAAATATTAGCGCAACCATTGTAGTTACACATTAGTAATTATGAATTATTTTTTAACTAGGGAACCTCACAGGAAGTGAATGTATAATTGTTTTGATGTAAGCATGAAAAAGCCGTCTGATGATGAATTTTGAAAAGTGAGAAACGGGTAATGGTACTTTTTGAATAAAATAACTTAAAACAAATTTGTGGTTGGCTTCTGTACAATATCAACACTATGAAGAATTATCGACCTGTCATCCTAAATGTCCCATTACGACCATTACGAAACTTACAATGGTCCAGAATTAGGGACCTGACATGCATCCACATGAAGACAGGTGGGCTGAGTTTCAAACACTGAAACGTCCAAAAAAGGGTTTCTATAGAATGTGTACCTGCAGGTATGTGAGAAAAACAATGCAATCCCCTGAGTAACATTTGAGACTCACCAATGCTTCATAGACACACATCAGACTAGTCTGGAGCACAACCCAAAGTTGAAATGCCAGTGGAAGCGGCTGTGTATTAGTAATGGACTGCTCACGCCATCTCATGGTCAAAATTTAGATTAATGTACCAGCCCAGAACAGGTCTAAGAAACCATAAACTCTAATCTGCTGCTGTGAAGCTAACTTCTCTCATATACCAACGAGGCATTAATTATATATTATGTGCTCGTGTATAGATTGCAAAACCAACAAACGGGGTCACTGAAGAATAAAAGAATTCATACACAATACTTAGAGAGTACAGTCTCAAATTGCCACTAATTTGCACATACACAAAGTTGTGGAACAATAACACAAATGGAAGGAAACCAATAAAACACTTATAGCCTACCAGCAATTAAGCTGAAGCAGCTAAGTTGGAGCACTATTGATCACAATAAGAATATCCATACAATAAAATGTACACTTCTAATTTGATTTCAAAACTGTTTAAGAATTTTGCAGATGCACCTAAAGATGAGACATGTGTCCTGAAATCGGATAGTGCTTTCCTTTTTAGAAATAAATAATTTTTACAACTGTAGCCAGTTTTATCACTGATAATGAATAACAGTTGTGGTTGTCCTGTGAAGAGAAATGTCGCTAACAACTGATTGCCATAGTATTCTATTACGGAAATGATTATGCAGTACTAGCTAAATGTATACTTTGGGATTACCACAGTGTATCACAAGTTCTTACACCGTGTAAATTTCTTTAAGTAAAAAGCAATAGCTGGAAAACTTCACACGCTGCAAACAGAAACTCATTTCTAGCGATTAACCTGGCAGACTGATGTACAAGGACAGATACCAAAATCAAACTGAATCGCAACACCCTATGTCACAATGGATATACAACACAACACAAAGTTGCTCTGCTGAGATATGCAACATCAACTAAGCTATAACAAGATATTCTCAAACAAAAGTTATTTCTTCTTCAGTATGTAAAAGTTCATTGTAAAGAATTCTCTGGTTAATTAAACAATGAATTTGAATGCAGGTTTCCATGGTCATTGTCACTGACAATAAGTCATCAGAGTTTTAGACATATGGAGTGATGGTTAAAATTTTCAATCATTTTAGAACATGGTAAGTTCTACACCATGAAGATATCCTTCAAACCAGAATAACTCTGCTATCAGAAAATTTAATATTGCTTTCACACTAATAGAGTTTTGTGGGATAGCAGGATAGATGAACAATTATTTTTCTTACTGGGGCAATTGACAGTCAGCCAACTTACAAAATCTAGTTTCCTCGTATTTCACAATAGAAGAGGAGAAGGCAAACTGCAACACATATACTATGTATATCATTTTACCTTGCGTCAAGTAATTCTGTTATGCACCATCAAAGCAAAGGTTTTGATTGATATGATTGGCTACAGCTGATGTGCGTAATATTGCTATCAGAGGTCACAATATTTTAAAATTCATAGGGGCATAACACATTATGTGTAAATCATAATTTCACTCACTGACCATTACAATATTAGCTCAGGACTGAGTCAGTTATACAGAAAGACATCTTAAAAAGGTACAGGGTTGAGATGGAGTGTAATGTATCCCTCACAGACAATAAAATGAGAGAATGAAATTACTATGAAGTGATGAACATCACGTTGATCACAGCAGGAGCTGTTGACTTTTTAGATTAATGATTAAAATGATCTTCCTGTTCTGACAACTGAAAGACTATAACCTGAAATTTCATATTTTGGTGAAAGTCAGGTGCAGAAATCATCATTGGAGAATGGAGAAGTTTGGACTCAGGACCATGAAAATATTAAACTGAAATGCAAGAAATGATTTACATGCCAATAGCAGTGATAATTGAGATCCATCAAAAGAAAATTGGATTCCAGGTGCGACTTGTGGAAGACATAATTGCACATTCAATAGCATGCTGATGGTGCAGGGTTATCATGTCACCAAATCATCCACTACCAATGGTTTAATTAGCTGAAATATATAAATTCCTCGTTTATATTATTACAAAATCACAGTGAAAGAATGTAATAAAGTACATTTGAAATTATTAAATTAATTATTTTATTAAATATATTACCTCTTTCTCAGTACATACATTCAACAGAGCATACAAAGAGCAATAGATATGTAATGATTCCAGACTAAAACGGACATGAATGTTTCGAAAACAATTCATACATTTTTTTACAAATATTAACCTATAAGCTAGGAAATAACTCTCAGAAAAATGATTATATCTTCATCTTTAAATAATGATGTCTTACAGTAGATTTAGGTAACAACTGATATTGTCTATGAATTCATTACTGCAGAATGTAAAAATTTACTGTCTAATGACACAAAACTAACAGTTACGTGAATTTTTACATCTTTAAACCCAAGGTATAACATAGTACATTCTCCTTAAGAAATGCTGTATTTTTTATACTTGCTTCCCACCTTTAAGATTATTTTTATCGATGAAGTTGAAATTTGGGTCAGAAAGTTCATCTGGCCCTAGAAACAATTACCACAACTATTATGCGTAACTCATCAAAAAACAGGTAACAGTAGCATAAAATAGAAAACAGTACTACTACAACGGAAACATCAAAAGTCAACAGAATCATTTGAATTCTGTGTAGCACACTTTTCTGAAGTTGTGTTAACCATAATTATAATTTTTACTATGATCTAAAGAACAAAGGTGGGTAATACTAATGGTTCACAAATTGTACATTAACTTTTTATTATAAGATTACAAGTTTTGGAATCTGTTGTTATCTATATTTATACTCTACCTTTATGACTATGAATAACATTAATCTGAAAGCACAATAATTCTCCACTAACTCATTTACTTCTGCCCAGCTGGTTTATTTCAAAGATGTGTTGAATGTATGTCACTTTTATTTAAGTCACTTTTGGTTGCCAGGTAACCATTTTCAATTTTTAGTTAAATTATTACTTTATTTTATGAACTACCCATTGCAGAAACTTTGAAAAGTTAACTCTGTACAAGAATTGACAACACAGTTATCATCTTTCAAGCGTTCTCTCTGTGACATTTGGGCAGAAGCTTGGTACTCGATTATGGTTGGTAATAAATGTGGTTGCTATCGGTTTGCACTTTCTGTGAGTTAGCTCTATTTATTTCGGTTATCTGAGGAGACTGATTATGTGCAAGGATATTCTGTTAAGTAAGTCATGAGATTCTCGTATTCCTAGGTTAAATTTTATACTAATTGGTGTTACTGAACCTGCTACGAATTGTGGAAATGAACATGCACTCTGTGTCGTGTTGCAAACGATTTGTGACTTTGTGAAATCAGTAGACACGAGACGGGCTACAGAATTAAAATTTATCTACTTAATCTGAATACTTATAGAGTCAGATCTGTCACCCTTTTCTTCAGTTCAGTTTATACATAATTTTCTTTGTGTTGTGTATGGAATTTAGTTCATGTGATGTTGGTATATCCGACTTTTCGTTCATATATCTTTGTGATTCCAAGGACTGAAATGTTGCTATGTTCACTTGATTTTGAAACAATTACATAAATTTTAATTCGTATACTATTTGTCATTTCTACTTTACTGACCATTTGCACGATATTTAAGTACAAACTGGTATACCTATTTGGCTGCTGCCATTTCGTCATCACTTGTTACTAGACACTAATTTTTCATCAGCTAACTGTTCCATATGGTAAAATTCATCAAATATTTCACATCACAGATAACATCCACTATTCTAAGGATTACGTACTCCCACTATGATGCAATAATTTTTAGATAACATGGTAAGTCTTGACATGGATGCTGGTTGGAGGGAAACTGTGCGTGATGCTGAAAATGTGTATTTCCTCAGTGTCTTACAAGCTATCTGGAATAGAGCATGTCTCGAGGTGTCTAGCATCTTGTGACAAACCATGCATATTCCAGTCTTTCAAACTGCAACATCATTCAACCAATTTTAAGTTATATTGTTAGATGATATTCAGCGTTTCATATTTGACAGTTCTGTTTACAGAATGCAGTCTACTTCTCGCTGCACACTGAGGAACTAAAAGTTGTTCACTACAGCACTTTAGATATCTTCAGTCTCTTACGAATGATTTTCTTGTTCATTGGTACTGATATTACGCCTGAAATTTTCCCATTGCAAGATTAATGTATGTGCTGCTTGATTAAGCTTCTTTTTTCACACTGTGTTGATTAATTGATTACTTGTGCCATAAATTTGTCGATAATGTGGCATAGTTCTATGAAGTCAGGGCGTGATGTTTCTACTTGTACTAGGAGTTCAATTTCAAACACAGCAGCCACATTACAAAGGTACTGTCATTAAAACTCCTTAGGACGTATTTGGTATTTTGTATTACAGCATTAGGAGAGGTATTGCCAGATAAAATGACCTTGTATAATTGCAGCCTGAATATGTGTGACACAAATATGTAAAACCAGACAGATACACAAGTGAGACAACATATCACTTAACGTTTTTTTGAGCTATGCTACAGACATGAAAGTCAAACAGTACATAACAAATAACATTCTAAATGTAGAGAATTTAGCGAAATGGAATGTAGTGCAGACATGAAAGAAGAATTTAGAGGAGGCGGAACCACAGACTACATAAACTAATACAAGGAAACACTGAAAAATGGAATATTGATAAACACAGATTTCCAAAAAGCATTAAAATCAGTACAACAGCTACAATTATTATCAGAAGTACTACTGTAGGGGGTACAAGCGAGATTTATGACTGGATGAGGATTTCTTCGTAGAGTGGACGCAACATGTTATCTTGAATGAAGAAACATCTATAGATGTGGATATAATTTCAAGTGTGCCCCTGGGAAGTGTGTTGAGACCTTTGGTGTTCATGTTGAAGATTAACAAACATACAGACCATATTAATAGTAATCTCATACTTTTCGCAAATGAAGCAGTTATTTGTAATGAAGTAGCCCTACTGTCTGAAAAGTATTGAGTCAAATCTTGATAATATTTTAGTGTTGCGAATCTTGGTGAAATGAAACTTCTTGCCTTAATAAGACCGTGTGCAGGACCGGGAATCAAAAGTGGGAACTTTACTTTTGTGGCAAGTGTTCTATGACTAAATTATCCAAGCGCGACTCTCGACTAGCCTTCACAGTACCTTTCCTGCATACCTACTCCTGGAAGAAAGGATATATTGAAGCCATGTCCTACCCACAACCAACTTCTGTGAACAGGGGAAAGGAGGAGATAATGCACTAGAGGAAATAAAGCTAAGAGGGCAGGCGAAATTTACTGGTGCTTGGATAGCTCAATTGGTAGAGAAATTGGCCACAAATGGCAAAGGTCCCACGTTTGAATCCCAGTCCAGCACACAGTTTTAGACTACCAGAAAGTTTAAAATCAGTGCACACTTGGCTGGGAAGTGCAAATGTTACAATTTGGAGTTGGAAACGTTCCTTAAACTGCTTTAAATGTTCCCAAAATTAAAACGTTGTACTTGACTAAATGAAAAAAAAAGTGTTGAGTGTTCAAAATGGCAGCGGCTGTTAGTTTTGTACACAGTAATTCTATAAATGAAGTTGCAAAATGTGAGGAAGAATTTGTCAGATGCGAAGAACTCAAAGGTCACAGTGATAAACAATGTACCTGCTGCTATTTCTATAGATATTACAAAATGGATGTACATATATATGCTTATATGTGTGTATGTATGTATGTTCCACTTCTCCTCCTAAACCACTCCACCGATTTCCACCAAACTTTGTACACACGTCACTCACTGCCTGTAAATCATGGCTGTGGGGGTAAAAACCACCTACCTAACTAAGGGGCGAGGAAGGAAGTGAAAAAACTCTACAGTCCCTTAAGCGCAACTACCCATACATTAGTCATCTAGTATTTGAGAATGAGAGCATTTAGAGATTTGCAATAACGTCTGCAGATGGTTTCAGACTTTTACGAAACTTTTTCTCGCTGGCGACACACAGAAAACCATGAACGGAAAAAGGTTATCGCTTATAACATTTTTGCTGTTCATGAATCAAAACTGCCGCATGAAACATGACGTTTAATTAATTACTTCTTTCCTTCAGACAGTATTCGTGACGTATTTTGCAGACAGTATTTAAATATACCACTGAATGTACCAGCAAAACTGTATCATTTTACAGCACATACTTCAGCTGCGTCATAAAAATTATAGGGCGAAATTCGTTAAAGATACAGATGAAATATGTGTACATGTATGTGTTAAATATGTGTGAAATAAAATTTCACATGTGTGTCCGCTGGCAAAGTCACAGGTAAAACTCTACCCTAAGCCCCAGGAACAATCTCAACAACCAAATTTGGCACACATATTATTTAGAATCTGAAAAAAAATGCTTTGGGGTAAGAACCAGCAGCCTCTTATTATAAAGAGTGTCATAATGTGGAAGAGAAGGAGGAGGTGGAGATTGACAGTGAGGGGAAGGAGGATACCTGCACAGATAGGGCATAGGAGGATACGGACAGGAGAGAGGGAGGAAGAAATGGACAGGCAGACGGGAGAGGAGGAGATGGACTAATAGAAGATCTGAGTAAACAAGTGCCTGGTCAACGTCAGGTACTCAGCTAGTCGTTAATGAAGTAACCGAAGAAAGCAGTGCTAAAACGCTAGAATACAAAATTGGGAACTCATGTAGAACATCCGAATTGCGCGCTAATCATGAAATAAAACCAATTGAAACTGTTGCTATTGTAAAACAGAATCCGGCGAAGGTAACGCGTGGATTAAATGCGAAAGTGGTGTCGTTCCTAGCCTGTATCAGAAAATCTGGATACGTTGCAAATGTGAAAAAGATTTTCACGTATAGCTTAATAATGACAACTCCATAAGCGAAATCATTAGGTAATTACTAGACGAAACTGAAACGCTAAAACATAAATAAAATGTTCTGTCTAAGACGAACACTCATACTAAGCGAAAAAAGTGCATTTTTTCAAAAGTTATCAGTGAAAAATGGAAACAATAGTCGGAAGATGGTCAGAAATATCCCATGATGGGTACGTAACACATTACGTCATTTCCGTTGAGTGAAAATAGACTCATCAATGAAAGAAAATATCAGGATAGGTACGACTTAGAAGTGTGAAGAATGTTGTCTCACAAACACGTCGAAAACTTCAAATATTAAAAACTGTGAGCAGAAATGAACTGCCTTCAGTGATGAGACCGACACGTGCATGTGATAATAAATTGAGTAACAGCATTAAAAGGGAGCGCTGTAAAAATAATACTCAGTTACAAAACCTAGGAAACAACCTTACGAATGCTGTGAAGTACGATGACGAAAATGAGCAAAACAATAAAGAAGATGTACCACAACCTGAAAAGGCTGTTAATTAATTGGAGGACACGAATGGGAATAAGACGACAATAAAGCTCGTGGTACTTGGCAGCAGTCACGAGTAGGGGGAAGTCAAAACGTTTCAAGAGTTAGGTAAGGACTATCAGTTCACCAGTGCTTTTAAAGCAAATACTGACTCAGTGATGTTACATGTAACCTAGCCTCCTTGTGGTAAATCTTGATCACTGGCTCATGTAATAATGATAACATGGGGTGATAGAAATAGCTGAGACTACAACAACAGCTATGCAGTTAAGGAAGACGTTGCAAGTATTTCCTGAACGACATCACACATCAATATGAACATGGTGTCGCTCTTCCAGCACTTTGACCAGCCCTGGAAAAATTTTTATGTGCAGCGTGTGAATATTGAGCTTCAAAGATTTACTGACACATTGACATTAATTCCACAACATGACACTCTCCATAGTTTGCACCTAAATTCAACAAGGAAAAGACTGTTTCCAGCGATTACCAAAAACGTTGCATGCAAGCAGGACAGCAATTACCTAATTCCAGTAACATTTAACACTCGGAGACGACATATTTTAGGATAAAGAGCAAAGAAAGTTACAGAGCATATTTTTATTTTTTATTCTAATTTATCTCATATCAAATATATCATTAAGGAACGTGTCATGTAAAACTAGGGTGGATTGTGGTTTTAATATGCTGCAATCTGACAAGCCCTGTTATGGTTGCCTGCACTCAGACGTTAGACAAAAATTATTTTAGTGACCAAAACTGATTAATTGTCTTAAATAACTTATTCTGTGTGGTAAACCCCAATGTTAGTTAATAAGAGTAATAGGATGCTACGAAGATATTTATTATAAAGAAAATCATAGGAATTGGAAAATATATTTTGTACAGTTACAGCATTCAATTAATTCTACTGGTCAGACTAAGTTTAAGGTTAGCATAACACCTATCTTCTATGCAAATATCGAGCCCCATTTTGCAAGACAGGAACATTTAAATGATGGGTAGTGTCTAGCCCTTGTGGTAGTAAAATCTTCCATTCTCATTAGCACTGGGAACAGAGATCTCAAGGAATAATGTAGCGGAACTGAAAACATTTACCGTTACGGTTCCATATTTTTCAAGCCGTGGCGCATACATCACCATAAATATACGAGTTGGAGAGCACGTCTGCCGCATCGATCTACACAAGACTGCAGTCGTCGTGGACACGAAGTGTGATGTGCAGAATTTAACTGCACAGAGGACGTGTGGTAGCGTCCGCAAACTCCTTTGCACGACGTCCGTTCACGAAGCAAGACAATTTGTTTACCCACTTGACAGATGCTGACACTTAACTCAAGTGCACGGTTGTAAGTGAGCACTTCAGAATGCCTAAAGCTTTTGCCTGCGCCCCTGAAAACAGGAGACAACGGTCGCTGGACCACTCCACAGGATGTCTTTGTGGCGGGCTGTAAAATTCTGCCGTTCAGCCACTTAGAAAAATCTCCCAGCTCACCCCCAACCTGTCCGAAGTTCATTGGTTCCCTAGCCTCTCTCACTAGCCTAACCAGTACAAAAACTACTTTTGGACAGCATGCACTACTCCATTTGTTAGTTTGACGCTTGCCAGCATCAACCAGTGCGGTTAATGTACTGATAACCCCAACTAACGTTCGATCCATAATGGTATAAATATATTAATCTATTAGAAGAAATTAAATACGTTAATTGAACATGTAAGGAGGCAAAATACTCCTTCCTTACATAACAGACCGCTTAACGACCATTTTTCTGCTGTGATCAGCTAACACATCATGTGTTTCGTGATAACACAGAAAATTTACTCTATCGAACATATAACATATTTCCATCAGTCCAAACCTAGCTTCCGTTGTGTCATCCAGTAAACACACACAGATTTGTTTGGAGCATCCATGAGTTATTGAATTTAACCTCTGGCCATTATTTACTCCCTCACTGGCATCTCTTGACACAGAACACTGGGTTCTGTGACTCAGTGGTTACATTAAGAATGGCAAAATTACAAAAAAAAGAAAGACAATCTTATTGGAGATCGGTCTCGATGAAGACAATGCTTTAGGCTGTCGGGCTGGCAAAGTCAGTCTCCAACTACCCTTAAGTGTGTTGATTCATCTCAAATTGCAAGTATGCCCCAACCATCTGTCCACAGACATACTCTAAATCATATGAACAATTATGAAGAACTGTGGGCGTCCATCATCATAATTCTTTTGACTATCGAAGTGCAATTGATATATAAGACAATTATCAGAAAAACCTTTTTTAATTGCAAAAACTGGCGTAACCACCTCTTAAATCTGGTAATACTGGTAATACAAGTAGAATTATTAATATATATATATATATATATATATATATATATATATATATATATATATATATATATATATTGTAGGATTTAAAAGAAAAAACAAGAATCAAGCAGGAACAACACATAGAAATTAACAGTAGCCCTACCACGAATTCCTCTCCTGCGCCAACCTCTTCATCGCAGAGAAATACTTGCAACTTACGCCCTGAATTATTTGTCGGGTGTATTGCAATCTACATCTACATCTACATACATTCTCCGCAAGTGGCCATACGATGCGTGGCGGAGCGTACCTCGTACCACAACTAGCACCTTCTCTCCCTGTTCCACTCCCAAACAGAACGAGGGAAAAATGACTGCCTATATGCCTCTGTAAGAGCCCTAATCTCTCTTATCTTATCTTTGTGGTCTTTCCGCGAAATGTAAGTTGGCGGCAGTAAAATTGCACTGCAGTCAGCCTCAAATGCTGGTTCTCTAAATTTCCTCAATAGCGATTCACGAAAAGAACGCCTCCTTTCCTCTAGAGACTCCCACCCGAGTTCCTGAAGCATTTCCGTAACACTTGCGTGAAGATCAAACCTACCAGTAATAAATATAGCAGCCCGCTTCTGAATTGCTTCTATGTCCTCCCTCAATCCGACCTGATAGGGATCGCAAACGCTAGAGCAGTACTCAAGAATAGGTCGTATTAGTGTTTTATAAGCGGTCTCCTTTACAGATGAAACACATCTTCCCAAAATTCTACCAATGAACCGAAGACGACTATCCGCCTTCCCTACAACTGCCATTACATGCTTGTACCACTTCATATCGCTCTGCAATGTTACGCCCAAATATTTAATCGACGCGACTGTGTCAAGCGCTACACAACTAATGGAGTATTCAAACATTAAGGATTCTTTTTCCTATTCATCTGCATTAATTTACATTTATCTGTATTTAGAGTTAGCTGCCATTCTGTACACCAATCACAAATCCTGTCCAAGTCATCTTGTATCCTCCTACAGTCACTCAACGACGACACCTTCCCGTACACCACAGCATCATCAGCTAACAGCCGCACATTGCTATCCACCCTATCCAAAAGATCATTTACGTAGATAGAAAACAGCAGCGGACCTACCAGACTTCCCTGGGGCACTCCAGATGATACCCTCACCTCAGATGAACACTCACCATCGAGGAGAACGTACTGGGTTCTATTACTCAAGAAGTCCTCGAGCCACTCACATACTTGGGAACCAATCCCATATGCTCGTACCTTAGTTAGGAGTCTGCAGTGAGGCACCGAGTCAAACGCTTTCCGGAAGTCAAGGAGTATGGCATCCGTCTGATACCCTTCATCCATGGTTCGCAAGATATCATGTGAAAAAATGGCGAGTTGCGTTTCGCAGGAGCGATGCTTTCTAAAGCCTTGCTGATGCATGGACAGCAACTAAATTCATTATATTCGAACTGAGAATCCTGCAACAAACCGATGTTAAGGATATTGGTCTGTAATTTTGAGGATCCGTCCTTCTACCCTTCTTATATACAGGCGTCACCTGCGCTTTTTTCCAGCCTCTCGGGACTTTACGTTGGGCAAGAGATTCGCGATAAATGCAAGCTAAGTAAGGAGCCAATGCAGTAGAGTACTCTCTGTAAAACCGAATTGGAATCCCATCAGGACCTGGCGATTTATTTATTTTCAACCCATTCAGCTGCTTCACAACCCCAGGGATGTCTATCACTATGTCCTCCATACGGGAATCTGCGTCTTCCTCTACAGTTTTTGCCCTTTATATCCCTCTAGTACCATAGAAGTCTTTCCCTCATGTCTTAACAAATGTCTTATCATGCTGTCCCTTCTCCTTTTCAGTGTTTTCCACATATTTCTTTCCTCTCCGATTCTGCGCAGAACTTCCACATTCCTTAACTTTTCAGCCCTAATTTTCGACATTCGTCTTTAGCACCACATCTCAAATGCTTCGATTCTCTTCTGTTCCGATTTTGCCGCAGACCATGTTTCATTACCATACAACGCTGTGCTCCAAGCGTACATTCTCAGAAATATCTTCCTCAAATTAAGGCCTATGTTTGATACTGGTAGATTTCTCTTGGCCAGGAAAGTCCTTTTTGCCAGTGCTAGTCTTCTTTTGATATCCTCTTTGGTCCAGCCATCGTTGGTTATTTTGCTGCCTAGGTAATAGGATTCCTTAACTTCATCTACTTCGTGAACATCATTCCTGATATTAAGTTTCTCGCTGTTCTCATTTCTGGTACTTCTCATTGCTTTCATCTTTCTTCGATTTACTCTCAACCCACATTCTGCAGTCATTAGGCTGTTCACTCCGTTCAGCAGATCATGTAATTCTTCTTCTCTTTGATTCATGATAGCAATGTCATCAACGAACAGTATCATCAATATCCTTTCACCTCTAATTTTAATTCCATTCCTGGACCTTTCCTTTATTCCCATCATTGCTTCTACGATGTACAGATTCAACAGTAGGGGCGAAACACTACATCCCTGTCTTACACTCTTTTTAATCAGAGCACTTCGTTGTTGGCTGTGCTGTCTTATTATTCCTTCGTGGTTCTTGTACATATAGTGTATTTCCCATCTCTTCCTACAGCTTACCTCTATTTTTCTCAGAATTTCGATCATCTTGCATCATTTTATATCTGCATTTATTTTTACATTAACTGAATCCCAAAGATTGCAAGTCAACCAGGATCACAAATATAAGGTAACAAAGACATGTATACAGCAAACTATCGATGGTCTGCATCTAACTTTAATTTAGGGCTGTACATCATTAATGTCCGATAATTCACTTTGCGCGCTGCTGAACTGTGTGGTGCAACTACACCAGACTCTCGACGCTGCTGTTCGCAGTTGCGGCTGGTGCGGATGAGAAGCGGGTTCCTGCCCAGGGTAGTGTATTGGAAGAAGTAAGGCTTGCACATCGGAGATACCACGTTACTTGCAGATTAGCTCTTCTTGTGGCACCCAATGGGCATCTCTTCCCCTACAGCCCCAGGATCGATCGTTTACGTAGCAAGGCACCTCGCCCTGCCGGTTTGACGACTACCAGTAGATGCACGCAGCCTCAGCCACAGCACGGGCTACGCCGTCACCACTATCAGCCGGTCCTCGAAGGCCGCCCCTAGGCATCTTCCTTTCGCCTTCACTTTCGTTTGAACTTGGGCCCAGCTGCTAGTCCGGCTTCCTGTCAGCGACGTCATGCCATCGGATCCCGCCGCTGCCTCTCCCAAAGTCCGCCGTGTTCAAACACTTTGCTAATCTACTGGCCATGTACGCACTTCGCGTCTGCACGACACTTACCTGTGCCAAATCGTACGTCGAGTCTTAATCTTACAGCCGATGACTAATGTTAGAACATCTTCTTTACATTTATAAAAATGACATTTACAACTGAATAAATGAATTTTAATTTTGAATTAAAATAAAACTTGTGGTAATAAAGACAAATGATGAAAATTTTGACATTAAGTACACTCCTGGAAATGGAAAAAAGAACACATTGACACCGGTGTGTCAGACCCACCATACTTGCTCCGGACACTGCGAGAGGGCTGTACAAGCAATGATCACACGCACGGCACAGCGGACACACCAGGAACCGCGGTGTTGGCCGTCGAATGGCGCTAGCTGCGCAGCATTTGTGCACCGCCCCCGTCAGTGTCAGCCAGTTTGCCGTGGCATACGGAGCTCCATCGCAGTCTTTAACACTGGTAGCATGCCGCGACAGCGTGGACGTGAACCGTATGTGCAGTTGACGCACTTTGAACGAGAGCGTATAGTGGGCATGCGGGAGGCCGGGTGGACGTACCGCCGAATTGCTCAACACGTGGGGCCTGAGGTCTCCACAGTACATCGATGTTGTCGCCAGTGGTCGGCGGAAGGTGCACGTGCCCGTCGACCTGGCACCGGACCGCAGCGACGCACGGATGCACGCCAAGACCGTAGGATCCTACGCAGTGCCGTAGGGGACCGCACCGCCACTTCCCAGCAAATTAGGGACACTGTTGCTCCTGGGGTATCGGCGAGGACCATTCGCAACCGTCTCCATGAAGCTGGGCTACCGTCCCGCACACTGTTAGGCCGTCTTCCGCTCACGCCCCAACATCGTGCAGCCCGCCTCCAGTGGTGTCGCGACAGGCGTGAATGGAGGGGCGAATGGAGACGTGTCGTCTTCAGCGATGAGAGTCGCTTCTGCCTTGGTGCCAATGATGGTCGTATGCGTGTTTGGCGCCGTGCAGGTGAGCGCCACAATCAGGACTGCATACGACCGAGGCACACAGGGAAAACACCCAGCATCATGGTGTGGTGAGCGATCTCCTACACTGGCCGTACACCACTGGTGATCGTCGAGGGGACACTGAATAGTGCACGGTACATCCAAACCGTCATCGAACCCATCGTTCTACCATTCCTAGACCGGCAAGGGAACTTGCTGTTCCAACAGGACAATGCACGTCCGCATGTATCCCGTGCCACCCAACGTGCTCTAGAAGGTGTAAGTCAACTACCCTGGCCAGCAATATCTCCGGATCTGTCCCCCATTGAGCATGTTTGGGACTGGATGAAGCGTCGTCTCACGCGGTCTGCACGTCCAGCACGAACGCTGGTCCAACTGAGGCGCCAGGTGGAAATGGTATGGCAAGCCGTTCCACAGGACTACATCCAGCATCTCTACGATCGTCTCCATGGGAGAATAGCAGCCTACATTGCTGCGAAAGGTGGATATACACTGTACTAGTGCCGACATTGTGCATGCTCTGTTGCCTGTGTCTATGTGCCTGTGGTTCTGTCAGTGTGATCATGTGATGTATCTGACCCCAGGAATGTGTCAATAAAGTTTCCCCTTCCTGGGACAATGAATTCACGGTGTTCTTATTTCAATTTCCAGGAGTGTATTACATTGGGTTTATCAATTTGTATTAAAAATCCTTTGCAATGAAAGGAAAAACGTTAATATTCTTGAAATGTTTCACTCAAAATCCTTAAAAATCTTCGTCCAAATAGTTTTTTTGGCAGCATGGCTTCTGCCCAGGTTAGTTTTACTGAGGTTTAGTGTTTTCAGTTCTCGTTTAGAAACATCCAAGTGTGTAGTTGTATGCATTTTACTAGTTTAGTAGTGTATGCATTCTACTACCCACACCACTATTGTTAATTAAAATTACTAAGATACTTTATTTGACTCCCTTTTATTGACGCGTGCCACCCATTTTGAGGACGTCCCCAATCAGCTGTCACCATCATCCGTCTTCCACCTGTACTTTTTTCTCTGTAGCTTCCTTTATTTTGATTTTGTGCAAATGATCATTTTTGCCTCTTGAACAATCGTATCATTAGTGGCAGAACACACTTTCTTAGCCGGCCGTGGTGACCGAGCAATTCTAGGTGCTTCAGACTGGAACTGAGCGACCGCCACGGTCGCAGGTTCGAATCCTGCCTCGGGCATAGATGTGTGTGATGTCCTTAGGTTAGTTAGGTTTAAGTAGTTCTAAGTTCTAGGGGACTGATGACCACAGCTGTTAAGTCTCATAGTGCTCAGAGCCATTTGAACCATTTTTGAACACTTTCTTATCACAAAACAACTGCGACAAAAGCCTACTTGAATTTCTTCACACAGTACATCTTTTCAGTTTGCTACTTCGACAAACATTCTCCAATCACACATGGTGATCGTCCTGCATACGCTCAATAACCTCCACTCACGAGCAGAGCATCAAGATCCCGTTGAAACAACACAAATGATCGCTTTCTCACTTGCGATAAGCCCGCCTTCATCTTTATAAATTGGTCAATCTTACAGGGAGGAGGAGCCATGCAGTAACATGGTCAAAGAACACCAAACTCGTGATTTGTCAGTCATTAACTCAGATAAAAATTTTCCTCTGTTGTAAAGACAATATTTTCAGCCGCAAAATGCGTCCTGACGCCTCTTTTTGAAGACTTAGTCATATCAAAGATTTGTTACGAATCTTTCTCTTTAATTTATGGTGCTGTTACACACCATCCTGCTGGACGCCTAATTATTCATACATTGCTCCAGGCAATTCACCAAACATTTTGTAGGCGGTGTAAGTAATGTACTTGATTATCATGAATTGCTAATTTTCAGGTTTGTTTGCAGTTCTGGTACATGACGTTTCTATTTCATTCTCAGATATATTTTGCTACAAAGGATCACTTCGCTTATTTCATCGCTACCTTGAAAAATATTGGTTCAACGATTATTTTCAAACTAACCTTTCTTTTTTTGTTTCCTTGAGATGCACCGTAGTAAACAGAAAAGAATTTGTGGTACACTTTCTTCAGCATTCATAAAGTGTATTTCCAGTTGCGAATACGAACAACCATTAGCTGTGTAATGAAATGGCGGCAATGAAAATTTTTGCTGGTGCGCGATTCGATCGTGGATCTCTCGCTTATCGGCTTACCATTGAGCTACCCGAGAACGACTCACAGCCTGACCCGAACTTCCATGTGCCTTCAACCATGTGTCTACAACCTGTACTCTACATCCAATATGTATGCTCCCATACAACGGAGACATTTTATTTGAAAATCAGTTTGCCCAGTGTCGGTGGATAAATACAATATTGTAGGCCTGTGTTATTCGAAATTTCGATGCAAAATCAGGAGTTACTGTGGTACGCCAAATTGTTTCACCATCATTGTCTTATCTTGTGTTTTCGCCCATTTTTGCCCCACTATCATTATCTTGTGGAGCACCTCTTTTAATGTTTCAGCATGCTGTGATAGTGACCTCAGAGGGAAGTCCACTACTTCTTGTACCAGTTCAGACGTATGTTTGTTCTTTAACATAGTCAGTGGTCGGAAACGTGTGGTGCTGTGAGGCAGCTCATTATGGCGTCTTGAAAATTCAACAAGCACATGTCCCAAGTAACGTGCTGTCTGGTGCACTATATCCTACGAAGATTTTCTAAATCGTTCATAATGAATTCAAAGGGTTTGAACTTGGTGGTACCTACTGATGTATACCGGCTTTATGTAATGCTTCCTTAATGTATCCTCCACATTTGTGAACGATACTGTGGATTATTGCCCTACGGAATATGATCTACACATTCCATTTGCCTAAGGAAGTCCTCGCACAACGTCTTACTTATGGAAAAACCTGTCGTCTTTCTGATTGTGTGAGCACACGTATTTTGTCGTCAATTTCACTACCGTCATAATTTATGTAAATCGGTGTGACTTGCATGGTAGGGGGTCCATGACATCGGATGCTGCTGTTTCCCTTAATTTAGAGCGTACAATGAGATACATTGGTGCCTGTTTTTGGACTGTCATGGATTTGGCCTTCTGACAATGTTTACATATTGTCAACACCTTCTGTATTTGGCTCTCCACAACATTAAAATCATGCATACTTCTTAGCTTCACGAAGCACTTCTTGACATCAAAGTGTGCACAACTGAGATGTATGTACCAAATAACTTTATTTATCAGCTCCTCTGGTATACACACTACACAGAAGGTGCTGTCCATTTGGCTGCCAAAGAACAGAATGCTTTTATATAACAAATAGTGCTGCCTGATCTGTGCTTGAGTCTTTCTGATTGAACTTTGAACTTTGTCTTAATGTTGAGAAGATGCAATTCTTTATGCTCTTCCATATGTATGTTCTTCATCTATACTATGATGAACTTTTCGAATGGCACCTTTTTCATGTAACAGATCGAGAAAGAGTCACCTGCAATGGCTTTCACCCTTTTATCTGTCGCTGCAATAGGTTATCAAAACGGAACATCTAAAATAACATTTGTCACGCCTGGGGAGAAATTTCTGTGAAATCATACTCCTTGATTACAGAAATGGAATGTCCCTGTTTTCCACGCAGGACTTTCTCATCCATTAAAAATTATGCTTTGTGGTGGGGTTGGACTTTGTTTTCCTCCCATAGAAGTTACTGAAATTTCTGAAATCCCCAGAAGACTGCCAGGGCCTTCAGTTCAGTATCCAAATAGTTGTGCTTCCACTTCATGAGCAAACAGCTTCCAAAAGCATAGTCTTGTGTGTCATCTTCCCATTTTGTTCGTATTTCTGGAAGATTAACACGCCAAGTCTTGTTCTAGAATTGTCTGTTTCCATGTAAAAGTTCTCTCAAATTTCGATGAGATAGGAATTGGGCCACAAACAGAGCTGCCTTCAAATTGCAGAGCACTCTATCTGGGTCTCGTCCCACACAAATGGCATCTTTTTCCATGTCATGGCATAGGGTCTAGGAGTGGCTACTTATTCAATACACACAAACCCTTTACAAAAATTTACCACTCATACAAACCCTCAAAGCTGTGTTGTTTTTTAAGGTATCTCTAATTCAGTGATTGCCTCCACTTACGCTGGATCTGGCGCTATCCTTCTCCTGAAATGAAAGGCCATAGGAAATGGACTTGTCTAGTCCCAACATAGTACCTATTAATAGTAACAGCTACTCCATGTGCATATATCTTGTTCAGTAATGCACCAAACACCTCACAGTGCTGTCCTCAGTTCCTTTCTTCTATTAAGGCATCATCAAAATAGACTTAACTCTGCCCTAAGGCAATCATCTAGAATGGTCCCTAATCCTTGAATGAACGCTGCAGAGGACTCATTGAGGCCAAAATGTAACTATTTAAATTGGAAGCACCTACCGAATGTGATAAAGGCAATGTACTTCTGACACTCAGTTGCCAGTTCAATTTGCCAGAAACTCGACTGGAGATCTGTTGACATAAACACAGATAATCCGTGAAATTTCTGTAACAGTTTTTCTGATTTCTCTGGATGGTCTATATCTTCTACAATCTAGAGTAGAGGACTAGGCAGATACTTCTATCCCATTTGTCTACTACTCATAATGGACTGTTGTAAGTGGAGGATGGTTGTTGTCCCATCATTGTCCATCATCTTTTGCACTGTGTTACATCAAAAATGAAGGAAATTGCAAAATATAATCTGTACAATTGCAACATTCATTAATTCCAGCAATCAGGCTAAGTTTAGTTATCAAAGGAAAGTCACCAAGTAAAGCAGAATTGGTGTCTACCTCTACGAAGTGTTATAGGCTCTTTGCTGTTCCTAACTATATAAACGATTGATGAGGCAATCCGAATACCCATCTTAGTTTGTCTGCAGTTGATACTGACGCTCACCGTCTAGTAAAGTCATTAGAAGCAAAAACAATTGAAAAACGACTTACACACGGTATCTGTACAGTGTGAAAACTGGCAATTGTCTGTAATTTAGGAAAAGTGTGAGGTTATCCACTTTCCTACAACAAGGAAACCGTAAAATTGTGGTTAGATGAAAAATGACACCAATGTAAAGGTTGGCAGTTCATCTTAAGGGGGTAGGGCGTCAAACACGCAGACTTCAAGCACGAGAGGCACCACAGGACATTCTTATTTCCACTCTCTATACTTTTAGAAATAAAGTGCTAAAACTTTGTCAGCATGACCAGGAAGAATTCAGAATTCACACTCATTGCAGTGGATGTTCAAAAAATTTAAAAAAAAAATTTACATGTGAAATTTCATTATTATTTCACTTACTATTAGCTGTATTTGTTGTTGTAGATGCACTTTTCTTCATAAATAAGAGAGATTCTTCGATAAATTTTTGGAATGCATACAAACCATACTCACAGGTGTATGAAACTAGAATTTTCCAAATCTACTAAAACAGTGGTAAGAAATTGAGACAATTAACTATAAAATTTTAAGTTTTTTCTAAGCATGAAGTTTTCATAAATTAAATAAATTCTAGTGTTTCACATAACTAAGTATGGTTGTATGCTATTCAAAATTCATAGAAGAATCTCTCTTACGTATGTAGAAAAATGTGCCTGTAGCAAGAAATGTAGTCAATAGTAAGTGAAAAAAATGTTGAAATTTCACATATAAAAAAATTATTTTATTATTTTTTAACTTACACTGTTATGAGTGAGAATCATGAATTCTTCTTGGTCATGCTGACAAAGTTATTTGAATTTATCTGTAAAGGTATAGACATTGGTAACTAAACTGCCCTGTTCTGCCTCTCCAGCTCCAAGTCGGCCCATTTGATGTCCTACCCCTCTTAGCATGTAGGAATTAAAATTCCTAATAATCTAATCTGGAATGATTATATAGATAACGTTGTGTGGAAGGCGAGACAATTTTTTTTTTTTTTTTTTTTTTTTTTTGGCAGAACACTTAGAAGATACATCAAGTCTACTAAAGTGGCCACCTACGCTACATTTGTCCTTCCTCTGTTAGAATATTGCTGAGCAATGAATCTTGAATCTTTACCTGCCAGGGTTGATGGAAGCCACCCAAAAATTCCAACAGCACAGCTCGTCTTGTATTATCGCGAAATAGGGGAGAGAGTGTGCTGAGCGAGCTGAGGCGGCAGTGATTAAAGCAAATGCTGTTTCCATTGCGCCAAGAACTTTTCAGGAAATTTCAATCACCAACTTTCTTCTCTGAATGTGAAAATATTTTATTGACGCCAACGTGCATGAATATCATAATAAAATAATCGAAATCGGATCTCATGGGGAGAGGTGTAAGTTTTCTATTTCCCATGCGCTGTTCAAGAGTGCAACGGCAGAGAAATAGTCTGGAAGTAGCTCGCTGAACTCTCTGCCCGTCACTTAAGTATGAATTTCAGAGTAGCCATGTACCTGTAAATGTAGACGTCGAATATGTCATCCTCCCCTGTGTAGGCAAAGTTTCTGAAAGTGTGAGAGTTTCTGCATTGATCAAATTGGCAGCAAACTTTAAACAAAAAGAAAGGAATTAAATAATAATAATTTCTTACAGCATGTCACTGAAATATTATTGTTTGCGTAGAGCAATATTTAAAGTAATGTGTAATGTGTGAAGTATGTGCCAGATGTCTATGTATGATGTGAGTTGATACGTATGTAACTATAGTTACTGTTGGGTTAACATAATATGAGAATAGTACGTTGAAGTACTTTTCATGTCTGCTACATATCATTTTACATTCATATTAACAACAGTAATATGTTTTAGATTGTATTTGGATATGGATTTTAAGATAATATGTTTCAGTAGTGATGTATACGTTCTGTTTCTCATCAATATAGTAACAACCTAAAGCCAAGAATGAATTTGTCATGGTTTTAACATACCTACTCTTCCTAACTTACACTGAGGTGACAAAACTCATGGGATAGCGACAATGCACATACACAGACGACTGTAGTGTCGTGTACACAAGATATAAAAGGGCAGTGCACTGGATGTCATTTGTACTCAGATCATTCACGTGGAAAGGTTTCCGAAATGATTGGGGTCGAACCATGGGAAGTTACAGACTTTGAGCCGGCCGATGTGGCCGAGCGGTTCTAGGCGCTACAGTCTGGAACCGCGCGACCGCTACGGTCGCAGGTTAGAATCCTGCCTCGGGCATGGATGTGTGTGATGTCCTTAGGTTAGTTAGGTTTAAGTAGTTCTAAGTCCTAGGGGACTGATGACCTCAGAAGTTACGTCCCATAGTGCTCAGAGCCATTTGAACCATTTGAACAGACTTTGAACGCGGAATGGAAGTTGGAGCTAGATGCACGGGACATTCCTTTTCGCAAATTGGTAGGGAGATCAGTATTCCGAGATCCATACTGTAGAGAGTGAGCTGAGGATACCAAATTTCAGGCATTTCCTTCCACCAAAAACAACGCAATGGCCGACTCCTTTCACTTAACGACCGAGAGCAGCGGTGTTTGTTTAGAGTTGTCAATGATAATAGCAAGCAACACTGGGTGAAATAACCGCAGAAATCAATGTGTGACGTACGACGAAAGTCTCTGTTAGGACAATGCGGAGAAATTTTGCATCACTGTGCTATGGCAGCACACGTCTTGACACGTGTACCATTGCTAACAGTAGAAATCGTCTGCAGCGTCTCTCCCGGGCTTGTGACCATATCAGCTGGGCCCTAGACAAGTGGAAAATCGTGGCCTGGTCAGATGAGTCCCGATTTCAATTGGTAAGAGCTGATGGTAGGGTTCGAGTGTGGCACAGACCTCACGAAGCCATGGATCCAAATTGTCAACAAGGCAGTGTGTCCAATGTCGTGATGGCTCCACAATATAACGGTATAAGTTGTGTTTACATGGACTGGACTGGATCCTCTAGTCCAACTGCACTGATCATTGACTGCAAATGGTTATGTCCAGCTACTTGGAGACCATCTGCAGTCATTTATGGATTTCATGTTCCCAAACAACGATGGAATTTTTATGGATGACGAAGTGCCACATCACAGGGCCACAGTTGTTCGTGACTGGTTTGAAGAACATTATGGACAGTTCGAGTGAATGATCTGAGCACCCAGATTGTCCGAGATGAATCCCATCGAACATTTATTAGACATAATCGAAAGAGCAGTTCGTGCACAAAATCCTGCACCAGCAACATTATCGCGATTGTGGACGGCTGCAGAGGCAGCATGGCTCTATATTTATGCTGGGGACTTCCAGAGACTTGTTGAGCCGAGCTGCTACACTATGCTGGCCAAAAGAAAGGCCGACGTGATGTTTCATTGTGTCCCACGACTTTTGTCTCCTCAGTGTACGAACATTTAATAAAATGATGCAGTTTGCTTTATTATTCATTGTATTTCCTGATCGTTACTTGTATTCAACTGTTATTTTACTTGTACCGTTACTATCATATTGGATTTTGAGCTCAGTTCCTGCAGAAAATAATTATGAATGAAGGATGTAGCTGCCTTTATGCAAGTAAAAACATTATTGTTTTGCTTCAACACCTAAACAGTTTTCACTGTAGTTGTGACACTTTCAGTGTATTTTTCTTTTATTTTTTTGAAATACATACATCCATTTTATATTTGTGTCACGAAATACATTACGTCGGACTTTGTTGATATTTAAATTACATGTGCACCTTAACTTTTATTTTACATTGCGTGTGTACTGTGGCTGCCAACCAAAATCATAAGTTGCCTTCTGAATAACATATTCCTTAATCACCTTGAAAACAAAATCTTTGAAGAAATAATAAAACTAAAAGAGTAGAAAGCAATATATTGGAACCAATTTATTGATAACACAATTTGCTTGATAGATGGAACACATGACTGGATATTACAGTTATAAAGAGACGTCTATACTACTCACCCAAAAATACACTTCATCCTTGAAACTGAAACAGACAAAAATATAAATTTCCTAGACGTCACGAAAGAAATAAAGAAACATTAGTTCTCAACATACAGAAAATCTACATCCACCAGTACATTTACTCACAACAGGGCAAACTATATGACAGTCCACAAGCATGGTAGCCTCAGCTAGATCCTACACAAGTTGAACAGAATTCCAATGGACAAAATAGCTACACATAAGAACTAAACACAGTCAGACAGACTGCCACAGAAAACGCGTGCAATGTAAACACTGTTGACGAACTATCCATGAAATAAAAACAAAACTAATACCAAACACATACAACAATATTACAGCACAACACACCAGCAAGAACCACACAACAGAAAAAACTCTCAAGGCAGACAAGATGAAGAAACCACAAGAAAACAAGAAAACGTGGCTCACTCTGACGGTTGACAACAAAACAACTCACACAGTAGGAAACATCACGAGAAAACAGGGTATACATGCGGCATACAAACCAAGCAACACACTGCAGAAAATATTTGAAATACCCAGCATCACCACAGATCACTTCAACAGAGCATGCATACTCATCAGCTAATCTGGAAAGATTGTGATGCAGTATACATTGGACAGACACACAGAAATTGCACGATGAGATACTCAGAACATTTAAGAGCACTAGTGAGTGACAACATACATTCCACATTTGCAGAATACCTTTTTAGAAACAACCATCACACTTATGGCATAGAAACAGACCTCCAAATCCTAAAGTGCAGTAATTATCTGTATTCTTTAACAACAGAAGCATGTTACCACATCTAAAAATTTATCACACAGGTCAAAAAAGTTATCAGTGACCAATCAGTACCATGTAATAAAACATTATCCAACACTCTAAACGAACTATCAGACAAAACAAATAAAACACACTCATACACATGCATGCACACATACACACACATGTACACATGCATTCAGACCCACGCACACGAATACAAACGGAACAGATACAAAGTTCGCAGACGTCAAACCAAAATAAAACAAAAGCGTAAACAAATGGCTATTGGAAGTGCATCGCAATCATAAATTTATGCAGTGAAATGTGTGTCCAAGCCACAGCAACATAGGAAGGCCAGTATTCACAAACGCAAAAGAGAAAAGAGAGAAACACTGTCGAAATAAGAAATAAAATTCATAAATAAAAAAACTATGTCAAATAATTCTCCATACCTGAGCTTCACAAAATTTTTACCTATGTCCAAAAATGAATTCAACTACACTAAAATAACAAAAACAGTTGGGCATCCATAAACTAAGCTGTCACAGCTCAGGACTAGCAAAATAATATTATACAATGGTAAGACGAAAAATGGACATTTACCACAATTTTACCTGAACATACATTCAAAGACTGGATTATAAACAAAAATTCAATGCAGACGTTATCGTAGCATCTCTTGTGTTTGCAGATGACATGGTTTACTAATTTAGACTGCAGCTACAGGACACACTCATTGTAAAATAAAGTGTATAAATATTTCAAATAACAACAAAATCCTATGTGACATATTCCCTAATTTAAGCATAATCTGGATGTATGTATTTCGGAAACACAAAATAAAAAGAAACCACTGATGATACCATAAGTGTGATGAAACATGTAAGGGTGTTAAAGCAAAACAATAATTTGTGTACTAGTGAAAACGTGGACCTTATCGTTAATTCATTATTTATCCTTGCTATTTATTCGTGAGAATACTGCTCTAGTGCTACTAATACCTCATTAGTGAAGTATAACTACGCTGATGGACAAAGTTTACTTCATTTGTAATCTGGCAGCTAGGTTTATAGGATTTGTCGACCTGAAAAGTATTCGACAATGCAAAATTGTACAAGACGTCCGAAATAATGAAAAAAAATTGGAGGTCAACTGTAGGGAAAGATGAATAATACAAAATTTGTACAAAAACCAAGAGGCAACAATGAGAGTGGGAGACCAAGAACTAAGTGCTTCGATTAGAAAAGTGTAAGACAGATGTAGTCTTTCACCCAACTGTTCAATCTATACATCAAAGAAGCAACATCGGAAGTAAAAGAAAGATTCAAGAGTCGAATCAAAATTCAAAGTGAAAGGATATCAATGATAAGTCTCACTGATGACATTGTCATTACCAGTGACAGTGAAGACAAATTATCTGCTGGATGGAATGAACAATTTGATTAGTACAGAATATGGATTGTTACGGAGCAAGACGTCGCGGGGGCAGGATGCCGGGACTGGTGATCATGAAGCAGACAAAGTTACAGAATCTGCTACCTAAGTAGGAAAATAACTAGTGACGAACAGAGTGAGGACGACATCGAAGGTAGAGAAGCACTGTCATAAAGAGCATTATAGGTCAAGAGTAGTCTACTAGTATCGAACATATTTAAAAGTAGTTATGTCTTCAATGTGTAATTGGGATTTTCCCAAGGCAGCTGTGAAAGGAGGTAGGTCATTGGTTGTTGCTTTAACTCCGGCTGTGGTTATCTGAAACATGACATTAACTTATCACCCTGATCCTTACTGATGTAATTTTAGGTCATTGTAGAAATTTGCAAAAAAATTTTGGCATAATTATAGATATATGAAAAAATGGCCTTTTTTGGTTCCCACTTTTGCCCGCAAAAATGCTCTATATCAACATAAATCGGCTATGACGAACTGAAGAGAATTCAATTTGCGTCAGAGGAGACCAAAAATCTTGAAAATCGGACGAATACTGTTACATGGGCGAAGACAAACATGCAAAAAACGATGGTTTTGAGAAGAATCCTTTTGACAAGTATTTGTCACTGATGAAGTGATAACAAAATGGGACAAAGCTTGAAACGTACGGGATATCATCGACACCTGGTCCATAGTAATTATAGCCACGGCCACTTTCTGCTGCCTTGACCTGATAAGCCCTCATTTTCGGCCTCAAAGCCCTTTTCGTCACTGAGCGCATCGCCGCTGGCGCCTCAATCTTCACAGAATCGGCGCATTTCATCGCGGATTTTGATTTGAAGGGCATTAATGCAGTACGGCCTACACTGAGTACACATACGACCGAATTTGAATCTATGTAGACAAATTCGTTTCTACTTATTTTTGTAACGTATCTCCAAGTGAGACTATTAAAACTTTCTATCATATTTTGAGTAAAACTGCCCAAGCAATGCTCCAGCGAATCTGGTTTACTCTAATCAGTACCAACGGGGGTAATGGCATGGGTGTTTTGTGTTTATAACTTTCCAATTCACCGTTTGCTTTAGCTTCAAACGCTCACAAAATCGTTGCTTTTTGAGTTGGCTCATAATGTTCTGGGGAACAATTCTTCAATATACCGGGTGATCAGAAAGTCAGTATAAATTTGAATCGTGAATAAATCACAGAATAATGTAGATAGAGAGGTACAAATTGACACACGTACATGGAATGACATGGGGTTTTATTACAACCAAAAAATACAGAAGCTCAAAAAATATCCGACAGATGGCGCGTCATCTGATCAGAATAGGAATAAATAGCATAAAATAAGACAAAGCAAAGATGATGATCTTTACAGGAAATGCTCAATATGTCCACCATCATTCCTCAACAATAGCTGTAGTCGAGGACTAATCTTGTGAACAGCACTGTAAAGCATGTTCGGAGTTATGGTGAGGCATTGGAGTCGGATGTTGTCTTTCAGCATCCCTAGAGATGTTGGTCGATAACGATACACTTGCGATTTCAGTTAACCCCAAAGCCAATAATCCCACGGCCTGAGGTCTGGGGTGGAGCGCATAAACATTGTACGTTCCAGGAGGTGTTTATCAACCAGGCTGGGGATGATGCGATTCTGTAACATATCGGCGTACCTCTCACCCGTCACGGTAGCAGTTACAAAACCAGAATCACGCATTTCCTCGAAGAAATAAAGCCCGATATTGGTAGATATGGTAAATCCAACCCATACCGTGACTTTATCGCCGTGCAATGGAGTTTCCACGACAGTTCTACGATTTTCGGTAGTCCAAATTCTGCAGTTGTGGGCGTTGACAGACCCTCGGAGCGTGAAATGAGCTTCGTCGGTCCACAACACGTTACTCAACCAATCGTCATCTTCCGCCATCTTTTGAAACGCCCACACAGCAAACGCCCTCCGCTTCACTAAATCGCCATTTAACAGTTCATGATGCCGATGGATTTTATATGGATAGCATCGGAGGGTACGCCTCAATGCCAACCAAACAGTAGTATATGGAATCAGGGGCGGATCCAAGGGGAGGAGGGGGGGTCATGGGGGCAATTGCCCACCCTCCACCACCGGTGCGTGACCGATCTTTTTTTTCTGACTGCTTTAGGGGCTCATTTCGTCGGCCTATCTAGTATGTTTTACTTGAAGTCGAAGATGTAAACAATGGCACGAAGTTTGATGTAACAATTCAAAAAGAGACCTTGAAGGCTCTTCCATTTAGCGAAAAACTACAGAAGAAACAACTATACTTACGAATAAAATGATAATATTCGCTGAGGCATGAGCGATCTGTGTCCCTTTTTTATCACTGTCCCTGCAGTGCGTATGTAAGATTTTGTTTCTAGGGGCAATTTGAAAAGAGATGGCGTTGATAATTAAGCGATGAACACCGAAGGAATACTTGAAAATATTCTCATTAGTTGCAAATAGTGAGAACCTTACGGCAGTCCCTTTTATTCTGCAATTGCACGTTTTCGATCTGGACGAACGCTTCAGCCGACGCCAAGTTTATCGTGACAACCCTCAAACAATTTCGGCAGAAGAATATTACAGAGTAACAGTCTATGCTCCCCTACTGGACTTCGTTATAACTGATTTACGAGAAAGATTCTCTGATGAAACTTTGGATGTGTTCAACCTTTCTGTTTTCAGTCCAGAAAGTGTTGTGAAGATCTCTGCAGGTGAAACCGAAAAAATTGCAGAGCCCCTCACCAACTACTTCGGTTCGTTGCTTGACGTGGGCAAAGGCATTGCTTCTCTTATGTTACGGGATGAAATGTTGTTGTGGCGAGAGAAATGGAATCAACAAAAGGAACGACAAAAAGAGCTTCCAACCATCTCCTTTGACATGTTGGCTAGATGTGATAAGGATGCATGTCCTATAATACATAAGCTTTTATTGGTCCTGACAACACTTCCAGTGACAACTGCATCTGCTGAAAGGTCGTTTTCGTCGTTGCGGCGCCTGAAAACTTATTTAAGAACATCGATGAATGAAAACCGCCTCCTTGGTCTTGCACTTATGCATATTCATTACCAGATTCCTGTATACGTAGAAAACGTAATTACAAGATTTTCAAAAAGTGGGCGTAGAAAGTGATTAGAATTTAATATTTAAGAGCAGTATTGTGAATATACATATTTAATATTAAATTTCATTTTATTTATACTTTTGCATTTCTATTTTAATTCTTATTTTTTTACAAGAAGAAAGAAAGGAATTTCTTATTGTTAATATTTACATTCATGAGGAAAAAAGCTTATTATGAGCATAAAATGATGTAATTAAGATGGTTTCCAGAACACAGTCAAATACCCTAATATAACTTTTCGCAGTCGTATCGACATTGCTGCGTATAAACACATGCGCGAATTCGATGGCAACATTCTGTCAAATGAAAGCAATTGGTGAAATAATTTCCAAGATTTAAGAATGGAAACTAATGAACATTAGCATTTTTATAGATTATTTTACATTAGCAGACAAACACAGAGTTTCTTAAGTGCACGTGTCGCATCTGAAGAATATTTTTTAAGTAATCCAGTAAGTTATTTCATTAAACACACTTAACGCATAGTGATACACAATTAAACTAAAAACAAAATATTATATATACTACTGGCCATTAAAATTGCTACACCACGAAGATGACGTGCTACAGACGCGAAATTTAACCGACAGGAAGAAGATGCTGTGACATCCAAATGATTAGCTATTCAGAGCATTCCCACAAGGTTGGCGCGGTGGCGACACCGACAACGTGCTGACATGAGGAAAGTTTCCAACCGATTTCTCATACACAAACAGCAGTTGACCGGCGTCGCCTGGTGATACGTTGTTGTGATGCCTCGTGTAAGGAGGAGAAATGCGTACCATCACGTTTCCAACTTTGATAAAGGTCGGATTGTAGGCTACCGCGATAGCGGTTTATCGTATCGCGATATTGCTGCTCGCGTTGGTAGAGATCCAATGACTGTTAGCAGAATTTGGAATCGGTGGGTTCAAGAGGGTAATACGGAACGCCGTGCTGGATCCCAACGGCCTCGTATCACTAGCAGTCGAGATGCCATGCATCTTATCCGCATGGCTGTGACGGATCGTTCAGCCACGTCACGATCCCTGAGTCAACAGATGGGGACGTTTGCAAGACAACAACTATCTGCACGAACAGCTTGACGGCGTTTGCAGCAGCATGGACTATCTGCTCGGAGACCATGGCTGCGGTTACCCTTGACGCTGCATCACAGACAGGAGCGCCTGCGATGGTGTACTCAACGACGAACCTGGGTGCACGAATGTCAAAACGTCATTTTTTCGGATGAATCCAGGTTCTGTTTACAGCATCATGATGGCTACACCCGTGTTTGGCGACATCGTGGTGAACGCACATTGGAAGTGTGTATTCGTCATCGCCATGCTGGCGTATCACCTGGCCTGATGGTATAGGGTGCCATTGGTTACACGTCTTGGTCACTTCTTGTTCGCATTGACGGCACTTTGAACAGTGGACGTTACATTTCAGGTGTGTTACGACCCGTGGCTCTACCCTTCATTCGATCCCTGCGAAAAGCTACATTTCAGCAGGATAATGCACGACCGCATGTTGCAGGTCCTGTACGGGCCTATCTGGGAACAGAAAATGTTCGACTGCTGCCCTGGCCAGCACATTCTCCATATCTCTCACCAACTGAAAACGTCTGGTCAATGGTGGCCGAGCAACTGGCTCGTCACAATACGCCAGTTACTACTCTTGATGAACTGTGGTATCGTGTTGAAGCTGCATGGGCAGCTGTACCTGTACACGCCATCGAAGCTCTGTTTGACTCAATACCCAGGCGTATCAAGGCCGTTATTACGGCCAGAGGTGGTTGTTCTGGGTACTGATTTCTCAGGATCTATGCACCCAAACTGCGTGAAAATATAATCACATGTCAGTTCTAGTATAGTATATTTGTCCAATGAATACCCGTTTATCATCTGCATTTCTCCTTGGTGTCGTAATTTTAGAGTCCAGTAGTCCATATGTGTGTGTGTGTGTGTGTGTGTGTGTGTGTGTGTGTGTGTGCGTGTAGAGTATTAATGGTTTTATTTGGAATTAATGTTTTGGAAGGCAGGTACCAAAAAATATGCCCCTCCCCCCTGACCGAGATCCTGGATCCGCCCCTGTATGGAATGCCGGTGCGACATGCGACTGCACGTGCGCTGACTTCCCCGTGCATAGACAAACCCGCTACAGTCTCTATTTCTTCCTGAACTGTCTCAGCAGCATTATGCCTTGTGCTTGGTCGGCCACTACGGGTTCTAACGTCTAAACAACCCGTGGTTTCGAACTTCGAAATCATTCTCGCCACAGCTGCATTTGTCAGCGGACCTTTACCCGTTCGAATCCCCTTCCTATGGCGATAGGATCGTAACGATGAGCTAGCACATTCCCTATTCTGATAATACAGCATCTCTAAAAGCGCCTTTTCAGGTAAAGTCAACATGCTGCGACTGCTGGCGCATCTGATTCTCTCTCCCTCATTACAGCTCCTTTTATACACGATTGTCATGCACAGTCACTGACGTGCATTGTGGCACCTGTTTTGCCGTGCGGAACGTTGATCTTCATAGTAACATATGAACAGAATCAAGCACAGTCACAAAATATTCTGCATCATTTTCTATAATGTGCAGTAACTTCTCTTTAATGTTAAAAGGCAATCTGGCTTTCAGTGCCCAGAGTATATCGCGCATAGCTGCAGGTTCACGAAGAAAGTGTCCCATAATCAAATATTTCTCAAAATATCGCGCAGATTGCCAGGTTTAGCATTGAAAGGCTCTGGTTTCACAATCTGTTTCTAAGACGCTCTTGTACCGACTGCGACTAAAATTTGGCCAAGAAAGCTCCTTCTAATTGCTCATATGTCACGCATCTGTCGGCGTCATTATAGGCCCAGATAGGCGGCTGTGCCGCCCTGGATGTAACCTACAACGTAATAAATTCTTTTTCGGTCACGCCATGCTTTTGGGAACGCATTTCTTAACGCTTTCAGAAAAATTACGGGATGTACAGTGTGTTTTCCTGGGATGAAAGGATGAAATTGCTGATGTTTAATAAGACTTACCTCTTCTTTGGCATTGTAGTGTCGATTGCTTTCACTGTAATTATTATAGTGATCGGCTGGTGAATGGAAAATAATGTACTGCCCATATAAATGTCACGATTGTAATTAGGTGTCATGTCCACGGGTGTGTACTGTTGTTGCTGTGAGGTGTGTATTGTGTACGGAGGATACAAGTCATACATGTGTCTGTTTTCATGACCAAAGTGAGCATTTTAATTATTAGCACTACTACACTCCGGTCGTATGTAATCGTTTAGTTGTTTCTGTTATGTTGGGTTGGATTGAGCTGCCTCAGCTATGACATGTTTATTATTTTTAACAAATTCGGCTACGGTGTCGTGCACAACCGTCAGTAATTTATCCTCTACACATTGGGCAAAATATTTATTTTTCTTATAACCCCAGTCATGAATTTTTTTTATTTATGTTGGCAAAATGGTTGTCAGTGTGTAATTGCAGTTTGTCTGTAAGTTGTTTATCCATAGTGTTAACTGTGGTGTCACCGCCAGACACCACACTTGCTAGGTGGTAGATTAAATCGGCCGCGGTCCATTTAGTACATGTCGGACCCGCGTGTCGCCACTGTGTGATCACAGACCTAGCGCCACCACAAGGCAGGTCTCGTGATACGAACAAGCACTCGCCCAGTTGTACGGACGACCTAGCTAGCAACTAGATGTACGAAGCCTTTCTCTCTCATTAGCCGAGAGACAGAATAGCCTTCAGCTAAGTTAATGGCTACGAACTAGCAAGGCGCCATTAGCCTTAGAGTGATTGTAATTAAAGTCTCCTGTGTATAGTCAAGAGCGATGTACCACAATGATTGATTAAAGATAAGTATTACTCCAGCTACGTACTTTTCTTCATAGCATTAATTACGTAGCCTGTTCCAGTACTTCACGCCCGTCTGCGTTAGTCTAGCGTGCATTTTCAGCCATCTCGAACTACAAGGTGTTGGCCCAGCTGCCGACACATCATTAACTTTGCCTTCAGTTATAGTAATACATGTTTTTATTGAGCCACGAACTGGTGGATAAAATTTGACCTGAGTGGCATCAGTTTCGCATGTAGCATTTAAATGTTTGACTTCAGTTTGAATATCTTTTACTGTACGTCTTTTGAGATTTTTTTCCTGCTGTAAGTTCAATTCGGAAAATTTTGAGTCAAGTTCGGACACTTGGCCGCTCAGTCTCGTGTTAGTTTCGCCTACTGTTTGACACGAAGTGTCATTTCAAGTTTTTAGTGCTCTTAATTCACCTCAATCTCGTCATGTCGCGTTTTTAAAATTGTCATGTGTTCGTCAAGTCTTATTTGTTTTCAGTCAACTGAGTATGTATTGATGACACGTGATTTTTGTTTTCAGTCATTTGCTTGATAATATCACCAAACATACTGGCAATGTTTGTCAACTGAAACTGCTCAGCCCCCGCCACTTCGTTTGACATGACGTCACAGACAAGAATGGGTTCTGAGCTCGAGTTAGCTGCTTGACTAGTTCTCGGGCCATTTACGAAATTTCCGCCACCCGGCATGTTGACTGCTGATCGATAGTTACTATTGGAGTTTACTCTGGAGTCATTCTCACTGTTTTTTTCAATGTCCAAGTCGGATTCGGTCTGCATTTGTTTTCTGTCGTGTTTCATTTTTGCTAGTTGTTTACATGTTACCACTATGCTACACGTAATGTATATTGCAAGAAAAATCTAACACGTTTGAGAATGAATTCACGAAATCAATTTCCTGTGGCATCAATGTTGACTTAACTGAGCAAGAATTGCAATTAATGGTGAAATAATAAACATTAATGGCTGCTTGCCATTTTGCGTTGCACATCACGCAATTCGCAATTCAGCCATTTTATGGAATGGTATGACTGTATTGTTGTAATGAACTGTATGATAAAAATACTTTGGAATACGCGATTTCACGCAAAAATGACTGCTACGGTTATAGATCCAAGTATGCAGTGTAGATTCCAGGTTTCATCATCAGCTGCAATGGTGTTTTTGTTTTTTTATTTTTCTTTTTTGTTTTACAGATATTCAGTGGCAATGGCTCGTGAGATATGATCCCATTATCCGTGCAACAAAGAAAAACAATGTAGCAAATACAAGAAAAGGTCCAGACACGAAGTCGCCAGTTTGATTTATCGTGGCTTTTCCTGTCGAGTTTGTGAATATCAGCCAATAGACAATTGATAATAGATAATGATAACAGTATGTGAACAGTATACACAGACTTTGGGCCTTTGACAATGGCTTTTTGCGTAATGGTTATTCATTGTAAGTTGGACTGTGACTGATTTTTCCGAAAATATTTCTTTATCAGGCTTCGTAGATTGAATAATCCCAATGTTTTGGCTCGTGCTGGCCTTTTGTAGTACGGAACCTTTAACCATACCAAGACGCTGTTTAATTAGAACAATACCTTGCAATATAAATTAAACGCAAGATTAAATAATATCTCAGTCTTTACAAAATATTATACTAAATTAAACTACATAGAACTTAACATTAATTCTGTTGCTGTGTGTAACTATGAATATGCCTAGTGAAATAGCGTCTAAATAAAATAGAATAATGGCGATGTGTCAAATAATTATCTGCAGCGATGGCAGATATGCGTCAAATATGGACCGCTTCAAGAACAAAAAATTGCAGTCTTCTCAGCAAGACAACTGAACTGCGTAATTTTCAGCAGTTGCACGTCACAATCGACACAACTGCTTATACTAATGAACATCTTAAGTAATTCTTTATTTATATTCTGAACTTATATCTACGTTTTTGCAATATATCCACGCCCATCCTGCAAATGTGCCTTTAAAAAAATGTAACGAAATTAACTTAACATTCCAATGATAGGACGATAAAATTTTTAATACAACGGATAAAATTACATATTTTGAGAAAACATTTCAATTTTGGATTTCTTAAGATCAAGAAAACAATTTTAAATGATTTCCAACATTACATTAATGTTTGAATGAAAATAATTTCTGACTGTATGAAGAGGCATCTAAACTTTTTAAATAGCACTCACATGACTTGAAAAAGGCACTTCTGCAATATATTTTGAAGATTGGGGAGGATAATTCCTGGTTCGAAGCCCATTTCTTGTTGAAGCTAAACCATAAGTGAAAGAGACCATGAAAAACTATTTGATTAGGGAAGTGACAGATTTAAAGCAAAAGCAGAAAGATCAGCCATCATGTAATTTCTAGGGGAATTTATCAGAAGAATATTTGAGTTCATCAGAACAACCTGTAATTGTTTTCCTTCCACTTATCACTACACATTTACTTGAAGCAGAATTTTCTTACTATGCCGCAATGAAGACAAAGTTCAGGAACAGGCCTGATGCTAGATGTTAGAATTCAACTTTCTATTATTGTACCTAACATCAAGAAGATTTATGATTTAATGACTCAGAACCATCAAAACCCTAGAAAACTTTATTCTCCTTTGTTTTTTGTGTTAAGGAAAAAAGTGAATAAAATAATTTTTGAATTAATTTGAAGTAAATACTTCTTTCTTATTTTTAAAAATTTTAATGTCATGTGTGTTTTGTTTTTTAAGGTTTAAAATTGAAGGAATCGCTGAATAAAACTAGTGTTCTCAGTTTTTAAAGTTCTATTAATTTTATTATCCTTCTAGATAAACACAGTGTTCCATTAAAGTTCCAGGACTCTCAAAGTGTTCCATTACAGACAGCAGTGAGACAAAAATGTACAAGCCCGAATTTGAATGCAAAAGCTATACACCAAAATTATTTTAAGTTTATGGGAAATCAATCAAATTAGTTGCAATTAACAAAAAACCAATAACATTAACTAACTAGCAACAAATCATGTGAGGTGCACTGAATGACGCTGCTCACTGTAACTCTACATGTCCTCAAGTCTTATGAAGCAATTACCCACGATTAATCATTTATTCATAATAAATATTACATCATAAAAGTTCATAAGGACTTCAGTAACTAACAACCAGCACTTCTGCAGTGCAAATGTTACAAAAGTCACAAACACATGGAATACCAGCAAATACACAAAAAATTCATATAAATCACGTAAATCAAAATTGGATATTCACTTTACTTTGTCAGTTATTTCAAAATTCTTTTACTTTGTACTGTCTTCACTTAGTTATTTATGAAATGTTGTAGAGCACTAAAATGCACAAAGAACATTAAATTATTCTGTGCCTGATTTCATGCACTATTCGATTCACATTAACTGTACATGTAATTAATTTTCTTTCCATTGAAATAGCTTTACGTTTTTCATTTATGATTGCCTCAGTAATAATGATGAAAAGATAGGACCCTCTTTATGATTAGTGAATTGGAATGATCTGTAGCATCCACAGTGATTATAGTTCAACTAAAATAAAATTTATAGTGTTCAAAGTGCAGAAACTACTCCAGTGGTATGCTGTGTAGATAACTGAAAAGATTGCTGAGTACACGCTGCTCCAAAACGGCTTCCCATGCTTTGAGACTGAGCAGAGCGGTGCCTACTGTGGCTCGTTGAGGTCACTGCTCCCGCTTTCACCCATTCATGGAACAATCGTAAGTAGTTAACCAATGACGGAGATTGTGCCTCGTCCTGCGGTTCCCTGCATGTGCGATACCATTCTCGATGAGAGGCGAAGTGCATCTTCCACATCTACATCCATACTCCGCAAGCCACCTGACGGTGTGTGGCGGAGTGTACTTTGAGTACCTCTATCGGTTCTCCCTTCAATTCCAGTCTCGTATTGTCCGTGGAAAGAAAGATTGTCGGTATGCCTCTATGTGGGCTCTAATCTCTCTGATTTTATTCTCATGGTCTCTTCGCGAAATATACGTTGGAGGGAGCAATATACTGTTTGATTCCTCAGTGAAGGTATGTTCTCGAAACTTCAACAAAAGCCCGTACCGAGCTACTGAGCGTCTCTCCTCCAAAGTCTTCCACTGGAGTTTATCTATCATCTCCGCAACGCTTTCGCGATTACTAAATGATCCTGTGACGAAGCGCGCTGCTCTCTGTTGGATCTTCTCTACCTCTTCTATCAACCCTATCTGGTACGCATCCAACACTGGTGAGCATTACTCAAGCAGTGGGCGAACAAGTGTGCTGCAACCTACTTTCTTTGTTTTCGGATTGCATTTCCTTAGGATTCTTCCAATGAATCTCAGTCTGGCATCTGCTTTACCGACGATCAACTTTATATGATCATTCCACTTTAAATCACTCCTAATGCCTACTCCCAGATAATTAATGGAATTAACTGCTTCCTGTTGCTGACCTGCTATATTGTAGCTAAACGATAAAGGATCTTTCTTTCTATGTATTCACAGCACATTCTTCTTAACACAGTTCTCTGAATGATTTCCTCATTATATTGCGACGCCGTAGCTTGTTGTGACAACAGGTAACATCCAGGAACAGCAGATTATGGTGTCGTGAATTTGAGGAGATCGTCTGTAGTTATTGTTTTGTCTCCGCGATTATTCAGGTTGAGCTTCGAAGCCATATTTAAACTAGTATTGGCGGGTATCGATATAGGAATTAATGTTTAACATGAAGATATGCAGACGGCAAAGTCGTATTTGCTGAAAACGCTTGTAGTCCTTCTTAGAGGAGTTGAATTTAGTTGGAGAAGAAGTTGGTCCGACAATGGATAAAGGATGAGGCATAAAAACTATTCTGAATTTAGTAACCAGAAAAACCAACAGATAATAACATAGAAATACAGGGTGACACACGGGAGATGGACGGTTTTGAGCTGCGTAGTACTAAGGGCACGGTGGTGAGAGGTGGTCGTGGTGGGGATAGTTCTGATCCACACAAGACGCCATTTCATTTACTCACTCACTATGGAGCAGTGGAGCTTGCAACGTCGAGTGTTTGTCTATGACAGTTTCGGGAAAAGTGGTGAGTCTAGTATTGCTACGCAGTGATTGTTTCGTGCGCGGTTTAATGTCGGTCGACATGGAGCTGTTCCGAGCAGCAACACAATCCTCAGATGGGTGTAAAACTTCAGATCAACTGGAAACATACTAGACAAGAAGCATCCTGGCCCGAGACGCAGAGTAACGACACCAGAAAATGTTGAAAGGGTAAGGCAAGCGGCAGTCAGGAGCCCAGGACGGTCAGCTAGACGTCATGCTAGTGAGTTACGAATCAATCGTGAATCGGTTAGACGAATTTTGCATAAAGAATTAAAATTCCATACCTACAAAATGCTCATCGTCAACAACTTAAGGAAACTGATTTTGCTGTACGAGAAGACTTCACTTACAAATGCAAGTGATTTTGGGATCGAATGAAAATGAAATTTTATTGATGAGCGATGAAGTTCATTTTCATTTAAACGGGACAGTGAATAAGCAAAACCTACGTTACTGGGCTCCAGAGCATCCACACCTTATCTACCAGCGTCCTCTACACTCAGAAAAAGTAACAGTCTGGTGTGCTCTTGGCTCTGTTGGCATTATGGGACCTTAATTTTGAAGAGAACGGGGCCACAGTTACTTTTAATTCGGTTCGTTACATTCTTGAAACTAGAACTAAGAAGAAGACGAATCCCTTTAAAACTTGCTTGGTTCCAGCAGAATGGGGCAACATTGCACACCGCAAACACTTCAATGACAGTTCTTAGACGCATGTTTCCTGGCCGGATTATCTCACGTTTTGGCAATGTTCCTTGGCCTCCCAGGTCTCCCAACTTGTCAGTATGTGACTTTTTTCTGTGAGGGTACCATAAGAAATGTGTCTATAACCACAAACCTCGAAATCTGGACGAGTTGAAGAATGCAATCATTCAAGAAATTGCTGCCATCCTTGCAGAGATTTTAGTCCATGTGATGAAGGATTTTGAGAAGAGACTTGAGTCCTGCATTCGAAATAATGGACATCACGTTGACGACATTTTTTTCACAAATAACTTTGTCTACTAAAATGGCAAATAATGAGCTTTGATTTTGTCTAAATAAACATACATTAATTTTAAAGTTGGCTGAGTATTATTTCATTAAAAACTGTCCGCCTCGCGTGTGTCACCCTATATATTGGTTGTGGAATAATAAATTAATGAATTGATCCCAAAAGAATTAAGAGCCGAATAGAAACGACAGTTTCGACATACAGTTGCGATACCCCCATTGTTTACTCGCTTCACTGATATTTACACTTCTCCTTGTTGATGATGGATTGTTCCATCATTAGTAATTTTTGATGACCAAGTTGGTGGAATTCATTAACCATTATGGATTGGGATGCCAGAATTACTTACACAAAACTCACTGGGCTGCGTAAAATTGGTCAGGTATCATGCACAAAAAATACAGCAAAAGGTTTTAATTATTCATATACTGTACTTACGTACCTTCACTGCAGCACAGTAGATGTTCATTTACTGTATATTGGACAATAAAAGACTGGATTATTACACTGATAGATAAATAACACGGCATTTCTGTATTTGTACTCTAACTTTAGATTCGTTTATTATTGTATATACATATACATTATTCCCACGTTTATTTGCTTTACATTTCACTTTTTTCGCCACATATAAAGAAGGGAAAATTGTTTCACTTTCCTGTTCAAAACTGTGTTTTTCTAGGCCATTTTGTTTCATCATACAATAGTTCTAACAAGTTGATAGAATTTGTGTGTGCCGCAAGTTGCATAACGTCGTTTATGCATGCAATGGCTTCTTCAGGCGTATTAATTTTTCTAGAAACATCATTTTCCTCCTCTTCTACTTCCTTTGTTTCGCCTCCATTATCCTCTGTATTGCGGATTTTTATTAAATCTGTTGCTGCAGTGAAAGTGGAGTGAGTTGACAGAAAGTAAGCGCTTCGAATGTAATCATCTAAACTACATAAAATGTTTAGCATTTTCATTAATTCAGCAATTGCTGCTGCATTTTCTAGAACTGCGATGGCCACAGAAGCATCTTGTTCTTGACCCCCAAATCCTTCTTTGTTGAAGCACTTGGTGACAGTTTCAAGTTTTTATTTCCTTTACTGCCAAGCCAGTCCAATTTACTGTCCACGAGAGAAACTGACTGTGCAAGAGCAAACGCACTTTTGGCTTCTTCAACACAAAGAATAAGAGATTACATCAGTAATCCCCTGCAACGCCACTTGAATGTTTAAATAACCCCGTGGTCCATGGGTTGTGTGAGGCTGAGACTGACTGAACCTGGAGGGAACCAAGGCAATTTCACATTTGATAACGTTACTTTTGGATGGCAGGTTGCATTGAGTAGAAAAAGGAGAACTAGGCGATTTCCTTTTTCCATTTTGGCATTGAAAGAGCCCAGCCATTCTTCCATAAGACCACTCACAATCCACGTCTTTTTATTGCTTCGGCATGTGACTGGAAGCCTACTGACTTCTATGTTTTTGAAACAAAACGGTTTTGCGCCTTTCCAATCACCAATGGCTTCTCCATTTCACCTAACATGTTTCCACACAGCAGAACAGCGTGTCTTTCCTCGGACATTTTTCCGCCGGTGCATTTTTCACCTCGAATTACTAGCGATTTTGACGGCAGCGCGCGATAAAACAGTCCCGTTTCATCGTCACTGAACACATATTTTGGGTCATAATTCACAATTAAGTTGGACAGTATTGTCTTCTACGCTGTTGCTACACTTTCCTGCTCATCCATCGCATTCCCACGCACTTCATTCCACACGATGTTGTGCCTAGCTTTCAGACTGTCGAGTCATCCTGTGGCTATCTTAAACTCCGAAATTTAAAGCCTTTTTTTACGACTCTGCAACATGGGTCTAGATAAAGGTAAGTTTTATTCCCGCGCAGTTACGAACCATTCCCACACTTTCTTTCTTCTTCTTCTTTATCATCGCTTTGTCCCACGTCACGTAGGGTCGGCTTTGCTCTTCTGGATCCTTCTCTTCCATAGTACTCTATCCATTGCCTCTTCCTTCTTCCATCCTTTCTCCCTTAGATCCCCGGATATCTTATCCTTCCATCTCATCTTCAGTCTTCCTCTCCTTTTCGCTCCTTCAGTCTTTATATCTTCTACTCTATTTCCGATATACTCTTCCCCTTTTCTCTGTTAAGTGTCCGTACCACCTTAGTCTGCTCTCTTGTATCTTTTTCCCCATGGGTCCCACTTTCACAGCTCCTCTGATAAATTCATTTTTAATCCTGTCCTTCCTTGTTACCCCACACATCCACCCCAGCGTCCTCATTTCCACCACATTCATCATCCTTTCCTGGGCTCTGTGACTGGCCATATCTCTGCCCCGTATATCATAGCAGGCTTTACCACCGACTTGTACACTTTCCCTTTCAACCCAGTGCTCACCTTCTTGTCACACAACACTTCACTCATTTTCCTCCAGTTGTTCCAACCGCAATTTATTCGGTGTTGTATCTCGCTTTCCAGTCCTCCGTCTCTTTGTATGTACAACCCCAAGTATTTAAATTTGCAGACCGATTTCAGCTCATCATCCTGGATGTTGCAAGACCTCATCTGCACATTCTTCAGTGATAAATATTCTGACTTTGTCCTGCTAATTTTCATCCCTCTTTCTTCTAGTGCCTTCCTCCAATCCTCCAGCTTTTCCTCAAGTCTGTCGATGCTCTGCTCACAAAGAACCACATCACCCGCAAACATCATATTCCACGGCGCTTCCTTCTTCACATCTTTCACTAGCACATCCATAATCAGGTCAAAGAGGTAGGGACTAAGTGCAGACCCATGATGTAACCCTACTTTTACTGGAAACTCCTCTGTCATGCCCAAACTACTTCTCACCTGTGTCATTGCTCCTCTGTACATATCCTTCACTAACCTCACATACTTCTCTGGCACACACTGCTCTCTCATGCTTCTCCATTCCCACACAATTTTGTTAATTTCTCTATTTACGGTCTTCTTCGCCTTTCTTTTCATCTGCCCATTCCCTTTCATCCATTTGTCCCGAATCTTATCCTTGCTTCTTAAAGTCTCATAAATTGATGTTTTACCGCTTTTGAAACGCAACATAAGTTCGTGCACAGAGAGTTTTTCTTTCTCACTCGCCTCAGTTACATTGATCTTCTCGTTAAGTGTTAACGACACATACCGTTGTTCAACATCTTGTTACTGTACCTCTTAAAGTGCTACTAGTCAACTGAAACTGCCAGAAACTAATGACCTTGCCGGGTAAAGCCATTGTTTAAAGGAACAATACCCACATCTTTCACTACATACATAGCAGCAGTGTGTTGGTAGATGCGGAACAATGTTCCTGTATGCACTGGCGTGCGTCAGTAATAAGGAAAACGAGAAAGTCGACAAACAGAGCGCTGACGAACGAACCGTTTCCTTTGATGTATTGTAGGCTTCCGACACTGAGCTTAACTTGCTCATTGTTGCACAGAGCGGCGCTGTCTTAGGTCCAGATCAGCAGTGCCGTGCTGCGCTGGACCTCTTTTCTTGGTTTTGCGCCGCTTACCAGAGGTGTTAAAAGTAACGTCCTTGTAGAGTTGTGAATAACTAATGAACTGTAATACAGTAGTACTATATAGGCTTTTTTCCGCATAATACATTGAATTATTAAGTATGTTCTAAGATTTGCAGCCGTTTCCGCGTTAGGCACGTTCCACGTTCCACTTTATACAAAAAAAATCAGCATATAAAAGTGCACAGAAGGCCTCTGGACTGAAATACTTGTACGCTTTGGGCAGATTTCCAAATTACACGTGTCGATTTAAGCAGGTTTTACTGTAGTTTGTTACCATTAAGCTCCCTCTCCGGTTCGTTAAAGAGTCGAGTTGTCATGTATAAAACAAGTTCAAACGTCTGATTACTTTACACATGAGTTAATATGTACTTGACGTGAAGCAAATAAACCATTATGGTTGAAGACACAAAACCGTAGTTATGTCGGTCTTATCAGCTTCCGTAAAATGGGGATACTTAAAACACCAGGATAAACCTAAAAGATTTGCAAGGATTATCTTTTTAATGTTGGCGTCATGGTGTGCGTAACATTATTGCTGGTTTTGTGTGATTCTGGAGAAAGTTGCAATGAGTAGTACTTTTAGCAAGAAATTGGAGTTAGTGAATGAAGTTAGTATCTTCTAGACGTCGATTATGTTGTTGAGGATTTTAGACAGGAAAACCTATTTTTGAAAACTTATTTTCTACAAGACGATGTATGAGCTCCTAGGTGACTTCATGAAAACATAAGCATAACCTCTCTTGTTGCTGATGATTTCGCATTAATAATTCTTTGTTGTCTCACCAGGCTTCTTTGAATTTCTTTTTTTTAAATCCTATGTCTAAAATAAGGTAATTTGGAACAGTTTTATGTTCACTCAGTAACAATCGAGGCCACCAAAGACGAAGGTGGTCACTGTTGCGTTGCTGAGTGCACTACCGTAATAATCTATAATTGAGCTTAAAGATCACTGACAAAAAATCTCAATAATATAATTTTTCAGAATTTCACAAGCTGAATGTGAGTAATTTTATTATAGTGACCCTAAAGTGCGATAGAGGCTCGAAGAAGGAAACTTCAAAGAGGTTTGTTGCTCAAGATAAAAAAAAAATAAAAAAACACTTCGGTGGCTTGTGGCTTACTTTAGGCTTCAACAGAATGCAGCAATTTAAAGCACCTTAGCTGTCACCGTATGTAACAAAATTACTGAAGTGTCAAATAGCTACATTCTTAGATTCCTCAAACTATAGGACAGTAATTAGTCATTTCACGGTTAAATTATTTTGGTGGGTTTTTAAAAACATTTCTACAGTGTTACTACTTAAAGCTGACGTTTTTATCATGTGATCTAAACGACACAAGCGTTTCAAGGAACCCCTTGCCTGCCAGCCGGTGTGGCCGAGCGGTTCAAGGCGCTTCAGTCTGGAACCGCGTGACCGCTACGGTCGCAGTTTCGAATCCTGCCTTGGGCATGGATGTGTGTGATGTCCTTAGGTTAGTTAGGTTTAAGTAGTTCTAAGTTCTAGGGGACTGATAACCTCAGATGTTAAGTCCCATAGTGCTCAGAGCCATTTGAACCTTTTGAACCCCTTGCCTAGGTGTAACTTGAAACACACATTTTCCTACTTTTTTATAGTAGATATTGACCAATAATTTTGTTGTTGTTGTGGTCTTCAGTCCAGAGACTAGTTTGATGCAGCTCTCCATGCTACTCTATCCTGTGCAAGCTTCTTCTTCTCCCTGTTCCTACTGCAACCTACATCCTTATGAATCTATTTAGTGTATTCATCCCTTGGTCTCCCTCTACGATTTTTACGCTCAGTGCTGCTCTCCAATACTAAATTGGTGATCCCTTGATGCCTCAGAATATGCCCTACCAACCGATCCCTTCTTCTAGTCAAGCTGTGCCACAAATTTCTATTCACCCCAGTTCTATTCAATACCTCCTCATTAGTTATGTGATCTACCCATCTAATCTTCAGCATTCTTCTGTAGCACCACATTTCGAAAGCTTCTATTCTCTTTTTGTCTAAACTATTTATCGTCCACGTTTCGCTTTCATACATGGCTACACTCCATACAAATACTTTCAGAAACGACTTCCTGACACTTAAATCTATACTCGTTGTTAACAAATTTCTCTTCCTTAGAAACACTTTCATTGCCATTGCCAGTCTGCATTTTATATCCTCTCTACTTCGATCATCATCAGTTATTTTACTCTCTAAATAGCAAAACTCATTTACTACTTTAAGTGTCTCATTTCCTAATCTAATACCCTCAGCATCACGCGATTTAATTCGAGTACATTCCATTACATTTTGTTACTAATTGGAAAACGCAATTAGTTTGGAATACATTTTATTGTGTTTCCATTCATTTTTGTGATGCAAGATGGCTTCAAAGATCAAAAATATTTCAAGCAACCCCAAAAGACTGTTCCCATTAATCACCCATTAATTAATGAAAGAGTTTAGAAGGGGATTGAAATTATGTTTAAAGTTTGTTGTAAGTCGCTAACTGTCTTCATCATCAAAAATTTTGGATGGGTATAGTCTGGATAATTTGGGATAGTTTCTCACGCGTCTCAGTGTTAAGACGTCATATCTCATGAAGTGTGTGTCATACAGTGACATAAAGTTGCAGGTACATTTAGTGGTATATGCAGATACTGTCTGTAAAGTGTCTAGCGACTAGAGTTAGTAGTAAAGAAGTAATAAATTAAAATGTCATGCATGATGCTGAAGCTTTACTGTAAGCATCGAAAATGTTGTAAGGGATAAGCCTTTTTCGTTTCGGTATTTTGTGGGCGTGTTACCGAGAGGTTTGAAATTATGTGTAAATTTTGTTGGAAGTCGCTATTCCCAAATACTAAATGAATATAATCTGAGTAGTTTGTAGGCCTATGCCAAGAGTTGTGCTGCCTCAAGACATATTCACAATTTCTAGCTTCAATACGTCTCAATTTGTTGAAACTTTAGCATAAGATTATTTGTCTTTGTGAGTAGATTATAACAGAATTTTAAATCTTTACATTCGGTCCATAATTGTACGAAATACTGACATTCAAATTTTTGTTCCCCTTGGAAGTCTTCATACAGGCAACTTAGAACTGGATTCAAGTGATCGGATGGGATACTGAAATCCTTTGTCAAAAGGTATTATAGCACTGCAGTAACAAAATAATGCCACGATATTCGAATAAAACTTATGTCTGCTTGAATGCTTCAGTCTTCGACAACTTTCCCTACTGTTCAATATTCTTCCGATATTCTGTACACTACTTGGCTTTCGTTGGAATACTTGCTTCGACCGAGTGTTCGTAACCGTGCACATCATTTAGTAGCCTGCAACACCTGTCACTCTGGGGCCCCCTCAAAAACATGCTACCGCATAACTCACACTTAACATATGTTGTAGTTATTCGTTGACATAACGCTCGAGATTCAGGAACGATGACCCCACGCAACACATCTCATATCAACATTTACATCTAAACTACACAAGCCACTGCGTGGTGTATGGGGTGAGTACCTGATACACTAAAACTATTTTCCTTCCTTCTATGCTAGTCACGGAAGGCGTTTGTAAACGCCCAAACGTCTCTAAGTCTGCCTTTGTCGTCGTAACGTGCGGTGTGGGTTGGAGGAAGAAGTCTATTTATTGACTCGGAACTATAGTTTTGAACAGTGCACAACGTCTTACAGCGAGCAATACTCAAGAATTTGTCGGTTGAAGGTTTTGTTGGTGACTGCTTTCGCGGCCGATTTTTTTCTTAGGATTATTTCCACAAATGTGAAACTGGGACCTGCCATACATATAGTTAGACAGATACTACAGCTACATCTGCTATCTCCAAGCCAGTGTGCAGTGCATGGCGGACAGTATATATTGCCAATGTTATCGCTTTTCTGTCCTATTCCCTTCACTTATTGAGTGCCTCTGTACATGACCTAAACCCTCTTATCTTGATCTCACGATTCCTACATGAAGTAGGTATTGTTGGTACCATAGTTGTTCCACAGCATTTGTCGGACGTAGGATCTCTAAATTTACCCAACAGGTTTTTGAGAAACTACATCATTCTTTTTTTTCCAAGAGTTCCTTTTAATTCCGCAACAATTTTTGTTACACTTTTCTCTTTTGTTACACTATCTCTGAATTTACGGTATACTGTATCATAATTTATCAAATTAGCTTAAGAGTGTTTTACCATTTTCCACTATCAAAGAATTTAATTATCAGAATTTTAACAAGATGTGGAAACTTCTTGTATAAAGGTTTGCTTTTGAAGTTTCCAGAAGTACACCGGGTTCTTGGGGTTTATACAATATTAATTTACTTCATCCAGTTTTTCTTTCAACATTTTCTGATTACAAATTCATGGTGATAGTAAATCTCCAGGAACCGTTTTCTTCACAGTGTGTGGAATGGGAGGGTGCAGGGGAGGAGGGGAGAGGGAGGGTGGAAGGAAGGGATGGTGGTTGGGGCAAAGAGATGAGGGAGAGGCAGTGGGAAGAGGGATGGGTAGATAGGGAAGGGGGTGATGGGGAGAAACGACATGCAGGAATTTCTAAACTAGGTATAAAGAGCATATAATAAGCTGGAAGTACGAAAATGGCATTCTAACTTTGCTGAACATGTGATAAAAATGGATATGAACCATCAAACATGGAACTGGACATAAAAATTTTTGAGTTAACAACTACAACAAGAAACTCCTGCCACGATAGGAAAACTTCTTAACACATGGAGCCCTCTCAATGAAAAAGCGAGTAATTAATGACCCAGCCAATGTTAGGAATAACTCACTTAGCCACCTGAAGAATGACACTCAGATATGTAAAACATAACCAGACTAATTTATTAATTTATTAAGGGGAGGGAAATGGAGTGTTATGGTGAGGCAGCAGTAGGAAAGGCAGAGAGACGGATAGGAGTGGGAGGGGGAAGGGTGAGGGAGGGGCAGGGGGAAGGAGAGTGACAGGGTGATGTGAGATGGAAGGGGGTGGGGAACGGTTGGGAGAGGGAGGGAGGGGAAGTTAGGAAGTGAGGGGGGGGGGGGTAGGAAATGAGGAGGAGTGAACAACACTGGGGCCAGCAGTCTGTGATGCTCTCAGCCACAGACTGATGTCAGGACACTAGTCTGTAGATTTCAGGGGTGAGAGATCTGTAAAGGAAGTCCTGCCATGAGTAGATGCTGAAGGAGAACGCTGCTTTTTCATTCAGCTGTGGGGTTTAATGGCGTTAGATGATGCTCCAGGAACCATAAGAGGGAAGGGTCTTTTTCCCCAGTGGTCTAGTTTACTTACACAATTAGATGTCAGTGCCAATGGAACAGAGATAGTAAACACTCAAGGTACTGCTGATGATTGAGCCACACTGGTAGCAAAATTCAAAATCATTGCGAAAGGATTTAAACGACCTACTTTTTCCGATCTTCAAAATATGAGAGGCGATCAGAGGTCTTAAGATCCTGGTTTTCTGTTTCTTAATTAGGATATGAGACTTTGAAGATTGACACAGACAAGTAGTGGCTCACATGGTGAGGTTTCTAAGGGGACATCCACTGTCTCCACATAGTGGATCATATATACACTGGGGAAAAATACAGGGTGTTCAGATATTCCCATTACAAAATGATAGGACTTGTAGAGGGGAAAGAGTACATGGTATTTTTAATAGTAAACTTTGAATAGGAACCCATATACGGAAATGAACCATTTCTGTTATACAACAGTTTCAGTTCAGATGTGTAATGCTTTGATGTCTGCTGAGGGAAAGAGAATAACCATAAAGTTGCTGGTCCTGGAATGAAACAGGGCAGACAGAATGGCATATACTGTGTCAGACAGTCAACTGATGTCACTTAATGTCTACCTTGCTCTAAGACAGAGGAAGATCTGCTGGCACAAGTTCTGGCCACTGCACTAGAAATTGAAGAGACACGAGTTGGGGTGGTGAGTGTTGTACCAGAATATGCTTCATATGTACAATGTCTGTCACAATGTGGGTGGCTGCTACATCAAGCCGCTGTTGTAATGGATCAGCACAGTTCTGTAAGTAAGCATGCAGTTTTTTTTAAATAATGAAAGCAGGTAAACACCTGGCTTGATGACTATTCTCTGGGATCCCCATACCTCCAAACAGACAGGCAGCTGCTCCTTGGCAAATTCAGGGAGATAACAGCATGGACATCAGAAGCAAATTTCTTCTAGAGTCAAGGTGTTACCATAATAAGGGTACCTGATAACACTCCACATGGACTGGCTACCCTGTTGGGTATGAGGCAACATTCCTTGCATGGCCGGGGCTTCAGTAAAGATGTTGAAAAAGTGGAAGTCATACCCAAATGTGTTGAATGAACATGAGGTACTGTAAAATAAAGAAACAAAGTTAGGAGGGAGTTAGTTTCCACAGTTTGATTGATTTTGGTTTTCTCCCATGGCTTGCCCAAGGTTGGAAATTTCTTAAGGTCACAGTAATTGACACTGAAGAATTCCGGTTGTTCTGTAGAGACTGCCTGAGCTTTGTAATCACCAGGTGATAATTTACTACTTTTTATGATGCCTTAATGCCACCTGCAACAAATGAGATCTTTTCACATAGGCATCACACTGGCATACCAGTGTCCATGTGGCTTGATGGCCCTTTCCTGGAGTCCCACTGCCACCCAAATGGACAAGCCATAACTTCTTAGCATGTGCAAGGTGGTAACTGCTCAGGCATCTGTAGTGTGTTCCCTTCATATTCAGGGGGCTACCATGGTATGGGTACCTGACAACCGCCCCCCCCCCCATATGGTCTGGCTACCTAAATGGGTATTGGGCAAAGTTGTCCCCATGGGCTACACTTCCGTAAAAATTTTAAGTTGGTAGTCAAACCCCAATAAGTGGGCGAAACATGAGTTATCCACAATAGGTGGCGTAAAATAAGGAAACAAAGTGGGGGAAGCCATTGATGATGTCCTACCAGTAAGATAGGTTGTCAGCAAGAAATCTGTCTTAGAGAACAATTCTGAAAAAGGATGTAATCAGAGGATAAGAGTGCAATGAAAAGCAATGGCTTGAGGCCCTATGCTCACCATATAAATGTTCACAAAAGAGTTGTCCGCATTATACAGAAAACCAAGGATGTGGGTGAGGGGAAATAGTAAGACCTGATGGAATGTAAATAATTTAAGGAGTAAAGGTAACAACTCACCAATTAAACAAGACTAAGATCCTTGCTAAATTTTGGATAAAACCTCCTTTAGAGCTATAGAATATGCATATGTATAAAAACACACATACCTGTACATTTTCCCAGATGACTACATTGTGCTGGCACCTGAAATGTCACTCGCAGTTCTAAATCTACATATACATGGATAATTTGCAAATCACATTTAAGTGTCTGGCAGATGGTTCATTGAACCACCTTCACAATTCTCTATTATTCCAATCTCGTGTAGCACGCATAAAGAATGAACACCTATACTTTTCCATTTGAGCTCTGATTTCCCATATTTTATCATGGTGATTGTTTCTCCCTATGTAGGTCGGTGTCAACAAAATATTTTCGCATCCTGAGGAGAAAGTTGGTGATTGGAATTTCATGAGAATACTGCTTCATAGCAAAAAATGCTTTTGTTTTAATGATGTCCATCCCAAATCCTGTATCGTTTCAGTTGTCACTCTCTCCCCTATTTTGCATTAATACAAAATGTGCTGCCTTACTTTGAACTTTTTCAATGTACTCTGTCAATCCTATCTGGTAAGGATCCCACACCATGGAGCAGTATTCTGTAGGAGTAATTTCACTACATATACTGTGATTGACCACTTTTATTGTACCACACAAACACAATAGATACATACGTTAAAGTGGGAAACAAACACTGGTTGTTTCCTCCAAAGAACCTCACTCGCAAAGAGAATCTTTCAGTGTCCTGTCGACTACCAACTTGTCACTCCCAGCCCCCCCCCCCTCCTTCCTGAAGTGCGGAGCACCTGGTATGGTGGGGTAATTAAACTTCACTTCTCAGCCTGCCCGAGTGCGGATAGTGCGGGTGTGGGTGCTGCTTGATGATCCGCTGCTGCATTAGGTCTCCTGGTGTGGAGCTCCGGTGGGTCACAGCTGTCTGGCTCTGCAGAAGGTGTGGGTTCATTGCGAGTTGTGTCTGAAGTTGTCTGTGAGACTGTAGTCGGTGCTGTCATTGTCCAAGTGGGTTTTACCCACTCAATGGAAACCTCGGTCGGCTTTCCCTGTAGGAGGATATCCATTGTGTGTGTGTCCTGTCCTAGCACTTGGTATGTTCCAGTGTATGGTGGCTGTAACGAATGATGTACCAGGTCTGTGCGGAGCATGATGTGGGAACAAGTATCGAGGGACTTGTGTATGAACTCTGGATGTGTGCCGTGCTGAGATGTCGGGGCTGCATGTAACATCTCTGCCTGCTTCCTCATTTGTTGCAAGAGGTGGGGTAGTTGTGTGTCATGTGGGAGAGGAGCTGGTGCAAGGAATTCTGCTGGAACACGGAGTGGTTCTCCATATACCAACTCTGCCACGGAACAATTGATGTCTGTTTTTAATGTGGTCCATAACCCCAACAAAACCAATGGCAACGCTTGAGTCCATGAGTCCTCGTGGCACATCAGGGCAGCCTTTAAAGTCCGGTGCCACCTTTCCATCAAACCGTTACTGGCCGGGTGGTAGCTAGTAGTCCGGTTTCGTTGGAAGCCGCAGACTTTCGACGGTTGTTGGAACAGTGTCAACTCGTACTGACGTCCTTGGTCAGTGGTAACGAAAAATGGGCACCCAAAACGAGCCACCCAAGTTTCCAAGAATGCCTGTGCAGTAGTCTCTTCAGAAATGTCCCTGACTGGTGTAGCCTCTGCCCACCATGTGCAACGATCCACTGCCAAAACAAGTACCTGCAACCTTCTGAAGGGGCGAGGGGTCCAACCAAGTCAATGTGTACACGCCCAAAAGGTGCCGTTGGGGTTGGGAATTGTCCTACTGGAGCGTGAACATGGCATCCCACTTTGCTACCTTGACACTGACAGCAGTTGCGGGCCCATTCCCATGTATCTTTCTTGATTGTAGGCCACACAAAATGGTCTGTCACTAACTTCACTCAGGCATTGGTTCCCGGGTGTGCCAGGTTGTGACTGCTGTCCAATATCTTTTGTCGGAACTGGGGGTTGATGTATGGGCGTGGTCTAACCAAGGAGTTTTCGCACCATACCTTAAATGGGCTGCAGGGGGCGTCCACAGGTTGTAAACGTAGGCCAGAGGACGGGTCCACCAACAAGGACTGCAGCTGTGCATCTGAAGCCTGTGCCCTTGCCAATTCAGAATAATCCAACATTGGACTTAACCCATTAATACGTGAGAAATTATCTGCCACATTGTTGGCACCATGGATGTTACGCGCGTCTGTCGAAAACTGGCATATAAACTCTATATGGCGGGCCTGGAGGGGGGAACATGAATTGCTGACTTTGTAGAAAGCTGCCATGGTAGTGTACGCAACAACTCCAGCTTCTCTGGCAGTGGTAAAATGCCCTGAGCTGACACTTTATAACACAGGAAGGTTACCACGGGTTCCCCAAACACGCACTTGTCCTTGTCAAGTGTTATTCCATGAGCACTAAGCCTGCCTTGCACCTCGCTTACGTGTTTCTGATGGTCAGAAACATTCCCTGAAAACACCAGAATCTCGTCTAAATAGGCGAAACAATATGGCAGCCCTCTTAGCACACTGTCTAGAAACCGTTGCCATGTTTGGGCAGCATTTTTCAGCCCAAATGGCATCACCAAAAATTGAAACAGCCCGAATGGGGTTGTCACTGCAGTCTTTGGTATGTCCTGCTCTGTCATTGGTATCTAATTATAAGCCTTACGGCAATCCAAAACACTGAATATGGTTGCCCCGGCCAGTGAATGGGTGAAATCCTGTATATGTGGTACAGGGTATCTGTCTGGAACAGTTCGGGCATTCAGAGCTTGATAATCACCACACGGGCGCCATGACCCATTCTTTTTATGGGCGAGGTGCAGAGGAGAGGACCATGGACTGTTGGATGGCTGTATAGTTCCTTCATGTAGCATCTCGTTGAAAATGGCCCTGGTTTCCCGCAAGCGATCAGGTGCAAGCCTGCGAACATGTGAGGAGACTGGAGGACCTGGAGTTGTACGGATATGGTGCACTGTCTCATGCTTCGCCCTGCTCTTTCTTGTACCATGTTGTGGTTTGGGTGTCGCCTTCGCAGTTGAAACAGCAGGAGCCTGTTGTTGTGTCGTCAACTGTTTTGGTGTCATTTGAGCCATCTGCAGGTCAGATTCCTTCGTTGCTAGGGTGTCCTCCCAGGTGGGTGCACTACCCTTTGGCATGCGTGAGAGGTCAGATGTCCTTCTGTTCCTGGAATAACCCATCCATTGGCAGAATGGACGAGTTGTGACTTGCGTAAATCCACGGACAATGCATGTTTTGCCTGGAAATCGGCACCTAGTATAGGTTGGTCGATATCGGCCATAACGAAGTCCAGTTGCATTTTTCTGGTAGACCAATGTCCACTGCCAGTGTTTTCTGTCCATATCTGTGGGTGACTGAATCGTTGACTGCTTTCAAAGTGGTCTCTGCAGTGCATTTGTCCGCAGGGAAGAAAGTTACAGGCAGAGTACTGACATCTGAGCCGGTGTCAACCAAGAACATCCATCCTGTAGAGCGATCAGGAATGAAAAGTCTTTGTGAAGCTGCATACCTTACAGCTGTGGGAGAAGTCAATACGCATAACGTAGGCTGGTGCTGAAATGGGGGTGTTCTCCTTCCATGCGTCTATGAGTTTAGGCGCAGCTGCTTGTTGTCACGGTCGGCTGCACCTAAAGCATGGCATGGGGTACATTTGGGTGCAAGCACAGCTCCTTACACTTTGTAGCTTGCGTGCCGCAACGGTGGTGGAACCAGCAATAACCGGTGCCGTTGTTTGCATGACGCGGCGGGCGAGTCGGCTGGCGACGACGTGTGTGTGTGTGTGTGTGTGTGTGTGTGTGTGTGTCAGCCACCACAATGTCATATGGCTCTAGCCGCTGCAGCTGGGCGGTCAGCTGATCAATGGCAGCGTGGAGGGATCGAAAATCGTCGGTTACGTCCAGCACTCGTTGGCCAAGGTGGTTGCGGCGGGGGCCACTGTGGCACTCGAGTCAAGCAGGCAGTGCGCTCTATCGGCCACTTGCAGCAACTCGCTTAATGGCCAGCCCTCGTAAGCAACTAAGGTTAAGCACACCTGCGGAGGTAACTGCTGTTGCCATATGTGCACAAGTAATGTGTCTGAGAACACGGAAGGGTCCACCATAGCACGTAAATGCCAGTAAAAGTCTGAAGGCGACCTGTCACCGCGTTTCTCGTGTGTTATCCGCTGGCCCACAGGTTTTGTACAAGGCGAAATTAAAGCCATCTTAGAGTGCCGTAGGCTTGTTGTGGTGGGGGTTGCATAATTATATCCGATACCACTGACGACACATGTTGATCCAGATTGCATATCACTAGCGTGAACTGTTCAAAACCGTCGACTATTTGTTGCTGCACGAAAATGTTCTCCATAATACCGAACCAAATTTCCGGACGTTCAGGAATGAAAGGTGGGGGCCGAATTTGTAACCGTGATGCAGGTGGGCCACGATAACCGGCAAACGGAAAGTTTGAAACTCGTGGGAGCGGTACTGAGGCGTGTGATGAAAACGCGAGCACATTTGGTCTGATATCAGCGTGTCCTGCGGGCTGGTTGTGCGAGGCAATATCCTGTGGCGGCGGCGCGGGACCCACCAGCTCATGCGGCGTGGTTGGAAACGTAACGTCGTGGACGAAACCGGTTTGAGATGTAGGCATCTGTGGCACTGTGAACTGAGGATATTGCTGCATCGTGTCGAGCTCCTTCTTGATATTCTGGATGACGCCATTGATGTCGCGGAAGAGGTTCTGTGCAGACAACATGTCGATACGAAACGTTGCGGAAAATATCTAAAGAAACTTGTGTCCTGTCACACCACTTAGTTACAGGATCACCACTTATGGTAGGAGTAATTTCACTACATAAAGGAAAACACTTGTGTGGATTTTATACTGTGAATGACCACTTTTACTCTACCGCACAAACACAATGGATACAAACGTTAAAGTGGGAAATGAACACTGGATGTTTCCTCCAAAAAACCTCGCTCACAAAGAGAATCTTCAGTGTCCTGTCGATTACCGACTTGTCACTCCCACAATTCTAAAAGAGAACGGAGAAATATAGTGTAGGCAGTTTCCTTAGTAGATATGTTACATTTTCTGAGTGACCTAACAGAAATCGAAGACTTTCCGTCAATTACTATGAACTGTGACCTCTCTGACAGGAAATCACAAATCCAGTCACATAAATGAGATGATAGTCCATAAGCACGTAATTTCACTACAAGCCACTTGTGTGGTATAGTGACAAAAGCCTTCCGGAAATCGAGAAATACGGAACCAATTTGAAATCCCTTGTCAACAGCACTCAACACTTCATGCAAGGAAAGAGCTAATTGTGTTTCACAAGAACGATGTTTTCTAAATCCGTGTTGACTGTGTGTCAATAGACTGTTTTCTTCGAGGCAATTCATAATTTTTGAACAAAATATATGTTCCAAAATCCTGCTGCATATCGACGTTAATGGTATGTTTGTAATTTAGAGAATTACTCCTACTACTTTCCATGAATATTGGTGTGACCTGTGCAACTCTCCGGTCCTTGGGTACGGATTTTTCGTAGAGCGACCGGTTGTATATGATTTGTAAGTATGGAGCTATTGCATCAGCGTAATCTCAAAGGAAGCTAACTGGCATACAGTCTGGACCAGAAGACCTGCTTTTATTAAGTGATTTACGTTGCTTCAATACTCCAACGATATCAACTTCTACGTTACTCACGTTGGCAGTTGTTCTTGATTCGAATTCTGGACAATTTACTTCGTCTTCTTTTGTGAAAGCATTTCGGAAGGCTGTATTTAGTAACTCTGCTTTGGCAGTACTGTCTTCGATGGTATCTCGCCATTGCTATCGCAGAGAGACGGTATTGATTGATTGTGTCTTGCTGCTATCGTACCTCGCAGGGATTTTCTGCCAGGTTTCGAGACAAACTTTCGTTGTCGAATCTATTATAAGCATCTCGCATTCAAGTCAGCGCCAAATCTCGAGCTTCTGTAGAAGATCACCAATCTTGGAGATTTTGCTTCTGTTTCAATTTGCCGGTGTTTTTTTCGTTGTTTCTGCAACAGTGTTCTGACCCATTTTGTGTACAAAGGAGGATCAGCTCCGTCGTTTGTTAATTTATTTGGTGCAAATCTCTAAATTGCTGCTGATACTATTTCTTTGAATTCATGCAACATCTGATCTACACTTATATTACTTTGCAAGGATTGGAGATTGTCTCTCAGGAAGACGTTAAGTGAATTTTTATCTGCTTTTTTTAATAGGAATATTTTTCGTTTGTTTTTGGATGATTTGGGGTTAGAATATTCAGTATGACTGCTCGTTATTGACTCAGGAATATTTGATGCTAAGAGGTCAAGTGTATTTTCACAACCGTTTTCTATTCGCATGGGCTCATGAACTAAATGCTTGAAATAATTTTCAGATCGTGCATTTAGAACAATATCGGATGATGTTTTATGTGTACCACCGGAAATAAACATGCATTTTTGTCAACATATCGAGGGTAAATTAAAGTCACCACCAACTATAATTGTGAGAGTCGGGTATGTGTTTGAAATCAAACTCCAGTTTTCTTTGAACTTTTCAGCAATTGTATCATCTGAATTGCGAGGTCAGTAAAAGGATCCAATTATTATTTTATTCTGGTTGCCAACAATGACCTCTGCCCATACAATTTCACAGGAACAAGATAACAAAGTTTTCAGTTTGAATCTGGTAAGTTGCATTAGGCCTATATTAAGACAATGACCTCCAAATCTGAGAAAAGTGAGTGATTCCAATGAAGAATGTACTTAGCTTTCATCGAGTACATATCATATGCAATTTATTTTATTTATTTGTTTAATGCCCATATTATCACATTCTTTATATTGGACTTGTCAAGACACAGAACAGTATAAAATATCACATATTTACATCATGTACAAAATCTTATCATTGTTTATCAACACATGTAACACTGTTCTGCTTAATTTGATTATAAAATTATATACGTACATACATACGGATAGAATAAAAGCTAGCAAAACCCCATGGTTGATTTTACAAAAGCTATTTAACACCAGTAGTTTAGTTAACTAGGCATAGTAACATATGGCACAAAATCTATGTGCATAATTAGATGCATGCATGGACAAAAGAAGTTTGATTGTATGTAGGAATGGTTGATAATTACGAATTTTTGTTTAGAGACTTATGAAGTGGACCTACAGCTTTGAGCAAAATTCGACATATTCATTAATACTGTAGAAGCTGTTGTTTATTAGTAGGTTCTTAGTTCTTTTTTGAATGTATTTATGTTTGGTATATTTTAGATGCTATTTGGCAATGCACTGTACAGAACTTTTGGTTTGTAAACAGCACTGTCCCGATATATTGATTTTCTGTTCACATCCCTATGATAGTCATCTCTGTTCCTTGTTTGATAATTGTGGATCTCACTGTTCAAAGTGAAACTTGATGGTTTTTAATGAAGATGATGCTTTCAGTTATAAATGTAGATGGTAAGGTCATGATTTTTAGTTCCTTACATGGTGCTCTGTAAGCAACATCACTTATTAACTTTACAGCTTTCCTTTGGAGCTTAAAAGATGGCTTTGCAAAAGAGGTATTTCCCCAGAACGCTATACCATACTTGAATAGACTACACATGTATGCGTAATAAGCACTTAACACTGCTTTGGTATTGCAGCAATCCTTAAGCACTCTTTATATATAACAGTACTTGCTTAATTTTTTGTATAAGCATTTCTACATGTTTTTCCCATCTTACATACTCATCCACCCATAATCTCAAAAATTTTACGTGATTCTTTTGGTGAATTTGGCTATTTGATAATGTGAATTTTACATTGGTAGTATTTTTGTTCTTAATGTGGCTGAAATTCATCCATACAATTTTCTTCTAATTGACAACTAGACAGTTATATTTAAACCATTTTTCTACCATTTCTACTGTTTTGTTGATTTTTTGCTGCATGTCATAATCATTATTCACTTCAGTAGTGAAGCTGGTATCATCAGCAAATAATATGGTATCAGCTGCTGAAAACTGTTGTGGTAAGTCATTAATAAAAATCAAGAATAACAATGGTCCCAGTACCGAGCCCTGGGCACCCCATAATTAACTCTCTTATATTCAGAATGGTACACATTTCCATCCTGAGAAATTTGTACTACTTGTTTCCTATCAGTTAAATATGACTATCACCACTCGTAGGAAATAGCACGGACACCATAGTTATACAGTTTTAACAGCAGTAGATTATGATTTATAAGATGAAACAGTTTAGAAAGGTCCATTTACAAGAATTTTATTTTTGGTTAGGAAGTCTAGCAATCTGTTGTGCATTATTTTTTCAATTATTTTCCAAAATACAGACAATAATGATAGTGGTCTGAAACTTTTAATGTCAAACTTGTCACCACTTTTATAAACTGGTATTTCTGTTGACTGCTTAAGTGTACTTTGAAACACACCAGTTTAGAAGGTGTCATTAATTATCTCCACAAGTTGGGAGACAACATTATCCATACTATATTTAATAATTTTGTCGGGGATACCATGAAATCTGTGGGTCATTTTACTCTTTAGTTTGCTGACAGCCATTTGTACTTCTTTGTGTGTTACGGGATATAGGTACATTGTCCTTTCATTTATTGGAGTTATTATCTTTGTCTTTGGATTATATTTAGTGGTGAAATGCATTGTTGATTGCTCCATGATCCAATTCTCTTTAGTCAATGTATTGTATAATAGGTTCTTGTGAAACTTCAAATAAAATGATCAATGTATTATTCAGTTAATGACTTCCATTTTTTCTGCTGGTAGACTCATAGAAACAAAACGTTTCACAATGGCAGCCACAACTGCATAATACTTGACATAGAAAGGCACATTACAAACATGTCTGGTCAGCATTAGAGCAAAACACCAACTACATTTTTGTGTCTCAGTGTCCAAAATAGCTGACTTATTCCTGATACCACAGGGTTGATTACAGTCAACCCTACTTATGCAAACAGTGGAAAACAATAATTATGATGAAATGGATCAGATGTTATGTATTTTCAAGAAAAAATTCCATTATTTATGGAATTAAATTTTTGCATTTAATAGTAAAGGCAATTTGAATGTTTTGAAACATACTTGCCCAATATATGTTTTAAAGTGTTTTTGTCAAAACATGTCTTTCTGTCTTTTTAAGTATTAAATTAAAAATGTAAAAATCCAAACAAAAATCTGTTATTAACAATATTGTAAGCTGTGTGTGTTTTGAAATTATTAATTGCAATGAAGAAATAATCAGTCTTGATCACAAAAAACAAAAGGTGTTTTATTAATGGATACCTGTTTCAGTTGACACAGATCTTCAGACCATGACATTTCTGAAAATTTAATGTAAGTTTTCTTGGAAGGAGATTGGGAACTTTTAAACACATAAACAGTATACAGAAAAGACAATACAAATTGCAATAAAATACTAAAATATTTATACCCTCCAGTAATCTACAGGGAGACTGAGTCAAGCCAATCTGTTTGCCACAAGGCCAAATTGTCAACTACTGAAAAGCACAACAGTGCTGTGAGTTAAAGGCAAAGCTCTGTCTACTATACAGCAAGCACCAACAAGAAGAAAACGAAATGGGAATGTATGTAAATACATTGAAAATATAAATGAGTAGTTAAAAAAAATCAAAAAATGCTCATAAGTGTGTTGAAGTACATCATTACTAATTGTCAGACTGACTAAACATTTGTAATAAAATAACTGGAGAATGAAAAGGATAATCAATAGAAATCAACTACTGCAAAGGGAATTGTCACCTAGGGGAATGAGTGGAAATAATAGACAGTAATGTCTTTGTTAGAGATTGTAGTGAACTAGACGTCAGTGCAAAGATGTATTCAAATGACACCACCAGTCACCATGAAGATGAGTGCCTAGAGTCCACTGATGAAATATTTCCATGGTAGGGCTAATATCCATTCAAAGATATACTGACAGCAGATCCGTCACAATGGAGAGAAGCAGCCAAGAGTCCACTGATGTAACATATCTGCAGCAGGGAAGACATCCATCTGAAAATGTGCCCATAGAGGACACGTTCATACACCATAAAGACAAAATCTTCACAATGAGCCAATGTCGTAATTGTGCCCTTAGAAATAACTGGCCTCAAACTCAATAATAAACATACCGTCTGCTGCTAGGTAATGGTTTACTCAATGACATGGCACCATGAGATGCCATCAGTCATCATGGAGATGAAAGGTATCACAGATTATTAACCTGCCCTTCAGTATATCCTCTCTTCTCGTTACCCACCAGGCCTCAACCTACGCTAATTTCAAGTTGCCGCCGCTCATACCTCATCTGTCATTCAACAACATCTTTGCCTCTGTTCTTCCGCCTCGACTGACATCTCTGCCCAAACTCTTTGCCTTTACAAATGTCTCCTTGTGTCTGTGTATGTGCGGATGGATATGTGTGTGTGTGCTAGTGTATACCTGTCCTTTTCCCCCCTAAGGTATGTCTTTCCACTCCCAGGATTGGAATGACTCCTTACCCTCTCCCTTAAAACCCACATCCTTTCGTCTTTCCCTCTCCTTCCCTCTTTCCTGATGAAGCAACCGTTGGCTGCAAAAGCTTGAATTTTGTTTGTATATTTGTGTTTGTTTGTGTGTCTATCAACATGCAAGCACTTTCGTTTGGTAAGTCCTATCAGATTATTGACTTAGGATGATAACATAAGTAAAATTCTAGTAAAACATCGTACCATATAGCCAGCTATAAGCTGATGCCGTTTTATAAAATAATTAACCAGTAACTGATCAGAAAAAAATTAATAGTTTATTGACTGTCAGTTGTACAGGGTGGGGTACATAAAAGTGGCCCAAAGAGCAGGTCTAGGTGAGTATTTGTCTGCATGATGACCATGACATGCCGGTCCCTTGCGACAGGCATTGGGTTGATTTGGTTGGACTCTGAATCATTTTCTCATGAACTACAGGGACATTTGCTGATGCATGAGCTCATTTTGAAATGATATCGGATTGTATTTGATATCATTTCTTCACTACGCATAGCATGCATTCTTCCCTGGGACTTCGACACCATTAAACTTCTCAGCAAACAACTGACCACACCATTTCCATGACTTTGTTCTCACACAACTTTTGCACAATGAACACCCACTCCTCCAATGTGAGTAACATCATCCCGTTTGCACTGCTCCACTCACAATGATAATGCCCACACTATGCTATGAACTGGTGTGGGTCATGTGGTGGGCATACACATAATGTGCATGTCACAGGGTGTGGTTATATGCAGACATCAAATGCTACATGATGACAACATCAGGATTTTTTTAAATACTAAAAGAACCAAATGGAGTAATTTTTTATAACAAGTTGTCAAATAGACAGTAGAATTGTTTATCTTTTAAATCCTGAGGTAACTGATGTTTCCCCTGTCAGAACATCTTTCTATGGGCATCTGCCCTGCCACAGATGTGTTTCATTGGTGGACTCTAGGCCACTCATCTCCATGGGGACCGGTGCCATCCTTTGTTGGTACATCTTTCAACGGATGTCTACCCAACCATGGATGCATTTCATCAGCGGACTCGAGGCTGCTTGTCTTCATAGAAACTGGTTGTGCCATTTGAATACATCTTTGCATTAATATCTAATTTCCTAAAGTATTTGACAATGGTTTTACAGTCTACTATTTTCATGTATTGTCCATAGGAGGCATTTGCCTATACAGTACCCAAGTATTATTGGTTATCCTTTCTATTCTTCTGTTATTCTGTTACAAGTATTGAGTGTGTCAGACAATTAATACTGATTTATTTGAACATATTTACATATATATTTCAATTTTTTAAACTACTCACCTATTTTTCAATGTGCTTACATATATAACCATTGAATTTCCTTCTCACTGGTGCCTCCAGTGATCATGCACTATATGACAGGTGGGACTTCGCCTTTATAAGTCTTAGTGCTTTTACACTAATCTGTTGTTGGTGAATGAACCTTCCAGCAGACAGTATGGCCCCACTCAGTGTGTCTGTGGATCACTAAAGGGAATGAGTACTTTTCTACTTTATTATTATTTTTATTGGCTTTTAAGTATACTGCTTATGTATTGAAAATTTTCCAATCTGTCTCTAAGAAAATTTATCTTAACTTTTCAGATATGTTGTATGGTCTGAAGAAGATCTATCTAGGTTCGAACCAGACACCATTAATAGTACATCATCTGTTTTTGTGATCAAAACTGTTTATTTTGTCACAATTTAATTTAGATCACTGTTGTTCTATATACACTATCAAAACCTGAACTTCATATTTCAATAACAACTCAATCCAGCAAGTTTGACATGAAATGAAGTGAAATGTAATCTGGACACTCTGCTTTCTAAGCTTCCTGATGGACTATAAATTTTTAGAAAGTTAATTATTTTTTTTAATAAGACAATTTGCAATTTGTGTTCCTGTACTGATTCAATGACCTTCATGTTCCTTATACTTACAGTGGTTGTTATCAAACTAAAATGAATGTTATTCTTACTTAAATTGCTTTACAGTGCATTGGTTTTGGATATTTATATATTGCAATATTGTCTGTAATTATAGCCATTCAACAAACTTTGTTTCCTTTGCTAATTGTAAGAATATAAATCAAATATTATAATACTGTCAAGTATAGGTATCAAAGACTTATCCTAATGTTTGTTAATTAAATTAAGATTGATCCCTTTCAGACACTACTGAATTGACCTGTGCACTGTTTAAAATGTTATCACTGTAACTCAACTGTGGTGAACCTGAAACATGTGTCAGGTGGAGAGGGTGAGGGGCGAAAGGACATGGGGAGCTGGTATGAGTGCTTGGAAAACATGGCTGATAGCTGGGAGGGAGAGGTAGCAGGTGTGTGGTGGATAAATGTGGCATTGGTGAGCCTATTCCAGGCACAGACAGGGTGAGTTCTGCATAGCACTAACAATCTGCAAGAGTTGAGTGGTGAGGGACCTTGGGGAAGAGTGTGTGGGTGTAGGATGGATGAAGATACGGACATAGGGCTCAGGTTGGTGTGGGGCAGGGCTAACAAAGGAGGAGTGCAGAATCAAGAGATGAGCTGCAAGTACTTCTTCCATATACACCATTCAGAGAATCTAATGTTGGTTGGGAGGATCCATATGACATGGGTTGTGAAGCAGCCATTGATCAGCAGTGGATTCTTCCATTGGGTTGTCTATCTGCTCTTTGCCACAGTTTGGAGAGGAAAATACATTGGTTGTTATGCGCCAATTTTTCTGCCACTAGGTGGTCTACTCTGCTCTCTGCCATGGTTTGAATGGGTACACACAGTGGTTGTTACGACCACATAAAATTTTGTGCAGAAATTACCTCAGAGGTAGTATATGATGTGACTACTTTTACAGGTGGCAGTGTCTCTGCTGAGACAGGATAAATGTGTGGAAAGATACTCAAGAAGTTTCAGTTTAACATAAAACAAGGAACTTGAAATCGCTAAAGAAAACAACACATAAGGCACTCTTGCTACTAACTATCCAAGTATCTAGATCTAGGAATTGAAAAATTCTATTAGCTATGTAGCAAGCCACAGTGTGTGTTGTAAAGCTTTATGACAACTAATAATATGCTGTAAATATGACTCATTTTCTTTGAGAAACGACAATATAATCAAGTAATATTAAGCTACCAACTGTAGTTAAACAGCAACTATATAGTATAGTATAGCGCTTGTTATCAAAGTAGCAACTGTCTTACTAATTTACTCTATCAGATTTGCTTTCAATACAGTATTCAGATTAAGTTTCTTTGATTTAATGGTCTTTTATCAATGTATACCTTGCCTTGTTTCACAGTCCAGAAAGATCTTTCTTCACGAGATCTACAGAACATGATAAATGAATGATTAAATCTTCCACAAGAGTATGATCCACATGCCAAGAATCTGAAAGTATGTGTTGTGTAAATATGGACTAGGATATTCTTTAGATTGATGGTGATAGAATACCACATTGGCAGAGGTGGGAAGGATTGCAGATAGAAAGTTTCTCAACTCTGGACACAATAATACATAGTCAAAGTCTTGCTGAAGGATATAGTTCTGGTATTCTTTTCCATGGTGACTTGGTGATGAAAGGGTGCTCCTTTGCAGCTCCTACGTGGAGTGGTTAGATGATTAGGGGTGAGTGTGGATATGACAAGGAAAATCTATCGATGGCCTAGGAGTGGGAGACTAATACCTGTCTGTGGTATTAAGGCCTAAGTATACTGGGAAATGAGCTGCTCATCACTACAGACGAACTGTTCATGGTTAACTAGACTATTCTAAACTATTCTGACCTTTTTGTGTGACAGTGTGACAGTTAACAATATCCTGTATTGCCTCAGTCTCAATCTCCACTAGCCAATGACCACACCCACTTCCAACCCTGTGCTGAGTGTGTGTGTGTGTGTGTGTGTGTGTGTGTGTGTGTGTGTGTGTGTGTGTGTGTCCTCTATTGTTGACGAGGGCCTTAATGGCTCAAAGTGTTAATTGTAAGAGTTTTTTTGTTGTGTCTATCTGCTACTCAGCATCTTTGCTATATGGTGAGTCGTAACTTTCATTTTCATAATATGGTTATTTGATGTTGTTTCATCTTTGTTCTTGAGAAGTCTTAGTTCTTGGGAAGTTTTTGCAAATGTTTTTATGGTGATAACTCGTTAGGAGTCTTCATACAAATCAAGAAAAATGAGCAGACCCTCCTCAATGATGAAGATGTTACAACAACAATGCTTTTCTTATGCACAGGCATCCATAGAGAGCAGATCAAATAAGGGCATTCTTCTCCTCCCAGAATGTGGAGTACAGAGATTTTATTCATTACAGAATCCTCATATGCTTCTATAAATGATTTCCCATCATTCCACTAAACTTCAATATTTTAAATCACTTATAAAATTTAGTTCTTGTGCCATGACACTTCTCAAAACTGGACAGTTCATTTCCATAAAAAACATCAATTTGAGAGTTTTGCCGTGTCCCGCTTCAACCCCATCCCTCAACCCAAATCAAACCCCGTCTACCCAGTCTACCTAACCCTACCTCACCCCACTCTGTATTCCCCCCCCCCCCCCCCCCCCCCCCCCGCCACACACACACACAGATAAATTTCTGTAGACATCCATGTTCTTATGGAACTGATAGATGTGTAGACAACATGCCTACATAAATAATAGGGAGGGTTGCAGTAATGCTTGCGAGATGGTTCATTGGATCATGAAATAAAAAGAGAAACATGTTACACAGAGTGCCACTTGCTGCACACTGCAGTCTTTGGTCAAGTCACACACATTCCCCTTATCCCCTTATATTATGTCAGTGATATGTATTGCAATAGATGTCCACACAGATGTAACAAAATTTGAATTTAAGTTAATCATATTTTAGCCATCATCCTGTAGTCTGAATAAACATACTATGCATTCTTGCAAAATTCTGATTTAGGATATGTTTAATTATTTCTCTTTGTAATTGTAATTACATAGCCTGGCACTGTTGACAAAATTTTAAGCGTCTACTTGTTGCAAAATTGTGACAAAATTTCTCATTCAAAATTATATTGTTCTTTATAGTTTTGGCAGTCTAGAACTTTAATGACTGAGTAAAAGATTGCCAACTTCACTGCATCAGTAAAAGTTAACTCATTTCTTACAAGCACGTAGTCTTGTTAGTTCCATAGCCAGTCGTTCAAAATGTTAATCTTCAGGCTACTAACAAGGAACCCCTTGAAAGTGAGGTTGCAAGTTCAATCTTCTTCAGTAAGGATCTTTTGAAAGTGTTGTTACAGGTTGTATATGACCTGGAACAAACGAGAGATCCGGGAAAAACCCAGGAATTTTTTCATCCAGGAGAAAACTGGGAAAAACTCCAGAATTTTTTAGAATTCCGGAAATTTTTTGTTGCTTTAGTTTTCAGTTAAATTTTTGTAATTTTGACTGGTAAGCAGCATTAAAGCATGAATGAGAGAAAAAAATGAAAATAAAACCTAAATTGCAAAGGAAATTTGCCATATAAAATAACACAGTGCATGTGCAAGTGTCTGTCAATAGCAAAATGTGTCAAAGTCATTAGGAAGACTATGCAGTGCTTCATAACAACAAATTGCCTCTGATGAGTGCATGACGTCATAATGGTTTAATTAAGATTCATTTCAACAGTTATGTGTGGGCTCATGCACATGCGCAGTTGAGTCACATATGAGTAATACCTTCTCCTGCTTCTGGCTACTGAAGTGTGGCTGTTGGCTGTGTAAGCAGCAGTAGCAGCAACCAGCCACATGGGGTACCTGAAAAAATTTTACTGGCGCGCCTAAGCTTCCAGGTTCACGAGTGCGCAGCAGGCCCGGATCTAGTTGGGGGGGGGCATCGGAACTGGGTGGCAATTTGGGGGACGGGGTAAATTCAAATTCTTGAGGGAAAAGATATTGTTTCACAAAGCATATAGCATCCATCTCACATCGGGCTATTGATTATTCATATGATTTTGAAACGCATCCCTGCTGGTTTTTGGACATTTTTGAAAAGTCTAAATTGATTTCTCAATGAATTATAAGTTGATTTTTGAATGTGTGCATAGTGTACATGATGTCTGTGCCAGGGGAATCCTTGTCACATCTAGAAATTAACTTCCCAGCAGACAAAATGGGACGGGGCTATACGAGCTGAGTGGAATAGAGCTGAACCAGTGAATGCCAACTGCTGCTTGTTTATGTGGTTGATTCAGTTTGCAAATGTTCAGCATTGCTATAATTACTAGCAAAATCTATAGATACAGACTACCAGAGTGGAAATAAATGACTAACAGGAATAACAGGTAAGTAAGATTATGTATTATCTTCACAGTGTATCCAAGAAAGTGAAATTCTGACAGAAAATTTTTGGCCAGATCGCTACACTAGACAGGGCCAGTTGTAGTCCCTGGCTAGCAGCCACTTAAGTTTCATTCTGGGAGTAGCACGGAAAACGCCTTGTACGAACACGTAATAACACCTAACCGGAGAATAATCGCTGGATAACTAAACTGGTGATTGTGGCAGGGTTACTAAAGTTAACTGGAGAATGAGTATTGACAGTTGTAGGAATAGTTACAGAATTAGTGGTGACAAGATTGTTTGTTAGAATGAGGAAGGAGAAGAACTGGGGACATCACACAAATTATGACGATTCCAAATTTATGCAAAAATTTTGTTCTACTGTTTTCAGTCTCATGCGCAAGAAACTGGAGGGTATGAATGAAATGTGAAACTATTTCCTAACATAAAGCTTATTGATTGTAGAAGGCCAAATAGGTATTTTGTATTGGTACTTGATGAATTGTATTGTACAATAAAAATGATCATTATTGCCAAAACAGTCTTGCTTATTTGGTGTGTATTACAATTGCTGCAATATTAGAAAGGCCTATTTTGTTTTATCCAGCACACAGTGACAAAATAGACGTAATCACATTGAGGAACCACACCAGTCTTGTGTACTATTTGTATTAACAACTTTTTCAGCATTAGATGACGAAATTTTGATTTTTCATGTAGCAAAACGTTTCACGAACTTTGATGAGGTAATAGTTCTTTCATAGAAAGGAAAACACACTCTGTAAAGCTGTAGTAAGGTCAGAGAGAAAAATCACTGGGACCTATGGATTGAAGAAATGTGTACTGTCTTGCTCGTCTCTTGTCTTTACTGGTTTTAGGTACACTATTTTTAATTTTGTGTCACACAGAAGAGCAAGTTAGCTAATAGGCAATAAAGAGTCCAGATTTTCTGAAGTGTTCTTGTTCTCCCTGTTATGATTAATCCCATCCAGTATTAAATGTGATTTATTTTTATTTTTAAAAGGGGCAAGGTATCAAACCAGCTGATTGGGAGCAGGAGAGGCACTATAGGACATTTTAATTTCCACTGCCCTCAAATAGTTTGATGGCATCCATTACAAAATATACACGTTTGAGTTCCACAGAATGAAATACAGTGACGTGCAGTATGAGAATGTTGTTTGAAGAGGCAGGGCATTGCACTTTGGCACACTTAAGACCAAATAAAATGTCTTTCATTTCCTCAAACATATATGTTTTATGTATCGGACTCTTCAGAAAGATGTGTGCTACAAAATGAACTTATTTTTGAAAAGTCTTTTTTTATTTTATTTTTTTATTTTTTATTTTTTTTAATTGACATTCTGATGTGTGCAGAGCAGTTTGAGTTGTAGTGGTGAGTGGTGGTGGTGGTGGTGGTGGTGGTGGTGGAGGTGTATGGGGGGGGGGGGGGGTTAGTGTCCACATGATCCGTGTTTACATTTAGTGATTTTTCTGTTTCCTCTTCGTTTACTGCTCTCACGTCAAATGAAAGCAAGATGGATTTCTGTTGCTGGCAGCTATCAAGTGAATTAAAATACATTCACTTAATTACAGTAGGCTAAAATATGTTACTAGTTTCAGATTTTGTTTTATTTCCACCTTTCTGACAGTCAAGCATTAATCGCCTTGCAGAACATTAAAGTTATTTTTGTCAGTTTGCTAAAGAAATTTGGCTTTTATTAAGCTTCCCTGCTGAGGCAGTAAATTTATTTGAAACGAAGTGTTTAATTCCACACCATTGGCTAGTTTCAAATGTTCGCTGCATTCCAAATGCACGTCTTCATCTTCTAGCACGTACGGCATTATGCCATAGTAAAGAACCAAACATGAGATAATACAGTACTGGTACTCCAAGTAAATTTACATCCTGAAAACCACACCGACAAGCATAATATCAGATTGAGGCCCATGTCATTTGGAATCAGGATGTATGAATATGCGCTTTAAGGTGAACTATGCACTTTAGAATGGTTCACGAAATTCCAACGCTCTTGGAGTATCCTCTGATGTCTTGTTTATTTCATGACATAATGTAAAAAAGATCTTTTAATGTATTACATGTATGAACATATGGGCTTCCTACATCACCGTAGCTGCACAAGCATGGTGACGCCTCTTATCCTGCTCTCTGGCAACTGCTGAAATGAATCTAACAGGTCATGGGAAAATACAGTGAATTGTGGTTTGAAGAGTGTTATTTTCAAAGTAAATTTACTTTTATGCAAGATGAAATATGTGTGAGAATGTATTTCTTAAATCACACAGCGTTTGCTCTCATTTAAAAATTAATTCATTGATGAGAAGCCATTTAGAAGAATTTTGAGCCCTGAGGATCAGAGATCTATGTCGGCATTAAAAATTTTATTGGTGTATTTGAGTGCTGTATCTTAAAGTGTAACATGCACTAAACAGATCAACATTATATGTCAAAGCTTAGCTTCTCTTGTTGCTCATTAAACTCTGAGACAAATATTATATGTGAAAGCTTTGCTTTCCTTGTAGCAACACTATGTATATTATATTCAACCAACAACTTGTCCTGTTGGTGGAATTAGAGTTTATACTGTCATAATATGGAAGTATGCCATGTACATGTTGTTGCACATCAAAGAGCTTTCCAAAACGTGTTTTTTCCAGCTGAGTTTTGTTTTCTAAAGTGCCGAGAAATTCTACACTGCTGTATAAAACCATATCCATTCAAAGGATTGATAAGTTGTACTGTTCCTACAGAATGTATACTGTCACTTAACACAGAAAAAGTGTATTTTCACCTGGGAGAAAATGTATTTTTAACTGGGAGATCTGGGAAAAACCCAGCAATTTTTTTCCTTGTCCGCGTATACACCCTGGTTAACAATTATGACAGGAAAAATATTAGCTGCTAATGACTCACTCTGTGTATCAGGAGGGCAACAGGAAACAAGTGTCCAGGAGGTACAGAGGTCAACCTTCTATGGGATGTGTATACTACACTTCACAAAATGTTTGTTTTCAACATTCAAAAAATGTTCAAAACAAACCATTAACTTGCACTGAACACCGAATGAAACAATGAACATCACAGTGATCACAAAAGTTCGCCCCAGTGAGACTGAAGGCAAACTTTTTTTGGAGTTACAAACTGTGCAGGACGTTCAGCTAGGTATCTATTTTTAAGCCATGTATTGTAACACTGGTGTAACAAGATGAGAACTGATGGAATATGATGACATGCAACCAAATGTGAAACAGTCTGTTGTGGAACTTATCATGAAACTGGCTATCCTTTAAGGTGTAGCTGCCAAATGCGTGATGATATGTTTTATAGATACAGAAGAAAAAAACATCAAGAGGCTGAATTTGGCCAGTAGTTCCAGGTGGTATGGACTGCAAATGCCACACACTTTTCAGGAGGGGTAGTTTGCTCTATGGGAGTATGATTTTTATGTGCAGATCAAGAATCAAGGGAAAGCAAGATATTTTGCTAAGCTATGTGCTAAAAGCATTGCTCATATCATAGTTGTAGTTCTCTTGCACCCATTATGCCACTTTTATTTGCTGTGACATAAATATTACCTACTGCCCTTGCAAGGTCATGCCCATGAGAAAGAATCATAGGGGGCAGAGCACCTCCAACTTCCTGCAGCACAATAAATAACTTTCCAATCAATTTACCATCCTGATTAACAGTCAGCATTATTGTTTATGAATGTGTTAAGGCAGTGATGTTAATTGATCTCAGTACAACCCTCTTGGTACCTCTAATTTTGGTGTTGTGCATTTTCCTGTGTATGTCCACCAGCATTCTGTGTGATACTCTGCATTGGATCTGTGCTTAGTCTTTGGTACATTGTTGGATCTAATAGGTCCCGGAACTTTTGCTCATAATCTTCGGTCTTCATTACTATGGTTGCATTTCCCTTATAGGCAGGCAGTAGCAATATACTCTTGTCAATGCTAAGATTTTAATAGCTTGTATCTCTTCTTTCTTCAGACTGCAAGCTGGTGGTTTTGCTCAGCACAGTATCCTGGCTGTTCCAGAGCATATTTCCTCTGCTCTTTCACAAGGAAGTGTCTGAATGGCCACTTCGGTATTAGCAATGATATCCTCCACAGGTATAGTTCTTGGGATGATAGCGAAATTCCCTCCTTTTTTAAGAATAGACATTTCCTCTTTGGTCAATTGTCATTCAGTGGGGTTGACCAATGTGCATGACATGTCAGGAATCAGCTTGTCAGTCTGCTTGCGGCATCTTTCAAACTTTTTCTTCTGGCACTCAGTGCAGTGTTCAAGTTATTTCTAGATGTCCCTGTGAGTGATACCATCAATCTTGTCCCAGTCATCTTGATCCCTTCTACTACTTAGTTGATAGAAAATGTTGAAAAGTTGCCAAGTCTCTCCATGCTGTATGAATTCGCTCACATAGAAAAGCTCATTCCATTCTGTCATAGATATGATGAACTTGGCTGGTGGTGAATTAGTGCTTACATTTCAAGAACTTTGGTGTAGCATCTTCATCCCTGCATTGTGACAGAAAGGCAAGAGAGGACATCAACAACGTTTTCTTCTCCCATAATTGGTCTAGGTGTTGGTACAATCTGCAGATCTCCTCCCTTACTGCCAGCGGTCAGACAGAGAAATGTGCGCAACACAAAAGCGCTAAAACCTTGGTTGTATGGAGTACCTAAGATCCATAAGAACAATGTTCAATTGTTAGAGCTCCTGGCTCATCAATGTATAAACTGGCAAAACAAATGGCTTCTCTGCTCCAGCCACACATGGGGAAGACTGACATATACATAGAGGACTCAGGATATTTCATTGAGAAGCTGAAGAAACTAAAACTTGCACCAAATAACATCCCGGTCAGCCTCAATGTTGTTTCTTTGTTTATGAAACTGCCACTCAGTGGCTCTCTGGAGCACATCAGTTCCATTTTCCTGCAAGACATCACAACGCTCTTTCATGCATGTCTCACCATGAACTACTTCACATGGAATGGCAATTTCTATGAACAGCTGGAAAGTGTTTCCATGGATAGCCCTCTTAGTCCAGTGGTGGCCAACTTCTTCATGGAACATTTCGAAGCACAGGCACTGGACTTGACAACTTGTAAACCTAAGATATGGTACAGATATGCTGATGATACTTTTGTTGTGTGGAGCCATGGTGAAGAGTAGCTCTGTGACTTCCTAAGACACTTGAACAGTCTCTGTGCCAACATAAAATTTACCATGGAAGTAGAAAAGACAAAAAACTACCATTTCTAGATGTGCTGGTCACAAGGGATGGTGAAAACCTGGGACACAGCGTATACCAAAAACCGACACAAATGGACTGATACCTGCACAAATTATCAAACTACCACCCAAGCCAGAAAAGACACATGATTAATACTCTCTTAATGCAAGCAGGATGAATATGTGAGCTGCGCCACCTCAGACATGAAGTGCAACACCTGGAACATGTTCTGAGGAGCAATGGGTATACCGCAAGTTATATTAGAAGGGTATCAGAGCCAAACACTCAGCAAAGTGACAAATCAGAAAAAGAAATGTCGGATATGGCCTTTCTGCCATACAATCCCAGGGAAACACACAGAATCATCCATATACTGTGCAAACATGGCGTAAAGACCATTTTCAAACTGAAACAGAAATTCAGCGAGTGTCTTAGATTGGCAAAGTAGAAAAGGTCCCCACTTGCAATGTCAGAAATATACCGCATACTGTGCACACGTGGAAAAGTTTATGTCAGAAAGACTGGATGAACAGTCAACACCAGGATCAAAGAACATAAGCAACGTTGCAAGTTGGGGCAAATGGAGAAACTGACTGTGTGAAAACGACAATGTAATAAACTTCACCAACATGGATGTTCTGGGTGTAGAGAAGCACTGTCACACCTGCTTGTGCAGAGAAGCTATAGAAATACAATACACAGGAAAAGCTTCAACAAGATACAAGAAAGCCTGAAGGTAAACAGATCCTGGCTTCCCGTGATGTGGCAAACAACCATCGCAGGTAGCAAGAGGAGAACCAAAATGGAAACAACCACAGAGGAGCCCTCGGAAAATGGCGCACCAGGTACATGTAGCCCGCAGGTTTGAGCTTGGCTCCAGTTCACCACCAGCAATGGATGGTGAAACTTTGACAATGCCAACCACTCGTGCTGGTGAAATGTCAGGAAAACATCAGGCAAATGTCAGCCAAAGAACCAGAGACACAAGCCAATAGCCTAATTTTAATACTTCTTCAGTTATCTCAAAATGATCTAGATTAATGAATATGATTAAGCTACATGTACATTCATTACTTGTAGAAGTTTTCTGTCAATATTCAGTTTCATACTGTTACTAAAATATCCCTGTCTAATATTATTTTTTCATTTATTATACCAGAAATTGAATCTTAAATATTAAATCAAACAATGAAACACCCAGGATGGAATGTAACAATATTATGAAAAGGAAAGTTGCTACTCACCATACAGTGGAGACGCTGAGTCGCAGATAGGCACAACAAAAAGACTTTCACAATTAAAGCTTTCAGCTATTGAGTCCTTCGTCAACACTAGATGACACACACACACACACACACACACACACACACACACACACACACACACACACAGACACACAGACACACACACACACACGAGTGCTGTCTCAGACAACTGAAACCCTCACTGCAATCAGCAGCACCAGTGCATGATGGGAGTGGAGACTGGGTGGGGTATGGAGGAGGCTGGGGCAGGGAGGGGGAGGGATAGTATGATTAGGGAAGCTGACAGTGAAGTACTGCAGGTTAGACAGTGGGTTGGGAAGAGGGGGGGGGGGGGGGCAGGGAGGGAGGAAATAGTGAAAGCAGAGAAATAAAAAGACTGGGTGTGACGGCTGTTCAGTGCTGGAATGGGAACAGGGAAGGGGCTGAATGGGTGAGGACAGTGACTAACGAAGGTTGAGACCAGGAAGTTTACGGGAATATAGAATGTATTGCAGGGAAAGTTCCCACATGCGCAATTCAGAGAAGCTGGTGCTGGTGGGAAGGATCCATATGGCACAGGCAGTGAAGTAGTCATTAAAATGAAGGATATCTGGTTTGGCAGCGTGTTCAGCATCAGGGTGGTCCACTTGCTTCTTTGTCACAGTTTATCGGTGGCCATTTGTGTGGACAGACATCCTGTTGGTTGTCATGCCTCCATAGAATGCAGCACAGTGGTTGCAGTTTAGCTTGTAGATTACATGTCTGGTTTCACAGTTAGCCGTACCTTTGATGGGGTGGGTGTTGTTAGTGAGCGAACTGGAGTAGGTGGTAGTGGGAGGATGTGTGGGACAGGTGTTGCAACTAGGTCTATTACAGGCATATGAGCAATGAGGAAAGGGATTGGGAGCAGGGGTTGTGTAAGGATGGACAAGTATATTGTGTAGGCTCGGTGGGTGACGGAATACCACTGTGGGAGTGGTGGGAGGGATAGTGGCCAGGCCATTTCTCATTTCAAGGCACGACGAGAGGTAATTGTAACCCTGGAGGAGAATGTAATTCAGTTGCTCGAATCCTGGGTGGTACTGAGTTTTGAGGGGAATGCTCCTCTGGCTGGACGGTGGGACTTGGGAGGTGGTGGGAGACTGGATGGATAAGGCATGGGAGATTTGTTTTTGTACATGGTTGGGAGGATAATTAGGGTCAGTGAAGGCTTCAGTGAGACCATCAGTATAATCTGAGAGGGACTTCTCATCACTGCAGATATGACGACCATCGGTGGCTGGGCAGTGTGGAAGGGACTTCTTGGTATGGAACGGGTGGCAGCTGTCGAACTGGAGATACTGCTGGTGGTTAGTAGGTCAGATATTGACAGAGGTACTGATGAAGCCATCTTAAATATTATGTATAGTAAGTATCTGAAGTGCTTGAAAATGTTAAGCAAAAAAGAAAGTTGAAAATGGGGGTACCAGAAAGTTCATGCTTATGGAAATAATTATTACAGTGTTCTATATAGTCTTGCCATTATGTTTTATGTGCCATGTCTTATGAGGGAAATAATATCCTAAAAGCTTATCATTACTATTTTCTGAAACAATACAGGAATCAGTGGAATTGTCTGTCCTGATTGTTACGTGTTAACCGTTGAAGCATTTGACTTTTTCCCAATTTAATGAACTGAAAACACCACTGTTAGTTCAAACAGGAAGTATAAGGTTGCTTATATTTTAGTCATTTTAAAATTTCCAAAGAAATATACATTTGTAAACTGTTTATAAAATATATATTGATCAAAATTTTCTAAAGTTCCTTGACTGAAATTGCTTGAGAACTTGTACATATTTTTTTGAACCTATTACAACATTTTTTATTTGTATAACCACTAGAGTAAAATGCCTCTACTACCCTATTCATTTCATTATTATTTCATTGCAATTTAGGATGTTTGACTTTTGTTGCACAACAGAGTGAAAATTTGAGTACTGGGTACCTCTGTCTCAGTCAACAAAAAAGGAGGCATATGCACAGTATGTTACTGGAGTTTCAGAAATTTTAGTTTTGTGCCTATGTTTTTAAATGTACATTTCAAATAGATTAATTATCTATGTCCTGTTCATATTTTCTGACTATAAAAACTATGTTTAATTTCTCTAAGTGTAGGTCTCACGTAACTGGAACCCATAGCTGCCATATAACTTTTATGTAATTGCATAGACCAATGTTGAACCAGTATTACAGAAGCAAAACCTGTTGCAGCTGTATGAGAGTGTACCATAACTTCGAGAGATGGACTGAGATGTAAACAGGTTTGACAATGAACGAAAATGAATGTCACATGAAGCCATATATGTTACCAATGAACAGAATAGCAACTAAGAGGAAGGGGTATGGAGGGGAGGGAGGCGGCAGTGGGGGGGAGTGACACAGGAAAAAAATAAATCTTATCTTAAAAAGAGTAGGAATCAATTTTATAAAACATCTTTAAAATATTCAAAAGATAACTTTTTTTTGTGTCTATTATAAAACTATTTGCTGATTTACTTGGAAAACAGAAATGTTATTTAAGTTATAGGTTGATTCTTACAGAGAAGATAACAGCAACCATCCACTTTTTACAATGCTATTCACTCATTTAAATAGTGCCATTACTTGTTTCAAACTGACCGGTTCATCTTTAGACAGCTATTTCATGTAAAAAGCACATTTCTACATTCACTTACAACCTCTGTGCCAACATAAAACTTATCATGGAAGTATAAAAGACAAAAAACTACTATTTCTAGATGTGCTGGTCACAGGGCATGATGAAAGCTTGGGACATAGCCTGTATCAAAAACCAACACACATGGATGGATACCTGTACTAACTACCAAACCACCATCTGAGCCAGAAAAGACACATGGTTAATACTCTCGTAACATGAGCAGGATGAATATGTGAGCTGCACCACCTCAGATGTGAAATGGGACACCTGAAATGTGTTCTGAGGAGAAATGCATGCTCCATAATTTGTATTAGAAGTGCAATAGAGCCAAACACTTGGCGAAGTGACAAATCAGAAAAAGAAATGTCGGGTACAGCCTTTCTGCCATACAATCCCAGAATGACACACAGAATCAGCCATGTATTGTGCAAACGTGACGTAAAGACTATTTTCAAACTGACAATGAAGATCAAAGAGAGTCTTAGGTTAGCAAAGTAAGAAAGGGCGCCACCTGCAATGCTGAGAATATACCGCATACCATGCACATGAAGAAAACTTTATATCAGAATTTCTAGAAGATCAATCAAAACGAGGATCTAAGAATGTAAGCGATATTGCAGGTTGGGGCAGATGGAGAAATTGGCCGAGGCAGAGCATGTACTCAACAAGTGGTCACTAAAGCCTCAACAATCCTGTATTAAATTAGCACAGTCTTTTCACTTTACTAATGAACATCATAAGACAGTTGCATAATAATGTACTATTTACAGCATCCAGAGGAGTTTCACTCTAGAGACAATAAGATAAAGCAAAGGTACACATGGCATTTTCTTACAGACTAAAAATAGGAAAGTAGAAAGTAGTATGTACAACTTCCAGAAGAGTTTCACTCTGGGAAGCAAATTTAAACAAATATATGAGGTGAAGGTATACTGGAAAAAGAAGAAACAGTTCATTTCATTGGGGAAGCGCTATTTTCATTAAACTACTTACCATAGAGACAGTGCACCCTCTACTGACTTCAACTCATTTAGAGTTAGATGTCATTAACTATCCACTTTGTGTTTTGTAATAGATAAAACAATAAAAGTTTGAGCTATACACACAATAAAAATTAATGGTCATATAGACATAGTTTGTCCCAGTCACAGATTCAAGTATCTATGTCATCTCAGATGAGTAGTACTCCTAGTAACTTCCATCTTTTAGAAATGCCCAAATGGCCAGTGGTCAGAGGATGTGGTAGTAGTTGTAGCAATCATTGTTTTTATGGTAAACCTTTATGCATTTTTGTCCCTACTACACCACCAGTATTAGAAAGCAAGTCAAAGCACAAAATCTTCGCCCTAACTTAAAGTAGCCAGAGGTGTGAAGCATATGGTGAAGATGTCAAATGTTTGCCAGGTCACCTGCAAATGCTCAGTTGGCATGTAACATGATGTCACAACTAGGAGCAGAAGAGGTGGTGCAAGCTGTCATGGCCCTGTTGCTGTGTTCTTCCATGGCCTTGGAGGATAGTCAGTATGGTGCTGTCTCTCTAAGTTCCCCTTACATTACTTGTCCCTTGTGCAGTAAACATGAATGAAGCCTAATATTCTACAAGTACTGATGTAACACCTTTGAATGAGATCATCATTATTTTCTTGTTGGAGCTTTCGTTTTCAAGGAGATGTGTAATGGAACAAAATGAAACTTTCAAGAAAGACCATTCAACACTGGCATTGCATCATCTGGAGAAAGACAAGTTAAGAACATGTGCATTCCAAAGTTCATGGTATGAGTAGCAAAAGTAGATACATGCTAAATCTACAAAAGGAAAATTATTGTGCTAGCCATATTTCCTCTTAAGGACAGGAAAAAAAGTATAATGTCTACTGGGGGTTCCGATGATCTGAAGAATCTGTCTACAGGTTTATCATGGTATGCTTCACCCAAAGGTCACCTAAGTTGTTTTATCTCGTATAAAGAACTACGCAAACAAGTGTTTAGTATTCAGAGCTGCTTAATGAACATCACAGACTGATGAAAATCAGACACAACAATGAAGTGAAAGCAGGAGCTAGCTATTAGAGGTCCTGATGAGGCAGAAGAGTCCATGAAACCTGGAAATATCAGAACCATTTTTAAACTTGTGCTAAATAGGAATAAAGATCTGAGAGCAAACAAGAAGAAACAGGCTATTTCCAGGGATTTTCAAAAATTATACAAAACGAAGTGATTGAATGTATAAATGAGGAAATTTTTGAATGTATACATTCAGCTCTGGATTGAACCTCATTTTAGGCTTGCATTGTGGATGAAGCAACGGAAGTTTCAGACAAGTCACAGTGCTCTAGTGTTGTGAGACTTGTGGACTCCAAAGGTGACATTCAGCAACACTTTATTTGTCATCAAGGGCAATTCTCTTTGTCACATATTGTTTCTGTTTGCTGTGTACCAGAAGATTTTTAGCTTCTGTCAGAACCTGTATGGCATGGTGGTGAGAAATGGCAAGCTTTAGTATTGATGCATTGAATGTAAAATGGTACATGTTAGTTATTAAATAAATTAGAATATGGTAATGCTGCAAAATGGTTTGTGTCTTACCTATCTAACAGGAAACAAAGGGTGTCGTTGCAAAATACCTGTGCAGTAAGCAGTCAGTCTTCATCTGACTGGGAATTAATACATGTGGTGTTCCCCAGGGTTCTGTCCTGGGTCCATTTTTTTCCCTTCTCTAGATTAATGACCTCTTGTCTGTTACATTGCTAGATGGTACGTTTGTTTTGTTTGCAGATGATACAAAAATTGCAATAAGTAGCAAGTCAAGTACAGATTTAGAAACAGCTTCTAATAAAATTTTCACTGACGTTAATAAATGGCTTAAAGCCAATTCATTGCCATTAAACTTTGAGGAGACCCACTATATGCAGCTCAGAACCTGAAGGGATATCCTCCCAGCATGTGTATAACATATGAAGACATGCACATTGAACAGGCTACAGCTGACTGGTGTGGCCGAGTGGTCCTAGGCGCTTCAGTCTGTAATCGTGCGACCGCTACGGGCACAGGTTCAAATCCTGCCTCGGGCATGGACGTGTGTGATGTCCTTAGGTTGTTTAGGTTTAAGTAGTTCTAAGTTCTAGGAGACTGATGACCTCAGATGTTAAGTCCCATAGTGCTCAGAGCCATTTGAACTATTTGAAGAGGTTACAGTGTTAAATTTTTTTTATAATAAATTCAGTTGGGCAGGGCATACCACAGAATTGCTTAAGTACCTAAACAAGTCTGTATTTGCAGTGAGACTGATGTCAGCTGTAGGATATTTAAATATAAAAAACTTGGATGCTTTGCTTGCTTTCATTCTATTACGTCATATGGGATCATATTCTGGAGTAACTCATGAAACCGAGCAAAAGTTTTTAGGGAGCAGAAGCATATGTTAAAAATAATTTGTGGTGTAAATTCAAGAACATCATGTAAAAACCTGTTCAAGGAATTTTGTATTCTAACAGCCACTCCTCAGTATATGTATTCCTTAATGAAATTTGTTTTAATTCCCAACCAATTACATAGTATCAATCCTAGGAATAAGAACAATCTACATAAATATCTAAAATCACTTGGTCCAAAGAGGGGTCCAGTATTTGGGAAAACACATTTTCAATAAATTGCCAGCAACCATTAAAAGCTTGGTTTCAGATAAAGTTGATAGGCAACTCCTACTACTCTGTAGATTCGTATCTCAACAGAGACTGTTAAGACAGCTTAAGTAAAAATGTCTGTTAAATTTCAGTTTTGTCAGCACTTGGTTACGACAATCAAGATTAGGTATTTTGTGTATGATAAATTCATTAATAGTGCATAACAATGTTTCATTCTGGCATCATGCTAATTCTGTAAATATTAACTGTTCCAGATTACCATATTGTAGACACCTATTTCAACAATCTCCTGACAAATGACCAGGGTAGATTATATTATATTATATTAGATTAGATTAGATTAATACTGGTTCCATGGATCATGAATATGATATTTCGTAATGATGTGGAAAGAGTCAAATTTTCCAATACATGACACAATTAACTTAATTTAACAACATAATTAAGTTAATATAACAACTTTTTTTTCCTTAATTTATATCTAAAAATTATTCTATGGAGTAGAAGCAGTTGTCATTCAGAAATACTTTTAATTTCTTCTTGTTGGTTATCTGTCAGACTTTTGATACTATTTGGTAAGTGACCAAAGACTTTAGTGGCAGTATAATTCACCCCTTTCTGTGCCAAAGTTAGATTTAATCTTGAATAGTGAAGATCATCCTTTCTCCTAGTATTGTAGTTAGGCACACTGCTATTACTTTTGAATTGGGTTTGGTTGTTAATAACAAATTTCAAAAGAGAGTATATATACTGAGAAGCTACTGTGAATATCCCTAGATCCTTAAATAAATGTCTGCATGATGATCTTGGGTAGACTCCAGCTATTATTCTGATTACGCTCTTTTGTACAATATATACTTTATTCCTCAGTGATGAATTACCCCAAAATATGATGCCATATGCAAGCAATGAGTGAAAATATGCGTAGTAAGCTAATTTACTGAGATGTTTATCACCAAAATTTGCAATGACCCTTATTGCATAAGTAGCTGAACTCAAACATTTCAGCAGATCATCAATGTGTTTCTTCCAATTTAATCTCTCATCAATGGACACACCTAAAAAATTTGAATATTCTACCTTAGTTATATGCTTCTGATTAAGTTCTATATTTATTAATGGCGTCATACCATTTACTGTACGGAACTGTATGTACTGTGTCTTATCAAAATTCAGTGAGAGTCCATGTACAAGGAACCACTGAGTAATTTTCTGAAAGACATTAGTGACAATTTCATCAGTTAATTCTTGTTTGTCAGGTGTGATTACTATACTTGTATCATCAGCAAAGAGAACTAACTTTGCCTCTTCATGAATATAGAATGGCAAGTCATTAATATATATTAAGAACAACAAAGGACCCAAGACCGACCCTTGTGGAACCCCATTCTTGATAGTTCCCCTGTTTGAGCAATGTGCTGATCTTTGCACATTATGAGAACTGCTTATTTCAACTTTCTGCACTCTTCCAGTTAGGTACGAATTAAACCATTTGTGCACTGTCCCACTCATGACACAATACGTGAGCTTGTCTAGCAGAATTTCATGATTTACACAATATAAAGCCTTTGAGAGATCACAAAAAGTCCCAATGGGTGGTGTTCGGTTATTCAGATCTTTCAAAATTTGATTGGTGAAAGCATATATGGCATTATCTGTTGAAAAACCTTTCTGGAAACCAAACTGACATTTTGTTAGTACTTCATTTTTTATAGATATGTGAAGCTGCTCTTGAATACATTACGTTTTCAAAAATTTTGGATAAAGCTGTTAGAAGGGAGATCAGATGGTAATTGTTGACATCAGATCTATCACCTTTTTTATGCAAAGGTATAACAATAGCATATTTAAGTCTATCAGGGAAAAATGCCCTGTTCCAGAGAGTATTACACAGGTGGCTGAGAATCTTACTTACCTGTTGAGAGCAAGCTTTTAGTATTTTGCTGGAAATGCCATCAATTCCATGTGAGTTTTTGCTTTTAAGCAAGTTTATTATTTTCCTATTTTCAGAGGAGAAGTGGGTGAGATTTCAATTGTATAAAATTGCATAGGTATGGCCTCTTCCATTAACAGCCTAGCATCTTCTAATGAACACCTGGATCCTACTATATCCACAACATTTAGAAAATGATTGTTCAAAATATTTTCAACTTCTGACTTTTTGTTCATAAAGTTTTCATTCAATGTGATGGTAATACTGCCTTCCTGTGCTCTTGGTTGACCTGTTTCTCTTTTAATAATATTCCAAATTGTTTTAATTTTATTATCAGAGTTGCTGATTTCAGACATGATACACATACTTCTGGATTTTTTAATAACTTTTCTTAAGTATTATATTCATATGTTTTATGTTTTTATGTTATACTTTCTGACATGTTCCACACCAACAACAATCATCTCATTGTTTTGGTCTATGGAATGAAAACTGAATCTAATCTAATCTGATCTCTCTAGAGGGCCTGTTTACCAGAAATATTGCTTGAAATTGAGCTAGTATTGGTATTAGTTTTTTAGAGCTAGAGTCATTGGACAACAACCATTTTTTGTGCTGTGTTTATTGTCTATGTCAACAAGCAGGTCACTACGAACATAAAAAAAATGGTTCAAATGGCTCTGAGTACTATGGGACTTAACATCTCAGGTCATCAGTCCCCTAGAACTTAGAACTACTTAAACCTAACTAACCTAAGGACATCACACACATGCATGCCCAAAGCAGGATTCAAACCCGCGATTGTAGCGGTCATGCGGTTTCAGACGGAAGTGCCTAGAACCGCTCGGCCACCAGCAGCCGGCTACAAACATCAAAGACAATATCTAGGCTACCAGGTGGAGGTCTGTATAGGCCTATAATAATTAAGTTCTCTTTCCCCTCTTGTAATTAATTGCTGCTAGTTCTATTACACCCTCAATGCTGAAAGTACTTACATCTGTTACATCATAGTTACTACCATGCAAGATAGAGACCCAACAACCGTGTTTCTCTTTTCTACTGAAGGCAAAGCAAAGGATTGTGGAGAGTTGCTTACATACACTAATTAGCTGTGTACCAGTGTTCACTTATAACTAAAACATCAGAGTTCTCAATTGCTGCAGTCGTATCCAACTCATTGTGCTATTATGGTAAGACTTTGAAAGTTTTGCTGAATTAATTTGTGTGTGAGTTTGGATTTTTGAACACTGCTTGGAGGTGTTACCCTACCTGAGCGATTGTTTTTAGGACTAAAAAGTTCCCCTGTATGAAATTAGGCCTGAGTTCCTTCTGCTTGACCATACAGAGAGATTTAGAGCTAACATGCTGTCCAGCAGGGTTAGCACAGCAATGGAAGGGGCTGGGAGTAAAATTTCCATCTACTTTACCACATAATCTCTCCACACACAAATTTAGGCAGGTGATGTTATGGTGACTATAGCAGCTACACGTGCTCAGTCTGTGGCTCCTTCCATGAGGCTGAGCTGAGAAAGGCTACATACTTCACTTCCCCTGGTCAGAATCATACACTGCTGCTACAAGAGAGTTCCATGCAGTGCAGAACAGGGAAATACATTTGGGGCAAAAACCAGCAAACATGGTTAGAAAAATGCACTTTTTTACAGTGTGGCAAGATAAAAGTATTCCTGAAGTGCCATTTCAGCCGCTGCCCCCTGAATAGCTGCCCCTGTTATAGATTAGTTAATGTTGCATGTTCCAGTACAACAGCTTTAAGCCATGTATTGTACAGTCATTGTCTTAGTTGCTGTTGCCATTTAATTTGGGTCTGTATATGTCTCTGAAAATTACTCAGTCAAGTGATTCACTAGAAACAGTTTCAATTTGCAGCTTACGAAGTGCACTAATTATTGTTTCCTGTTGTTTATTAACTTGTGATAAACAAGAACAGGACTGTGGGGAATAAATCAAGCCATCACCACATGTTTATTTCCCTAACAGATTATTGTATCATTCAGTTGTTAATGAGACTCCCATAAACAAAATGGTACATTTACTTGGGTGTTGATACGCATGAACGAACTGCAAAGTATGGTATTGAAATTAAATTAGAATATAATTGTTTGTTAATAGCTATAGTCTATGTATCAACAACTGTCAATATGAAAACACTCCTCTCCTCACCTCTACGTTCCACCATTTTATTTCCTCTCAAAAATTCAAATAAAATTTTTGGAATAACAGTTTGGCAGCATGGAGATGATAATTTAATAAAATATTATTTACAAGTAATTAACTTCGTAATAAGTTCAGTAAAATGTATTCATCTATTGGATTTCAGTTGTTACTACAATAAAGAAAACAATTATATTTGTATGGTTTTGCAATGTTATCGAGATTTGAAAATGATGTCATAAGGTTTTGGTGCAAGATTAAATCCCCCAAAAGCAGTAGACTTCAGGTCAGTACCATCAGCAGGAACAAGTTGAAATTTCTGCAAGATTCCAGCAAAAATTTGAAATAAACAACATTTTGCAAAATGCTCCCCCAAACATCGATGTCGACCTGAAAGACAAATTAAAACTGTCAGATATGAGCCACAACTTATATTACCATAACTCTCTCTAGTAACAGTAACTCACCCAGACCAAAAGGTAAGAATGCATCATCCTCTCTAAGTAGTCCAGTTTCATTAATGAAACGTTCTGATCGATAAACTTCAGGATCACCTCAGTGTTCTTTGTCCATATGCAGTGACCAGTTGTTTACCAGTACAGTTGTATTCTGCTTAAGAATGCGTCATTTATTTTATGTTAGCAACTATTTAAGGTTAGAAAGCATAATAAATACCTCTGTTTATGTACACTTTATTGACAGTAGTATCACTTTTATTGAACTTATTTTTTGGGTTATAAAGAACAGTACTATTAAAATGTTGTGAGTTTAGAAAATTCCATTTGCGACATACATTATTCAGAAAGAAATAAGACACACAGAATTTACCAACCCAATAGTTACACTTATACAGAAATTTTTCTTTGTGCCGGGGACAGTGAAATCACAACACCAAGGCAAAAGCCATATCAGGTAGCAAAGTTAGTATGAGATGTAATAAAATTGTTTGCATACAATAATACCCAAAAATAAGAATTGGAATGTTTGCTGACAAACTGTTTGATTTGTTGCATTGAGCCGTTGATAACTTGATCACATGTACATTAACAGAAGACATTGAACTATCTCAAAAAGTACATGTTTATAAAAAATTTATAATTCCAATTTGTTTCTCTTGGTGGGCCACATCAAATGATGCCACACTCAAACCAACACCCTACAACATGAGTGGGCAGCAGGGGCAACTTCGTAATCTTCAATGGGAACCCCCGTTTTTTATTGCAGATTACAGTTCTGTGGCAAAATCTACATACATTTTGTCTGAAGCAATTTCTTCATTTTTCCACTGATGGCATTGTAATTGGTGGAATAGAAATGGGTACAAAATTGTAATTTATGACATGCTACTCAATGACTCTTGAATATCCAATGGCACATACCACCCTGTCTCCATAGTACAAGAACAGGACAGGCCAGTATTTTATTACTTCCAATTGGAAACCCCATTGTCAACATCATATTCCTCTGAAATTTTGGAGAGAGGTCTACTCAATGTGCCATACATATAACCATAATGTATCATAACAGGCAGTACACTGTGACCAGAGCTCACATATCATGAGGACATGGAACAGATAGCGGCTCTAAACATTACAATACTTGCACATTGTTTATTGCCTGCATACGTACCCATCATATAGAGAAAAGATGTGCAAGTGGACAATGAGTGTTGCAGCATAGAAGAAAATATTGAAATGATCCTAATTTACAAAGAATGTAGGAGAAATGTTGAGGCTGCTACTGCCCTATATGACAAGTGCTTTCCAGAGAAAGCTCACTCTCATTCACTCTTTTACAAGATTGTGGACAGACTTATGTTGGATAGCAGTGTGCAGACCAGCAAAACAAAATGAATTAAACGTGTTACAGGAGAAGGTAATGAAATAACTGTACTAGTTGCAGTGCACCACAACTCCCAGATAAGCACCAAGAAATTATATTACAATTCCTTTACGTTTGTAGGTAGCATTTTCACAATACGGCATCATCAAAAGTATCATCCACACCATGTGTCACTGCATCAGGAATTTCATGGCACCAATTTCCATAACTGGGTAGTGCTTTGTGAATGGGCACGTCAGCAAAATCCAAATGACACCCACATTTTTAGCTGAGGTACTATTTTCTGATGAGTGTATGTTCACAAACCATGGCAGCATTAACCGGCTTAACATGCATTGCTGGAGTGTAGATAATTCCCACTGGTTATGGTGAGCTGACCATCAATGTCCTTTGTCAGTTAACATATAGTGTGGCATCATGGGAAATTAACTCATAGGTCCGTATTTTATCAATGGCACATTCATTGGGAGCAAATGCCAAATGTATTTGGAACAGAAACTACTGGTACTAGTGCAGGATGTTGCCTGGACATTCAACAAGGTATGTGATTTCAGCACGATGACTCCCCAGCGGATCACCCAACTGAAGCATGGGAGTTATGAGACCATGTTTGCACTGGTTGGTTGATTGGCAGAGATGGCCCCATTAACTGACCTGCTAGGTCGGCTGGACTTGAAGTTTCTGTATTTCTTTCTATAGGGATATCTAAGAGATAAGGTGTACCAGTATGTGCCAACAGGCTGTGAAGACATGATTGACTTCATCAGAAATACCTGTGCTGACATTTTGGCAGATATGCTTCTGCCTTGTGTATGGTCATTTGAAAAGTAGATCACTAAATGCATTCAAGTTGGTGGTACTATGTTTGAGTACTTACTGTACTTGGAAAAGCTGAGTAGCATTCACCTCAAGCCATGGCCACAGTGGCACACCGAATGGTCAACTGTTTGATATGTAGCAATGAATGGGGTTTCCAATTAGAAGTTATAAAATACTGGTTTGTTCTACCCTTGCAGCATGGAGGTGGGGTCCCAAGTGCCATTGGCTATTCAAGGGCCATTTAGCAACCTGCCATAAATTATGATTGTGTACCCACTTCCATTCCTTCTATTACAGCACCATCTGTGGAGAAACAAAGAAAATGCTTCAGACAAAATATATGTAGCTTTTATCACAGACTCATAATCTGCAACAAAAAATGGTGGTTCCCATCGAAGATTTCAAAGTTACCCCGCGCCTCCCACTCATGTGTTGGGTGGGAGATTGAATGTGGTATGTCCCTCTCCATGACAAACAAATTGGAATTATAACTTTTTTTTTGATCAGATGTGTGATGTTTGACATATTTCATGTGTCCAGTTAAAATGAGCACCATGCATAGGCCTATTTCTCAGAGACCACGATCCCTATACTGGTATATGCAGTGCTAACATGCATTTGAATGTGAATGCTGTGGAGCAATCCTGACAGACATTCAGGAGAAGTTAAGCATTTGGGTCTTCCCTGCATCATCTGAGAAGATTCTGTCTTATTGTGGTATACAGCTATGAGTTTATTATGAAAAAATATGCTACCTGCTGCCTAAAAGATGAACTGTGGCAGATACAGCATCCATGCCTAGTGAGTGTAGGACATTGACTGAATAGTAGTCAGCCCAAATTGAAGGTGTTTCAATCTGCACATAGCCTAAGATTGGATTAAATATACTTTATGTTTCAATAGATCTATAGTGAGGAGATCCTCTAGGATGTAAAAGATGCCAGAAAAACAGAAATACGCAAAAAATATTTACAAAGTAAAACAAATATGCTAATTTACTTTCCACAGATCTCAATTGGAATGTCCTCACAGAAGCTGACTAAGTAAAAAATACCTTAAATGTATTATTGTTTGAAAGGTAATAAATAACTTGTGACAAAATATGTAAGTACTCAGTATACGGAAGTGCGTATGGTAATTTTTAGGTTATTGTAACCATAGATCATCAAATAGAAAAATTAATTTACAGCACATCTTATTTACAATGATTACTTTACTGCACTGAATTTGTGCTAAAGTCATATTACACTATTTTATATTATTTGTAACACATACACAACTATTAGTCTACTAAGCAATTCATCAATGGATTAGGAGCTGGCAAGCAATAACTCCTTTAGGCTTATTTAAATAGAACTTTATTTGTACCATAATTAAACTTTTTATGGTTGCCAGTAGGTTATTGAAAATGTATGTTTGGGAATAACAGACACATTTCTGGACCAAAGTAAGTGACTTAATATCTTTGTGAAGATTATTCTAGTTTCCAGGATTGATTCCATGAACTGAGCTGTTGGTTTAAGAAAAGAGATACATCTGAAAGACGAATTTTATTAAGGAATAAATATATTAGGAAGCAATAGTTGGCATCAATAGTTCCCTAAATTTGCCTCTACAGGATGTTCTTGAGTACACCACAAATAACTCTTATTACACATTTTTGAATCCAGAAAACTTTAACTTAGCTTGATGACTTACCCAACACAAAAATCCTGTGTGACATTATGGAATCAAAGTAAGCATAGTATGCTAACATTTTTATTTTTAGGAGGAACAGAAATGGTCTTAAATCTATGCCCATCCTACTCCCAACATGCATCTTGCTTGTCAATACTGATACCACCTCCCTCTGTACCAAGGTCCCTAAAGTACATGGTCTGTCAGCTGCTGAACATTTCCTCAGGCAAAACTCACCTGATTCCAAACCTATGACATCCTTCCTACTCCCCTTAATAACCTTTATACTTACCAACAACTACTTCACATTTGAGGGACAGACATACAAACAGATCAAGGGTACAGTCATGGGAACCAGGATGTCTTCTTCCTACCACAATCTTTTCACCGGTCAGTTGGAGGGGGCTTTCCTGGGATCCATAAGTCTTCAGCTCCTGGTTTGGTTTAGGTACATTGATGACATCTTTACCATATGGACTCAAGGTGAGGCTGACCTGTTAAAATTCCTGGAATCTCTGAATTCTCCCAATTAAATTTCAAATGATAGTATTCTGAATCCTGTGCCACTTCCCTTGATTTTGATCTCGTCCTCGCCAAAAGCCAACTACACACTACTGTCTTATTGAAATCTACTAACAAACAACAGTTCTTAATTTTGACAGTTGCCATCCTTTCTATGGCAAACGTTCCCTCCTGTACAGCCTTGGCATTCAAGACAAACTTATTTTTTCGGATGAAGATTCCTTACAGCAATACACCACCATTCCCACCTCAGCCTTTACTGGACGTAATTACCCCACCTAATTCAAAAGCAGACTTGCAGGGCCATCACGTCCCATCCTGGTACTGCTGTTCCCTCCAAAAAACAACTTCGGAACACATCACTGCTCACCCAGTGTTATCCTGGTCTTGAATGTATTAATCAGTTAATTTGACAAGGCCATTACTTCCTAAAATCATGCCCTATAATAGGATCCATTCTGTCTGAAATATTACCCATCACACCTGCAACAGCTTTTTGTCACCCTTGCAATCTCCACAGTATTCTTGTGACCCTACACTCCCTCTCCCATCTCCCTATGTTATGGCTCCCACCTCTTTGAGCATTCCCACTGCAAAACTTGCTTGCCCTCCTACAACCACCTATACCAGATGTGTAACAGGCAAAACATATAGTATCAAAGGGGGACCAACCTAGGAAATGACACACGTCATATAACAACTGTAAAGAAACTCTGTTTCGACCTTTACATCAACAGGACTACCACAAAATTAATATTTAGGATGAATGGTGTAGGCAGAGGGTGTACACTGGCAACCCGTAATATCCTGTTGCAGAGTGTGCTCCACATGACAATCATGACCTTGGTGCATGTTTCACCATTCTTCTCCACCAGACACCAGTGTTTCAGAACTCTGCAGGTGGGAACCAGCATTACTACATGACCTTGGTTCTTGCCACCCCTGCCCTTAATTTACATTAATTTCTCCTGCCTCAGCATTTCTTTACAGTAACTACTCCATTCTTCACTCCATTGTAGTTTTCTACACCTTTCATTTTCTTACCTGTCTATTTTTTGCCCCCCCCCCTCAACCACGATGTTTAAGCAGTAATCTCTGTCTTGCATATTACCCCGTCTTCCACCTTTAAGTTCTCAGGTTTTCAAATCTCATCTGGTGCAGTCCCAACAATCAGTCTTTCCTCCTTATCCTGTCTCGTAAGGTTGATCTGATCCCGGTTCTGGGTGACTTCCCCAAAATCTACCCCTTTTTCCTAAACCTCTCTCCAGTTCTTATCCTTCACCCCTCTTCCTTCCCCTTCAAAACTTCTGCCTGAAGAAGGTGCCACTGGCTCCAGAGGTTTATCTAATTATAATCTTTTATGTGTGTTTTCTGCTGTCATGTGGCGAGTAGATTTTGTTTTACCTGTCCAGTTACCTTATTTTGACAGAAAACTGTTCAATAGATGTGCTATATTTTATCAACATTCATAACCAAGATCCAAGTCTAACCTATTAATAAGAAATAAATCAGAAATCATGTGGACTAAACCACTTGGTAGTGCTAGATATGTGGTACACAATGTATTTGTTTGCTCACAACTACCTTTTTTCATCATTACACCGTACAAAACAATTTCATCAGTAAAGAATTCATGGGCATCATTTTATGACATTTTACAAAAAGCAATTTTTTAGAAAACAATGCATAGCAGTTTTTTTGAATTGTTCAAAATAATACCATGGAAGGGCCCGCTGGGTGACACTAATGCACAGGAGACAAATTTTCTGTTAATGAGCCTAACTTTGACAACTTACAGCATATAAAAACCAGTGCTTACATTACTTGTTCCTTTTTACTCCTATTACATGTTACAATCGTTTCATAGGAAACACCTACAGACATTGTATAACCATATAATAAAGCATAAGCTGTAATTGTGCATGCTATAAACTGGGAAAAAATTAAAATTGTAAGGGGATAGAAAAATTGCTTTAGAATTAGTATATTTAAAACATTGTCTATAAAATCTTCTATCGTTCTGTTGCTATGAAATTGTGTTTCTGTAAATAACAAGAACTGCAAAATGCCATGAAGCAATTAAAAGAGGGAAGAGGAGCGAGCAAGGGTGGATTGTGGAGGGAGGGGAGAGTGGGTTGAATTGGTAAACAGGATCATCTTGATATCTTTAAAAAATATTTTAAAACTGTTTGGAATCCTGTGACTACAAACGTTTTATAAAATGAAGATTTTTAATTAAAATAATATGAAAACACCATGGAACAGGCACAGTAGTGCTGTTGTTGGGAGTTTTCAGTTCGTATCATGTAGTGCCAAGAACTAGGTAATAACTTCTGAATATTTTATTGGCCCATGACCAATATGAGCCTATGACCCTGCATGTATAGTGAACAATTAGGCAATTAGGCTGTTATTCATCCAACGTAAAAAGAAAAACATGAGGGCAAGTGACACAGAGGTGCATAGCCTTGGGGGGGGGGGGGGGGGGGGGGACATATAGAAAGGTTTGGCATTTATCACAAAAAGAATGTTCTGTAGTGGCAAACTTTATTGCAGCACCAACTACCAAGAGCCTAGGTTGATGATAGAAATGTATCTATAAGTTTTTAGTGAAACCTATTTGTTCATTTAGTATTTCTGTTGAAAACTTGTTACTCTGAAAAAATTCCAATTTCTCTAGTGTATTTAACAATAGCCTTTTAGGTGTGTTGTGCCGAGTTTTAAGATTGCTTTGAATTCACTGAACAAGTGTTTTTTTTTGTAGAAGATGCCTCTTTACAGAGCCTTCATTGTTGTCATGTGTTTGGTCTCTAAAACAATTTTTGAAGGACCTAGCAGTCCGTCCTATACAAAATTTTTCATGAGTAATGGTATGAGATTACTGGTTTGTGAATGGTAGCATTGTACGCAAACAGAAGAAGGTGCATTCATGCAGATGCTGCATTAACTATTCATCTCTCATGCATGTTGAAGAATGACTGCATCACAGACAGACAGGAATTCTGGGCAGAAGAACCACTGGACAGATTGCAGTAGTGGGAGGCAAAGACATCCCTGTTGATAGATGTCCAGTGTGGTGCTGGTCTAGGGGCAACTGTGAGATAGGAGAGTTTCATACAACATCTAAAGAAGACGAAACAGGAGAAAAACTGGGTGACCAGCAGATACCTAGGGCTTACATACTAATAGTAAACTAAACTGGTCAAACCACATCCTGGATCTGTGTAAAAGACTGCATTCTGCAACGTATGCTTTGCACATTGTCTGCTCTTACAGAGATATGGGAACCATTATATCGACTTATTGTGGCTATTTTTATGCCATTATGGCATATGCAGTCATATTTCTGGGAAATCAGGCACATGGTAGAAAAGTACTATGTGCACAGAAAAGAGCCATAAGAATCATGAGTGGAGTCCACCCTAGAGTCATATGCAGAAATCTTTTTAAGGAACTTGAAATCGTCAAACCCATGGCATAGTATATATTCCGTCTGCTGTGTTCCATAAGAGAAAAAAAGTGTTTCAAGTTCAACAGTGTGCATCATAGTCTTGATACTAGAAGAAAAGATATTTTCCATGAACATGCAAACTTGAGTATGATACAGAACAGGGTCCAATTTTAATACCATCCCTTCTGAAATGGAGAGTTTAGTGGATAATGATCTCTTGTAAGGAAAAAACACCTTAATCCCATTGCAAGTGTCATTTTACCCTCTAGAAGAGATCCTGAACCATAATGAACATTACTTCTGTACTTGTAATACTCAGGTTCATTTCCAGATCTTACGTAATATTTATTAAACCGTGAAATTTATTTTTCTCTAATAGAACCAAGCTGTAGATACTTCAATATGAAACTGATTAATGCTTTTACATAATATTCTAACAAATTTGTAAAACTGACATATTCTATATGCTGCGAAATATTCATAACATGGATTCACTGATCACTGAAATTTGCAATAAATAAATAAATAATAATAATAATAAAGAAACAGTTATATTCTACAATGAATTGGGAACATTTATGTGGTTTGACAATACTATTGTTGTTGTTTTTTATTGCAGTTCTCCAAGTTAGCTTATCCTGTGAAAAGATATTCATTTCTGCATACAACTGTAGACTACATAATTTTGGACCTGTTTACCACAGTGAAGCCCAGTGAAGCCTTGGTCATCATCTACAGGCTTTCTCCTTCCCCCCCCCCCCCTGCCCCCCCCCCCACCACCCCACATATCCCTTCAATGTGAAACTGATAATTTCTTTATGTCTTAGGAAATCTCCTGTAATATGTCCTGTTCATTAATCAAGTGGTGCTGTAAATTTATTTACTACCCAGTTTCATTCAATACTTCTTCATTAGTTATCTGATCTAACTATAAAATTTTCAGCAGTCTTCTGTAGCATCACATTGTAAACACTCCTTTGTTGGCTGAACTGGTTAACATCCACATTCCACTTACATGCAGGATTACACTGAAGATAAATATTGTAAAAATGACATCCCAGTATTTATATTTATATTTGATTAAAAATAATCTTTTTTCAGAAATGCTTCTTTGCTTGTACTAGTTGACAGTTTGTATCCTCTCTACTTCAGGAGTTGTCACTTATTCTGCTGTCCAAACAACAAAACTCATCTCTTACTGCAAACGACCTAGTTTTATGTTAAATTAATACTGCAGTGAAATTGTAAGAGATGTTGGAATTTTTATGCTGTATTTCTACTTTAGAAACATACAAGTAAACTAATGATATGAATATAATAGAGGGAAACATTCAATGTGGGAAAAATATATCTAAAAACAAAGATGATGTAACTTACCAAATGAAAGCGTTGGCATGTTGATAGACACACAAACAAACACAAACACACACATGAAATTCAAGCTTTTGCAACCAATGGTTGCTTCGACAGGAAAGAGGGAAGGAGAGGGAAAGACGAAAGGATGTGGGTTTTAAGGGTGAGGGTAAGGAGTCATTCCAATCCTGAGAGCGGAAAGACTTAGTAACGCGAAGAGAGGATATACTGAAGGGCAAGTTCCCATCTCCGGAGTTCTGACAGGATGATGTTAGTGGGAAGTATCCAGATAACCCGGACGATGTAACACTGTGCCAAGATGTGCTGGCCGTGCACCAAGGCATGTTTAACAACAGGATGATCCTCATTACCAACAAACACTGTCTGCCTGTGTCCATACATGTGAATGGACAGTTTGTTGCTGGTCATTCCCACACAGATAGCTTCACAGTGTAGGCAGGTCAGTTGGTAAATCACGTGGGTGCTTTCGCATGTGGCTCTGCCTTTGATCGGTACACCTTCCGGGTTACAGGACTGGAGTAGGTGGTGGTGGGAGGGTGCACGGGACAGGTTTTACACTGGGGGCGGTTACAAGGGTAGGAGACAGAGGGTAGGGAAGGTGGTTTGGGGATTTCATAAGGATGAACCAAGAGGTTACGAAGGTTAGGTGGATGGCAGAAAGACACTCTTGGTGGAGTGGGGAGGATTTCATGAAGGATGGATCTCATTTCAGGGCAGGATTTGAGGAAGTCATATCCCTGCTGGAGAGCCACATTCAGTCCCGGAAAGTATCCTGTCACAAGTGGGGCAAGAAAGTGGCATCAGTGGTTACAAGGATGGTTTCTGGGGGTAACAGATTGGTAAAGGATTCCAGACGTTCGAGAAAGTGGTTGGTGTCTTTGATGAAGGATGGAAGACTGCATGTAATGGGTTGAAAGTGTTGATCTACGTAGGCAGAGAAATTTACAAAGTCAATCATCAAAGCCAATCATCCCGGCCGCCCCATTGTAGCTGGTTACCAAGCCCCCACAGAACGTATCTTGGCCTACGTAGATCGACACCTTCAACCCATTACATGCAGTCTCCCACCCTTCATCAAAGACATCAACCACTTTCTCGAACGTGTGGAATCCTTGCCCAATCTGTTACCCCTGGAAACCATCCTTGTAACCATTGATGCCACTTCCTTATACACAAATATTCTGCACGTCCAGGGCCTTGCTGCGATGGAGCACTTCCTTTCACGCCGATCGCCTGCCACCCTACCTAGAACCTCTTTCCTCATTACCTTAGCCAGCTTCATCCTGACTCACAACTTCTTCACTTTCAACAATTAAAGGGAACAGCCATGGGTACCAGGATGGCCCCCTCGTATGCCAACGTGTTAATGTGTCACTTAGAGGAAGCCTTCTTGGTTACCCAGGTCTGCCAACCCAAAGTTTGGTACAGATTTATTGATGACATCTTCATGATCTGGACTCACAGTGAAGAAGAACTCCAGAATTTCCTCTCCAACCTCTACTTCTTTGGTTCATTCAGATTCACCTGGTCCTACTCCAAATCCCATGCCACTTTCCTCAACGTTGACCTCCATCTGTCCAATGGCCAGCTTCACACTTCCGTCCACATCAAACCCACCAACAAGCAACAGTACCTCCATTATGACAGCTGCCACCCATTCCACATCAAACGGTCGCTTCCCTACAGCCTAGGTCTTCGTGGCAAATGAATCTGCTCCTGTCCGGAATCCCTGAACCATTACACCAACAACCTGAAAACGGCTTCGCATCCCGCAATTATCCCCCCCGACCTGGTACAGAAGCAAATTACCAGAGCCACTTCCTCATTCCCTCAAACCCAGAAACTCCCACAGAAGAACCCCAAAAGTGACCCCCTTGTGACAGGATACTTTCTGGGGCTGGATCAGACTCTGAATGTGGCTCTCCAGCAGGGATACGACTTCCTCAAATTCTGTCCTGAAATGAGATCGATCTTTCATGAAATCCTCCCCACTCCACCAAGAGTGTCTTTCCGCCATCCACCTAACCTTCGTAACTTCTTGGTTCATCCCTATGAAATCCCCAAACCACCTTCCCTAACCTCTGGCTCCTACCCTTGTAACCGCGACCGGTGTAAAACCTGTCCCATGCACCCTCCCACCACCACCTACTCCAGACCTGTAACCCGGAAGGTGTACACGATCAAACGCAGAGCAACGTGTGAAAGCACCCACGTGATTTACCAACTGACCTGCCTACACTGTGAAGCTTTCTATGTGGGAATGACCAGCAACAAACTGTCCATTCGTATGTATGGACACAGGCAGACAGTGTTTGTTGGTAATGAGGATCACCCTGTGGCTAAACATGCCTTGGTGCACGGCCAGCATGTCTTGGCACAGTGTTACACTGTCCGGGTTATCTGTGTTTTGATTGGCAGGAGAGCGAACACCATGTTACTAGAGGAGGCCGAAAGGCACGCGTTTTAGCTCACGCAGGCTGGCGTGAAGTCTGGAACAGGACAAGGAAATTAGAATTTAGAAAAACGGACGTAGCTGGTGGAATACTTAACTTTAATCCATTAATGAAGAACGTCGGTCTTGACAGTACATGATTCAATAGCAATAGTAACTGATAATGGCGCCTTGCTAGGTCGTAGCAAATGACGTAGCTGAAGGCTATGCTAAACTATCGTCTCGGCAAATGAGGGCGTATTTTGTCAGTGAACCGTCGCTAGCAAAGTTGGTTGTACAACTGGGGCGAGTGCTAGGAAGTCTCTCTAGAACTGCCGTGTGGCAGCGCTCGGTCTGCAATCACTGATAGTGGTGACACGTGGGTCTGACGTATACTAACGGACCACGGCCGATTTAAAGGCTACCAGCTAGCAAGTGTATGTCTGGCGGTGATACCACAATCTGGATACTTCCCACTAACACCAACCTGTCAGAACTCCAGAGATGGGAACTTGCGCTTCAGCATATCCTCTCTTCACGTTACCCACCAGGCCTCAAACTCCGCTAATTTCAAGTTGCCGCCGCTCATACCTCACCTGTCATTCAACAACATCTTTGCCTCTTTACTTCCACCTCGACTGACATCTCTGCCCAAACTCTTTGCCTTTACAAATGTCTGCTTGTGTCTGTATATGTGCGGATGGATATGTGTGTGTGTGCGAGTGGATACCTATCCTTTTTTCCCCCTAAGGTAAGTCTTTCTGCTCCTGGGTTTGGAATGACTCCTTACCCTCTCCCTTAAAACCCACATCCTTTCATCTTTCCCTCTCCTTCCCTCTTTCCTGACGAAGCAACCGTTGGTTGCAAAAGCTTGAATTTTGTGTGTGTGTTTGTGTGTCTATCAACAAGCCAACGCTTTGGTTTGGTAAGTTACTTCATCTTTGTTTTTTATATACAAGTAACCTAAGTTTGTTTAAATGCTATCAACAGATTTCATTCCCTTTTGCTGTCTGATAGATGTTTTGCATGAACAAGTAACTGGTTATTGGGCATTCAGATTGTCTAAAATGAAGATCAAATAAAATGGTGAAACATGTTCACCTAAAAACAAACATATGAAATTGAGATCTATCAATAATTAAGTTATTAATTAAAAATTTATTATGTCTTGTTTGAATGTGGTCATGTTGACTGCCTGTTCCTGCAGTGAATGCAGTTGTTGTATCCTTCAAGTATTTACTGTTCAAATGTAAAAGTTTACCTGAAGATGGCTGATATATCATGTGATGTGCTCTGTTACTATTCCCAGTGGAAAAACACTCCAGAACTGCATGACACACTAAGTTTCCATGGGGTAAGGGCTGATTTAAGGCCCAAGTGACACAAGCCATCAGTTGGGGCCCAAGATAAGATGGGCACCAGAGGTGCCACAGTTGTAAGATTCCTACATATGACATACCACAATTAGTACTGGCCTCTTGGGGTGCCAGTCTTAGAGGGGCATCAAGGACACCCAATATTGCAAGATTTGTATGCAATGTGTAACACAATTAGTAGTGAAAACTGACACAGCTGAAAGTGTACAAAGGAAAACTGGGAGGAGGAACACTAAATGACAAGTTGTTTGTGTGAAAAAATGTTCTTAAATCACTCCTGTATGGGAAGGATCAATGTGTGAAAAGTTAAGTAAGTCAAATAATGTTTTTAATTTAGTTTTCTTATTTTCAGATTCACAGTCACAATGTACATTACCTGAACAAAAATAACTCAATGTCTATGACACTAATGTGGGATGTGCCCAACCTTTGCTTTTTTGGAGGCTTGAGTTCTGCTGGGGACTCTTTTAATGAGACGTCTGAGCGTCTTTTGAATAATGGCAGCCCATTCTCTCTCAAGAGCCAAAACCAAAGAAGGTAGTTGGATGTTGTGGTCTGGAGCGAATCAACAATCCAACTCATCCCAAAGGTGTTCCAGTTCCAACCAGTGCAGGTCAGGACTCTTTATGTAACAGTCCATTTCTGGAATACTGCTGTCCACAAAATTTATTATGGGCATGCTGGTCTATGACAGGGTGCACTGTCATGCTGATAAGAATAATCATTGTCTTCAGACTGCTCTCCTGCTGCACATAATGCACAACATTGTAAAATATATTCATATTCTTTCACATTTACCATTCCCTTAAACACAATAAAGGGGCACATCCTAACCAAAAAACACTGTCTCCTCCACACTTCACTGTTGCCACCTCACATGAATGCAGGTAATATTCTCCAGGCATTTGCCAAATCCAAACCCACTGGATTGTCACATGGTAGTCCTATAGCATGTTCATCACTACAAATCACTTGTTTCCAGTCATCCATTGTCTAGTGGTCTCACTATTCAATCACCTAAAGTACTGTTTAATACTGTCTACAGAAATGTCTGGCTTATGAAGAGCTACTCCAGAGTTGCCCCCAACTTTGTAACTCCCAATGCACAGTTATTGTTGTAGCTAGATAACTGGAACCGCTTTGGAACTCACAAGTGATTCTTCCTGCTGATTTCATGTGATGCTTTAGTTGACTCCCTGAAATGCTCAATAGTCCATATCTGTTAGTACAAGAGGCCTGCCCTGGTCTTGGTTTAGCTGTAGTTGTTCCTTTGCATTTGCACTTCACAATTACATCTCCAACAGTTGAATTAGGCAGCAGTAGAAGGGATGAAACATCCTTGATGTAATTGTTACCAATGACTTCTCTGCCTTCAAAGTCACTGAGCACTCCTGACCAACCCATTCTGGTGTTATTGCCTGTTACTGACAACACAATACTCCCTTCCACCTTTTATATTGGTGAGCCCATCTCTGGTTATATCTAGTGGCCAATTCCACACACATTTGATCAGCTGGTGTATTTTCTGAAGGTCAAAACTATCTTGTCCATCATAGGCTATTTAATTTCCAGGAACAAGTACAATATTTTTATTTCAGCATTTGTGTTATGTACAAATTCACTGTGGCTTGTGATTTTTTTCAGTTGCAACTGTAACGGCCAACATAACAAACATCAAAATTCGATATTATGTATGCATATACAAGTGGACACATGCTGCAACTTCCTTTATTCTAAATATATTCTGAAGTAAGATTTCAGCTTGTTCCAATAAATGAAATTGTGTATGGTAGACAACAAGGTTTTGACGCTGAAATCAGTCATCTTATGATGAACATGAGCAGAATACTACTCTGATTGGGAAAACTTGTGATTTATCAAATGACATACTTCTGTCCCTCTAAACTCTTCACCTGTTTTTCCCATACTCTCTTCTCCAAAATATGTTCTTTGTTCCATCATTTGCTACTTTAATATATCACTGATATTAAATATGTTCTTTGTTTCATTATTTGCTACTTTACTATTTCACTGATATTATCTCTGGTTTGTGTTCACGCACCTGTTCTGTTTTATGGCAATTTGTGCCTTCTGGGATGGCATTTTCTTTTATTAACAGTTTTCAAAAGAGCTTCGCTTTGTTATACTTCGTGATTATGCCACCGCTCTGAGACTCGTAACATGTGTGGCAAAGATGCTCAACATGTCTTGGAGAGGGAAAATAGGTAGACAGGTCTGCAGGGGTAAGACATATGCTGTTCACATCCATGCTGCGTTCACAAGTTCCCAACCCACATCTACAAGTCTTTTATCCAGATCTGTTGATACTGAAATTCTGTAAATGGCTTTAACCTGTTCAGCAGGCCAGGGCTCTTACACTAGGCTTGTGCTTGACCTAAACTTCCATCCAGTGAAGTTGGACCTTTCAATTTACATTGCATGAAGTGAGCAGGTATAGGACAATCATGATGATCTTTTAATATAACATAACCCATCATATTTATGATACATTCTATAATTTACAGTTAGCTGTCATAATTACTGAACATGTTTTTTTGAAATATTGTCGGAAGTTTGTCAAAACATTGGGAGTCAGATGACATTGTGTTAAAAGTTTTCATTACATCTTGCATGCTATTGAATGTTAGTAATATAGTTCATTTGCAAAATTTGTGTAAATTCATCATAAAATATAGATACAATGACATTAATGTGCTACAATTCTCAAAGTATTAAGTGTTGCAATGTGGATTTGTAAAATAATTTGAGAGAAATGGTGATAGATTCACTGATTTTACATTACTCTGCAAACTACTGTGAAGTGTAAAGCAAATGGTAGTTCCCATTGTACCAGCTGTTAGGACATCTTCCCATTCCATTCACATATGGAGTGCAGGAAGAATAATTCCTTAAATGCCTTTGTGTGCGCTGTAATTAGTCTAAACTCATTCTCATGATCACTATAGGAGTAACATGTTGGGGGGAGGGGGAGTAGTACACTCCTAGATGTATCATTTAAGGTGGGTCCTAGAAATACTGTAAAAATTGTCTACAGGATAGTTTGTAACTGTCTTCAAATGTCTACAAATTCAGTTCTTTCAGCGTGTTCATGACACTCTCCCACAAGCCAAAAAAATCTATGACCATTTGTGCTGCTGTTCTTTCTATTTATTCAATATCCCCATTAGCCACACTTACTATGGGTCCCACACACTTCAGCAATATTCTAGAATGGTTAACATGAGTGTTTTGTGTGCAGTCTCATTTGTAGACTGATTGCATTTCCCTAACATCTTATCTGTGACCACAGTCTGCCTGCTGCTTTACCCTACAACTGAGCCTGTATGATTATTTATTTATTTATTTAGCAGCTTTGTATGTACGTACAATAATCAGATCTAAGTAGATATTTGCATTGTCAGTTCAACACAATAATAATCACACACAAAGGGGTACCCATAAGAAACTGAAGTTTTTTTTTAACTTATTTATTCACATTTTGAGAACAAACCTTCAATCCCTTTTAAACTATTCTCTACTTGCGCTAATACACTTGTCTAGTCTTTTATACCATTTTTCAAAAGATTGTTTAAATTCATCTTTTGTGGTGCTTAACAGTACTTCTGTAGTTTTCTTCTTCGCCTTAGCAACATCAGCAAAATGCTTTTCTTTCATGTCTCTATTCATTCTAGGGAACAAACAAAAGCCACATGGGGCAAGGTCAGTTGAGCAAGAGGTGTGAGCAACAGGGATGACACCATTTTTGGTCAAAAATGGTGTGACCAGGGCTATTGTCATGATGTAAAAACCAGTCACCCAACTGTCCCAAATCAGGCCATTTCTGCCATGCACTGTTGTGCAAGTTTTTCAAAAGTTGCAAGTAGAAAGCAATATTGACTGTCTGACCCTGCAGAACGAACTCTGAATGGACAACTCCTCTCACCCTGAAGTAACAAATCAGCACTGTCTTAATGTATGATGTCACATAAAGAGCTTTCTTGGGGCGAGATCAACTTGAAGTCTTCCACTGGCTTGACTGTTGCTTTGATTTAGGATCATGAGCATAGCACCCAGTTTCATCACCTGAGCTAATTTTTGAAAAAAAGTTCTGATCATTTTGGGACTCTTCTTTTAAAGTACAACATGCTTCCACATGACCTTACTTTTGTCCAGCAGTCAGTAGTCATGGCTTGAATTTGGCAGCCACCCTTTCCATTACCAAATCTTCTGTCACAATTTGCTGTTCTGAACTCCAAGTCACTCCCAACACAATAGCTCCAAAATTTCTTTAATGGTCTGCTGTCAATCTTTGTTGATGATTTCACAAGTGTTTTAAATATTTTTATCTGTTTGGGCCATGGAAGGATAACCAGAATGAGACTTGTGATCAACTGACATTTCAAAATTTTTGAAACAGGAAAACCTCTCAAGTATGTTTTCACCATACCATAGTCCTTGTATGCCATTTTCATCATTTCAGTTTTTTGTTCCACTTTTTCTGAGCAAAAGGCAGAATTTCACTGTCACATGTTGTTCACAAAAATCTGTCATTGCAAAATTTACAATCACACAAAACACTTTTAAAGACACTGTATATTCTGTTCAGTTGCTCTTCCAGGTTTTTTGCTGTCTCTGACAGAATGACAGTGTCATCAGCAAACCTAAAAATTTTTATTTCTTCTCCATGGACGTTAATTCATTCTCCAATTTTTTTTGTTTTCTTTACTTCTTATATATTACATTACACTATCCTACATGGTGTTCAATAAAACATGCTGAACACATTGGATAGTGATACTTGTTTCTAAAAGCAAATGTAGCACTATTTTCTAATGCCACTTGATACCCTTCTGTATCATTGTGGCATATGACAGCATCTGGTCACTTCTGTTGATGCCAGTTTTTTCCGTTATTATATGTTAGTATCACCACAGGTTTGGCTTCAGGGGACAAGCATGATGTGTAGTGTCTAAGCTTGATCACAGAATAGGTGCGTGTTTTGTCGATAGCATCCTAACATCATGAATATCCCTATATTTTAGCACCACAGTAACATTTTCATCTTCATGTGCTATCATTTCACCTTTCTCCAATGAGTACAATATGCAAAATGGAACATAACTTTTTCATTGTACCATGCTGTTCCAATGACATACATTTGCTAATTCATTGCTCATGAAGTTATCAACAAACAATCTTTGTCCTTCATTTAGCACTTTAGCTGCAAGGTCAATGCAGACATTTTTGTCTATGCCAACTACCTTCCTTCCACTGGTATGTCATCCAGAATAAACTTTGGCAGATCATGTACACCGTTCAGTGGATCACAGTTTAAAAGTTTAATCCATACTTACATGATTTTGTTGGTATGTATAGCCTAAACCTTAGTCGCCCCCTCCGAGGAACCATTGTTTTGTCAACTACAGTATCTTTAGCTGGTGAAAAGATGTTTTGATAATTGTCTGTCAATATCTTTAGTAATAGTAAAACTTTCCAAGTCTGCTACTCTCATCTATGATTTTGTTATTTGTGAAATGCAGGTTGGTAACAGTAATTCAAAATGACTATGGGAAATCCTGCTGCACAGAAATGTAAAGCTGTAAATGTCTGTTGACCAACATCTAACAAACAGTGTCTGTACTAGACATATCCAAATCATCAGCCTGAGGAAAGTTTGTAATTTCCTCAGGTGAGGCAGGTTTCCATCTGTTCAGTTGAGCATGTTCAGTCATTTCATGTTGATGAAATTTTTGTTCTGCATATCTATTAGTGTCTGTGACTAAAAGGCTTATTAGTCATCCAAGAATAGTAAAAGCACTTCACTTGTGCTAATATCAGATGGAAAATCCGTCAGAAGCAAATCTTTTCTGGTGAAGGGAAATGACTGTTACCTGTTAGTGAATTCATTCCACTGTATGTTGTCCAATGAATCTTCAACAGAGTGCAGCTTCTCTTCTTCATCTGCAGCAAGTTCTTCCAAAATGTCATCAGGATCTTCACTTGCTCATGATTCCTCTGTATTGGGGTTTGAACTCAATGAAATTCTATTTATCATTTTTCGTCTAAAATGCACTGCTTGGTCATCACTGCTCTCCTCACTTACACTGATTCTTTTATGCCACCAAGGAATATTTTGAGGACAAAAATACCACTGACATATGTCTCAAACACAGTATGCTTCTTGACTCAGTGACAGGTCTGGGATAAATGCAGTGAGACCACAGGTAGTCCTCTAGCTGAAGTGCTTATCACTTTCCCCATTTTAGAAGCAAACATTTTGTTCTTTGTAATGAGTCAAAGACAGTATTGCAGTAAATCACTGGTAGTGGACACCATGTGGGATAGTGTAATGTAATATATAAGTAGTAAAGGAAACAAAAAATTTGGAGTATGACTTACAATCCACGGAGAAGAAATAAAAACTTTGAGGTTTGCTGATGACATTGTAATTCTGTCAGAGAGAGCAAAGAACCTGGAAGAGCAGCTGAATGGAATGGATAGTGTGTTGAAAAGAGGATATAAGGTTAACATCTACAAAAGCAAACTGAGGATAATGGAATGGACATGCCTGTAATAACAGACACCGTATCCATAAAAGTACATATTTCTGGCAATACCAACCATGACCTTCTTCTGAGCGGATGCGCACATATTACCCGAACTCTTACAGGACTTGGTAAGAATGTCTTCCACAAGTAATGAGTGTGTTGGGTAGGGACACTACGAATGTAATGTGTGGACATATAAGGCGAGAATGTGGGTCTCAGGGGAGGCATGTGTGTGCTAGTCCCTGCAGTCGCACTATCCTCTGTGCCCTCGGTGGCTCAGATGGATAGAGCATCTGCCATGTAAGCAGGGGGATCCCGGGTTCGAGTCCCAGTTGGGGCACACATTTTCATGTGTCCCTGTTGATATATATCAACGCCCGTCAGCAGCTGAAGATATTAATATATAATTCTAATAATTAATATTGGTTGATTAATTGATGTTTTAGAGAATTTGATTAAATGAATCAAAAATTTCTCAAAATTCTCACCAGTTATCCACCCTCCATCATGACAGCAGAACTCTGATCCTGGAGGAGCACCAACTTTCATTACCTCATGCATTCTTTCTCTAGAGAACACTTATAACACAACAAATTGTCACTAATGTTCCCCTTCTGTCAACATGAACTTTGAAACTTGTTTCTGTCCATTATCGGAAATTTTCTTTTCTGGTTTCCGGGCTGTGCTCCCTCCAGTGTCTCAGTATCATAAATGCTTTCAGGACCAAAGGCATGTTTGTCAAAAACTGTACTTAAATTATCGAAGAACTCCTTCACTGTTATTTTGTTAAAAGCTGTTGCTCTTCCTGGGCTTGTAGCTTGTGGAGTTCACAGCAATAATTTTTTCCTCTGCAGCATGAAACCATAGAGCTAGTTATGGCTGGTTCAAATGGCTCTGAGCACTATGGGACTTAACATATGTGGTCATCAGTCCCCTGAGCTAGTTATAACTTGCTGCTTTATTATCTTAGCAGCTGGTTTCCTGGTACATTGTAAATATTGGATTAGATACATTGTTAGCATTAAAGTCAATTTCCTTATCACATTTTACATCTTCAGCATATCTTTCCATTGACTTTCTGTCCAAATTGAAATTTGAGGTTTCCATAAAAAAAGCATTCTGACAAAAAGAAATAGAATATCATTAAAACTAAAGTGAAGTGAAAGTATTTGTTGGGTCAAAGCTCCCTGACATAACCTCTGAATAAAATTCCAATATAAGCAATAATATATTTTGAAATATTTACAAAATTATTATATGAAACTACAGAGAAATAAATTGCATTTAATCCCATCCTGGTTAATATTAGTTTGACTTACAGGTACCTACAGGTTTCCAAGTCAAATGAGAAATATCCAGTTTATTCACAGTAAACGAATAAACATTAGCTGTTGCTATACCATTCCTCAAAATAGTTTCTTTTCAAAGGTAATCTCAATATTTACCACCAGAAAGTACCATATTTTTCTGTTCCAAAGTTGATAAAACTAGGGAGGGTCAAACCTGCCATATGGTCAAGCATCCCTACCTTCCCTAAACAGTTGTATAGTTTTATTACCGTATAAGCACTACTTCTTTGTAGTATAGTTGTGTTGTGTCATGGAACTCTTAACTTATACTATTTGATGGCCTATGGTTATCTGTTCTTCTTGCATTAGCCATTATCCTGATGGTTATTTTTTGCAGTTTGAAAATTTTTGCATCACTCTATTGACCCCATAATTCTATTCCACAAGTCATGACAGTATTAAAATATACAAAGGGCATTCAAAAAGTTTTGCACAATAGTCACTAATTTTTTTTATTTTTTGCAGGAGGAGAATGAAATTTATTGTGAAGATATTGGAAACATTTAGCTATACATTGAGCCTATTCAATGTAACCTCCATAAGCTGTGATGCACCTGGCCCAATGTTCTTTCTGTGATGTAAACGCACTTTGGTATGTGTGATGAGTCTTCTATGCTCCTTCTAGTATTGTTACTAAATAGTACTGTGTTAGTCTTCTCTTCATTGAGAACTAGCCTATTGGTTCTTAGATACTGAGTGATAGACTCAAGTATGAATTTGCTTTTTGTTATGGTATTGCATAAATTTATACCAATTGTTATGCTGATGGTATCAACTGCAAGAAACATCCCTTCAGTGTTCAGAGATGTAAACAACGGGGGTCCTAAAATATGCCTTGTGGTACACTATGACTTATTTATTGAAATTCTGGTAAATATTTCTTTCATTCAACATGTATTTCCAGTGTTAGTTTCTTAATTTGCACATACATTTTAGTGACACTGAGAGGTCTTCCTCTGATCCCTTAGTGGTAAGTTTCCTTATTAAGATATCACAGTCAACTAGGTTGAAAGCTTTCAATAATTCACGAAATACACTAAGAGGATTTTGGCCTTGATCTAATCCCTCTGAGATTATATTTATACTGTCAAATTCTGGTGAAACTGTTGATTTTCCATTCTGGAATCCAAATCGAATATCATTTGGATATGTCTTTCAAAATATGACATAAATCTGATGTACATTATTTTTTTCAGTAACTTTTGAGGAAATGGACAGTAGGCTAACTCGCCTGCAGTTTCTGGAGAACAGTGGATCTCCTGTTTTCTATAATGATAAAATTCTGGTTATTTTATTCTAGTTGGAAAACTATTTTATTCTATCCATAAAACTACCTTCCATCAGACATGAATTAACTAGGTGGCCAAGTGGTTTAGCCATTTCATTTTTCACTCACTTTAAAATTTTATTTGAATGCCCATTTATGTCAGTGGAGGTTTTATTACCAAATTTCTTTAATCCCTTTTGTTATCTATCGCTCTGTTGTAGGATACAAATAGCAAGAGTTAATGGTGTAGTCTTGCTTATTTGTAAGTGTCTGTAGGGCTTTCAGAGGATCACTTTTGATATTTTGTGTAAGTCTTTGGTACACATTGGTAAAATATTTACTGAAAGAGCTACTAACAGCTAAAATATATTCTATTATTCTACTGTTTACTTTAAGCTTTAGAAGTTTGCTATTATTGTTTGACAATTTTCCTACTTGTTTGTTAATTGTCTTCCATATGCTCCTGACCATGTTCAGTGACTAGGTAATCATGTTTCCCAAAAAATAAAAAAAATATTTTGCTTTCTGATTCTTCAGGTGTCTTATTGTAAACTTTTCTGTAAGCATTATAATATTTGTCAAAATGGTGTGGTATGTATGGATCTTTGCTAATAGAATAAATATATTTTAGTTTTTTACAGGACACAAGTAAATCCGTTGCCAACAGTGGCACATGCCCTCCCTTCTTCACTTCCTTGTTTTACTCAGTAGGCACTCTTCTATAGATTTTAAGTAAATATAGAGTAAAACATTGTATCTCTCATTGATATTGTCAGAAAGGTTCAATTCTGGCCAGTTTTCATTTTCCACTTCTTTCTTTAGAAATTGTGTGTTACATATGTCAATGTCTGTAAGAAGCCAGTAGGCCTAGTGAGTATCAACCTTCACAGCATCATTTATGGTTACTGACTGTAAAAAATGGTGGTCTGATAGACTCATTTAATTTATCAGACATCCATACATATTGGGTTCAACATTTGTAGCTATAAAATTCTTGTTTATTCTAGTAATGTGTGAAAACCATGTGTTCTAAGTAGAGCATGAAACTCTATTTTGAGTCCGTATCAAATGAGAGATGATCCCATGGCACAGTCAACACAGGTGGATGAAAATGTGTTGAAGACATAAGCTGGAGAAACCCCTGGTGAGCAGCTACAATAGAAGTCTGATGTCACAGGAATGGAGACAAATATGGAAATCAGCAGGCAGGTGGTACCAACAACTGCTTTTGTTCCCAACTTTCAGGACAATGTGGCTTCCAAACAGCATTAAGATTTGGAAATGGGTGCATGACAACACAAACAAAGGTCACCAAAATGGTGAAAGAAAATATGTTGCACACCCTCAGATGACTGCTTTCTTCATGAATGAACACACAGACAATGACAATGCCACAGTAGAGAGTGCCGGGGTCTCCAACGATGACTGACATTACACCAGCAAATGTGATGGCCTTCTCTACACTGGTGAGACCTTTAAGACAGATCCAAAGGAAGTTTCATTACTCAGGATAGTAGAGGAAGACATGGTCATAACAGCTGAGGCTGAGGAGGTCCAGCCACAGGATTCATCTTGGCAGAACTGGGCATATGACATTGAGGAAATCCAGCCACCTGCAACTGTGGGTATCACGGCTGAGGTGCCACCGCCACATGTCCCAACCCTCCAGCCGCCTTGATGACAGTGACAGCTTTCAGTCTCGCAGGCATACATTCAATCACATGCTGGAAGGTTTTTTAGGGAATGGCAGCCCATTCTTCATGGAGTGCTCCACTGACGCAAGGTAGTGATGTTGTTCGGTGACGCCTAGCATGAAATCAGCGTTCCAAACCATCTCAAAGGTGTTCTATATGATCCAGGTAGGGACTTTGTGCATGTCATGTAACCACTCTGCCACAGGCCGTGCATTATGAACAGGTGCTCGATCATGTTGAAAGATGCAATCGCCAATCCTGAATTGCTCTTGAACAGTGGGAAGTAAATAACAAGGGGTGCAATCCCCCTCCATGAAAAACATGACCACACCATAACACCACCACCTCCAAATTTCATTGTTGGCATTACACACACTGGCAGACGACATTCACTGTGCATTTGCCATACCCACATGCTGCCATCGGCTCACCAAATTGTGTACCGTGATTCATCATTCGACAAAACATTTTTCTACTGTTCAGTCATTCAATGTTTACACTCCTTACACCAAGCAAGGCATTGTTTGGCTTTTACTGGCGTGGTGTGTGGCTTATGAGCTGCTGTTCAACCATAAAATCCAAGTTTTATCACCTCCTGCCTAACTGTCATAGCATTTGCAGCAGATCCTGATGCAGTTTGGAGTTCCTGTGTGATGGTCTGGATAGATTTCTGCCTATTACACATTACAACCCTCTTCAACTGGCAGCAGTCTCTGTCATTTAACAGACTAGGTCGGCCTGTACGATTTTGTGCTGTATGTCTCCCTTCAGGTTTCCACTTCCCTATCACATCAGAAACGGTGGACGTAGGGATGTTTAGGATTGTGGAAATCTCGCATACAGAAATGTGACACAAGTGACACCCAATAACCTGACCACGATAGAAGCCCGTGAGTTCCACAGAGCACCCCATTCCGTTCTCTCACAATGTCTAATGACTACTGAGGTCGCTGCTATGGACTACCTGGCAGTAGGTGGCAGCACAATGCACCTAATATGAAAAACGTATGTTTTTGTGGGTGTCCAGATACTTTTGATCACATAGTGTATCTGCGTGATTGCCCTTCAGAGACAGAAGGTTGGTGTTGGTTGGTTTGTCGATTCAGGGGGGAGAGGACCAAAAAACGAGGTTCAAAAATGGCTCTGAGCACTATGTCACTTAACTTCTGAGGTCATCAGTCCCCTAGAACTTAGAACTACTTAAACCTAACTAACCTAAAGATGTCACACACATCCATGCCCGAGGCAGGATTCGAACCTGCGACCGTAGTGGTCGCACGGTTCCAGACTGTAGCGCCTAGAACCGCTTGACCATTCCGGCTGGGCAAACAACGAGGTCATTGGTCCCATTGGATTAGTGAAGGATGGGGAAGGATGTCAGCTGTGCCCTTTCACAGGAACCACCCCAGCCTTTACCTGAAGCGATTTATGGAAATCACGGAAAAGCTAAATCAGGATGGCCAGACTTGGGTTTGAACCATCATCTTCCTGAATGTGAGTAGTCGCTCAGCAAGCAGCAGGTGTGGCAAAGCTGTGGCCTAAGGAAAATTAATGTGGTGCACTTCAGAGCTCCAGAGTGTCACCATGTTATTGAAGAAATCTGGCAACCTTGTGAAAGCATTGAGAAATATACCCTACTACATCATGTTGGTGGTTGGGATGTACCAAACCGGTGATATGGTGTGCACTAACTGCATTGAGGTATGAATATTCACAATGGAAGTAGCAGACTTTAAACCTCTGTTTCACAATTTATGGGAATGTATCAATCATGGCCCCTCTCCTTAATGGCAGGCTGTGGTACAATGAGCCAAGGCAAAAATTATTGCTGTTATATGTTCTTATCTGGGAGGAGCAATGGTCTGCACAAGGACACTACATTGACTCACGGGTGAATACCCATCGCTGCACCTTATCATTCATGAACATAAGTGGTGCTGAAGAACTCTAATTACATACCACTGACATAGAGGATGTCATACATCTGACTACATTAAACTACATAGCAAATGTCTTAATTGTCTACTATATCTGACTATACACAGAAGAATATGAGCAGATGGCCCTACAAGACATTACTGACATACTTTTTATAATGCTCAGTCAAGAGGCAGTGGCCATAATACTGGAGAAAATGAATGAGGACAAAGTGTTAGAAGCTATAGATAAGAGGGGATTCAATAGTCGCTGGGGCTGGACGAAATACCATTGGAGTTTTATCAGATGTTTCAATACTTGATGGCTTCCTGTTGGACTGAAATCTACCACAAACTAATATTTCTTAACGTGTCTCTTCCAACTGCCCTCATAGAGGGGGCGATGATCACAATACCTAAACCGTCAGGTGGCACACGACTCAGAGACTACCTCCCACTGACACTACCTAACAGTGATTTTAATATTTTTACCAGATTGTTGGTGGATTGACTTACAAGATTACTGCACCGCGTGATGTCACTTGACCAGAGATCCCTCAGCGGTGATAGCAACATCCAGATAGGACTCATTGAATACTTCAGTTCAAGTGAAGGAAGTGAGGGAGGGAGGGAAGGAAGGGAAGGAAGACTGGGTTTAATGTCCCATCGACTTGAGGTCATTAGAAATGGAGCACAAGCCCAGATAGTGTCAAGGTTGTCCTCTTGAATGCGAGTCCATTGTGCTAACCACTGCATCACCTCACTTAGTCATGTGATTTGATCACATTGGTGAAAGCATTTCAACTACACAGAGCTCTGATATCCTCAGAATTCAATCAAGCTTTTGACAGGATCAGTCATACCTTCATTATGGGAGTGTTGACATAAATGAAGTTCCTGCAGCCCTAAATCATCATGGTGATGTGTTACCACATGGAACCACTTCTAATGTGCTTGTTAATGGGTGGTGGGCCAGGCACCTTACTATTATGAGACTGGTCTGACAAGGGTGATCCTTACCCATGATGATATATGCACTGGCTCTCAAACCACTTCTCAGCAGTCTTTGCCATCTCTTGACAGAACTTAACGAAATGGGGACACACTTCTCAGTGCAAGGAGTATATGGAGTATTACTGGTGACGTGGACTGGCAATGAAAAATTTTCTGCATTGGATTGGATCAATAGATGAGGTGCCGCTACAGATAAGGGTATGGACGTTGACAAATTGGTCGCCCTGAATATTGGTGCTGGACAACCTGTTACTGCGACACGGCCTTCCAGATACTGGACAATGTAAATTGTCTGGGGATAATGTTGACAAATGATGTAAGACACGTGGTGGTGATGAGCTTTAATGTGTTTCTCCTAGCTGTTGAGAATGGTGTCAGAGCAAATAGCTTGTGTGCCTTAGATAATAAACAGTGGGTCACCCACATGAGTACCAATTTTGGATCACATACCCACCTATGCACAGATTCTTCTGGTGCTGCAGACGTCACTCAATGTATGCTGGTAGCCTTTGAATACTTTGTCAGTACTGGATTACTCTTCAAGATTGAATACAGTGCCCTAACCATATCCACTGGAAGAGGAATCCTCAAACATCTACACATTTATGATCGCATGGTGGCACTTTATATCAGTCCAGTGTTGAAGACATGGATGGGATACACAACAGCCGAGTCTGTCAGAACTCTTGACAGACGAACTGGCACCAGCTTCCCTACTTGTGCCCATGATAGTGAAAAGCATTTCTCAACCATTTCATCATTTCAGAGATTTTATCCTTGAATATAGCTATGTTATGGCAGATCTGCTGGCCAATAGACTGATGACAGCACATGACATTTACTGCATATTCATAACCAGGCACCTTGCCAACCCTGTAGAAACATGGCACTTGTTGATCCACTGGCCACTAATATGCTGGACAATTAACCATGTAGCCCTTTACATGGAAAAATGGACAATGTTGTACCTTATAGTTAATGATAAACAAGTCACCAGATCCCACCTCCGCCGGCTGGTGTGTCCATGCGGTTCTAGGTGCTTCAGTCTGGAACCGCGCGACCACTACGGTCACAAGTTCGAAACCTGCCTCGGGCATGGATGTGTGTGATGTCCTTAGGTTAGTTAGGTTTAAGTAGTTCTACGTTCTAGGGGACTGATGACCTCAGATTTTAAGTCCCATAGTGCTCAGAGCCATCTGAACCATCCCACCTCCACACCATAAATATTCTCAACTCCTCATTATACCAGTTAAGTTAGGCTGGAGATGAAGACACTCGCAGTCTCATCTGTAGCCCACCCACAGAAGTGTGGCATCTAGTGACGAAGATGACTTCCTTTCTTCTCCACACAGGACAACAAGCCTTGGATCCTATTATTGTTCTTTTTTTTCAAAACAGAACCTACTAATCATGCATCAAGATGAATGTATGGCTATGAATTCAAGCAGTGCATTATCTGCTTTGTGATGGCCTGAAGAAAGTGGACTTCTGGAACCTCCTGCATGGATGTCAAATTGTAGTTGTGTACAATGCGAAATACCAACAATATTTTTCTAATTTTCTGGGGAGAATGCTATGAGCTCCTCCACACAGCTGGAACATCATGGGTGTGAGAAGCTGATGTTGACCATGATGAAGAGGCATATGTTGACCGTGATGAAACTGTTACCTCCTCCAATCCACTTCTACAGGATGATGTGGTCAGAGGTAGAAGCACTGAAGAGGACTGCTCTTATACTCATCCACCAGCAGGATTTTCTTTTCTTCTCTCTTTTCCTTAGATATTCAAGAGCACATACAATTTCCTTAGTGAAGAGTGCCTGGTGTATGATTAAAAAAACTGGTGGATTTTGCTTAATCTGAGTTGTTTTCTTTTCAAAGGTGTTTTGATTCCTCTTCTACTTTTGAGTTGAAGAAGATAATTAAAAAAAAGAAAACAAAGCTGTGTAACAGTGTTTGTGATACTAAAAAGATAAAAATAAAAATAAAAAAGGTTAACACGAGACCTGGGATTGAATCCTGGTCTGGTACAAATTTTCAACTTGTCCCAATGATGTAACCCTATGCCAATGGCTGCTAATCTCTTTAATTCATTTGTGTCTTGATCGAGCCTGCCACTGAGGCCGAGTGGTTCTAGGCACTTCAGTCTGGAACTGTGTGACTGCTACGGTTGCAGGTTCGAATCCTGCCTCTCGCATTGATGTGTGTGATGTCCTTAGTTCAGTTAGGTTTAAGTAGTTCTAAGTTATAAAGGACTGATGACCTCAGATGTTAAGTCCCCAGTGCTCAGAGCCATTTTTGTCTTGATTGACAGTGGCTGCATGATCAAACAGGTTTTTGTTCTTTCTGATGCCTCTGAGAACACAGCAATCACTCACATACATATATTCGTTTAAAGTTGAGCCATAATTCATCTACATGTATCTTCCCTTAGCTTAATGTTTCAAGTTCCTTGTAGAGACATGATGCTACCACCTCTTTGTCTAGTTTGCTGAAAATATGGATCTTTCGACTTGTTTTAGTTGGCCTTTGTACTTTGGTAATCACAGTTGCTACAATTGCTTCACGATCACTGATACAAGTGTCAATGAGGTCTTCTTTAATGTGTCAGATCTGCTTGTTGCCATTAGGTCCAATCTACAGGGGGCCCATATTTAGCGCCCCTGTTTCAAAACGCTGTAGAAAGAGAACCACTGCACCGAATGATGTCAAATCTATGAAGCATATTTTTGACACTGGGGTAAAAGTCATGAAACAAACAAAATTTGATTAAAATTTGACCAATAGATGGCACTGTAAGCTGTAAGCATCGGAATATACACATCATATTTGTTCCTCATTTTGTGTCTGAAACGCCTAACATGATTTTCTCCATAAAGGATTGTGTGCTGCTGGTACACCTGTTTATAAGAATGAATGGGGAGTGTCACAGATGTGGCCACAGGATTGTAGATGGAGTCAAACAGTGGTGTGCAAGCATGTAGTGAATGGGGAACTGAACAAACATTGGACATGACAGCAAGCACAGTGCATAAAATCCTATGAAACATCCTGCATTGCTATTCATACAAAATCACTCATGTTCAGCAGCTGCTTACTGCTGACTTGCCAGCAAGATAATGTTCACTCTGGAATTTCTTGTTTGCTTGGAAATTGACAATGAATGGCCATGGAACATTCTGTGGACAAACAAAGCCCACTTCCATCTCTAATAACATGTCAATGTGCAGAATTGTAGAATATGGGCAATGGAAAATCCGCATGCACATTAACTGATACCACTTAATTCTGCAAAGGTGAATGTGTGGTGCTGGTTAACAGCATCGTTTATTGTAGGGTCGTATTTTTTCAAGGAAGTGAGTCCTGCACGTCCGGTTACATGTACCATCTCGGGTAAAAGCTATGAGAGTCTTCTCCAGACCAACATCGTTCCAGCTTTTCACCAGTGTGTATGTGTGGTTAGGATCATTTTATGCAAGATGGCGCTTCTCCACACTTTGCACAGCCAGTGAAGTGGCTGCTGTAGAGGCATTTCAAAAATGCTAGATTATCAGCCATCATTTCCCTGCAGCCTGTACATCCAGATCACCTGAGTAATACGGCAAGGGTGGCATCATCCCACTCTGCATTGTTGCCAAATTTATTCAAAATAGCTGATCCAAGGTGGCGGCCATAGATGTGGCATTGTCACAGAGACATCATTGCGGGAAGTTCAAATTTTGGCAAGAAAATAGGTCGACTGGGCTACCTCCTCTAACCTAACCCCCTCCCTCATCCCCTGCCCCATCTGGAAATTGGTGGAAAAAGAACAGTATGTGCTGGGTTGCTGGATAGGGCGGATGTAATTCTTTATTTTGCCTGCATTTCTCCCCTCCCCTCTTCCCATCAGGAAATTTGCGGGAAAATGACTGATACTGTGCTGGGCTGCCAGGTGGGTTTGATGTAAGTATGCATTGTTTGTTTAAACAATTTGAGTTGTTATAGACAGTAGCTCTATCCAGTGTGTTCTCCATGAGGTCTGGAGTCCGAGATCTAGTTCACAGCAGAGCCACCAAAGGGCACTGTCTTCCGTCCCCCTCTCATCTCCCATGATATAATCCAAGATAGCGCTCTGGAGAAAAAATGACAGGAAAAGGACTCAGTCTGTGACTGGCTGCTGGATTGGGAGGATGGACATAACTGTTTACTGTATTCAACAGATGAGATGTCTGTGCTGGAGGAGGAGGAGGAGTATATTGGCATCTGAGGCTGTGTCAATAATAATGATACTTGTTGAAGACAAATATGCTTGATGAAATAATGAAGGCGGGGCTGAGTTACACTCAAAACTCATGCTGATAAATGCATTTGCAGTAACCATAGATCATTCGGTAAAAGTTGATTGAGTTGGATTGGACACTTATTGAGCCATCCACAAGTCCGTACCATAGTCCTTTATTGGTTGTCCCTAAAACAGAGGATAAATTTCGACTAGTTTTGGATGCAAGACAGATAAATAAGATTATAGTTCCTATCTGCACTCATTCAGAAAATATCGATGATCTTACACAGAAGTTTCACGGCAAGAAATTCTTTTCAACATGTGATCTCAGAACTTATTATTGGCAGATAATGCTAAGTCCTGAATCGAGGAAATTCACAGCATTTGTTTATGCAGAGAGAAGCTATCATTTTAAAGTTCTTCCATTTGTCCTAAATGTTAGCTCTGGTGTGTTCATTCAGACATTGGATGCTGTGTTTTGTCGATGATATTCTCATTACTACATCTTCTTGGGAAGAACACATTAACCTCTTGGCCAGAGTGCATTTAGTAAAGCAGGTGTGACAGCTAACCTAGGAAAATCTTATTTTTCACTTGAATTGATCCATTTCCTTGGGCGTATAACAGACAATAAGGGAAAAATGCTGGATTCAGCAGAGGTGAGTGCCATCAAGAATTTTCCCACACCATCAAACTAGAAGTAGTTAAAATCTTTCATAGGAATGACAACGTTCTATAGGCCATTTTTAAACAAAAAGTGATGAATGCAGAGCCCTTACACCAGCTTCTACAAAAAAACATACCGTAGAGGTGGACAAATGACTGTGAAGTTGCATTCTTGCTTATCAAAGACACTCTTGTGGATGAAAAATTGTTACACCACCCAGATATGACTTTGGAGTTTGGTTTGATGACTGATTCATCAAGCATTGGTTTAGGCTGCTGTTTGTTTCAAATCAAGGAAATCAATAATCAGCCAATGTTCTGTCCCATAGCTTACGCAAATTGCATGTTATCATGCTGCAAGTGCAACTACAGAACTAGAAGCTGTGGTTGTTGTGTGGGTGTTTAAAAAATTACACTATTACTTGTTTGGAGCATTCACTACCATGTACTGCAATCATCAAGGTCTCACATTCTTGCAGCAATGTAAACTACTTCATGCTCATCTATCATGCTGGACCTGGGCTTTATAAGAATATAATTTCAAACTTGTATATATAAAGGTACAACATAAACATAACCAGATTGCAGATGTTTTATCTAGACTATCTGGAGGTTTGGAGAAAATTAGCACTATAGAAGATGAGGAGAAGCAACATAGGATCTTACTGATGAAAGATTTGGAATCTAGGAGACATTATTTATACGTGGGTAGTAACCTATCTGTACTCCAGCAACGAAATGGTCATTGGTCTATAATTTTGAATAAACTGAGTCAGCCAGACCAAGGGCAGCTTCGAAGATTTTTCAAAGTAGTTGATAATGTTTTGTTGTACAGAAGGTCTGATACTTCAGATAAGTGTTGTGTATGCATACTGGAAGATTACGTGGAGAAGCTCATACTGCACACTCACTATGTTTGAGGACATTTTGGCGTACTTAAATGTGCAAGCAAGATAGGTAGCTACTATTACTTTCCGAATATTCGAAGACGAGTTCAGCAGGTTTTGAAGAAATGCAAAGCTTGTCAGCTGACTAAGCCTTCTAACAAAGGTACACAGGATGAGATGCACTCAATCATTTCACATAAGCCCTTAGATCTAATCTCTGTAGACATCTGTGGGCTAGTTCTGAAGGCAAGAGGAGGTAGTAAATAATAGTTGGGTTTTTGGATATATTTTCTAATTACGTGAATTTGTATCCAATTCGATCAGCCACCAGCAAATCCGTTATCAAGAAATTGTTTTCTGATTTTATTCCATCCGTTGGGAAGCCAAGAACGATTCTAACAGACAATGCAATTATTTTCATAAGTTTTACTTGGAAGAAGGCTTTATGGAAAGTAAATATTACACATGTCAAAATGACATGTTACAATCCTGGAGCGAGTACCATTGAACATGTATCTAGAGGGTTAAATTGTTTTATGAGGACCTACTACTCAATGAAGTAAACGAAGTGGATTGATCTGTTGCAAGACTTCACTGCAATTGTGAATAACCTACCACATACAACTACTGGTTATACTATGGAAGAATTACTCCTAAATACCAAAGAATATAATGAGAAGGTGCAAGCATTACCGAAGATACCCCATAATAGGATCTCATGGGAAGATAAAATTCGTGATACTTACCTCAACATGAAAGAGAAAGCTCTTATGAGTAAGAAGAGACACAATGAGGGATTAAAGAGAAGGCAACATTATAATGTTGGAGATATGGTACTATTGAGATCTCACTCAAGATCTTCACTTTTGGAGAAGAGGACCAAGAAGTGGCAAAGAATATACCATGGACCATATGTTATTATAAAACTACCACATCCAGGTGCATCTCTGTTGGCATATCCAAAGACATTGAAAATAAAGGGTGTGTACCCTCATAAGGATTTAAAAATGTTCTGTAAATAATTACGTGCATTTTTTTTTTTTTATATTTGTGTCCAGATTTTTGTAAAAATATGATCTGTAAATTGT